>NW_022630996.1:38723002-39420502 GCF_010015895.1 Lontra canadensis | reverse complement strand
CCTCTATTACCAAGGGCAGACAGGAGGGTCGTTAGCTGGTGGACTTGCTAAACACGGAACCCCAGCATTTAGCAGGCTTACCTGTCCCCAGGTGCTACAGAGCCAGAACACCCGCAAGGCAGCCCTCCACCTGCAAGGGAGTGCTCCCAAGCACTGGCACAAAGCCAAGAGATAAATCGCTTCCATCTCCCCAGGACACAATACAGGCCCAGATAGAGGCCAGGGATTCACTTACTGAGGGACCTTCCCAGGCCAGGAGTGGAGAAGGAGCCCCCCTCTGCCACTGACCTGGAATATTGGGGCATAAAGCAGAGGCTTCTCTAGACTACTCCTCACCACTTATATAAGGCATGTGAAGGGTTTGTTCCGTGGCACGTGAAGGTTCCTCTAGTTTCCTCGGGATCTAGATTTTGACCTCCAGGTCAACTGAACAGCTCTGATCAGAGAAGCCAGTGTGGCAGCTGCTTCATGACTGAGAACGTAGGGAGTCTTGGGGCTGTCCACCAGGAATGCCTGGAGGGCTTTCTAGACCAATCTCTGTCTTTCCAAATGAGAGAACTAAGACTCATGGGGGAGCACGGCACATCACCCAGGAAACTGAGATTGTTGAGGTTTTCTCTATTATACCGCTTTCCACAGTTTACTTTAATGACTTGTTTAACGTTTGCCTTCAGTCCAGCACTGAAGGGGAAACAGGGACTGGGCTTGCCTTGCTCACGGCGGCGTCTTCATCCCGCAGCACAGCGCCTGGCACATAAGTGTTTGCTGAAAGGATGGATGGATAGATGGGTGGGTGGGTAGATAGATGGGGAACGTGTGGAGAGATGATTGAGGAAAATTGTGAAGATTTGAGAGAAGGCATATAAGGGACCCACCTCGGAATCTGGAATGTACCAGGCACTTAAAGATTCCTTTCCAGGGTTGGTAGAAGACCTTTCTTCCTCTTCTGTCTCTGCACTAGGACTTTCTCTCTTTGACTCTGAGTATAATATGGCCAAGAAATCTTTCTTTCCTAGCCAGTAGTGACGTTCATTGCCAGGACCATGACGTGTGAGCTGCTTTCATGAGAATTTAGTCTATCACTGCCACAACCACTAGCTATCCAAAGAGACACCAGTGCCCACAGTGAACTCAGAAAAGATAGCATTACAACAGGAGAAGAAAGTGTCTCCTCTAAACGGGAGGAATAGAGCTGGCTGGAGGTACAGCTGACTAGTCTCTAAGGAAGAAGACATGCCTCCTTCGGGAAGGAGATGAATATAAGAATAATTGTCAAGAGGGTTCCTTTGGCTCAGGTCATCTGGAATCAAGTCGCACATCAGGCCCCCTGTTTGTCGGGAAGTCTGCTTCTCCTTCTCCCTCTGCCTGCTGCTCTGCCTACCTGTGCACTCTCTCTCTCTGTCAAATAAATAAATAAAATATTTTAAAAAAAGAATTGTCAAGAGATGACTGACAATAATCCCTCTTCTCTGTTCATTCCAACAGCACTTTTCAGTCTGACCTTGCTATATAACATGTCACTTTTCTACCTTGTGCCATGGTCACGTGCATATGTGGCCAGGAGCCGGACACCCAGCAGGCGGGCATTTCGTGCTTGGTGAATGAATGAATGAGTGATGTGTTTATTTCACCTCCTAACTTATTCCTTCTGGTTGGATTCTGCATCTTGCCTTCATAGCTCCACCAGTGTCTAGTGTACTACTTTGTGCCAAGTAGGCTGTAAGCTCTAGGTAAATATTTGTTGGCTGAATAAATGAATGCCCAAAAGGGCTTCTGGAGGAAAGCCAAGAAGAAATTCTTCTGATGAAAAAGAATTTGTAAAGAGGCAGGCAGATGCTGGAAGGGAGAATGTGGGGGCAGGGGCTGTTGGAGGAGAGACAGGCCTCTAGGCTGAAAGGAGGTAGTGGTTGTGCGGTGGTCTCTAAAGAAATAGCAGAGGAGGATGATAAAGGAGGAAATTATCCACTAAGAAAGCTGCTCCATCCTGCCTAGAGGAACCTGCATTTTGTAGAAACTTTGGGCAAGGAAGTAGGGAGAGAGGGCACCAAGGGAGAAGATGGCCCGGGACAAGCAAGTGGTTGGCAAGAAGTAAATGACAGTGATATCCAATGATACTCAAACTGTAGCTCCTGTGTCTTTCACTTCCCCTGGCCCTCCACCCGCCCCCTTACTGGAGGGAGCTATTCACCTCCATCTCATGGCCATACCTCCCAGAAGAGCTGTGCATACTCACAAATTCTATTTAACAACTCGCATTCACTTACCCCATTGCACCCATCCACTCTGCATTGCACGGTCCTCCAAAACCCCCTTGTTGCTGAAGCAGTGGGTCCTTACACTTATCTTGCTTAAACACCTTCTGACACGACTGGCCACTTCTCCCTTTCTAAGTGTCTCTGGCCTTGCCTTTCATGTCAGCCCATCTTGTGGCTTCTCCCCTTATCTCTCTGGTCTCTTGTCAGTCCCCTCTTCCTCTCAAGCTTTAACTGTTGGTGCTCCGTGGGGGTCTGTCAAGTGCCTTCAGTCCTCACTCTGAATGTGTATCCGAGGTCATGTCATCTACATTAATGGCCATAGCAGCCATCTGCATGTTGGGGCTTCCATTTCTAGATCACCAGCTCAGTTCTCTCTTCTGAACTCCAAGCCTCCTAGATTCGTTCACTTGGCTGTCCCATGGGCATCTCTTTCCAACAGGAAAAAGCCAAGTGTGTCGCCATCTGCCAGGCCCGCTTCTTCTCTGGTCTGCCCTATTTCTGTGAATGGCATTACTCTCCGTCCAGTTGCTTATGCCAAAACCATTTATCTTCTTCTGCTCAAGGCCTGTGTGATTCTTCTCTCCTTTCCTTCTCTGTCCACAACCAGTTCATCACCAAGTCCTGTGGAGTCTACCTTCTCAACACCTTTTGAATCCACCCCATTTTCTCCATCTCCCCTGTCACCACTCGAGTTCAGACCACTAGTGTCACCTGCCCAGGTTGCTGCCCAGCTCCCTCATTTCCCCCCTTATCTTCCCTCCCTTCCATCTTCTCTTTGCCCAGTCCTGTGTCACACTGTAACTGGAGTCATCTTCTGAAAGTACAAGCTAGGTGCTGTGTCCTTCCTGCTTTTATTTCCCTTTCTTTCTAAAACAAAGGTAAGCCCTTAGCATGGTTTTAAAAAACCCTTAATTACCTGGCACGTTTATCTCTCTAACTCCTAGCTACTCTGAACCCTACATATATACACAGAAACACACAGACACAGACACACAGACAGACACACACACATCCCATTGTCCCTGTGTTTCAGCTAAAAGGCTGAACCACTTCTAGCTGTACATGCCATGTTCTGTTTTGCCTCTGGTCCTTCCAGGCCATACCTTGGTCTGTGAATCATACTCCATGAGCCCATTTGTTCACAACGAAACTCCTTGCCATTGGCTCCTATAGTAGATGTCTGGACGATAGAGCATCTCCTGGACTAGGTGTAATTTGCTGTGGTACCAACAGTTAGTTATGCTTCTCTCAGTCTTTGGAGCCTGTAAGCCTTGATGTTAAACTCTACTGCCCTGGGACTACTCTTGAAGGAGCCCTAAACAGGGATGCACAAGGCCACAGGTATTGGCCAAGGCATGGGAAGGGCCTTACTGTCCTAGCCCCACTCAGCTTCGAAAGGTTGGGAGCTTCTGCCATAGACACTCCTCCTATACAACCTCTTGCTGGAGGTTTGCCTCTATTTGTTTATATCCCTTAATGGAATGTGAGTTTTGAGTCAGGGAACAATGTCTGTCTTTCACTCATCCACTGTTTATTGAGCGTCTGTATACCTTTGGAATACAACATTTAAGGCCATTCCTGTTGTGCTGTCTATGCCCAGCTGATATGAGTTGGGGCTGAACCCAGCTTGGGCTCCCATCACCAGGCCATGTGCTCTGGCTCAGGGCTCTGCCTCCCAGAAGAAGCATCTTCTCACACAAAGGTGCCATCCAGCTGCCAAGCCATCGCCAAGCCTACTTGAAAAGGGTGACTTTTTCTAATTCACAAAAGGTACTCAATAGGCTAATGGTGACCCAGGCATCAGAGAACAAGAGAAATGAGCCTCTTGCTCTCATAGTACTGTCTGTCTGAACAAAGAAACAAGTAAGCACATAGTAAAAATGGTTCAGATGGTAAAAAGAGTCTGCAAAGAACCAGAGGCTATCTGAAAGAGAACTTTAGATAAGATGGCCCAGGAAGACATCTCCGAGGAGCCAGGACATTGAAGCTGAGATCCAGATGATAATGAGGCCGGCCATGTGGAAATCAGAGGGAAGAAACTGTGTGAGATCTCTAAGAGGGCAATGATCTAGATGGATTCGAGGATGGAAAGAAAGGCCAGAGTGGCTGAGGCATAGTGAGCCAGAGAAGAGAGAAACAATGACCAGGGAGATGTGGCCAGGGGCCAGATCCTGCAGAGCTCCAGAAGCCTACTTGCCTCATTCACTGACGTGTCCCCAGGGTCTGGCTCACTGTTTGTATTCAGTAAATACCTGTTGAATGAAAGACATTCACCATGCTCTGCATACAGAACATTGGCCCAGAACTGAAGCACCGCACGGCCCCAGTGCCCTCTAGTGACCACAGACTCCAGCCCAAGGCCCTCAGTAGCTTCATCATCTTCAGAAAAATCTCAGCTTAGCCTTGTCCTTGGGGCCCAGCCAAGGGTCTGGAATTTGTCTTACTAACTTACTATTTTCTTTTAGTTTCAAGAATTTGCCTTTTTAATTATTCTCTGCAAGTAGGACTAAATCAGTGACAAAAATCCCTGACGTACTATCCACAGTGAGATGCAGACCAGGCCTTCATTTTTTGCCGACACAGCAGTTTTCAAAGAGAATACCTGGGTGTCCAATTTCTCAGGGGAGTGCAGGGAGCCTGTAGAGGTGCCAAGCATGAGAACACTTGTTTCTGTATTCCCTAGGCAGTGTGACAACGAGAAAGCTCTCTGAAAGACAGCTCCTCCACATTACCAGTTAGGAAGATCTCCAGGTCATCACGCAGCTCAGGTGTGGCCCTGTTTGGCCGCAATGGCCTGACAAGACCACAACCACAGGGTACACACGCTGGCTTCCACAGAAGTTCTGAAGACTCAAGCTTTAGGGCATTATGTGCCTGTTGGGGGCATTTTGAAGGGTGGGCACAAATGTGACATCCTGCTCATCCTATCATTGCTCAATTTCATTTGGATCCCAACCAGTGCTGGGCCCATTAAGCTAATGACCCAGCAAATACTGAACTGTTGATCTCATTGTGAGGCTGTCCCATGTCTGATTGAGAAAGCTGTTTTCCACCCAACTTCCCCAGAAGACGCTCCCTACCTGTAGCCTATTTGCAAATGTGTATATCAAGAAATCAAGAGCAACGGCTGAGACCTGGCCCTTCTGGAAGAGGGGATGGCCCTCTATTCCCAATGATGCCCCCTCCACCCCCATACAGTAATTTATGCAGCTTTGCTTGAAGGATTCTTAAGGATGGGTCCTCTCCAACATTCCTGGGAGATAATTCTCTAAATTGGTGAGTCTTTCACTGCTCGCATTTTCCAGAGGCCCCACATGTGTTTTTCTGTTGATCTAGTCACACGCCACTCAGCCCACCGAAGGAATCTGGCTCTTCTTGAGGTTTACAAGGGTTTCCTCCTTAGTTGTCACTTATTTGAGTGTAGCACATGTCATTCTCTAAATTTTCTTCATTAATTAGTCCCCAGATTCCTTTACACTTGCTCCTCAGGTGATTGCATCAAGTCGACATATTTCTGGAGCTGAAGAGGCCTGGAAGAATTGAGCCTTCCAACTGCAGCTACCAAAATGAATGGAATTAATGTGTTTCCACCTCACTCCATGGCCATATGTTTCCACAGGTTCACTCTGAGGAACGTTCCATGCTTCCATTTGCTTTCCTGCAAAGGCACACTTAGACTTATCTGTATATTTTCTCATTGAGTCTTAAATGTACAAAAATTAAAACGTATATTGGTGATAGCCAGTGTTGATGAAGGTGTGGGGATACAGACATTCGTTCACATGTTGCTAAGAGTTCCGACTGATACAACTTTGGAAGGCCAGTTTTTAAAATTTACTTACAAAAGAGAGCAAGAGATAGAGAGAGAGAGAGCGAGCGAGCAGGGGGAGTGGCAGAGGGAGAGCAAGAGAGAGAATCTCAAACAGACTCCGAGCTGAGCATGGAGCCCAACACCGGCCTCGATCTCATGACCCTGAGATCATGACCTGAGCCGAAACCAAGAGTCTGACACTTAACCAACTGAGCTGCCCAGGTGCCATGTGGAAGGCTATTTTAACAGCTTTTGAAACAAAAAATATAAAGACCCTTTACCCAGGATTTAACATATCATTGCAGCTTTGTTTTTAGTAATGAAAAATTAAAAGTAGCCTAAATGTTCATCCTTTGGAAACTGTTATAAAGGAATCAAATTCATTTGGGTATTACTCATGGAGTAGAAGACCAAGCCACACGTAAAAAAAAAATAATAATAATGATGCCAATACAGATCTCTGCATACTGATGTGGGAAGATGCCAAAGGAATATCATGAAATTCAAAAGCAAATTACAGAACGGCGTATGTGATAAAAGACCATTTTAAAAATTTTTTATTCCAGCCATTTATAAACCAAATTTAGGCAGAGTCACATAAATTGATCAATGGTACTTTTTCTGAGGTAGGCAGCTTTCTAAGATAGACATTTTTCAATTGTTGGAATTTTTCTGTTTTTCCACAGTAGGTGTGTATTCCTTTTTAAGTTCAGTAAAAACAGTAGAGATCATAAGTTATTTTTGTGATGCTTTTGATCGAGAAAGATGAGTTTTTATGGTGCATGCTCTCCGTGACCCCTGTCGTCCTCTCCTTGGGTCTCAGCCATGGAGAAGCTTTCCATGCCCCAACACCGCAATTCTTAGTCCTTCCCCCAGAGCTCAGGATGGCAATGCATCTTCTCAGGGTGAGTTACTTCAGCACAGAAGGTTTTCGAGATGACTTTAAAGTCTTAGCACGCAGGCCCCTTTAACCAGCTTTTCTTTGCTTTGCTTTTTGTTTAATATGTTTGGATTCTTTATAGATTTTTTCATGCAAGTGGTCTTATGACCTACTTTTTTAAGATTTTGATCATTTTCTAAGCATTACATCTTTTTTTCTCTCCCTCCGCCCCCTCTTTAATGAGAGGAGATATCTGCTTCCCAGCCTGCTTAAAATTGCTCATTAACGTTGATTTCACAAAATTTTTAAAAGAGGGCCAAGGGGATTGGACATGGCCTTTTGCTACAGAAGCCCTTGTGTCTTTTCTTTCGCCTTCCCTCTTAACTCTTCCTGAACTAAAACTCTATATGCTACCTGTGTTATTGTAAGGATTATTTTGGTTGGGTCTTTTTACTTCTACTTTATTTCCAGGGTGGTGATTGATTGATTGGTTGATTGATCTGAAAGACAGAGAGGACATGCAGTTGAGTGGGGCAAAGGGCAGACTCCCAGCCCAGTGAAAGCCTGACATGGGGCTTGATATCAGGACCTGTAAGATCATGACCCATGAGATCACGACCTGAAACAAAACCAAGAGTCCAAGACTTAACCAATGGAGCCACCCAGGCGGCCCTAAAAGTAAAATCTTAAAAAAAGAGATAGAGAAACCACCTAGCATTCCAATGAATTTATTTCTTATTTATTTAAATTTTTACACAAACAATATGATCAGAAAATTAGAAAATGCAGGTGAGCAAGTGAAGAGAAAAGTAGAAATGACCTGTATTTTCACTATCAAGTATAGCTACTGTTAATAATTGGGTTTACAGTCTTATAGATCATTTCTAAGTGCATATTTTTTTTCTGAAACTGGGACTATATTTAATAGACTGTTTTATAACCTGATTTAATATTTAATGTTACCATAAATATTTGTCCATGTCGTTAAAGAGAGAGAATGATAGCAAGCGTGGAGTTTACCGCACACCAGGCACCAGACTAAGTACTTCATACATACTAGTCCATGCTCTCCTCACAACAAGCTGTAGGTTGGGCAGTATTATTACTCCCATTTTGTAGATAAGCAAAATTGAGCACAGAGAGATGAGATAAATTGGCTAAGGTCAATCCGCTGGTAAATGACAGAACTAGGTTTTGAACCTAGATAGTCTAGCTCCAGAGGTCATGTTGTTGACCACGAAGCTCTGACCCACACCATTCTTTTCACATCTCTATTATAGGATAATTTATTTAACCGCTTCCTCTTTCTGGACAGTTAGATCCACTGTTGTTCACAAAGCAGCAATGAACACCTTGTTCATGTATTTACCTGTATGCGTGTTCATGTACAACCTTAGGCTGAATTCCCGTGGATAGAATCGCCAAGTCCAAGAGTTCACACACTTTTTTAAAGTTCAGATGCCAATTAGTCAATATTTTTAAGCAATATATTTTCTAAGTCTTTTTGACTTTGTTCTTTTCCAAAAGTGTGTAACTGTCTTCTGGGTTCAGTGATAGTTTTTTGTTTTTCATTTTTTGTTTTCTTAAAACATGGAACTTCTTCCCTTCTACGTCCTCTCCCTTCCTTCTGCATCATACCCATTTCTCTAAGATGTTTAACAAAATAATACAGTTTCCACAAGTATTAAGCTTTATGGTGTCAAAGTTCTGGTACCTTACACCTCCCTCACTGTAATTCTTCGATGGGGCTCTGTACACAGATGGAATGCTGCCCACCCTTCGACTTGAGGTCAATCTTTCATACAGCTCTTTTTTTTTCTTTTCTTTATTTAGTCTTTCAAGCTTTACAAGAGTCAAAGTAACAAACCTGTTATGCAATATATTTTTTTCCTGATTCAATACATGTAAATGGGGTGAATGTGTCTGGCAAGGATGGCTGATGTGTCAGAAACTTGGAAGACAGAGCTTGCTGCCGTCCTCTCACTTGGGCCTTGCTCTTGCTCTATAACCTTGAGAAAGCCACTTGATCGCTTCTGTGTTTCATTTTCCTCATTTGCCAAATGAGGACGGTGAACCAAATGACCTAGAAAACCTATTCCCGGTTTTTGGCGGGGGGGGGGGCGGATTTAAAAAAGTGTCAGGCTATCCAAATGTGAAGTAGAGCTTTGAAAAGTATTATGTGAACTTAGGGCAAATGTGCACGTGGGTGGGGTAGGGTTGGAGGCAGCTAAAGACGCATTTCAACATATTAAAAATATTTTGTGCCTTGTGTCTTGACCGAGGTCTCCTAACTATGCTTTAGTGGTTTGTGAAACATGTCTCTAAGAGCAAGGTAATTATAGTTGTTCCACTGAAGCATGACAAATGGCCTCTCACTTTGAATTCTTCAATGGGAGAGAAAAACCTTCCATGACAACAGCACTGGAACTTAATTACAGGCCCCAGATCCAGGGTAAGAAGAGAGAGAGTCGAGGCTGTGGTCTAGGGGCAGGAGACTACCTGGGGAGAACCAGGACAGGCTGATATAACACTGACAACAACATGATGAGGACATCAGTGGGGCTATACTGAGAACTCGGTATTGGCCAGGCGCTGTCCCAAGAACTTGAAATCTGGTATCTTCTTTAATTCCCACAGTGACCTAAGTGATAGGTTGGGAGATAGGCACTTTTATTTCTTCTGTTTTATAAAGATGAGTAGCGGGAGGCTCTTGAAGTTAAGTAACCAGCTTCGAGTTATTCAGCAGGTCATTGATCAGAGGTGAAATCTGAACTTTGAGAGTTTTCTTACTTAACACAGGCTTTTTGGGTGCCTGTTACATGCCAGGCATCCTTGTGGGGGCTGCAGATGCACAAATGAATGAGGCAAAATGCCTGTTTATATGGAGTTTGGCTAATAGTGGGATGGGCCCTGTGATAATAAGCCAACAGATTAATAAATAATTTCAGGCGGCAACAAATGCTACGAAGGAGAGTGACCAGAGCTGGGGGAAAGCTGCTTTACACAAGATTGCCAGGGAAGGCCTGGGGGGTGATATGTGAGCCGAGCCCAACATAACGGAGCAAGTCAGCCATGCAGAGATGCAGTGGGCCCTCCACAAGGGCGATGGCCAGGGGCATGGGAGAGCTTGGCTCGCTCTAGGAACAGAGAGAGAGAGTTAGCATGTCTGGGTATGTGTAAAAGGACAAGATGTCTGCAAAGAAGTCAAAGAGGCCGGTGGGGACCAGATGACAAAGCACCTTGTGGGCCACAGTAAGAGGTTTGTATATCGTATTCCAAATGTAGAAGGAAGACACTACAGAATTTTAAGCAGGGAAGCGTGATCTCCAGTCTCTGTAGGCAGCCTTTTTCACCTCTGTGTAATATTACTAACAAGGAGCAACTAAAAATGGGTGAATTATTTCTGTAGTATGCAGGGGAGCCTAAATGAAAGTTATAAAGTCAGGGGCCAGTGTTTCAGATGTAACAAAAATTCTTGTTTTTGTTGTTGTTGTTGTTTTTCCACAAAACAGCAGGACTGTAATGGACAGGGAGGAAGAGATCCTTTAATCTAAACTTCTGACTTCAGTTAAGAAGACCTTTCGGGCACATCGGTGGCTCAGTCAGTTAAGCGTCCAACTCTTGATTTCGGCTGAGGTCATCATCACAGTTGGTGGGATCTAGTCTCACATCGGCAGGCTCCATGCTCAGCGGCGAGTCTGCTCGAGATTCTCTCATTCCCTCTCCTGATGCCCCTACCCCTGCCCTCTCTCTCTCAAATAAATAAATCTTTTAAAAAATGACAGAAGACCTTAGGAGAGCCAAGAGGAGCATCTGAGCTCCATTTAAAACCTCCATTTAAAATGGAGCATCTGAGCTCCATTTAAAAAGGAAGACTGCTTCTTCTCTTTGGGAACCTTCCATCAACGTGCCGAGAATTGCACTCTAGATACTGACCATTCTTTTTTTTTTTTTTTTTTAAGATTTTATTTATTTATTTGACAGAGAGAGCAATCACAAGTAGGCAGAGAGGCAGGCAGAGAGAGAGGGGGAAGCAGGCTCTCCTCAGAGAGGCTGATGCGGGATCCCAGGACCCTGAGATCATGACCTGACCCGAAGGCAGAGGCTTAACCCACTGAGCCACCCAGGCGCCCCGGTACTGACCATTCTTGACCACGTCTTGGTCTGGGGATTATGCTCGCCTCCCAGAACAAATCTCATCCGAAATAATAAGACATTATAGCTTTGTTTAGATGACATCTCAGGGATTTGCATTTCTATGCAATCTGGTTTGTGTGTGTGAATCTTTCTCTTTGAAAAATATTTTTGAAAGTGCCATCAACATGTTAACATACAAGACCTGATTTTTCTGGACTTGGCAACTGGATTTATTTTACTTGAATGCTTTCTATAAACAAATACTCCTGTTAATTCATTAAAACTGGTTTATGTCATATATAGGGTGAAATTAGTGGCTTGTTTGGGTTAAAAGCTCAGAGTTGGAAGATACTATTCTACTTTGGCAGAACTATAAGGAATTTCACTTTTATTGGCAAACCAAGTTTGAATAACAACGCAAACCATCATTGACACACTGTATTTGTGTGTGCATGTGTTTGGGTGTTTATGCATTGGTAGGTTCCCTACAATACAGACCTAAGAGTATGGAGTTATTTGAATGAAACTATATTTGGAGGCATTTAGTTACCTCTGTGATCGGTGGACCCCAGAGAGCAAGACATTAATTGTGAAAGAATTTAATTTAAGCTACACAGCTATAATTGAGTAGGATTTGGGGAAGTTCACCACTCTTGTGTTAGTTTTTATACAAATAGCATATTTGTTTCTCGGGAGGGGAAAAATTCTCGAACTATCTCAGCGCAAGAGGTCAGAGAAGATCTAGTCCTTGGCACAAAAGTGGTATGTGACAGTAGCATCAGGATACGGGGCAGTTGGGAGGAGGATGGCTGTCTGATGCTTTGGGGGTGCAGGGTGATGAAAACAATTCCCTCATATGAAGGTGCTGAATTAGAGAACTCTTACGGTTCCCCCAGCTCAGCATTCTGTGATATCCAGAGGGAAAGGATTCTCCCCTCTGGCTGTACAAGCTACAGTACGTTTTACCAAGGCCTTATGCTACAAGCTCAGGACAGCTCTAATAACTCCGTCAGAATTATAAATTCAGCTGTCAGCACTGGGATTGTTGAATCAACTGAGCAAGCAGGTTTTCTCCCATTGTCTGTTTTCTAGATTGATGAATAACAATTTCGTCCTCTCCATTTTGTTCTCACTCTTTCACTCTGACGCTTCTGATTGCTGAGAGGTGTTCTAGAAATTTCCTAAGTCACACACTGGAGTAAATTCAAGGTGATAATGTGATTCCAATTGAATCATCAGTGTCTCTGCTGTCAGACCCAGTCATTGTAGGAGTTCAGTTGGTGGAGTTGCACAACTTCCCAGATTTAATATTACATACTTGCCACTTTACGTCTTGCCCTCAAGTCTTAATAAATGGGCTAAAGGTCTGATGGGAAACTGTGAGATAAATTATATGTTTATTATGCCAAGTTAAGTAAATACTGTTTGAAAGGATTACTGGAGGGTACAATCAAGTTAATTGCTTTAAAAATCTTTTTTGATTTACTGGGCTCTATGAAAATGGTTAAGCAATTGATTTCTGTCACGGTAAGTGATCTGAAGAGAGTGGTGTTGGGTCTGCGAGGGTTGCCATGCGCATTTCCTCCCTCCTGGCTGGAACTGTCCCATAAATGAGCAGAGAGGGCCCCCTGGGACCAGAACTCAAGTACTGCTGACAGACTGTTGTTCCTCCAAAGAAGACACATGTTGACAGTTTGACGTTCAGGCTGACAGACTGATTTCTTTTCTTTTTTATTCTAGATGCTGAAGAATACCAGCCTCCAATATGGAAATCATACTGTGAGTATTTGAAACGAGACTCTCCTCAGAGGTCTTCTGTCGGCCTGCCTTTTGAACAATTCTTGCCGTTGATTTAATACACTCAAGCAATCCCACATCACGGCACTGCAAACCCAAATCTTTCCTTTTTGACTAAGGAGAGATTTGAGGCAGAGTGGACCGCACAGCCTTTTCCCCGGTCCGGGACCCCCAAGAGCAGGCTGCCTGTGACCCACTTCAGGAATGCTTAGAAAAAAAGAGACATTCTGACTCCCTGCCTCTTGGTTTGCAGTTGGTCTTTTCTTTTTTGCAGAGCCGGTCAGCAAGGGCAAATGTGTGACCTCCAGTGAATTATATTCTTAGCTGATCATCCTATAGCTGTAATATCATATGACATTGGCCACAGAAAATATTAATAGATAGCAAAGACTAACATATGGTCGTTACGGGTGGCACCTTAGAAACAGATCCTAACTGGTCATCAGTCAGCAATTCAGCTCCCTTCATGAAGGCAGGCAGTTGTCATCACGTCATGCTCATTTTCTCTTTCTTTACTATCATCTGCCTAAGTCATTCTCTAAGAGCAAGAGAGGGAAGGAGTTTGGTAGGTGGGAAACCCGCTGTGCTGACAGCCAGGGGACACGTGTTCTTGTTCAGGCTCTGGGTCTGGACAGCAATCATAAGAATAATTAGTACCATCGTTATCAATGTTACCATTGTTTCTTTCACCCGTGAGACCTGCCCTGTGCCAGCCGCTGTGCCAGCTGTGTGTCTGAGCTCTCAAATTCTCACCACAGCCCTAAGCAACGGCGGCCACATACAAGGAAACCACAGCTCAGGGAGGTTGAGTAACTTGACATATGGTCTGTGTCTCTGAGTGCATTGGACTGGCATGCAGAGTGGAATCCAGAAGCAAGCCTGACCCACAGCCTGCAAGTTTTCAAGACGTTTTTCCTTCCACTTAAATTTTTTTTAAAGATTTATTTATTTATTTGAGAGAGAAAGAGAGAGCATGCGCACCAGTGCAAGTGGGGGAGGGGGCGGTAGAGGGACAGAATCCCCAGGTGGACTCCCAGCGGAGCATAGAGCCCTACGTGGGGCTCAGTCCCAGGAACTGTGAGATCATGACCTGAGCTGAAACCGAGAGTTGAATGCTTAACCAACTGAGCCACCCACTTGGCCCTCCACTTCAAACTGTGTTCATAAATATATACATTCACACAGACACGCGTATATACCTATCCTCGCTCATGTACATGTGTGTTACAAAAGCAATACAAAGCTGCATACAAGAGAAACATTACAAAATACACAAAGCTGAGAGTGAAATGTTTCAGGGTTGTCCAACCAGCCTCCGTCCTGGATTACGCGTCTCTATCCTGCTTACCCAGGGCTGACCTCTGTCAGTTTTGGAAGGCGTAGCCTTCCAAGTGTTCAAAAGACACATGCGTTATATGAAGGTATTTTTGCAGTTGTGCCCTTTTGAAAAAAAAAATGGGTTTATGCTGTACTTGGTGTCCTTCAACTTGCTTGTTTCACTTCACAAATGCTTTGCTTTTATCTTCCCATGTCAGCATATATAGAAGAACCTCATTCTTATTACATGAGTCTGTTCTTCCATCTGTGAAATAAAGGGGTTGTGCTGGGTCTCTGAGGGCCCTTCCAATCTAATGTTCTGCATTCTGATCTTCCATTTTAAAAGTCAGTGCTAATGACTTAGTAATTGGATGTTTTTGTTTGTTTGTTTCCTAATGGAGTGTGAAGAGCCCTGACAGTAAATCAACAAAATATACATAGTGAGAGGCTTGGGGTGTTCCATGACTCACTGTGCTTTGCACACCACTTTGCATACAGCCTTGCGTACATTAAATAGCCAATAAATATTTGTTGAGTGAGTGCCACCGCAGAGAGCTCTACTGAAGCAAAAAGATGGCATTGGCTCAAATTCATTTTGCCTTTCGCTAAGAGGCCTTGGGCCACCCAGTATATCTCTTAAAAGGGCTTCTGTGTCCTGAGGAAGGTAGGAAACAAATGGCTAATTACATGTTTACAATGTCAATTTCACGCTTGTGTATTGGTTTTAAGTTTGATTTGGGGGTCTCACCAAGTTGTGTGTGTGTGAGTGTGTTTAATTTGCTCTAAAATCATAAAACTTCAGACACAGAAGGGATAGTTAATGCCATTTAATACAAACTGATTGGCATTTATGAAATTACTCTTTATTACATCTGACTAAGTGTCATCCTGACTGTATTTGAGGACCTCTGGTGAGCCTGACTCCAAAACTGAAGGGAGTATGCCACCAGATGTTCCATTCATGGCATCAAAACCACATTGCCTAAAGGTATATGGAGCATCTGAGAAAGAACTCTCTTTTGGCTGTCCTGCGCCCCTAAATTATTTGAGTTTCGGTGTTGGGCCACTTAAAAACTCGCCTGACCATATTATTCCCAAGATCATGCTACTCTCTTATTCCCAAGATGGTCATCTTTTCATTTGGTCTTTAGAGCATAAGTATTAGGAGTCAAAAATGACTAACTTGTGATCCAGACTTTCCTCCAGTTTATTGTCTTGTAAGGGAGACAGATATAAATCAGTTAATTTAAAATGCAAATGGCTTTTTAGTAATAATATAGCATTCCTCCACCTCTTGGGATTAGAGAAGACTTTATAGAAGAGGTCTAAATTTGTATAGGGTCTTGAAGGATGAATATGAGAAGGAATCTTAGGGTCTTGCCAAGCTTCATGAGATACTTTTTAAAATCCAAATATACTAAAACTAGGATTTTCCTGAACTGAACATCCAAAAAATTTCAGAGTATGAAATTTGCTTTATTTGAAATAACTGGTTGTTAAGTCCATTTTGAACCTCAGGACTCACCAAGCTCTTGTCTTTGAAATGTTCACAAACCATCCTTTGAAAGATAATTTTAGATATTGATGTCAAGCTCATTAACATATCATTTATGGAAGCCACATTTTTCCATCACGTGCTTTTTTTTTCAAACTTTAGTGATTATTTGGCACTTTGAAATCTCTCATATATTTGCTGGAGGCAGTACATTTTTACCATATTATAGGACTTGATTCTGAGAATTATGATTTTGAATTTTTATAGAAGGGTCTAGGTATGTCTTATCTTTTATTGCCTGTTATTGGACACCGCTTTGACTTATTTGATATCAGATTCTAGTTGTGAGGCATGAGTCCCAATTATGACATTATTCCTAAAAGAAATTTAGTCTGCTTGATGATAATCCACTTTAAATAGTGGTTTCTCGGGTTTAATGTTAATTACAATGCTCTTGATTACAAGTATCGACAGTTTACTTTCCTGATGGTTTAAGCAAAGTGTTAGAACTGAGTCTCAGGGCTGACTGACCTTACCCATTGCTAACTCCAACACTGTGGTCCAAGGATTGGAATATGCTGCCGCCCTGAACCAATCAGGGACCAACCCTATATAAGACACAGAACTGGAAAATTTTGAGAACTGTTGGAATGGGGAAGATGGAAATGGATGTTGAGGATGCAACTACAAATGTCTGGCTTAGAAATGTAGAGGAAGGGACGCCTGGGTGGCTCAGTTGGTTGGACGACTGCCTTCGGCTCAGGTCATGATCCCTGAGTCCCAGGATCAAGTCCTGCGTCGGGCTCCCGGCTCCAAGAGGGAGTCTGCTTCTCCCTCTGACCTTCTCCTCGCTCATGCTCTCTCTCAAATAAATAAATAAAATCTTTAAAAAATATATAGAGGAATAGGAACCTTAAAATCAGCTCTCTCCCTATTTTATTTAAGGTAGATTGTTCATTCATTTTTCACCACTCATTCAGCAAATACATATTAAGTTTTTGCCTTAAGCCAAACACTGTGTTTAGAGTCATGAGGCCAAAGGGGTGGATAAGCCTGGGTCTTGACTCCGAGCACCACGACGTCACATGAGGTTCTTTAACTCCCTGAATTCTCTGCTCCCTTCCCTTTCTTAGAGCCGAATGCTATCACTCACTGGGCTGTTTCCAAAAGAATAATCTTGCCCCCAAATATCATATATCTGCAGCTAGTCCTTAATATTCAAGACTAAACCCCCAAAGATTGATGAAGTCACCAAAAAAGTTTTGGTTTCAATATTCTAAAAGAAAAGCTATCTTCAAGTTCACTTAAAAATAAATAAATAAAGCCATATTCTAAACTTTAAACCAGAACTGTATGTACTGTATGCCCTAAGCAGAGAAGTTCACAAGTCAGCCACCCTGGGTATACTCTGCAAGCTTTTCTTTTCTAAGAAGCCAAGGGCCAATTAGACAGCAGATGCTAGGGCCGACGGCTCTCCCAGGAGACCTTCCCAGACAGTAGGTCAAGCAGTCACAACTTGTGCCTGTTTTCCTAGAGAGGAGTTCAGAACCTCAAAACCCTTCTCCACTGACCCCCTGAATCAGAATCACCAGGGGGAATATTTATAATAACAAATCCTTAGGGCCCCCCCCCCAGATTTCTGAATCAGAAAAGTGGGGGGGGATCTCCAATTTATCACACGCTATAGGTGTTTCTTCTGCACACTTACACCTGAAACCCACCATCATGAGGCTACATGGCCTCACGCTTGGGTTTTTCACAGTGCCATTAGACAAGAGGAGACTCAGTCCCCATTAAGACTGGACACTCTGTTAGTGAGAAGGTGGGAGGTGGGGTTCAGGGGAGAAGACCTCCAAAACACCTACTAATTCTCACTCACACCCAAGAGGTTTTCCCATGAAGACTGGAAAGACATGGGTGGTGAGCTGGGGGGTACTGGCTCAGTGTCACAATCAAATGGCTGGCTTGGGCTCCTGGGTCTGCATGCCCTCTTTAGAAAGAAGTGGCTGAAGAGGCCATTCCTGAAGGGTCTTTTAGGAACTGTGGGTGTGGACTGAGCTCCAACATCACCCAGGCCACGAGCTTTCGCTTGGCATCCACAGGAAGAGGGGTTGATTACTGTCAGAGGAGAGTGCACCCAGTTTTCTTCTTGAAAACAAAATAAAACCTTCTTACCGTGAGCTCTGGTCTTCTCAGTGTGCTTCAAGTTGCTTGGGGAGCAAGAACTCCTCTACCTCCACATTTCCCAGTGACCATACCCTCTGCCCAACAGCTCATTCCAGTGCTAAGAATTAATCGTGTGCTCTAGAGCACCCAGGGCTGGGGAGTGCCTGGAACACATTTGGAACATTGCTACAGCAGCAAATTCCATCCTATCACCTCTTAGCCCACAGAACCCCCCAAGAAGTGACATACAGTATTACATTTTACTTGTGAAATATGTTTGTTGAGCAACAACAATAACAAAAACTCAAGAAGTGACACTTTCCAATTAAGTGACATGTTCCAGTTTGTATTAAATGTGCCTCAGAGTTTTTTTTTTTCATGGACAGTGGTTTTGTTATAGCTAACCTGGAAAAGGAGGGACCGAGACTCTCACTCGAAGCTAAGATAGGATTTAGGGCCCATTTTTTTTATATGGCTACCATTGCCGTTGGTTGCCATCTCATTATCTTTATGGAGACACATAATCCAGATGGTCAACAGCTTCTGTGCCTAGTTGCCAAATTCTGTCGCTTAGAGCTGCAGCAAACAGATCGGTTCCTGAGACCTGCTCACTGAGAAACGGCAGTCAGTCGATGATGTGTGCTGCCCACAGACAAGGAAGGAGACCTGGCGTCTCTGGCTCCAGAAGCTTACAGGGACCCCCTCAAAGTTGCCCCGGATCAGACTGTTTCTGAGGCTAGCGAACGATGGCATTGCTCTTTACTAAACCTGAGAGAGTCCTCAGAGGACGCAGCAATGGACTTTAGCCTGTCCAGAATGTTCCTTCACCTGTATCCTCTTTGATTGTTTATGGCTTCTCCATCTCTCATTGTTTCAAGATCCTTCCCTCCATTCATCTTTCATTGAGCCCTGTCTTCTCCTCCACAGTCAACTCACCTTCTTATCTACGTTTCCACCAGTGTTGTTTTAACATCTCCTTGATGTACAACTAAAATACTGTTCTCTCCTGGTTCCCTGCCTCCAAGGCTCCTCCCTTGATCCTTCCTTCAGCGAGGCAAAGCACAATGGCCCCACTTCTGGCTGATGAGCAATAGAATCTCCATAGAGCTTTATAAAAAAATATTAGGGGGCTTTTCACCAGACTGTCCGAGTGAACACTGCCAGCGAGCAGCCCTAGTCCCACACAGGACCTCTCAGCTGCCTGAGATGGAACTCTGGCAAGTCGTTTAGGGAACAACTGGCAAGGCTGAAAAATACAGACCTTGGAATCTGGGAAATCAGGCTTTCAACCTCGATTCCATCATGTTATTTGTATGACCTTGAGCTTCTTCAAAGCTTGGCATCTCCACTACTTTTATTAGTCAGGGCAGAATAATAGTTACCCTGGAAGTCTGTCAGAAAGATTAAACAAGAAGATGTAGATAAGGTGTTTGGCACATAGTAGGTGTCCACAAAATGGCAGCTTCTGTTATTCTGAATAGTCTTACCCTTATTATTATTCTGAAACAGACCAGATCATGTCCTCTCCCTGCTCAAAAAATGTCACCGCCTCCTCCCTGCAGACAGAAGATCATCCATGCTCCTTGGCTTGAGCTGCAGGATTTAGCTTTCTGTGACCTCATCCTACATCTGCCCATCTTGGTGGAACAACCACGCTGGACCCTTACTGATCAATAAACATACCATCCCCTTTCCCTGTTGGGGCTCTGTGTTCACCTGGAACTGCCCTTCTTCTCTCTACGTGCAGAAACCCCTCCAATGCTTCAAGAAGAGCTCTATGCTTCTCCCCTTGGGAAGCCATCTGGCCACCTGAATAAAAAGAACCACTTTGTCCTCTCCCCCTCATTAAAGCATTTGGTCCATCCTGGTTTTGTTTCTCTACACAAGTCTCTCTCATTGGGTCAGAATCTCCTTGAAGACATGGGTTGTGACCCATGAGTCATTGGATATGGTCCGTTTGTTCACCAGATACAGAATCAAGCATCTACCCTGTGCCAAGCACCGTTCTAGGTGCTGAAGGTGCCACAGTGGATCTAACAAAGTCCCTGTCCTCAAAAAGCTTACACTTTGGCCAAGGGAGACGAACACAAAATAAACAAAATGTGTTGATAGTGATGAGTGAAGAAACATAAGACAGTGTCAGGGAAGACCTGAATGAAGGAAGAGAGGGAGCCACATGGCTCTCTTGGGAAAGAGCAATCCAGGTGGAGGCAATAGCAAGGGCAAAGGCCCTGAGACACAGAAAAATAAGGAGGGCTCTGGACTCAAAAGGATGCGTGGATGCCCCAGGACAGATATTTAACTTTTCTGTACTTGTTTCCTCATCTAAAAAATAAGAATGATAATAACACAACATTCTTTCTTCTGCATTCTCCTGAAGATTCAATAAAATATTATTCCTGGCACACGACAGGCACTTGATACACTAGTTCTCTTCTCTTCCCCCTTTCTCTCTATTTATCATAAAAGCCTCCACATAATGCTGACTGTGATATCTGGTGTGTAGCAGATGTTCAAATATTTGCTGATATGAATTGCAAAGGCACACTTAGCAACAAATGCTTCTGTCTTATAACACAGGTACTTCCTTTGTCACCTCCAAGGGAGGCATTAAAAATGACATCCAGCCTACCCCCACGTATAACTGTTGCTTCACGAGGCATTGGTGATGGGAAGAGAAGAGGGGGCAGGATTCTCCGGATGTGGGTTCTGTAATTCACCTTGTCTGGAACACTCTGCGATTTTAGGAGCTGGTCCTTTTGGGTCTCATGACAGTCCTTAATAGCAACACTAAGGAAAGCAGTTAATAGGTATTGGGACTGATTCAAGAGGTAGAAAGGATTCCATGCAGCCTCTCTCCTGATTTAAGGAGAGCATGGGCACTACTGGGATGGTTGGTGGGACACCCACAATTGTTTGGCTTTCTTTGGCCAGTTCTTCCTTGTGTTTCCTCTTTGACAAGAAGCCTTCTCTGTCTCTACCTGCCATACGTGGGTACAATTACTCTTAGGTGGCGCAGGCATCGTCATTAGTGTGGGCAACCCAACTTAGAAATGTGGTGCATTAAAACATCTACATGAGGATTAGATGGTTTCTCCTCTGTGTGGAAGCTGGGCAGTCTACACTTAATTAGGTAAGAAAATAACCATATTGAGCTAAGGCATTGAGAAGCCATACTTATGAAATGCATCCCATCATTTCCAACCCTGTTTCTACATGACCATATGTATTTCACTTAATTATTTTTTATTTTTAGACCCAAAATGAATCAGAAATTTTTGCTTATGTTACTATCTTTACTAGAAATATTTTATATGATTGAATTTTAACTTTTCACAGATTTATGCCATCTTAAGTGAATTCTTCTTTCTTCAAGATGGTAAAGATAACATCAGCTTGGTTTTCAAAGACGTAGAACTCACAGGTACCACCATAGGGTGGCTTACCTCTAAGAGAAATAACCAGACTAGCTGAGCAGTAGAAAATCACTCGTTATAGTCCCAAAAAGCACACGTAATAGGCTGATAAATTTTATTTTTATATACAATTACCTCCATGTCCAGGCCTGAAAGTCTGTCTTTAACGCAGGGTAAAAGGGGCTCCTGGGTGGCTCAGTTGGTTGGGCATCTGCCTCCCAGGGTCCTAGGATTGAGCCCTGCATCGGGCTCCCCCCTCAGTGGGGAGCATGCTTCTCCCTCTCTCTCTGCTGCTACCCCTGCTTGTGCGCTCTCTCTCTCTGTCAAATAAATAAAATCTTTTTTTTTTTTTTAAAGCAGGATATAAGAGAGTTAAGATATTAAGGGGCCCAAGAAAGAGGAATGCCAGTGGGTGGGATCCAGTCACAGAGATGAGAATGCATGGTGATAGGCCGACCAAAAAATGGAACTCATGAAAAGAGAAAGGGCTTGGGGTTTCCCTCACTCACAAAATCAGCGGTGTCTTGGTACATAACTGTAACGTTTCAGAAAATGGCACCCCTCTGCTAACACCAGTCTTTCCTGATACATCAGGAGACATGAGCATTTCAATTCAGGAATCCTCTTTAATGATCTTACTGCTTTGGTCCTCGCAGGTAGAATTCCAAAACAGTCCAAAGAATTTTTATCCTACCTTCCGAGAAAGCCATAAAATGAACAATGCCAGTAACAATTATGAAACTAAATTGGCCTTGTAAAAGAATAAAAAATCAATTTTGCCAGTTTACATGCATGGTAACTAATTTCCATATAAATGAGCTGACTTTATTCAGTCTAAAGCTGTGCCTGAATCCTCTTTGTTTTTTTATTTGAAATTTTTGCTGTTCTTCAGAGGCACTTAGGTGGGACTATTTGAAGACATCTTGGTATGTGTGGTAGTTTTCTAATCATAATTATCTTTTTCTTTCTTTCTTTCTTTCTTTTGGCAGTGTATCAGTTACAGCAAGAGGCCCCTCGTCCCAAGAGGATCATTTGTGCTGGGGAGGTCAGTACTCAGCTATTTCTGACACACCTTGTTAAATATGATGAATTTTCAGGGCTGTGTTGGTATTGGAGGGCTTTTGGGTTTCCTGGGAGTTGGTTTGCATTAACGTTCGTTCGTATGTCACCAAATTTAAGTCTGAATCATCTATACTTTGGAATCAGGTGTGACTTTTAAAAATATTCACAAACTCACTTGAAATCAGAGGTCTCATGTTTTTTTCTTTTTTAAAGATTTTATTTATTTATTTGACAGACAGAGATCACAAGTAGGCAGAGAGGCAGGCAGAGAGAGAGGTGGAGGCAGGCTCCCTGCGGAGCAGAGAGCCCAATGTGGGGCTTGATCCCAGGACCCTGGGATCATGACCTGAGCTGAAGGCAGAGGCTTAGCCCACTGAGCCACCCAGGCGCCCCAGGTCTCATGTTTTTAAACATTGCAGAGGCAATTAAGCCTCCTTCTCTAACACCCCCCCCCAACACACACACACGTATTTTGGTTGTTTTCCTTGTTTCTGCTGTTTTGATTCTGTCATCATTTTTTCTTATGGAACGCTTCCAACAGAGAGAACACAGAGAATAATAAATATCTGGGTACTCTCAACACTTATATTTAACAAACCTTTATGCCCTCTCACATTTACTTGACATTAAAAAAAAATCCCTACAAGAAAAGTGACTGTTTTTTTCATTCTTGGAGATGAGCTTAAAAATATATTAACTCATAAAAATGCTTACCAGCCCAGAGAAGTTTCCCCAGTAGTCCCTCACTAATCAGTTCTCTTATCATCTGGGATGTTGGCAAGATTGAAAGGCAGGTCTAAGGCTCTATTTTCTATTTTTATACCCATCAGTTTCTGTAATAGTCAAACTAACATCCTTCAAACAAAGGTCCTTGGGTCCTTGCTTATTTTTTATATTTTGATTTAGATTAAATATAGAGTAGCAGATGCCTTTTAAAGTCTCACATCTGCTTTACCAGGAGGAAAAGGCTCCAACTCCAACCCTCTTGAGATTCAGCCTTGAACATCAGTACTTTCTGGCTACCAGACTTGACAGGATCTGGTTTTGAACCTGCCTCCTCAAAGATACACATATGCCCACACCCAGAGACAACTTATCACTGTGTAATAAATGTTTCTACAGAAAAGTGTACTTCTGTTGAAGGACACGGAAATTCATCAAGTAATCTGAATATTGACACAGAGTAGACATTCCTATCCCAAAAATATGGCTTGAGAAGAGAAACCATCTGATCCCTAAGGAAAAATCCAGGATGAGGTCCACTCCTTATCTGGTAGTTTTATCTTGTTCTGCCACCAACCCTGATGACTTTTGTCCTTTGGTTATTCAATAATATCTAGATAAGGAAAGAATAGGATAAAGACAAAATGTTTAATAAGATGTTTGGAATAGAGTAAGGGGATATGTAAGAAATAAATTGTTAAAAATTATTTTAGGGGGACCTGGGTGGTTCAGTGGGTTAAGCCTCTGCCTTCAGCTAAGGTCATGATCTCAGGGTCCTGGGATAGAGCCCCGCATCTGGGTCTCTGCTCAACAGGGAGCCTGCTCTCCCCTAACCCCCGCCTACTTGTGATCTCTGTCTGTCAAATAAATAAATAAAATCTTAAAAAAAATTCTTTCAATCCTGGGGCATCTGGATGGCTCAGTCAGTTAAGCATCCAACTCTGTTTCAGCTCAGGTCATGATCTCAGGATCGTGAGATCAAGCCCTGCATGGTGCTCCACGATCAGTATGGAGTCCGCTTGAGATTCTGTCCCTCTGCCTGCCCCCTCACCCCCACTGCCCTGTACACACTCATGCTCTCACTCCCTTAAATAAATCTTTAAACAAAAAATTCCTTTAATACTATTTCACATCTAGTATTTCTCCAAGAGAAAAAATAGAGCCCATGCAGGAAGTTAAGGGAATTCAAATGTCTCTGGGAAAAGAATGTTTGTAAAACTAAAACATCACTAAGGACTTTTCCTAGGGCCACTAATAAAAAGTTTCCAGGCAAAATTGGGTACCAGAATTTAAAACTAGGGGGACAGTAAATAGCCATTTGTTCATTTATTCAACAAGTATATATGGAAAGCCTACTGTGTTCTGACTTTGGTCTAGGTGTTAGGAATATAGCAAAGAACTAGGCAATTGATACTTTGAGTGTCACCTCAAAAGAGAACAAAATCATGATGTATGTAATTAAAGATAGAGCTACTAATTTAGCTCCGCGTGTGCACTCGTGCGCACGTGTCTGTACATGTAAGATAGAGGGCGCACTTCTTTGCTTCTCAAAATCTTTGGAACCATGTCACTTGTCCTCTGAGCCAGACGGAATGTTGGCAGTGGAGATGGGTAAATGTAGGTTGGCTTCACAGAAGCTCTTCGTAGGGTTCAGCTGCAACTCCTCAGACATCCAGGGGGATCTGAAGGGACCACAAATCTCTTTACTGTTGCCCTTGCATCGGAAGGCAATGCCACAGACATCTTAGCAAAGTAGAGCCACGTGCCACAAGCCATCCCCATCTGCTAGAACTAAAGAACATAGTGCATGTGTAGCTTTGTCTCCCTCTTGTCTGTCTTTTTAACCAACTTTTCACCTTTGTTGGTTTGATTCATGAGTGAGGGATCCGGTTGATGCTGGACTCATACGTTGCTGGCCTCTAGAAATTCCACACCCCATTTCTAATAGGAAACCTCGCATGAAATGGATATTCACCAGCTCCATTTCCTTTGCAGGCGGCATGGGGCCCACCCAGCCAGGCAGGTGTCAGGCGATAAAGGGTCACATGTGTTGGCCGAACAGGTGCCCCTTAGATGGGTGCCAGCAGGAGCAGCTTCAGCTCCCTTTGTCTACCAGGGCCACATTAACTGGGAGGAATTCCTGCCTGAGTGGCTTGGCCTCCCAGGACTTGGCCTCCTCCAAGGGAAGGCACAGCCTCCTCTTGGATGCCTCAAAACCACTGCTTCTGCTACAGGCCTTGTTTGAGCAGATGTCTCTGCCTTGTGCCACACCTGCCTGCTCGGGGGGTGTGCCTAATGAAGTTAGGAAGCCCTCAGCTGGCATATGTGGCCAGAGAGTCTGAAACTCTAGCAACACATCACATAATGCCGTACGGGCTATTTCTTTTGAACCATGAGTAAATGCTTTTTTTGTCTTTGTTGTCTCACCCTTAGCCAGCTTTTAAGTGTCCACACTTTCCTTCTATCCACATTCCTGGTGCCCTCCTTCTTAGTCTTCAGCCTCTCTACTCCCAGCCGTCCTGTCCCCGGCCAGCCTGCCTAGCTGTGTCACTCACATACCCCATCTCTTTTGTTTCTCTGATGACTAATAACCTCCCAGGCTAGGGGCCCCTTTCAGGTTAGGGTCTTCCCACTGAATGCAAAAAGGACCCACAGGAGGACACCAGATGAGTGTAGTTACAGAGATATGGAACACTATTGCTCAAAGGTAAGGACACAAGCCAACATGGCTTGAATGCTGGCTAGCTATCAACAGATACCAACCACCTAATAGACTTTGCTGGAGAATTAGGTGGCTTGAGGGGACAGCGTGATTCAGCAGGCAAAATTCAATGAGCTTGTCAACCCAGGCAGGGGAGCCCGGCTACAGGGTCAGCTGGACCTATTCTGAACTCGTGCTCTCCCACTTTCTAACTTACCTATCTTAAAGCCAAGCACTCACTTTCTCAGGGAGGTGAAGGTCTCCTCTACTCCAAGGGCCAGTATCTACTTGATGGAGTGCTGTAAATGACATATATGTGTCAAGTGTGTAGAAGAGTGCTTGGCACATAATAGGTACTCAGAGTTCATGATTCAAAGCAGATTCAGAAACCTGTGAAGGGGAGGCTCTGAGATGGGATGGAGTCAGAACAATGATGGTGTTCTCTGAATGCGAGAGCCAAAAAGGATCAACAACAAAGCAAGATGCCTGTGTCAGGAATTAAATCACCAGGAGAAAAGATGTTGAGGATGAGGAACAGAGGGTACAAGCAGTTGAACAACAGCCCTGGTGCCAATTAAGCCCGGCATGGTCAGTTCGTGAAATAACAGTTCATTGCTTTCTTGAGATTCATCGCTGTAAATTAATATTTATCGGGCAGCCACAGCACCTGGCACGCTGCTAGCATTTCCTGAGCACTCCTTGCCAAGAAATTCAAAACATCTTCCAGTAGCAAAATTCTCTCTTGACCTTTCTGACAATTCTCAGTCAGTCATTTCGTAAGCAATTCATTAATTACCGAATCTGTGCCCAGGTGGTCTGGCAGGAACTGTGACTGTTGACCCCCAAATGTGTACCTTTAGCTAAACCCTCTCCCTGGGCCCGACACCTGGCTCCATCTGCCTACTTGACCTCCTCAAGTGAACGTCCCACACCACCTGTAACCTAACATTCAAAATAGAACTGAACCCCCATTCCATTAATTGGCACCTAACTTCAGGGACCTGGACCCCTCCCTTCCTGCCCTCACCCTTTTCTCTAGCGATTGTCAGATTTACCTCCAACTGTGTCTTGCACTTGCACTTGCCTACTTCCTCCTTCTCCACGACTGCCATGTGGTTTGGGTTCTGCTCATTTCTTGCTTGGATTATTGCTGGTCAACTGCCTCCTGCCTCATCTCCCCATTTCCACCACTGGCACTCTCCCTGCAGCCCACACCCGCGCGCGTGCACATGCGCACACAACGCACACACACACACACACACACACACAGACACACACACCATTCACCAAACAGGAGCCAACATTATTAAATATAAATCTAACAGCTTCAACAGCTTCCTGTCACTCTTAGAATAAAAGCAAAACTTCTTGCTCTGCCAGTGAGCCATGATGGGGGCTCCTGTGTCTGTCACTTCCCTGTCTGTACGGTTCTTCTCAGAGCACAGCCCCATCAGCCTCTGCTCCCATTCATCAAAAAAACCACAGCGTTGCTCTTGAAGGATCTTCAGATCTGCTCTTTCCCTGGAATTCTCCAGTGTTCTCTGCATGTCCAGGTTTCAGACCAAAGGACACCTAATAACAAAGCCTTCCCTGAACCCCATAAAAATTAGCATCTCCGTGGTGAGCAGTGCTCTCTTCTGAGCGTGAAGCTGACTTGAGGGCTTCTTTCCACAACTGCCCATTGCCATCAAATGATCACTTTTCTCCTCCTCTGGGGGAGTAAGAGGAGGAGGACATAGTCTGAATGGTAGAAAATAAACAAACAAACAAGCAAATAAATAAATAACATCTTCCAACCATCAGCTCTTTGTCATATCATCCTGTTTATTTTGTTTGTAGTACCTAATACACTACCTAATATAATTTCTCCCGCATTTAATTGTTTGCTTGTCACTTACACATCTCCCTCCAGGGAAACAAGTTCCAGAAACTTCATCAGTCATAATTGCATGGCCTTCCCTAGCATTGAACCTAGTGGCAAGCAGCAGTGGGCAATCAGTAAATATATGGTAAAATTATTTTTAAAAAATAGAGACTGCTAACATAAGGAATTTAGAATTCTCAAACTATTGCTAATAGCATATCAGATTTACCCAATGCTGTTATTAGGGTAGTGACTTAGACTTTTGGCAGTGGTTAAGGTTCTTACTTAAATACAGACTAATATTTTTTTTCCTGGAATATTCTAAATTTCTTTTGGCCTTTGCAAAAGGCCAGAATGTCGAGATTTACTTGCATGACTAATTTAAAGTCAGGTTCCACTAGAATTACCTAAAGAATACACAATAAGTAGAAATTCTTTTGTGACTAAACGATTTGGTGTCATTTGTCTTTTTTGAAATTGCTGGAGTGAATTTCGATATAAAAAGCAATTTCAAAAAAGGGAAATAAAACTACATACCATTATTTCAAATTGTTCTCCCTTTTATGCAACTTCACTTCCTCTCTCTCACCATAGAACAATATATTTTGGAAAGTTTTGGTTTTTTGAAATACGAAAGTGAATTGTAGAACTGAGGTTTCCAGCATTCACCAAAACCAGCTTTTTGTTCTTGATCGTCAGAAATTAAGCCAAGTATAGAGGACGGTGGCCTATCGTAAATTGCAGTAACACCTTATTTTGCCTTCTAGTGAATTGTATTCACTTTTTAAATATCACTTTAAATGCTCCATTTTCTCTGTTTTGTTTTGTTTTTTAAGGTATCCTTAAATATCTGCCCATTTCACTTTCTTCTACCTTTACTTGTAAAAACTATTCTTTTAGGCCTACAAAAAAATTTCACTTTATGATTACACTTTTAAAATTTTGATTCACCATCCCTAGGTTTCACAGTCTTACAGTCTTGTAGCTTGACGCATTTATCTTGTCTAGGCATATCTGGAAGATCTTAACAAGCCACATTGATTAACCATGTCAGTCTCAACTAACTCAGTACATTTCAAATCAGATTTCAAGTGAACTCAGAGGGGATTTTCTACTATTCTTCAATCCCTCCTCCTTTTCTTATTTTATTCATTGATAATAAATGTTTTTAAACCTATGTACATTTGGGGGAACAAGAAAACTACTAATTCAAGACATTTGGACAAGATATGTCTCTAAAGTAATGAGATTGATCTTGTAAGCCACAAACAAAAATCAATCCCATTACCTTTTAATTGGCTTTATGTGTAGTAATCAGAAGGCTATTTCTTCCTTGGTAAGAAATATTTCTGGTCTTTTTATCCTAGACTTTCTCCACCGATCTCCTTCTCCCCCGCCCCTTCACACTGACACAACCTAGAATAAAGGACTTTTTCCATCATATTTCTCTCTTAGGCTTTCAGCTCACTCTGTAATGCAGTCAGGCTTTTTTCTAGATGTGATTTCATGTGAGCTTGACTTGCTTTGGTTGTAGGTCTACCATAGTCAAGGGGGAAAATCTTCTAATAAAACTCATGTTAGAAAAAAATTTTAGGTGAATTTTATTTTTTTCCAAATACAGAACCAAGAGTTTTAAACAAAAAAATTCTTCTTGGCAAGTACTGCCCAAATACTTAGCCCTCCAAAAAAGAAGTCACTCTCTTTAGAGTACTTTGAACTTCTTCTAATGTAATGTAGACCTTGCAGGTTTGCCCCTATAAATATTTAGTTATTTCCAAGTGATACCGTGAACAAAGGATAAGGGGTTCCTGAGGACAAGCTGTTACAGAATTCAGAGACTCAGGAGCTCCAAGCCAAGGGGACAGGTGGGCTGAACTGGAGAGAGCCACCAAACAGTATATACGCTGAAACATAAATTGAGGCAAAAGTGGAAGGTTTCTTCTTAAAACCGAGTAAGGAAAATGAATGGGGAGATTAAATAGTGATAATAAGTAAAATTTCTTGAGAAGCTGCCTTGATCCTTCTGGGTGATTTTTATTTCTGAAAATCAAACTCAAAAATGTGTATGCCTTTACAGAATTACTTGAGGTGAAA
Organism: Lontra canadensis; assembly: GCF_010015895.1. NCBI lineage: Eukaryota > Metazoa > Chordata > Mammalia > Carnivora > Mustelidae > Lontra > Lontra canadensis. The sequence continues at coordinate 39,390,784 of NW_022630996.1, read as the reverse complement.
TACTACATGTGTCGTTCGTTGCTTTAGGAAGAAAAGAACAACTGAGAGCATCGGGGATTACGCCACATGCTCTCTTACACTTACCTAGCACAGTGCTAGGCAAACACTGTGACTTACCTCACCTGTGACAGCCATAACCCAAGATTCATCGTTCCTCCGTAAAGGGGGGTGGGGTGGGGCGGTCCTGACTCTGGGGCACAGTGGTTATGAGGTGCTGGCTTTCGTGGGGCCAACCTTACACTTCCAAACAGGAAGCAAATGGCTCACTTCCGCAGCTGTTGCTATCAAGAGCAGCCTGCTGTTTGCCTGCTCTGCGACTCAGAGGTCAGGTCCAGCAAAATTTCAGCGGTGGCCAGGCTTCTCTGGGAAGGGGAGCCAGGTACAAAGCTCTGGGTGCCCTAGTGAGGTTTTAAAGACACGTTTCATATTTACTCACCCGGTTAAACATTAAGTGAGATATAATGCCGATAAAGGTTAAACCACACTTCGCCTGGGGCAAGCCTCGTCTCCTCGGGTTGTACAGCCTGGCTAACCAAGCAATGAGACATTTGAAGCAGATTTGTAGACTTGACTCTACTTCCCATCAGAAAAGTGTGGATGGTATCATTTCTGACCATGCCAGTTTTAATGGGACTACCCTAAAGGATACTGCCCAATTATTTGCTTATTGTCAGGCTTTTCATAGGAATGGGACACCCTTGGAGGGTTTGCTGTGCCCTGTGTGCTGGGTTGGAGTTTTACACATGTCATCCTTCATGGGAATTCCAAGAGGAGATGAGACAGCAGCACAAGAGGGGCGGAGTCTGAGTCAAACTCAGACCAAACCTCGGACTGGCCTTCTAACCCAGTGCTTCTCAGCTGTGGTCCCAGGACTAGCAGCAACAGCATCATCTGGGAACTTGTCAGAAATGCAGATTCTAGATGCCTGGGTGGCTCAGTTGGTTGAGCGTCTGTCTTCAGCTCAGGTCATGATCCCAGAGTCCTGGGATGGAGTCCTAAGTCAGGCTCCTTGCTCGGCAGGGAGTCTGCTTCTCCCTTTTACCCCTCCCGCCTGCTTGTGATCTCTCTTTCTCTCAAGCTGTCTCTCTCTCTCTCTCTCTCTCTCAAATAAATAAATAAAATCTTTTTTAAAAAAGAAAAAGAAAGAAAGAAATGCAGATTCCCTGGCTTATCCCAGACCTTCTGAATCGCAAACTCAAAGATGGGGCCCAGAAATCTGTGTTTTAACAAGTCCTGGAGCTCATCCTGACGCTCAGTCAAGTGTGAGGACCCTCTGTTTTCTATGTCCTGCTCCCTTCCCTGTGCTCTAGGATGGAAGAATCAGGATGCTTTGTGCCCTGATGATGCTTCCTGTTTGCCTAGCACTGTGCTAGACTCTTCGTGGACTTCAAAGGAGGTGCCAAGTCACCCCATAGCCTTCTTTTGTTGTCTAGATGTACTTCCTCCTGAATGTTATTTTCCACCCTTTAAAAATATTTTGCTTTTGCCTTTCTTTGCTATGTCTAGCTTTCTCGTAGCCAGGAATGTTGCAGAGGCCAAATATGAATCCTTGTACGAGTATGGTCAGTGCTTAATTTAGCCTGGTTTCCTACACCCACCCACCCACCCCCAGTTGGCTATATTTCTTAGTGTTGTGTTATGTTGTGTTATGTTACAATTAAAAATAGTTAAATTCCATTCTAATATGATTCATAACTCATGTTTGTTCATATGCCATACATATTATTATGAGCTCTAGCTCTTTTTAGATGTTTTCCTTATCTTGTGACTATGCACAAATCCTTGATAGTTTACTCTTCCTTTTGATGGACGTTTGCATTAATGAAAATACCAAATCCATTATCATTATGTCAGGAATACTTTGAATTATAGTTCTGTATACCAAGGCAGTAGTCTCTTTCCTCAGTAGATTCTCTGTGTGCTTCATGATCATTTCTCAATTCAGGATTGTAGGTGGCTAGTTTGCTAATAAAGGTTGGTCCAGGGCTGGTACTCTCCTGGCCCCACCTCCTTGTCTTAATCTACTACTCCCCTCATCTTCTCCAGGCTGACACTGAGCCATTGGTAATCCATCACCTTTGGCTGTGTCCTTTAACAAATCACAGCGTCATTTGACATTAGCTCTAAGTACACAGCACCTCCCTCTCTTGTTGGACACAATAGCGAGCTTTACTTTAGTGATGGTATCTCTTTCTTCCTCCTTATTTACATAGCCAGTGTCATCTCCCCATTCACTTGGAAGGAAATTGAATAGCCTTGGCACAGCCAGACAAAGGCATATTGGTTGCCATCCAGCACCTTGTGTCCTTCTAGGTAATTACACATCGATTATTTGATGAATCGTTCTCCTATCTCCCTGGGTATTTCTACCAAGTCTGTAATTACACTTTTCTGGTTTGTCCCTTTGCTCTTATGGTCCTCAGGGTTCCATGACATCTCAAAGACCATGCTTAACAATACTTCCACAGTACCTTTCATTTCAAGGATGCAGGTCAGATCCCTTAAGGTTTGAGTCGTAGTCTGTTTAACAGCGTACTTCAACCGTTTTCTGCCTTAGTTCAGTTCGATCTTTAAGTTGGCACCAGTATCTCATAGCTTAAAAATTAATGATTCTCCCTTTGCAGTACAGTAAGAGATAGAAGGACACGAATACAAAGAGATGATTTGACCCACCATTAAACAAAAAGGCCTTGGAGGCATTGACAGGCTCTGAGTTTTGAGCTAACAACAAGATGTCCTGACACCGATTGTAAAGAACAGACTCTAACACTTGTTAGTGTAGTGGAGACATGGGCAAACTAGAGCCTGTTGATGTTTTTGGTAAATCAAGTTTCACTGGAACCCAGCAATGCTCATTCCTTTACATATGGCCTATGGCTGCTTTCATGCTCATGGCAAGCTGCATACTTGAAACAGACAGTTTCAACTACTATGGTCCTTAAAGGCTAAAGTTTTGACTAACTAGGCCTTGCCAGAAAAAGTTTGCCAGGCCCTAGTCTTGCACTGTAAGTAGCTTGGAAGAGTGAGTTAATATATGTAAAACACTGAACAGTGCCTGGCATTTACATATGGAAAGCACCGGTCTTTAATTTCTACCATCTCCCAAGCACTATAGAGATGTTAGCAGAAGAGAGGGAATTTTAGGCCTGTTATTCAGGATGAATTTGATCCCCGAGTCATTTTAAGAAACATTTTGGCCTTCATGTCTAACACGTGTAAAGTGATGGACGAGGCCAAGGCAGTGAGCAATAAGCAGGTAAGTACTCTTTCACCAGCTTTCTCATGGCCACTCTTCTCCTATCAAGGCATGGTAGCCTGTTAGAAAAGGTGGCCCACTCCATAAGCAGGAAATTAAAGAGGTATGTAGAATCTGTTGGTCCAGGAATGCCTCCTGAACCTGTAAACAAACTTGCATTCTTTAAGTTCAAGAACAAAGCTGGTATTACCCACCTGTGAAAGAGTCTATATGTTATTGAATTCTGATGAATGATTTGCATGCTGATGCATTTGGGGGAAAGAGGGCTATGTGTGCAGCTTACTAGGAAATACATCCCCTAAAAGAGTTGAATTAATGGGTAGAGAGAGGGATGAATAAATAAGTAGATCATAAAGCAGGTACAGCAGATATTACAGAACCTAAGTGGTGTGTATGAGTGTTTGCTGTAAAAGGTTTCAGTTTTTCTGTATGTATGAACATTGTCATAATAAAAGGTCCAGAAGCAAAAACAAAGATTGTTTGTGCAAGAAGAGCAATGGCTGGATGGGCCCTGGCCTAGGGAACAAAAACAACGTCTTGGGTGCACAGCCCTGAACAGCCCAAGCATGTCTCATGGCAGGGCTGTTGGAAGCACCATAAAGCTAACTCAAGGATTTGTAACATGGACTAATTCACCAGAAAAAGAATTCAAAAGCAAGGATATTTATTAATAAGGCACTTCCACTCTTATTTATTACCATATGGGGAATTATTTTTTTTTGGGGGGGGGTCTTTTAGAAATGCTTAATTAGGCAGTTTTTTAAAATAATAGAGAACAGACTTCCAGATTTTATGGCATCATCACCATATAGAGGCATGAGTATTGGACCTGAAATCAGTGAGTGTGTTTCCTAAATCTGCTGTTAGCCCTGGGTAGGACTGTGAGCAAGCTAATTTACCACTCGAACTGCAGCTTTCTTGTCTATAAGAAGGAGGCCAAGATACATATTCTACCTTCCTGTAGGAGAACAAATGTTAAAAGCATTCTGAAGGCCCCACTGATCCCATCAGACAATGAGTTCTCAGTCAGGGTGATATTAACCCCAAGGGTGAGGGGGGAACATCCGTTCTTAAGGGAGTACACTCTTGTACTATGTAAGCACAGATCCACATATAGAACACAAACAGATATATAGTCTATCTGTAGTACTAAAATCCCATTTGGGAGAGATGATTAGGAAGGAAAAAATGTATAACAGCTCCAAAGAAAGATTATAATGCAAAAATGATTGAAGACATTTTGCTAGACAGTCTTTCATTTCTACCACCTCCTTAGTTCTGTCTGCCTTTCAGGTGTATTAATTTTATTCATCAGTTGGAACACGTGCATTTGAATACTTATACTGAATACTTACATTTAAATATGTTTACTCTAGAAGGAGAGAGAAAAAAAAAAAAACGAGGAGAAGAAAGAGAATGATGGGCATTCTTTGCCTTTTCCAAAGGACATACAGGACCACTTAATTCAAACACTATTTAGTTCTGAAAGGAGTTTACTAACAAGAATGAGGAATTAAATGGATATACTCACCCAATCTTTTTTCCCCCTAGAAATTTAATAGAAGCATTAAGTTTTCCTTGATTTGATTCAATTCTATTGGGTACTTCAAGCTTTTTGAAACTAAGAGGTATTTGGAGAATTTTAAAAGGGTTTCAAGAAGAATAATGAAGACGAATTAAGGATTGGAAATAAGATCTATTTTAAAAAGTTAAAAGAACAAGAATTATTTAGTGGGAGGAAGAACAAGCAATTAGGTGACATGGAGATGGCTTTTAATAGTGGAAACCTTATCCTATAGAGAATAGTCTTAGGTTTTCATCTGCACCAAAGACAAAAGGAAGGGGGAAAATGTATTTTGAAGCAAAAAAGAATATGAGGTGGATGTTAACCTAAAATTTCTATCCATAATTAAGTCCTGAATTTTGATTCTCTTTTAAGAGATTTTTTAAAAATACGGTGTTGGTCTGTAGGAAGTATCAGGACGATGGACAGATGGACCCATCATGTTTGATTCTCCTGCCCTGGTGGGAGGCCGACCAGCCAGTCTGGCCAATATGGCTGACCTCCATGGGATTTGACTTGTTTGGGGGAAAGAGCCATTTTATGTGGAGCTGTGGCTTCCAGATGCCAGAGGATGAATACAAAGTCCTAGCCAATAGTGCTAGGGCAAAGTCAGAGCAGTATACCTAATTGGGTTGTCCACACAAGGATGGCTCAGGGTGGGTGGTGGGGGCCAACATAGAAAGCCAAGAAATGAGTGCCAGGGAAGATGTAGCAAGGAGGACTGGGTCAAAATGAGCAGTTGGGAAGATGCTCTGGGCCAGCTAGAGAGATGAGTACCATCCATGGGTAGACTTCTGGGTGTCTTGGAAGCCTACAGCAAGAAAATCCACATAGACTGGATCAAAATCCATGTAGACTGGGTCAAAATCAATATAGAAGTCTTCTCTTAGAGAGAATCAATATAGAAATCAAAATCAATATAGAAGCTTCCAGGAAGGTATTCATGCTCTCCATGTTTTGGAACTGCTGCCCAAATTTGTGCTTCCCAGTACTGATATGTGCATCAGAATGCCCTGTGGAGCTCGGTAAACCTTACAGCCACCCTGGCTCCAGCCTTGGAGATTGGGATTTAATAGGAATATCACTTAGGATTCTGTTGTAAGCAATAGAAATCATTTCTGCCTTAATTTAGAGGGAAAAAAAGGATAGGGTATGGGAGGAGTTGGAAGGATATGAATAAATTACCTTAATAGAAGGAGAGCTTAACAAAGGGCTTTGAGAAGGATGTGTGAAGCAGGACTTCTCCAGGGATCCAGGAAATAGGACTGATGCACTTCCAGGCAATAGATTGTGATGGCTGGAGGTCCGAGCCCCAGGATAATATAGTCTGCTTTTCTATTCTGCTTCTCTATATCTCAATTCATCCTTTGGAAATGGCTGTAATAGATCTTACTTACTGGATAGTCATGAGGATTGAATGGGTTAATATATGTAAAGAAAGTGCTTACGATAATGTCTTGGCACAATAAAAGTTCTTAATGACTATTAGAAATTATAACTATTGTTGTATTGTTGCATGCATGAGAATCAACCCCAGCAGAGCTGTCTTGCAGACAGTCAGTTACTTCCATTGAAGCAGAGCTCTGTGCAAGATACCCTGTTGGGTCCCAATGCAACAGAGAAAGACGGGAGCCTTTCCCTCAAAGAGTTGACTTCTAGAGGTCATAAAGACCAACAATCCCAGTTCCACTAAGATTATGGCCCTCACTCGGGCCTTCAGTTCAAAGGGAGGATAGGAAACAATACCTAGGCTGGTTAGAGGCAGCCAGGAAAGACTTTTCCAAGATGGCAGCATTTTACCTCTTATTTATTTATTTTACATTTATTTATTTATCCACTTATTTATTTTTATTGAAGTAGAGTTAACATACTATGTTACATTAGTTTCAGATGTATAATACAGTGATTCAACAAGTTCATACACTATGCTATGCTCACCACAAATGTAGATACCATCTTTTACCATACAGCACTGTTATAATACAATTGCCTGTATTCCCTGTGCTTTACCTTTATCCCCATGAGTTATTCTTCATAACCAGAAGCCTGTATCTCCCACTCCCCTTCACCCACGTTATCCATCTCCCCACCTCTCGCAACCATCAGCTTGTTCTCTGTATTTATGGATCAGTTTCTGCTTTTTGTTTATTCATTTTTTTCTTGTTTTATAGATTCCACACGTAAGTGAAATCCTGTAGTATTTGTCTTTCTCTGTCTGACTTATCTAACAAAGTACCCTCTAGGTTATTGTCGCAAATGGCAAGATCCCATTCTTTTTTATGACTAATATTCCACTGTGTATATATAATAGATACATTGTATGTGTGTGTGTGTGTGTGTGTGTGTATGTATCACACAGGAAATAACAAGCATTGCCAAGGATATGGAGAAAAAGGAACCCTCATCCACTATTGGTGGGAATGCAACCTGGTGTAGTCACTGTGAAAAACAGAATGGAGGTTCCTCAAAAAATTAAAATTAGAATTACAGTACAATCCAGGAATTCCACTACTCGGTATTTACTCAAAGTATGTAAAAACACTAATTTGAAAAGATAAATGTACCCCTATATTTATTGCAGCATTATTTACAATAACCAAGATTGAAGCAACCCAAGTGTCCATCGACTGATGAATGGATAAAAAAGATGTGGTGTATATACACAATGGAATATTACTCAGCCATAGAAAGAATGAAATCTTGCCATTTGCAACAATGTGGATGGATCTAGGAGGTATAATGATAAGTGAAATAAGTCAGTCAGAGAGACAGATATTGTATGATTTCACTCATATGTGGAATTTAATAAACAAAACAAACAAACAAATACTATTAAATATAGAAAACTGGTGGCTGCCAGAGGAGAGGTGGGTGGTGTATAGGGGAAATAGAGGAAGGGGATCAAGAGTACATGTATTGTGATGAGCCCTGAATGATATAGAGTTGCTGAATCACTATATTGCACACCTGTAACTAATATAACACTGCATGTTAATTATACTTGAAAAATAAATAAATAAAAAAGACAGTTTCCCTCTTATTTTTAAGATCAGTGAGATTTTGCCAGGTTAAGGCATAGATGGGTTGGAGAGCAAGTATTAGAATTCCAAGCAGAGGAAATATCCTGTCCAAAGAATGATCGGAATGTATGACCAAACAGGATGTGTTTCAGAAACTAGAAGGATCTCTGTGGCAGGAACATAAAGAATTGGGGAAGAAGGATGTGGAGGGCAAGAATGTGTGTGTTGCTCAGGACATATTTTGGATACACAAACTAGACCATGCTGGGAAAATCCTGTCTGCCATTCATTTATTCATTCAACAAACGAGCACCTACCATGTGTCAGCTCTGTTCTAGACTCTGGGGATAATAGCAATAAGCAAAAGATAAAGTTTCTATCCTTGTGTAATTTCCACTTGAAAGAGAAAGATTGGCAATAAACACGCAAGTAAAATACATAGTATCTCAGATGAAGACAAGTGTCATGGGAAAAATGATGCAGAAAAGAGAGAAGGAGTATGCCAAGGTGAAGAGGTACCACTTTTAAGTAGGGCAGTTTGGGATAGACTCACTGAGTTGTGTAGGTTTGACTGCTTGTCAATGGGGAGCTGAAGAATTCTGAGCAGAGAACTTAATGAGATTTGCATTTTCTGACTTTAGTCTGAAAGACAGATTGGAGGTGGTAAAAACATAGAAAAACCTGTAAGAAGACTATTTCAGTGGTTCGGGTGAATAGATAGCACAATGGACATGGAAACAAAGAGACCATTTCAAGAGTAAGGAATTCCATACCATGGGCAGGATTTAGTGGTATAGTATACATGGGATTGGGAGAGAGAAGGAATCTGGGATGTCAGTTTCAAGCTTGGGCACTAGGTAGATGGTTCTCTGGTGGTACCATTCAGAGGGTTGAAGAGTAAAGGCAATTGGCCATGACATGTGATAAAAGATCTGCTCCTAACAGTCAGCTTATGCAGGTCTCCAGAATGGGCACTTTTAGGAGTCTAACAATTTGGGAGTCAACCTACTTATTTATTTTAGCAGAATCAATGTTTTTCCTGAGTGCATCACCTCTGTTGTCCCCTGGACAATTCCCCTCCTTTTGGTGTTAAAAAAAAAAAAAAGAAAGACTATGGACTTTAGTATCTATCATATGTTGGTTTGGATCTCCTCTCTATGCCACTAGATGGTCTTCAAGTAATCCAGCCATATGGGCTTTTCTCTCCTCATCTGCAAAAAGGGACTATCAATTGTTGTGTGACTTGCTTTTTGGGACAACTGTAGCACACATACTAAAGCTCCTCCTCTGATCCTCCCAAGCCCTAAGTCAGTGTCAGTAGGTCTGAACCTGAACAAGGCCAGAGCTGGGAACAAAGGACTAATGTGTGAGGTGGGATATTTGAACGTGTGTGTCTGGTTGTTGTTTCCCTGCCGTTATTTTTCAAATCCAAACACAGCTACTTTGGGTAATTCACTCTCATCTTTTATGATGAATATTTTGTATGGTTGCTTATATAATGAAACTTCAGGACACCACTGAGGCATTGGACAGCCAGCCATTCAGCTCCTGGGGCAGAGTTCCTCTGTGATTGAGGGATCCATGTGTGGTGCGAGTTTCATTTCCAACCCAGTGACCAGGGCAGAGTTTCAAAGGAACATGCTGTGAGGCATGAAATCCCATAGCAGTAAGGGATTTAAACATTAGTTCACATGTATGGGTAGCATGGATGGTTACTCCCAAGAAATAAATTTTTTTCTTAATGTTTTCTGTATTTCACACTGTTTACAATATTTTCAAAGGGGAAGGGGAGTTTCCTTCTTTATGTTACTAAGATATTGGTCCGTTCAGTTGGTATTTACCTGAGCTATTTCTCTGAGTAGTTGGAAGTGTCAGTCTTTTCTTAAAAACTACTGTTATAAATGATTAGTGTTCTCATAAGTAAATATCTCCTCTTATCTTCCTTTTAAGTCACTTTATGTTTTTAAAGTAGTGATTGCTTGTTTATATTTTGGTCCAACAAATTTTTTTGAATAACCTTTCTTGGGAATGCTCAAGGTTTCAAAGTTCCTTTTTGTCTAAAACAGGGTTTCTCATGCTCGTCACCATGAATGTTCTAGCTAGGATAATTCTTTGTTGTAGAAGTGGGTGAGGGCTATTCTGTGCATGCAGGATTTTACCAACATCCCTGGACTCTACCCACTACGTGCCGGTAGCACCCTTCACTCATGACAAAACTATCTCCAGATATTGCCAGATATCCGCTGGGGAACAAAAACATCACCCACCCTCCCAGTTGAGAACCCCTCGTCTAAGAAAGTTCTTTTGCTTCTTATTTGTTCTAATATTATCACCGATTTTTACATCACAATTCCTGGAAAAATCTGAAGGAAAAAAAAAGAGACAGAAAACAAACCAAATGATGGGAACTGCTCTGTTCCCGAGCACCCCTAATCTCATATACTGTGTACGTCTATAAATTAGCAGAATATTTACACCAGGTTATTAAAGTGCTTGACTTGGATCTACTTACAGAACTTTGGAAAGCCATTGGTAACCTTTTAAGGAGGTTTATTACAGAAAGACCGGCCGGTAGATATTTTTATAACACATTGAAATCAAGACAGGAAAAAATTTGCCCCACCAGTGCCCCATTAGAATTCTAGAAGCCTTAAAGTAGTGCCATAAGGAGAAAGAAGGCCTTCGATTCTAGATGAAAAGAAACAGGAGATTTTAAAGTTTGCTCAATTTTCATTCTATACTATGCACTTTGACTACAAGAGTATAAATCTCAGTACTCACATTTTCTTTCTGTCCTTTTCAATGGGGAACTTTGATTTTTAATTAGAAGGGAATTATCCATATTTATTTTTTTCTGGATAAAATTGCCTAATATCACCAATATAAATCCCATCAAAGCCTTTTCTTCTGAACTTGATCTGTATCTCAAAAAATTCAGCAGTCTAACTGCCCCGAGTAGGAGGTTGCTAAATTGGGTTTTAAAATTATTTCTATTAAGTAAAAACTTAACATATACCAGCTGCTGAGGGATTATAAAAGCTTTGTTTTCTCAATAATTGGAAACCTTGTTTACAGAGGACTCACAATATCCTTTAAATGTCTTTGTGTTGAATATAAAAGAACTTGTGTTTATCTAGGCAATGATAATCTGACGATAAAGAAAACTCATTTAAGGATTATGCTTCCTGTCTCTCACCATGCAGCTGTCACCCTACTGTTCTCTCAAGCTTTGCAAAATGCTGAGAATTACTCCTTAAAATTAGAAGAATAAATTGGAAAACAAACCAGGTAGCTGGGAATACAGAAAATTTTAAATTACAGGGCAATAGTTGAGAGACCCAAAGTATCACTACATGTAGGCAAATTTATGACAAATTCTCGTTCGTTAACTCATTGATAGAACTCAGTTCTTTCCAAAGAGATTTTAGAGTGTTCAATCCTGGCAGAGTACAGTTTAGGACAATTCAGGTAATCTACTATCTATCCAAAGTGGAGAACTGTGTGCCGGCCCACAAAGGCATCAGCATTGGTTGGTATATACTCCAAGGAAGCTGGGAATCATGGTCGCTCAAGGTTCTGTGCTGGTTCTGAAGCCCCTTACTAGCTCTGTGACCTCAGGCTGGTTATTTAGCAGCTGCCTGCAAAATAATAGCACTCACTTACCTCATAGGGTTGTTGGGGGACTTCAATGAGATACACATGTGAAAGCGTAAAGACAGTTGCTTGGCACAGGGTAGGCACTGCATAAATGCTAACCTGTTACCACATTGTTCCCAGCCCTACAGTTCTTTACATGCATTATCTCATCTGAGCTTTATTAAAATAGTACATTTTTATAACTCTGGTTTTATTGGAAATTGAGGAAAATGAGATGCAAAGCAGTTTACTAACCTACTTAGGGTCACACAGCAATTGAATTGACACCAGGCCTCTGCCTTCATAGTCTCTGCCTCATTCTGCAAACATGTAATGAGCACAGGCATCCTTTGCTCTCCAAACACTCGCTATCGGAATATCTGCTGCAATAACTCAACAGAAAGTTTTAGCCAAAATCATTCTCCCAGCTAAAAATGTGCTATTAACAAGTTCTCATCTGCTACGATGAGTTCTCCTGTGCACAGGAGCTTCTCAGACTTTCCTGTGCACATGACTCCCCTTCTGAAATGCAGATGGTGCTTTTCTAACTAGCTCCAAGCTGAGGCCAGTGCTGCTGGTCCTAGGATTACACTATGAGGAGCAGGGAACTAGGAGGTGGAAGGGGACTTCTCGAGTATCTCTGTTGTCCTGATTGACCTGGTTTTGTGTTTAAGCACATTGCACATGATATCCATAATTCTCCCCACTTTTCCCCCAAGGGATTAGCCCTTTAGTATTTGTTGAGGCCAGATACCAGGGAGCACTGCCAATGTGGGTCTAACCCAGAAAGTCTATTTTTTTTTTTTTTTATAGTACCTGCTCAGTATAGGATAATGAGGTTCCTTCCTATTCTCTTCAGCGGTGGATACACACCAATATACCTGTTAATTACTCCCTTGAGTGTTAAACAATTATGGAATTGGGCTTTAAATATTTTATAGTAGGCAGAAATCCTTATCAGATTGTTATGTAATTATCGAAAGGCATTTAAGTAATATTTGGGAAATAAGTACTTTTGAATAAATTACTTTTTTCTATTTAAAATACTGGGATATAGGCTCTTGCTATTTGACACATTTTTAAGAGTGGACCAAATTCAGAGAACTACACTCTTTCTGTGCCAGACCAGAGGCAAAATCCTGGGAGTGTCGTGATGGTGTGGGCCAAAACTGCTGCTTTGAAAAATTCATAAAGTAGAGAAGAAATTGTCAAGTATGTATTTAAAATATAAAAAGAGCTGGGAGAGCACAGTAAAGAATGGGCCTAATGTAACCGTGTATGTTAATTCTACTTAAATTAAAAATTTAAAAATAAATAATTAAAAAAAAAAAAAAGACTGGCTTAACTTTTCTTCCTGCGCAGGGAGGCTACTTCTGGATACCAGAAATAGCTATTCATCATTGAACTGCTCTGTGTCCCAGCCGCGGCTACAAGCATGTAGCTTGTAACGTATTTACTCATTAAATTATTACAACCACTCAGTGAGGCAGGTGAACCACTTTTATTATCGTGCCCATTTTAAAGATGAGAAAAACAAGGAACGGAGATAAGTACTTGCTGATGGATACACAGATTTGGCATCAAAGCCAGACAGCCTGAGTCTAGAGCCTGCCCTTCCAACTTGCATGTGATCTGCCCCTATTTTATTAAAAGGAAGCTCAGGATCTTAAAATAAGAACATATGGAAAACAGAAGACATATTGGAGAGAGCGAATTATGGAACTGTGAGTAACTCTGTTTGATTGTAGCATAGGATGAATGTGGGCTGATGAGACCCTTAGCAGGAAGCTGTAACATTTGCATTGGCTGTAGATAAGTAGGAACATGGTGTGTGGAGGGCGTGAACAGGACTAGACGGGACTAAAACCATTTTCAGTAGTCACAGTACTGGCAATATATCTGAGGTATGACTGTAAGGTCGTAAAATAGATTTTACTTTAACACGTGTATTATGTGAGTGTGGTCCCTTTCCAATCCATCATCTTGGGAAGCCATGTTTTATTTCTGCTGAGGTCCCATTGCTCAGAGCATGTTGGGAATGTCTCCTGGAAAATATCTTCAGAACAGAACGTAGTGCAGATTTTATTATCTAAGGATCATGCCTCATTTTTGTCTCATATGTATTTCCTAGTTGGATCACTTCCCTTTTTACTGAATTTGGCTCTGAATAACATCTTCCTGTTAGCTGAAATAACAGCCACTCTCAACTCAAAAAACAGATATATTGTTTCCATATACTGGTGTTTCTGACTTTAGTATACACTTAAATATTATCTGGGGACTTTATCAAATAACACATCACAGCAGCCCCCTCAGTAATTCTGGTTCAGTTGGTCTAAAGGAGGAAGTAGTAGTAGATTGCTAATCTGTAATCTTTGATAAGTATTCTAAAGTTTCTGTTTTTAATGACCAGACTTTGAGAAAGACAACTGTAGGGACGCCTGGGTGGCTCAGTCTGTTAGGCGGCTGCCTTTGGCTCAGGTCATGATCCCAGGGAGGGACCCGGGATCAAGCCCTGCTTTGGGCTCCCTGCTCTGCGGGGAGTCTGCTTCTCCTTCTCCCTCTGCTCTTCCCCCCATCCCCATTCATGTTCTCTCTCTTGCTCTCACTCACTCTCTCTAAAATAAATAAATAAAAATTCTTAAATTAAAAGAGAGAGAGAGAGAGAGACAGCTGTAAGGATATTCAAGAGAAAACATAGTAAGCCTTAAGAAAGTTCCAAAAGGGGCACCTGGGTGGCTCAGTGGGTTAAAGCCTCTGCCTTCAGCTCAGGTCATGACCTCAGGGTCCTGGAATCGAGCCCTGAATCGGGTTCTCTGCTCAGCAGGGAGCCTGCTTCCCCCACCCCCTCTCTGCCTGCTTCTCTGACTACTTGTGATCTCTATCTGTCAAATAAATAAGATCTTTAAAAAAAAAGTTTCAATTATGAAAAAATAAGACAGTTCCAAAAGAGAAATTCCAAAATGTTATGGTCAACACTGGCATTAGTGGCAAGTATTGTCTACCTTGGGGGGGACTGTTCTCCCTTACATGATGCTTATACAGAATAAAATCTTCAATTATATTTTTTAAAAGAATCTGCATGTTTACACCACATATACCGAATTCACCTGTGCTTCGGGAAGACCCATTTCATGTGTTTGTTTGTTCAGTGATCATCTGTTTGGTGTTCTTCCATAAAGAGAGGTGTTCCTTTCTGAACCAGATCATCTAAGGATCTAGTATTTTAGGGTTCAGCAATATATCTACAAGTTATTGGGTTGCTTTGTTTTGTTTTGTTTTCTTAAAATGATGGACTTCTTCCACTTCTTAGAGTTGGAGCACTAAATCCCAAGAGCAAGCACTGCAGATCCCATTTCTGTTAGTCTTCTCCATGGTGACCAGGTTCACCAGAGTGATGGGCTGTCCAACTCCAGCTCTTGTCCTGAGATAATCAGTGGCAGAAAGGCTCCAGAACCAACCTTCTTTCATGTTTGGCATTTGTTATGTTTTTGTCCCTTGCTGAATCCATGTGACTCCCTAAGTTAGCCTTCTATTTTTTTTATCAAGTTCTTGATTTATTTTAACAAAGATAATTTTCAGTGAGAATGTGAGAAGAGCTTCTGAGCTGCCATTCTTTTTATTTGTCAACTGTCTTCTGTCTTGTTCCCTGAAGAGAATCTTGTACAATTGGAAACTGAAATTCAGTGCTATGTCTTCTTTAATCAGTCCACATTTTACAGGCTGGTCCTGATTCTGCTGGTGGCTGACCCAGAGCCATACCTGGGCACAGAGTCAGGCTTTCTCTGGGCATCGCTGGGTCACAGTGTAGAGGTTACCAATCTATCTAGTCAGGTCCTTTATTTCTGGGAGCCCTGACACTCAGCTTATCTGGATCTGAGGATCCAATATTAGCCGCCTTGAAAACATGTGGATGTTCTATGATTTTTCTAGGGCCATTTAACTTAATTTAAGCTCCTGACTGGTTAAAAGCTTAGTGAAGTATGGAGAGAGAGACTATGTTTAGAGCCCTGTGAGCAAAAAGTTTAGGAAAAGAATAGGATTTTGTTTGTTTTTGGTTGTTTTAATCCCAGCCCCTATTTCTCTCACTTTAACAAGGACGACTATATCATCTTAAACTGTCCTCTAGACAGAATCTTACTTGGTACCCCTCAAGGCACCATAAATAGTGACTTTTCTATTTGGGGGCCTATGTTAGATTTCTCAAGTTGGTTTCCTCCTGCTCCAAATGCAGAACACTCCTGAGCGCCTCAGATCTCTCCTCTCCACACCTGTGAGTTTATTGTTTCATTAACGACAACAGGGCTGAAGACGGAGCCCTGAACATCGTAAGCATGCTGCATATTTTTATGATTGATTAATGAACTGAAAGCAATCTGTTGTCTTCTTGGGAGTCAAATTCAACATTCATTAACTACTTACTTGTACGCCAGGAGTTAGTAGTAAGTTCTATCTTCCATGCTGTCCATCTGGGAAGTCGGATGAATTATTCCCTTTCAGGGAGATAAGAGGAGAGAAGCGGGGAATGGGGCTGGGAGCTTCATCCAGATTTGCAAGTGTGTTTTATGGCTCAGCCAAAAAGATAGAGATAAAGTTGTCTTTATATATAGGGAATCATTTCAAAGAAATGGATTATTGACTCTCAAAGATTGGAGAGCTATCTTACCTATCATTTTTTATTTACTTCTACTGACTTTTCTAGTTTTAAATTTCTTCTGTGGCATGTTGGTGTTGCAGACACATATCTACAATATCATAAAAGTAAGAAAGAAATTTGAATGCTAAGAGAATGATACATGGCGAAATATTCGATTCCTATTAAAAAGCTTACCAGCGTGTAGAGTGATGAAACACATCAGATAACGAGATGTCTTTTACACACTTTGTGCTTCTAATAATGATACTATTTAGATCTTCCTTTGTAAATGACACTGAGCAGACTTCAAACCTTGAAGATAAAGAGTTATGAATGCCCCCTCTTGGTTCAGTGCTTTTCAAGTGTAAAATGCACAGAAGAGTGAACATATATTCAGATGTATCTAGATGATGAGTTTTATGCCAGTGAGCCTTGTCCAAGGCAGGCCTGTGAATATGTTCCTCGACTCCCCCTTTCTGAGCCTCTTCCTCTGCTCCAGGGCTCTTGACTGTCCTCTCAGATCCTCAGCATACTTTGGAGGGTGGAGGGAGCCAAGAAACTGCCCAGTACCTTAAAATTCCACCACTGTGTCTGTGAGTCCTGCTGAGAGAACTGCCCATTTAACTGTGGACAGAAATGACTATAGACGAAATGGCTGCCAGACCCCCATTTACTCTAGTAAATAAACATAAGCTTGGGGCTGTAACCCTCAATGAGAATCCGTAACTCAGTGGGGCTCCACTATATTTTCAGTGTCCCTGGAGTTAAGTTAGAAGAACAAAAGCTGAGCATGAGAATTCATGTTAATTTCTTACCAATTCTAACACCACGAACACAAAACAAAGTTCTTATGAAAGTAGATTGTCATATATATGTGATAAAAATCCAGCATGATAATCCCCAAGCTCAAAATGTGATTGAAAAATATTTTCTGGGATGCTTATGATTTTTAGTCAAGTCATGAATCTTGTCCTCTGTATCTTGTACCTCTGGTGTCAAGTGAATGTCAGACCATTCACCATTTGTTTAAAAATAAGGATATCGATTTTATCTGGAAAGAGACCAAATGAAACTTGAAATCCGGGTGCATTTCTTATTTTTATTATAAATACATAATGTAACAGTTGGAGGAAGACTGAAATCAGTGCTTAAGTTTTACTCATTTTATTTTTCAGGATGATGTCTTATAATATCTTTATACATTTCTTAATATTTTCCTTTGTTTCATTTGAAAATTCTTTTATTGGGTGATTGGATTTAGGTGGAGAATGAGCCTCATGATTAGAGAAATACGATGATCCTACATCATCCTATCCAAGACAGAGGCATGTGTTGGCTTACTCTGTGTTTTCATGATCTCAGATTTGGGGAATTAAAACTGTAATAAAATTACTACCAGGATTAGCTATGTTCATTTGAATAGCGTTTTTATCTCTCTGATTTGAATTCAAATGCATTATTAATATTTTTCTCTTTTTTTAATATAGGTGGAGAACAGACCAAAATATTATGGAAGAGAGTATGTATCATGCTATTCTTTGTTTTAATAATGTAATAAGTCATCATTTTTATGTCATTTAAATATTAAATATTAAAAATCTTCTAATATATAGTCTTCATCAAATGTCTACTGTGCAAGCATTTAATAATAAGGATAAATGCAATCAGACCCCTTTGTATTGAATTTTCTTTTTAAGACTCAGGTGCTTGGCTTCCATGAATGTTGGGGGGGACGTACTTCCTGCTATAGTTTTCTCCAGTAAAGCAGCCACTGAGCGCCTGGCAAGTATTTGAAACGTAAGGCGGCCTTTTCCATGACTGAGGCTCTGTTAGTATTTTATTTCACTTTCTACCTTGATGCTGTATAAACATTTAGTTTCAAAGATTGTAACCCACGTGGCTGAATTCCTTACTTTCCATACTCAGTAAATGCAATAAGAGGAAGTCACCCCTTTTCCCCGCAGTCTCATAAAACCAAAATAATGTTTTCTCTTGAGTTGGATAGATTAGCCAAATTGCCTCAATACCATAATGATTACTTCCTCCCATTTCCCGCTTAATTTCAACTCTCGTTTTGTCTTACTTTCTCAGAAACCTACCGTAAAGCAAATATTCATGCTGTAGAAAGCATTCTCAGTGTCAGGCTGTGGTGGCGTAGCTTACAAAACACAGGCAGAACAACACACACAGGGATCAGGTGCACATCGCTTTCTTCCCACATCCAACCTGGAGGGCTGACGAGCCACAGTCTCTTTCACTTCCACGTCCCATGCTCTCCTAGCCAACCCAAACCTTCTTCCTCTATTCCCTTCCCCATCAGAGCCTCATCTTCGTGATGAATGACCCTCTCCTATGTCCCAGCCCAGCAGTGACTTCCTAATGGCCACGGCTGCATTTCTGAACTTTCCTTTCTAGCCTTGGGAATTCAGCCAGAACCCTGGAATACATTCTGCCCGAGAGCACCGGCCCCTGCTCTCGGCCATTCCCAAGTCCCTAACTTCTAACCTTGCCAGTTAGGATGCTTTTTCCTTCAGTGTCCTCACTGGAATTTCTGCTCACAGAGAACACAATTAATAAAGAAAAAGAGAAAGGAAAGCCTTTCAAATGGGACACTTTCGCACGTGACTTCCAAAAGGAACTGTATTGTGCATTTTCTTTGCTGCATCAAAATTTTGTTGAATGGCCTTTTAGTTATCATTTTCCAATCCCCAGTCCATACAAACTACATAGTGAGAGGACAGCAAAGGAACATTTTCTTAACCACAGAAAAAGGACCGTTTTGCATTAGCGGGAAATTAGCTTAAAAACTTTAGATTCTGTGTTTCTTTTTTTAGAAATAAAAGGCTTTTTGTTCCATTTGAAAAAGAATAAATGCTCTCTTCAGGAAACATAAATGCATTTTTTTTTCCTAGTAGGATTCACAAGAAACTGTTGACAATGGATACCTTTAGGGGAAGAGCGTTTTTACTCTAATGTTTACATTTTTACCTCTTATGTGCCTTTTAACTTTTTAATTTTCCCACTGTGCATCGGTATTACTTTTTTTCTTAAGACGTGAATAAATTAATACCTGCTAATTGGGGAAAATTAGAAAATATATAGGTAGAGAAGGTGGAGAACATCCTCAGCTCACCATGAAAAAAATCATTGCTAACTTTCCCCCTTCCTCTTATCCCTTCTGGTGTTTTTCAATGCATGCTTTCTTTCTACAAAGGGGATCATAAGATATATATATCATGGATATTTTTAAACCCATGCATAAAGGGGGTGATGAGCCGTGAGCTAGATTCACAGAACTGTAATTTTCTTCTTTTGAACAATTGAGTTCAACTTGGTTCTTGACGCTTTATGTCTGCTGCTGGCTATCAGCTATACCGTGTCGAGGGAATTAAGGCTGAGCTGTTTTCAGGGTACCTGCCTTTTTGGGGTGTCTGTCCCCCGCAACAATGACCTGAGGCAAGGGCGTCATGTCCCTGTGTCTTTCACTGTGTGTGCCTCTGTCCTGCTGTGGTCATCCCCTCCCTTGCCCTGGCCCACGGTCAGCTTGTGTCCTGGACAGCACCTCCCACGAACCTCTCGTAGCACCAGCTCTGACTCCAGTGTGGGAAACTTTCCAATGCCCGGTGCCCCTTCTGCCTCCTACCATGTCCCTGTCACCACACACACACACACACACACACACACACACACACGCATCTCTCTCTCACACACTCATACACACGCACACACACACAGCGCACATTTCTCTCTCATGCACACACATTCTCACACACATGCTCCCTCTCATACACACTCATACACATGCTCTCTCTCTCATACACACAGACTCATACATACACAAAATATCTCTCTCTCTCATAAACACACTCACACACATGCTTCCTCTTACACACACTCATATACATGCTCTGTCTCATAAACACACTCACACACATTCTCTCCCCACACACATCCCCCGGCCCAGTGCCTGTGAGGCTCCCTCAGGTCTCTCTGCCCAGGCCGTCAGTCCAGCCCAGCTCATACAGCATAGGAGGTGTTCCCACAGGTTCCCGGGACTCAGTGGCTACACACCCAGACAAAGCCCCAAATATGTCTGCTCTGGCTCCGGGATCCCCATACATCCATCTGGGATCCATTGGTTCCAGTACTGAGTCTGAGCTCTGCCCCATTTTCTCCCAGTCTCCCTCCTGCAAGAACTGGGGACCCCGATCTCTTTTGGGGGCAGACACGTTGCTTGTTTGACACATCTCTCCCCACTGCAGAAAAGTGCTGCTCCAAGATCTCCACGTGTTGGCTCTTGAGATTTAAAACCAAAATATGGAAAGCAGAAAACCTCCTTCTCTCACCCCATCACGGCGTTAGACTTGTGGGAATTGATTTTGGAACTCAAAGCTACAGCTTCCTCTGGCCTCTCTCCCCTAAAACAAAAGCTTCAGTTTATAAGGTCTACTTGTTAAGAAGGACAGAAGGGAATTAGGAAATAAATATGCAATAGCTGTTCTTCCCCCAAGCTATTATCATACTACATTTGTCCTCACTTCATTTTCACATTCCTGGGGGAGAAGTCCAAAATTTATCTAGCCAATTCCCACTCTCTCACCCCCTTTCCAGGAAGGCAAAGGGATTCTTTGTCCAGAAAAACTTCTTCTCTAGTTATTCCCCCCAGAGATCTTCAAGCTTGGGTAATCCTGGGAAGAGGGTGTTGTCCCCTCTCCCAGAACCCTTGGGTCCCACAGCAGTGGCCTCGCACCCCACCCCAGCTCCGCCACCTTCCCCACCAATCCAAATATGGATTGATCAAATCTCTCACAAGTGGCAGTAGGGGAGGAGTTGTCTTTGCTTCAAGACAACAGAGAAGGTTCCCCAGGAATCACTGTCCACTCCGTTGGCCTCAGACATATGCCTCCAGAGTGAAGCAGTCATGGGCCAAGCCTGTGTTCTTCCCACATATGCTGTGTGCTGTGTTTTCTACATACCTGTGTATTATTTTTAAAATTGCAGAAAAAAATAATAAATGTGATCTTTAAAAAAGACCAATAGATACATTTTTTTTCAAACCTATCCCTAAGCAATTGCTCTCAACATTAAAAGGAACAGAAGAGTGTTGGTTATAGCTGACTATTGTTTCCAGAGAATGAGCCTCTGAAATTAACAACACCCCGTACATGAAGAAAGCAAGTTGATAATCAATAGTGTTCATTAGCAATCCAGACAATACATAGTTTCTCTGTTTGAGCTGAGAGCTAAATTGGTAATTGCTCTTTTGTTATTCCCCATGGTTAAAGAAGGAGCCATAACCTCACCTTTTGTTTTGACTTTAGCTTTCAACTTGAGACCAAAGACAAGAGCAAAAGGCCAGCTGGACTTGGTCTCCTCCTGGTCTCCGGGTGTTCTTTTTCTTTTGCCTACCTGAACACTTCTCATATGTTTGGGTGCTTGCTGAGAAGCGGTTCCAACTGCAATCTTTAAGATATATTGTAGCTACTCCCCTCTTCATCCCAGTGGGGGACGGTCAGCTCTAGATGGCCCCGCCATCTTTGTTAGCCTAGCTCTTGGTGGTGTGTACTTTGTGGTGTGCTGAGAACAAAGATGGTCTGTCTCTCCTCAGGTTTCATGGGATCATCTCCCGGGAGCAGGCAGATGAGCTCCTCGGAGGCGTGGAGGGTGCCTACATTCTCAGAGAAAGCCAACGCCAGCCAGGATGCTACACGTTAGCTCTAAGGTGAACTTGATTCCATCCATTGTTGCTACTGCTCTATAAGTGGCCTTACTTAACGTTTCTCGCACGTTTTTATTGCTGTAAAATATATGTAACATGAAATTTACCATCTTAACCATTTTTAAGCGTGCAGTTCAATGGCATTAAATACACTGACAATGCTGTACATCCATCTTCACTGGGGCTTGGCAGGATTTTTTTGTCATTCCAACCAGAAACTCTGTACCCATTACCCAATCCCTCCCCATTTCCCCCTACTTATTTTTTATTTTTGCTTTGTTTACAGAGTACCACTAGCATATTAGAGGTTTATACACTTCCTAGGCCACCGATATTATCAGTAGGATGGACACTGAGGCTCTTTTTATGCACATACAGTAAACTGGAGAATTATCTGGAAAGTTAGTGCTCCTATAGTCACTTCTGCCTAAAACTGAGCCAGCTGAGGAGCAAAGCCTCTGCCTCACTTAGTTCCTGGGAGCCCTTGTCAAAAGTCTTCACCTCACATTGCATATGTATGCCTGGACTGATGTGGAGTTTGTCCATGGGTTCTCTCGGGGTTTAACATTGACCCAAAGGTCACGCTGACTCCCAACGGCAGTCGTGGCACTCCATGCCAGCAAGCCATCGGAGCAGAGTCCTCATAAGTCTTTTATCACAAAATCCGAAGGATGGAAATCACAGCATCAGAAAAGCATTGCATTTTCTGCATTTTCCTAAACTTGATCAAATATCTGGTGCCATTTGATCCTTATTGCAGTCCCATAAGGTTTGGGGAGAGCATCCAATCCCAGAATCAAAGTGTCTTCTGAAAGTTCATGTATGAACTCTTTGGAATTAGAAAGACCTTTCTCCATAGAAAGAATAATATTAATGGAAACACTTCCCAGGCAAGCCTGCAATGGCATATTCCATGTGTCACCTCAACACTGTGGCTGTAGAAGGCTGCTTCCCAAGTTGCACCCAGGGATGGTTTGAACACATCTTAGATGATGTCATTATAAGGAAGTACTTCAAAAGTTAGTAAGCACTCTAGGTAGGCAAAGTCTTTTCCTATCCCCCCAGCCCTCCAGCAGCAGGCACAGGCCGTCCCAGTGGGGAAACAAGCAAAGGCTGTGAGATACAGGACCAAGGCCAAGAGGGTGCAGCCAGTCTAAAGGGGGAGGCCCTTATAGATTAGATCCCTGGGAACCTGGTGGCGGCAACCACAGAAGGGAGCTTTGCCCAGCTCCCCTCTTCTCTTTTCTGTGGTAGGCACGAGGTGCTCTACTGGTGGTGGTCAAAGATGTCATAATAAGGGGACATCAGGGCGAGTGATGGTAGCTTCCCCTACAGAGGCAATTGGCAGGTAGAGGGAGTAGTTTTCATCAAGGAAATTTAAAAGTAAAATATTTGTAAACCAGGCTCTACCCTCTCACCTTTACAAATGAGAATGATAAGGACTCAGCAGCCTTACTGATTTCTAGGATCCAGTGACACCATAGGACTGTCTCGTATTAAATCCCACCCCTGCCTCTCTCCAGGGGTGTAACCTCAAGCAGGTACCTGATCTCTTCAGATCTCAGTTTTCTTAGCCATAAAACAAGGATAACAATTCCACCTGTCTTAAACTGTCTATGATAATTAAATGCGGGGAGGGTAAAATCATCCCAGGTGCCTAGTTCAGTGCCTGGCATACAATATGAACTCAGAAAGTGTCACCTACTACCTTTGTTCCATGTTCTTACTTCTAACACTGTTGTGATTTCTCCTTCTCTTGGGGGCAGGTTTGGAAACCAGACTTTAAACTACAGGCTCTTCTATGATGGAAAACACTTTGTGGGCGAGAAGAGGTTTGAATCGATTCACGATCTGGTCACAGATGGCTTGATAACACTGTACATAGAAACAAAAGCTTCTGAATACATTTCCAAAATGACAACAAACCCCATTTATGAACACATTGGATATGCCACTCTACTCAGAGAAAAAGTATCCAGGAGGCTGAGCAGGTCGAAAAATGAATCAAGAAAAACAAGCGTTACAAATGAAGAACACACAGCAGTTGAAAAGGTAAGCTACACGCGTGACAGAAATGGTCTCTGCTTTTAATTTACACTGAATAACTGCTTGGTTAAGTATGTATGTGATTGGCCAGAATGTTGGAAGAGACCCACCCACTCCCAAAGGAATCTAGAATATTCTGCTAGGAGGGATCTTAGAAATCTTCCAGCTCAACTGAGGCCCAGAAGTGTGAATTGATTTGCTCAAACTCATACAGCTCGGTTAGGGCTCCACACATGATTATTTGTGGGTTTATTTGGAGATTGAGAAAAAACATTTCATTAATGTTTTATGATGAAAATGGTCCTTGGTTTTAATTCCATTTGAGGCCTTACCGGCCATCTCTGGGTCCACCTAGCTATGCAAGTACACGGCATTTGTCTCTGCTCCTCTTAGGACTGATTGACCACTTGTGGAGCACGGTCAGCCTTCCTGAAGGGGTTCTTACCTAGATAACAGCTTTTACTGACAGATACGGGAGCATTATTGGGGAGAATGGCTCTCTCTGGGAGGCTTAAAAGACGGGCTGTCCTTTGCCTCGCTGAGGATTAGAAACTCCTAAGTGGGCAATGTTCAGGCTGCATGGGGGTGGCCGGATGTGGTGGGAGAGACCTGATTTTCCTCTCCAGTAGCTGTTTATTGGAAAGGCACCACCACAGTTTGCTAGCAGATTCTTTGGATGTGCCCCTTTAGGAACCATCTGCTTTGCCTGGTCCTATGTGTTTTCCGCTGAAAGAAAGTGACAGCCAGTCCTACCGGTCAGCCCCCACTGAGCCCAGTGTCGAAGGCAAGCTTAGACTGGGACAGATATAAATAAGGGGGGAGGGGTTGCAGAATGGTGGGCAATGCTCCTTCTGGTGATCACTAATCCTTAATTCAACCGTAACAGTGCCCCCACCCTCCCCTGTTGTCCAGTGTGAGCATAAAGCAAAGGAACCTCAGGTTGACTGGCTCCCTTGGCTTTGGGACAGGGACACACCAGAAATCACTGGAATAAGGAGGAGGGCAGAGGCAGGCAGCGTGGACCTGTTGGCAGAGATGGGCATGATCTTAATTGATTTGCTGATTGGATTTTAGAGCCTAGGAGAACCTTCCCGAAAATCACCTCAGCTGAGCAGCTGGCCCATGAAAAAATTATTTGCCATTTTCTCTTTTATAACTCCAGTGTCTCCAGGGCACCTGTCATTCTTTTACAAATAATTGATTTGGGAAATGGTGGGTTTTCTGATTGTTTACATTTTACCAAGAGGGAGGGAGGGGGCATGATCTCCAGCTTTCAGAATTTGTTCCTGTCTAGGCAAAAGCCATTCCTTAGTCTGTCTGTAAAATCTGTTCAAAAGTAATTTAGAATAGAAAATCTGGAAGCTGACATTCCCAACTATGACAAATCAGAAGATGAATTGTAAAATAAATCTCTGAAGCAGTGTTTGTATTTCTGAGTCAGAGAGTAATGCCACCCAAAAGGCAACCTGTTACAATGGCAGGCGACACACTAGAACATTTCCAGGAAGAGAGGCAAGTCGAAAGAGTGCCTCTTATATGTTTGGGATGAGAGTTTAGATTCTGGGTACTGAACTGGTATTTCTAGAGCCTTGTCCTTCACCAAGAGGGAAGTCTGACTGCGAAAAACTGGTATTTCTAGATGATATTCCCATAAGGAAACTTGCAGGACAAAAACATGCCCTTCGTTGTAGATCATTTTGTATGTAGTTACTAAAAATTAAAATTTGGGGGAATTAACAATCAGATTAATAATTACTTTGGGTGAGCTTCCCAGGACACTTTTACCTTTCTAGGAAAAGGTAAATAAAAAAACGTTGAAAGAAGTCCACACTCAGGGAAGGATTTGATGGACAGGTGTTAGTGGTGTGGATTTTCTAGGACACTAATGATGCAATGTTTGGCTTTCCTGGGGGACATTCTGAATGCTGGGTCTAGTCATTTGCTGGAGGTCGCTCATTTTGTCAGCGAGTTTGTTAAGTAACTTGGTACAAATCCATCTCTTCCTCTCTGACCTGTGTTGACAAGTAGAATTATTAAAAGTCTCAGTCTTGCCAGAAATTCTATTTCCCTGAAGGGCAGGTCAGTGGACTGTTGCCATGGTGGCAGAGACTAGAAAAAAGGTAGCAGAAACTTGAATGGATTGACTGAGAAGTGCCCAGGGCACCTGTCTGATTCGATAATGGCGCATCATGGAGGTTTTAATGAGTGAAATGGGTAGGTTTCCTGATAATTCTCAAATCCAGACAGCCCGGCATTTCATTTTCCAGACTACTTAAACTTTGTTCGCCCATTTATTTTATTGATCATTTCCAAATGAATCCAGAGAGACGGTGGTACCTGAAAATCCCAGAATATTATCAGTGTTAATTGGCATAAAGATATTACCTACCCCATCAGATCTGAGTGGTTTCCAGATTTATCTCCTGTCGAGGTGGTTAGCACTGAACTTGATTTTAATAACTGTAGATGAGGCAGAAAGGTGGGGAGGGTACCAAAAACAAAAAAAAACGTTGGGGTGGTTAGCCAATAGCAACCTTTTTCTTTTCTGATTCTTCAATTGATTTTTAAAACTTTATGATACATAAGGGCCACCCATTTTGGTGCATTTAATTAAAATGGTCATGCCCTGGGACGCCTGGGTGGCTCAGTTGGTTGGGCAGCTGCCTTCGGCTCAGGTCATGATTCCAGCGTCCTGGGATCGAGTCCCACATCGGGCTCCTTGCTTGGCGGGGAGCCTGCTTCTCCCTCTGCCTCTGCCTGTCATTCTGTCTGCCTGTGCTCGCTCTCTCTCTCTCTCTCTCTCTCTGACAAATAAATAAATAAATAAAATCTTTAAAAATAAATAAATAAATAAATAAATAAATAAAATGGTCATGCCCTGTGTAACTTCTCTTATGGAACTTATTTCAGAATTGATTCCATAGATGATTATCTACTGACCTCCAAAACCAGCATCTGAGCAGTAGGATTTAACATTGCTTCAGGCATTTATAGTTTACCGAATTCGCACGTGTGAGGTAATTCCCCATTTTGTCTTCAGAGCAACTTTGCCAGGTCCATAGAGCAGGAATCATTGTCCCCAGTTCACTGTGGCAGAGTAAGGAACCAAACCCAGGTTTCTGAGCCCCGAGTTCAGAGCTTCCTAAACCTACAGGTCTGCGAGGCCCCATTCTGTTCTCATAGCCCTTACTGCTTTAAGCAAACACCCCTGGCTCTCCCCACACTCAGTCCGTTGTTGCTAAGAATCACTCAATATTTCCATCATCTGTTTTTTAAAAAACACCGCTATTACTAGCTGTACTAACTAAGCTTTCTTAGGAAGGATACTCTGCTGAATCAGACATATATGACAGTAGTGTTTTCCATGGCACAGGTTTATTCGATAAATTTGGCTTGCCTGTAATGAAACTGCATTTACATTTTACTGGAGAGAAACCATCCATATCCTTGCTATAGTAAAAACAGAGTTTAGAATATATCTTACCAGTTCATTCATTTCACTATTTTTTCTAACAGCAAAAAATTAGAAAATAGCCTAAAATACCCAAGGTTGGAGGCTGTTTCAATGAATTAGGGCGCACCAAAATGAAGGCATACCATGCAACCACAGAAAAGAATAAGAATCCTCATCCGCACTGATATGGAAATGATTATCTAGGGTCATTAAATGCCAAAAGCAACTTACAAAATAATGTGTATTTGTGGTTTCATTTGTGTGAACCAGAAGAAAAACATTTTTGCGTATGTTTTTCCCGCAAAATCATAAGTTGTCCCTTGAAGTTTACAAGAGCTAGTAGTATCATTGGTTGCCTGGCGAGTGGGTTGGGGGTGGGGGGGGTGGGGATTATCTGGGAAATAAGGGTGGGGACGAGATTCTTCCCTGCTATTTCATACTCTTTGAATTTTGAACCATGATAACTGCAGCATTCTATTCAAAAAATTACATAAGGAAAAAAAAATGGGTTCGGTTTTAAATTCATATATGCCAGAGCAAACCCTGAGTAAAACCTCTTCTGTGCTCAAGGCATCATGCACACACATACAGAGAGGAAGCAAGCCCGTCCTGCCTCTGGGTTCAGGCAGGTTTTCCCACCTCTTTGCATGGGTCCCCCTCCCCATCCTGATAGCTCCCTTTTCCCTTCATCTCTCCCTTGGATGCCTAGCAAAGAGTCTGTGTGTAGCAGCCTTTAAGGCTAGGACCAAAAGAAGGTAAAGGACCAAAATCACCACGTAAAGACTTTGATGTGACTATCCCTGGAAATGGTTGGCTGTCGCTTCCTCACTGGCACTGCTCCCCTGGGATCCTGCCCAGCCCTCCCCACATTTTCCATGCCCCTCCCCCACCCCATCTCTGCTTTCTTAAGCTGTGAAGACCAGCTTCCAGATTCCTCTTGCTTTCCTACAGCGGTAGGGAAGCCCTCTTTGATTTCCGCTTGTCTTCCTGTGAACCCAGGAGAGTGACCTTTTCCTGATTGAAGGGCTCTGCGCCTCTTTAGGACGTCTTCCTCTGCAGATGAGCTGTTTCAGACAGGAGCACTCTCTCCTCGACCTCAATCCACCTTTTTTTCCCTTTTTGAAATAATTGTCTTCTTCACATCTAGAGTGAGCCTCTCATTGTTTATTTTTTTGTTTCAACACTAAGAACCAGGTAGCCTGCCAGAGATCTTGGCCCAGCAAGGACGTTACATTTTCCTCCCCTGCCCTGGAGCAGGAGGTCATAGCCACACCAGGGAACAGATCTCCAGGTGTCGCTGACAGAAGCCTCACAAGTCAGTTGAGCTGAGACTGAATGGCTCTCCCCTCCAGTCTCACAGTGGTATCTAAGTGTTGAAAGGCCCTTCGTGACTTTTTGTTCATCGGAGAGCTGCTCTTGCTTTTGTTGTTTACATCTTAGAAATGTGATTTTCTTTGTCTGTGGGACAAAATCCAAATTCCTCTACAGGATGTTTATAGCTTGTCTGAGCCTTGGAAGCAGAGCCTGAGACAAGGGTTTTGTACATGGGTAATTTGTGAAGGCATTCTAATGAGCAGGAAGGAGAGGTCTGGAGAAGGAAACAGATGAGAAGAGAACCCTGTAGGAATGGATGTTATTGAGTTGGGCATCTTCTGAGAAGCCATGTAGAATTGCTCCTAAGAGGAACTGTGGGGAGGGGGGCTCTGTTTATCTACCACTTCCTTTCTTCTATCCTCTATTGGCTGAGGGGTGCTTGTGAGCTGTTAATTCCCTCACACACCAGGCTGTACATGTGGAAAGCCAGGTGGGTGCCCATGGGCATCCCCAACAGTCCTGTCAGAGAAGCCCCAGACAGGAAGTGAGAGGTGCACAGTGAGGACAGTTGCTAAGGGGCTGCCCTGTCAGAAGGCAAGATCGGCAGCAATCCCTGGGGTAGACAGTTGTGAGGGACAGTAAAAAAAAAAAAACGAATGGAAATGCCCACTACCGCCAGGGCCCGCCTCTCTGAGCCTGTCTCCCCCTTGCTGGCCGCCCTTACAGGCCTGCCCTCCGCATATATTCCTGTCCTCTCGCTTCCCCTCCCCCAGGGCTGTGTCTGTTGGCTCCCATCCATCCTTTAGCATCCTGCACAGCCTCTCTGGTAAAACCTGCTGGGGCTCATCCTCCTTCACACACTCTCAAGGAATCACTCCCACCACAAAACCACCCCCAACCTTTGCACATAATCTCCATGATAATTTAACATGCTATATCCTCAGGGGTAGATGAGACCAGTGGTTCTTAAAGTAGGGCCCTCAGGGACCAGCAGCATCAACAGCACCCAGGAGACTGATGAGAAGCACCCCCGCTCAGGCCCACCCAGCACTGCTGAGTCAGGGACTCTTGGGGGATGGGGGACACCTCAGTCTTCGTGTGAGGGAGCCCTGGGGGGCTCCATCATGCACCCACTCTTTGGATGCCTCTCCTCCCCAAGCAGTCGACCTGTCCAAGGCCCAGGTCCTGCGGTTCATTCCCCAGCTCTAAATCCTGGCCCACGCAGTGCTCAGCAGAGGACACAATGCCCAGCGAACAGCAGATGGCTCATGTTAAAATGGAGCAGACCATATCACACTCACCCGGAGGAACACGCATCTCAAACACACCAAGATGTGTGGGTATCTCACATCCCCCCCTCCCCGCCCTTCCTCTGGCCAGCTCCTTCCTCCCTGGGCTAATTTCACTCTTGGAGTGGCAAGAGCAGCGCCTGGAGGAGGAGGGTCTTAGAGACCATTTTGTGCGGCCCCTTTGTTTTACACCAAAGGAAGCTGAGACACCCAGCTCATTAGTCTTGGCGTATTTCAAAAACACCCAAAGGTCATGAAGGCTTGGATAGGCAAAAAAAAAAAAAAAAAAAGGCTTTAAAGTACCCTACAACTTAGAAGTTCTCTTAAAGTTAAACTCTTTGAGGAACACAAGTTATACCTCAGGACTTCTAGGTGAATGATTAAAAAGTGGAAAATGAATTACGATTATAGTTAGTCTAGAAGGTGTCTCAGCAATCAGAACCCAGCAGGAAATGGAAGACATGTTTGCTGGGATTTTAAAGAGAATTTGATTAATAAGGGATTTATCCCAGGGCCTGGCAATGGCAGGAAGTGTTTAGTTACCTCCCCAAGGCTGAAGGGACCTGCAGAAGGTGCTGGGTTACTGATGTCTGATGAGAGCTGGAATGGAGTCTTCCATAAGAGGGGGGCTTCCACAGAAGCGAGGGCTTGCCCAGAAAGGGGACTTACATGATAAGAGGGTTCCCACAGAAGGGAGCTCCCATGGGACGGGGGCTTGCACAGAAGAGAGATTCATATAGTGGAGGGCTGCACAGGAAGGACTCCCACAGTCAGTCAAGGGTATAGCCATGCAGCCGCTGCCCTGCGATATTACCCAAAAGGGAGAGATGGGGAGGAAGTAATCCAACTTCTCTGTCCTCTAGCCTTTGATCTCCTGCCTATACCTTCCATTGCAAAAACTCAACCAGAAACCAGGGAGTAAAAGAGCTGGGGATACAGACCACATGAGTCGGTCTCCCCACCATCAGTTAAAGCAGGGCAGAGAATGAATTGAGGGAAGGTAGTAGAATGTGGCAGAGAAGAACCAACGCAAGGAGTGAATGTAGACCAATTCCACTGGTCACATGTTAGCACCGATCTAACTACTACATAAAGTTCAGGATCAGATGCCGTAATTGGCATTAATGAGAGATAACGAGGTAGCCCCTTTTCCTGGATGGGCTCCTCAACTATGCCATTACGGGAAGGATCTTGGTTCTAGGCTCATAGACCTTCACCAAGCAGAGGGACTGCTTTCATTTGCCAAGGAAAGAGCCTGAATTGTTAATGTAGAAAACATCAAGGAACCGAGAACAATCTGCTCATATTTCCAGGATCTGGAAAACTTGTAGATTTGCCCCAACAGGAGGTCCCTTGGAAATAATCTATAACTGACATAAGCAGTCTTTTCTCAGCAGTCAAGGATAAGTGGAGATGAGCATGACTTAGCTAGTAAAAGTGACAGGCACAGTAATGATTCTTCCTACCTTGCATACACAGAGTCATAAAATGGAATGGGATATAATGCTGTAAGAATGGATTTGAACTTAGATTACATTTGCTCATGAAAACAGGTTTTAAGGAGCCTTATTTTCCATCAGAATCCCCTAATGGGGTGGGATTTATCATGCAGTCTGAAAAATAGTTGATTTTGTTAGGTTAGTGGTTCTCAAACCGGCTGCAACTTAGAATCACCCCGGGGGGTTAAAAAAATTAAAAACAAAAAAACCAAAACCAAAAACCCCATCTTTGGCCTCTCCTGACTTCTTAAATCAAGGCCTCCCACCATTGAAATTCAGGCATCTCTATTTTTAAGGTCCCCCAGGTGATCCTAAAGTTCTCATCCCGTGGTGAGATGAAATGTGAGACAGGAATTAAAGGTTACCAGGTACTTGGAGCATTTTCTTAGTGATAACCGGTACCACCTGCTCTCATGCCCCTCCTAGGCCCTAATTTAGATGCTGTGATTCATTCTCTACCTTCACCTGCCCGCAGAAAGTCCTCCATGAGAACATTTGTTAAGGTGGTAAACTCTGGTGGTTCAGAGGTTTGCTTTGCTACTTTTTTCCTGGTTTCTTTTCGATATCCTTAGACGAGAAAAATCAGCTGGAATAAGACTAAAAGAATTAAATGAAGGGACAAGGAAAAATCAATGCTTCTTCCTTAAAGGCTAGCTGGTAGTTTTTTAAGGGCAAAGTTTGTAGGACTATGATTTTCAACCTTGGCTGCCCACTGCAATTTATTGGGGTGTTTTCAAAAATACCAATGCCTGGGCCACACCCCTAGAAAATCAGATTTAACTACTGGCATAAGGCCCGGCATCTGGATTTTAGATGCTCCAGGTGATTCTGATCTGCAGCTAAAGCTGAGAACCCTTTGCTTTAGAAAAATAACTAAATCTGCTGGATGTATCTTTTATCAGAAAGCTTCTCCTTCTACCAGTCCCTCATTATCAGTGATCTCAAAGTTAGAAATTTACAGAAACAAAAAGGAAAGTTATCCTAATGCAGTCAGTATTTGTCAGAATAAGATGCACCAAACCTTCTTTATTCATCCCCACCTAAATCTAGAAAACGGTTGGAGATGCAGCCCTTAAGTATTTTAATGTAAGCAGTGCCATCTAGTGGCTAAGAGGAGAGTTACCTCTTCGTGACCATCTTGAAGGACCACACTAACCAGATGTGGGAGTAATGAGCGAGAACACATTTTCAGCAATGAATCCACTGAATCATTCCCACTTCCTCAGGTTTTATAGCACAGATCAGGCTATGCAATGGCCAGGGTCTGTCCTTTTTGTAATGCGTGCTCATTCTCTGTGAAAGCAGGTGGGCAGCTCTGCTAGCTTGAGATGCTGAGGTGCTGAAATGGTCCCAGTGATCGTGATTTTTTAAAAAAATAGACCAAAACTTAAGAAATGGTAGTTTCTTAAAGGCTAGTTGCAAAGTCTATCAGTGGACAGGACAATGAGTAAAAATAGTTCTGACCACACAGACCATCTGATAGTCTCCTGAGGTTCCTCACACTTTGAGAACTGCTTCCGCTGGCAGAATTCTGGTAGATGAAAAGCACACCTTTTAGAGAAGTTTATATTTGGATGTCTCTAGGCCGGTGTTTGTGGGAGTCAGTATGCCATTTTCATCACCTTTGACTATGGGCAGTAAATGAGGCTGTCACCTTGGACCCCTGTCCACCTTCCGTTACTGCAGTCTTTGCCCTCGCTGTGACCTCAGAGCTCCTCCCATTGGCTTTCACTGGGGTGGGCAGCAAAACTGACCCTGGGCCTGTGTCATTCGAAGCCACTCTCTGGGTGATTCTGATGTGTTGTCCCAATAAAGAACCATGGACCCAGTCTTATTCTCTTCCCTGCAGAGATGAGAAATGAGCCCAAAGCTTGATGTGACACAGTGGCAATGAATGCTGGTGGGATAAGACACAACTTTAGGGAATCCCACTACTTTCTTTCTCTTGCAGTGCTTCTCCTCCTGCCACCTTTCTGTCTCTCTAATCAAGATTTAACAGTCTCCTCACCTATACCCCCTTGGTGAGTTGCTCTCATCTGTGCCACCTAGAACCTATGACTCCTCTTTGGGAAACCACACCCAGAGCCAGCTCCCCTCCCACTCCCAAGTTCTGTGCTTCTGGTGCCATCAAACCCAGTCCCTAGCCCAGAGGTGGGCTTGTCATTCAAGGCTGCTCTGAGGGGTCCCAATTCCCTGGCCACTGGGGTAGGTTCAAGAGTGGACATGCAGTCAAGTCAGAGCCATTGAAATGTGTAGACTTTCACTGTGAGTTTCAGAAAGAAGGTCGATTGTGCTTTTTTTCTATCGAGTTGGATTCAGCAGGAAGTAGAGTCTGAGTGGCTGAAGTCTTCCCTCTGATGCTGAGAAAACAGAGCTGGAAAGGAAGAGACACGGAGTCCTCAGAACTTGGTCTGTGCCTCTACCAGAGCTGCCCCCAGAGCCTGCCACCCTCTGCTGGGTATTTCAGTCATGTCAGTTATATGAGTCGTCTAATTCCTGTAGAGCTTCTTAGCTGTGGGATGGGAATGTTTGGGTTGAGGTTAGATGTCTACTGTCTTTATAGCCAGAAGAACTCTAACTCATACCACCCTCCTCGGGGCCCCCCACCCTCTTCTATCCTGCACTGACTGCCCACCTTATTAAGAAAGTGAAAGCTCAAGTCTTCAAATTCAGGCCCATTTTAATTCTAACCAGACAATCCACACTATTCTTCTTTAACATGAAGGTGTTACACTGGAAAAGGGAACATCTAGTGTTGACTGAAATGGGTAGGAATGTAGTACCTGGATTACCAGGTCGACATGGGAAATAACCCCATAACCCAAAACCCTTCTCTTGTCGCCTGGCTCTGCGGTGAGTCTATCTGTTGGCTTCTTCATAATTATCTGCATCTAAATAAGATTAAGGCAAATTGTTAAAGACTTCTAGTGAATTCTCATAAACTGGATTTTTATCTATTCATGATTCAGCCATGAAGTTCGTGTGTGTGTGTTAACAAAATGGAAAGAAACAGCTCTAGCTGGAGTGTTGGATCTGGCCCCTGTTGAACATGAGCTTCTACCCTGCCCCACCCCACCCCCGCCACAGGTTACCAGTAAAACAGATGCTGTAAGCTGGAAACCTGCAGCAAAAAGTCAACATATTATCTCTAGTATTTATGAATTAAAAGCTTGGTCTCTAACAGTTTGTGGGGTTTTTCCCAGCTGTGGGGAAGAGGAAGGATTTTGTTTCCTGAATAATTTCCATTGACATTAATGGAAATGAAATGGTCAAGGCTACATCTTGGGTTATTTGTTTTCATTGCCTCTGGAACAGGTTGCAGAGCGGGCATTACTCATTTTTCAATAATGAAATGTCTGGCTGGGTTTTATGATGACAATTTATAAATGTCCCAGTTGGTCTTGTCTCTCCTCATACATAAGCACTTAGAAGTTTCCAGAAAGTTAATATTTCACTTTGTACCTAGTCTCTATTAATGAAGCTAACGAGGCCCAACCATCAGAAGAGTAAGTTAAAGTTTCCAGATGCAATTTTTACGGTTCTCATGTGACTTGGCAGCTTTAAAAAAAAAAAAAAAACAAACAAACAAGAAGTCAATTCGCTGTCACTTGCAACAGATTCTTAGTTAACTCTACAACTGAGAGTCGGGAATACAAGAGGGAATTAGGAGCTGAGCATGTCCCAACATGCCTTCAACAGTGAGGGCAGTTCCATTGTTTCGCAGTGCGTATAAATTACATGTAACGCCATCCATGATGTAAGTGATTTCTACTGTTTTTAATCCTGGATGATTTTAGGAAAGTTACAATTACAGCCACAAAAACAACTCTACATTAATCAAGCATGGCATCAATTTTAATCCTTTATAAACAGAAATCGTTTCACTCAGCTTCCTAACAACCTTTAAGTCTTGGGCTCCCTACTCTCCTATCAGGAAGAAGCAAGAAACCTGAGGGTCCGGTGAGTGGGCCAGGGGAGGAAAACTAGAAACTTGCCTGTCACAGAACTAGTTCCCAGTAACTACCACGTGGCTGGTTTGACCACAATACTCCTGTCCTTTCCACTCCACCACACGACAAAGGAAACCGATATGCTTTGGGTCTAATTTTAAAGCTTCTAAACAAAGCATTATGTTAGTAATTGTTTCCCTCCTTACACAGAAGTTCTCCATTCTCTCTGTGGATGATTCTAATCATCTTTTGGTCTTGACTAATTTGTTCTTATGAAGAAATATGTCTGGCTGAGGGAGTTCCTGAAGAGGACAAGGGCTTGTTACAGAAAAGCACGCCTACCTGGGCGATTTCTAAACGAACACCCCATGTGCATCTCTGGCCTAGAGGTCTGAGAGTTGGAAAGGGTTTGGCAATATGGAAAAGCTCTGTTGACCTTCACTAAATCCCAGAGTGATTATGAAATGCATGTTTTCAGCTGCAAACATCTTGCTTCTTCCAGTCCTGATGGGAGAAATCTGGGTGAGAGGAAGCTGAAACCACAGTTACCTTGTGAACCTCAGGAAGTAATGTGGGACTCGGGTCCCCCTCCATGGTGGCTTTGAAACAGCAGCCGACCTGTGGGAGCGTCAAGCGATATACATGGAGCTTGTAATGAACTGGATTTGCTTTCCTCTGGCGAGTTAAATGTAGAAACCGATGGGCGAGGAGAGGAAGAAACACTCGCATTCATTGAGGCTCTGCCAAGGACCAGGGTGGTGGGGCGCTTTGCGTTGGCTGTATTCTGTCCTCACAGCCGCTCTGGGGGACAGGAACCCGGGTGGCTGGAGTTGCTTA
This sequence comes from Lontra canadensis, assembly GCF_010015895.1. NCBI lineage: Eukaryota > Metazoa > Chordata > Mammalia > Carnivora > Mustelidae > Lontra > Lontra canadensis. The sequence goes on along the minus strand of NW_022630996.1, from coordinate 39,354,564 downwards.
TTCATGACCACTCAGCTTGTGAGCTGGGATGCAAGCCCTGCGGGTCCTGACCCATGAGCTTCTTTGAGAGCTCCTGGCTCCCTGAGACTGAATTCCCCAGGGTGGCCTTTTATGACCTTGTCCCCTTGCCCCCGGCCCCCTGAGTGCGCATGCGCACATCTTGCCCTCATCTGCTTTCTACCCCGTGCTGTGTCCAAGAGGCTGCCACTGCTCCACCATTATCATTTTCCGAGCAAACCAGCTGCTTTCACACCCTTCAGCTTCTTCTCCTTGGCAACGTTCCTCGTGTCCTCTCATCCAGCCTCCTGTCTCGTCTTAGGGAATGCTTACCTGTCTTTCCTAGACCAAGCTGAAGCATCTCCTGACTTGCAAGCTCATAGCTGGCCAATCACACTGACAAGGGCTAGCTCAGGATGGGCCAGTATTTCAGGCACAGTAAGGAGGCCTTAGGTCTCTCTGCTAGAGCAATTAGGGAAGAGGCATGTTCTCCTTCTGAAGTGGGTCATTTGAACAATTCCAACCTTGGTCTATGCCCAGTGCATTTCCCTTTCTCTCTGTTTTAGTGCTGGTTTCTGTAGAGTTCCTGTTTCCTGAAGCCAAAATAGCTCTAATGGAATCCCAAAGGAAGGCAGGCCCGTGCCTAGGAGAGAAGGACCTTCTAGAACAGGAAGGAATATAGCTTGGCAGACAAGAGGGTCAGGTAGAGGAAGGGAGGCTGATGAGCTGGGTGAGTCTGAGAAGGAACACAAAGGCAGGCTGAGAAGTGTGGGTGTTATGCCTGAAAGCTTGAGGAGCTGCCGGAGTGGTGAGTCGGGGAACGATGACTTGACGTGGGTCAGCATGGCAGCTGGGTTGGAGGGGAGAGAGGGCAGCAGAGGAACAGATGTGGTGATCCGTGCACATCTGCAGCTTCAATTTCCGAAGCCAGCAGCTTTTGGCTGGAGCTGTTGGCAAGTCTTTAGAAGCCAACCTTTTCCATTTTTCAATGGCAGCACCAAGACCCAAACTAAAGATTGTCTTACTCTTCTGATTTCAGAAAGCCCAAGTGTGGTAAATGGTTTCTCATAAGTTTCTCTAGGTTTGGCGTTCGAGGTGAAAACTAGAAACCCATTACCACACTTTTGCACATAAATTGGGACCCACAGAGCTGCACTGGCCCAAAGGGCTTGTCTGTTCAAGACCTGACCCTCTCTTCTCCAAAGCCCTTTGCCCACAGCTCTTCAACACACTCCAAATAAATGTTTGTTAAATGAATGAGTGTGTTTGTAGTCATCCCTCATTCCACTGTCCCCTAGCAAAGAAAGAAAGAAAATGTGTACGTTTCTTTAAATGCTGTGGACTTTAAAAATAATCAATATTGAATTTGGCAATAAAATAAAAATACTCATTAACCTGGACTTCACAAATCCTGACCTTTAATACCCACAAAAAATTTATCAACTAATTAAAGAGTTTACAGGATATTAAAATGGAAATGTATTACTTAAGAGAGCAAAGGTTTTTCTTCCAGCTAAATGAGAGTGTACAGCTAGAAATGGGGTAAAAAGAGGTCAGCTGTGTTCAGGCTACTAATCATGTTTTCTCTATCCAGTGGTTCTCAGCTTTTACTGTACATGAAAATCCCCTGCAAAGTTGGTTAAAACACAGATTTCCAGACCCCCCCCCCCTCCATCAGCACAGACACAGTAAGTCTGGGCTGGGGCCCAACTTCCCAGGAGATGAGGGACCACACCCAGAAGCCACTGGTCTAATCAGTATAGCAGGACTGTGATTAACTAGATCAGGCAACTCTGGGACTAGGGCAATGTGATAGTTGATTAATATTTTAATTATTAAGTAAATTATTAATTATTAATTACAATAATTATATAATTAATATATTATTATATATTATTTATAAATAATAATATATATTTATAATTATAATTTATTAATTAATTGTGTATGTAATTATTATGCAGATAATAATTATCTATTATATATTATTAATTATCATGTTGCCCTAGTCCCAGAGTTTCTTTGTATAATATATATTATTATATATTAATGTATTTATATTACATATAATATATTACTATATATTAATATGTTATATGTATTATTACATATTAATATTTTATGTTATATATATAGTTGAATATTATCTAATATAGTGTGTGTGTGTGTGTGTACTCTTTATTCCTCCCCTCCTAGAATATAAGCAGGTATCCTCCATTGCGTTCATGTGACCTGTTTTCGTCTGTTAAGATATTCTCCCTAGTGGCCTCTGAAGGGCATCTCCTTTGCAGCGGGGGCAACCTGGTGGTTAAGGAGCTGGGGCTCCCGACCAGTGGCTGGTCGTATGGCCCTTGGCAAGTCACTTAAACTCCCTGTGTCCTCCTGTGAGGATGATTATAGCACTAGCCTCGTGTTTCTTCCTTCATAGTGATCTCCAAACACCCCGTGCACATTCCAGCCACTGAGACAGTGCTCGCCCTGAGTGGCCCAGCCAGCAACGTGCTCCCTCTGCGGAGCCACGCCTGTGCCCCCTGCCATCCCTGTGATTTTCATCCCAGCCTGCCTTCTTCCCTTCCCACCTTGCACGGTGCTGGCACAGAGCCAGCCCTCCACTGAGGAAGGGCCTCTCCCACTTCTCTCGGCACGCTCCCCCACCCCCTACCCTTCCCTGCCTCCCTCTCATCTGGATCCTACCCACGTCTTCTAAGGAGCCCCGGCTGCATTCTGCTGTGAATGCTCCATGTCTGTCTCCCTTGCTCTGTTGGGAGAGTTCAGAGGCCTGCGCCTTCCACAGTTTGGCCGCCTTGCAGGACTCACTGCAGCAAATGGACTTTCGTACTTGCTGCCCACTGAGTGTCGAGGGAAAGGAAGAGGAAGAAGGATGGAAGAAGGACTCTTCCCACATGGCTCACTGCTCAGATAACATGTTTCCTGTAATTTTAAAAACGAAAGGATTAGGGCACCTGGGTGGCTCAGTGGGTTAAACCTCTGTCTTTTGCTTGGGTCATGATCTCAGGATCCTGGCATCGAGCCCCGCATCGGGCTCTCTGCTCAGTGGAAGCCTGCTTCACCTCCCCCCACCCCCGCCACCTGCCTCTCTGCCTACTTGTGATCTCTGTCTGTCAAATAAATAAACAAAATCTGAAAAGAAAAACAAAAAACTAAAGGAAAATCTATTAGGTAGAAAGCCTAGAAATGATTTAGGTCGAACCATATGAAACTGTTGATATTTGATCATTTTTCTCCTATAAATAAGGCAATTTCATGTGGCTTGAACTGATGCCCATTTTTTTAAAAGATATTCTTTCTTTATTTTAGAGCAAGAGAACATGAGAGAATGAGCAGAGGGGAGGAGAGGAGCAGAGGGAGAGGGTCAAGCAGACCCTGTGCTGAATGTGGAGCCTGACATGGGGCTCGATCCCACAAACCTGAGATCATGACCTGAACCGAAATCAAGAGTTGGATGCTTAATCAACTAAGCCACCAGGTGCCCTGGAACAGATAACTATTTAATATGAGTGCTTGGATCCTACTAATTATAGAAAGCTATACTTGCCCAGTACATACTCAACACGTTGAATATTCATTTGTAAGTTCTGAAGGGTCAGACAGGATGATTGATCAGAGTAATAGTGTTCAGTTGGCACTACGTGGCAGATCTTTTTACATTTTCTAGGAACTGGTGACTGTTGCACCATTCCTGTGTGTGTGTGTGTGAGAGAGAGAGAGAGAGAAACCCCAGATCACTCAGGGTCAGATAACTTCGGGGCTTGTTTGTTCACTGGTTAGCTAGAAAGTCTGAAACACGCCCCCCCCCCATTCTGGAGCCAGCACCATGTCCTGAGCTTGTGAGCGGAGTAAAACTTGATTGACAGAAGCAGATGGGTCCAGCACGTTTCCCGTACGTTCAGTGGGTTCATTTCCCTCATGCAGAAGTTGTTGACTGACCCACAGCCAACCCAAGACCCCCTCCCCCAGCACAGTCAGCGCTGCTGGGCTGTTCAGGAGATTTTTTGTCTATGCAAGCCAGACCCCCCAAGTTATAAATCCCCCCACTTTCCTGCCTCCGGACGCTTTTACTGCCTCTTAGAAATATCACCAGAGGGAAGGCTCTGGAAAGAAGTAAAATTCAAGGCAGAGCTGGTAAAAGTGTTTGTGCAAAGAGGAAGCTGAGGCCACTGGTTGAAAATCGGTGGGATTCAAATAGCGGTGCTCCTGCCATCCTAACCGCGAGTCAGACGAGTGAATGTTGGGGCGAGCGAGATTCCTTAGTAACCGGGCCTCCTCCAGCTTTATTTCCTCTGCTCCAAAGTGGCTGGTTTTGATGAGAGTCTTCTAGCTCCAAGACGGTGACCTAAAAGTTACAAAGAGCAGTTTGTGGAGGAAGCCAGAGGGAAAAGTGCTGCGAGATGTGGATGAACAGAAGGCGTGCAAGGGTCTCTGAAGGCAGGTGCCTGCCTGTGACGCCAGCACACCTGGGCAGGTGCTGGGAAGGGTCATCCCAGCGGCAGTGTCCAGCAGTGGGCCCACGATTTGTCCAGGAGCACCCCATCCTTGCCACAACTGCACGAAGAAGAAAACAGCTCTCTGAAAACCGGCCAGTGTTCTGATCTTTGCTTTCAGAAGAGAAGACCTGAAGGACGTCAAGAAAGTCGACAGACAGCTTTTGCAGCTAAAATGCTGTCGGACAAGCAGAACACAGAGCTTTCAGCCAAATGCTTGGTGACTCTTAACATGAAGACTGCTCAGCAGGGAAATATTTTTATGCCCCATATGGAATAGAATTCCCTCCTATTACAGAAAAATGTGTGGAGTTCTCCTTTGAAATAGCTATACTTGGTTTTGTTTGACTCAACAGGTCCTGAAGGTCAGGGTTCCTATAATATTTGTGTTCATTTCCCAAGTGAAGATTTTTTAAGTGGATTTTCCTTCAGCAGGAGGTTTGTGAATTTTATTTTAATCATGATTTTAACCTTTTCCTTGTTATTGATCCATTTTTCAAAGAATAGTGTGATGTGAAGGTGGGGGACTGAGTTGTGCAGTCAGGAGCCGGGGCTGAGGCGCCACACAGCCCTGGTCAGGGTTGGATCTGTTCCTTGGGTCTGTGTGGCCCCAAGGGCATGTCATGGAGCCTCTCGTAGCCCAAGTGCCCCCTTCGGGGACATGTATATGAAGTGCATCCAGGTGCCCCAACTGCCATAAACTCCAGCCTCTGGACTCCTAGTGTAGAAGGCAATTCTAGAACCTTAATTAAAAAAAAAAAAAAAAAAGAAGACGAAGTCTCTGGGTGATATTTCCTACATGGTTAAGCTCAGATTTTAAAGTCATTCTCGTGTCTACAAGATGGCCTCTCTCCACTCTGGGTAAATGGAACTGAGTCTTCATTGTTAGGGAAATAGTCCCAGCAGAAACTGTCCTCCACAGATTCAAAAAGACTCTGAGGAAGGCAGGATGCTTCACATGGTTACTGATGTTTCCAAAAAGGAATATTTACTCAGGAAAAACAGTTTGTTAGTAAACCACTTGTTTTACACATAAACGCTTTGGAATCAGGTGGCATGTCCATGAGCTGTTAAAGCTATTAGCTGTGGTCAAATACTTCTGTTTTACCAAGATGAATAGGTGTCTTTGGGGCACGACCTCTCCAGAGGGTTGTGTAGGTCAGGAATCTCCAAGAAGGATCAGAGTATGAGTAGTTCCGGCCCTCATTTGCCCAGAGCACCTTTTCAATGCCAAACATCTCTCAAGACCCATGTCCTGAGAACACGGGTTGGGAAAAGGAAATAAAAAATGGACACCACGTCGCCACGGTCAAGGGTCTACTTTGCAACTCACAGCTCGGGTTCCTCTCTACACGTTTGCCTTGTGCTTTCCACTTCCTTCGTCCATCAGCTGCAGGCAACGTTCCTGACACTGGCCTGTCCATACAAGGCTCCAGCTCTCAGAGTATTAAACAAAATATTATGGACAAGATCTTGCTATTGAAATGGGAGCACCAAGGGAATGCCTTAATTCCCAGAGTCATAGAACTCTGGCATGCAAAGGGGAGAGAATAAAGCAATGATTCTGGCATGTATTTTATGCTGATCACATACCGACCCAGGGACCGCCATACTGTCCAAAGTTATCTCACTTGATAACTGGTGGGTGTTGCAGCGCTGTAACGCACCGCCCACATCCCCCATCAAGACCAAAGGGCTCATTCCCCAGTTGCGAGTGTGTCCTGAGAGAAGCCCCTGCTGAAGAAAGAGGCTTTGTCCAAAGCCCTTTGGGGACAGCCCTCGCCCAGTGACCTGGCAACGTGGAGGGACGGACCTCAGTTTTCCTTGCTTAAATTCAGGATAACCGTGAAGGACCAGCCCCGCCTCAGAGCTTCCTGGGTCCGTGAGGTTCTTCTTGAGACCATCGCAGCAGCTGGTGTCTCCCCTGCCCAGTCCGGCTTCCTTCCATTCTCCACAGGAAGTGATCCTGAGAGTGCTTCCCTGTAAACATTCCATACCTCATGCTCACCCGCAGCCTGCTTCCCGCAACAATCTTACACCCTCGAATCTTCAGGCTACCTCCTGGAGGGGGAACGTAATCACTCTGCTTTCCTTTTCATTGAATTTCATTTCCATCTCAAGCTTCCCTTCTTCCTAACAGTAATGCCTTAGTCTTTGTCAGTTCAGGGGTTCCCTCTTTCTTCTTTGCAGGGCTACTTCCTCTTTCTAAGGACCTCAAGAGCTGTCATTTCTCTGTGCCAGCTTCCGCAGAGACTCCCATCTGATGACGAGTTTGTGGTCCACACCCCATTTGCAGCCACCTGCTTCTTGGCTCAGCTGCCAGCTCTCTCCCAATTGACCCCCTCCCAGTGCCACGTCCTTGCCCCTTGCAGCTGCACGGGAAGGGACAGTCTCTTGCCTCCCACCCACGCTGGGCTACTTGGGGACAGTGTGAGGTGGCTAAATTTGCTGCAGCAGAAATCATTCTTATGGGGGGGGGGAATGTGCCATGTGGTTATAGTTCTTGTGTTTAGAATGAAAGATTCCATTCAAATTCAAAGTAAGCAATTTAGATTTGGGCAGAATATCCTAAGGGGGGAAAAAAAACAATTAGTTTTTGTCCCTGGGTGAAAAACGGCATCTCACATGTTCTCCTTCTGCAGAAATAGGTTTTAAATCAATCCCATGCAACCTCCCATGTTCCCTTAATCTAATTTATCGAGCACCTTCCATTTGCTGGACCCCCTTCAAGATTGTGGAGACACAGTAGTAAAGAAATACAGGCAAGTCCCCTGGTGGAGTTCAGGATCTCCTGCACCTATAGAGTGTCTTGAGTAGGCGTTTGCTTCCCATAGCACCAAGACATCCTCAGTAGGGATTGCAACAACGAGGTGGCGTTTGCCCCTCACTTCCCCTGCCGTGGCCTTCTCCCAAGGGGACATCAGCACTCCCTTATGCTCAGTGGACTATCACACACAATGGCTCTGCGAGTAGTCAGCCACATCGAATTTCTCCATGAACTGGCAATCCCCAAGCCACATCTTGCTGACAGACATGTTTTGACTGGTTTGCACATTGTTTTCAAAAATATCTTCATTTTGGAGATTTTACAAATGAACCGGATTTCCAGTTTTTCTCCTTTAAAAAGAAGAAACTCAAAATATCTAGTAGTCCAAGGTTAACAGCCTCTTAGGGCAATAAAATCACTGAAAGTTACAAGCCCCTCCCCCTTCAGAGGAAGCAAACATTTTTGCAGTTCAGTTTGGTCCTGGAGCCAGCGTCCCTCGTCCACTTTACGTCCCTGGCCACTGGAGGCCCATTCCTGGAGGATACTGCCTTCACAATAACCAAGACTGACAAAGCTGTCTCCGGGGGCTTATGACATTGGCCGCCCCAGGTTCGTATTTACCTAACTATCCTTTGCATGATGCGAAGAGTTTATAAGAAAAGGTCATAGGACACTCACTCCCTGTGAGTTGCGGTATGTACATCGTCACCCACTTTATAATGAACCCTATGCTAGTCACTAGGACTCACACGAGCTATTGTTTGCTCATGCCCCTTTTAGGCAATGATAGGAGGTACAACGTGGCCCCCCAGGTTAGTTAGGGCCATCTGGCTGTCCTGGCCAGTGACCTATAACAGGAAATGATGGATATCATTTCTGGATCATGGTGTTCTCTGCTGGTTCAAGACCCTCCGGAGTGCTCTCTCCTCCTGTTACAGTAACCAGCAACGTCTGAGATGGTGGCTGCTGCCAACCTCAGTTCCCAAAAAATGAGACATGGAGCAGAGCTCCCAACTAAACTATAACAGAAGACATGCAGCCTGAATGAGAAGTAGGTCTTTGCTGATACAAGCAGCTGAGGTTTGGGGACTTTCTTATTGCTGTAGCAGACCCTAACCTATATTGAGTTTTATAGCCCATAAAAGGGATTTCTCTTGGAAAACTGAGAAAATTCTTCATCTTCTCAGAAGCTGGTTTTCTTTCATCTTATGGACCCTAGGAATCTTCTTTAGCTTCTCAGAGTCTCAGATCCATCTTCTGGGGAATCATAGGACCTTATGACCTTATGACCTTGTGATCTTGTTATATTAGTGTGTAGTCAAACCTTTCCCTTAAGTTTAATCTTATTTTTTCTATTTTCTACTTCTTATCTTATGGTAAGGAAGCTTTTTGTGTGTTGTGTTTTTTTTGGGTTTTTTTTGTTTTTTTTTTTAAAGAAAGAGCAAGATATAAAAATAAAAAAATAATTGTTTCTAAATAGTTTACTTTTTTTGTTTAGATTTTATTCATTTATGAAACAGAGAGAGAGCACAAGCAGGGAGCAGGAGCAGGGAGGAGAAGCAGACTCCCCACTGAGCAGGGAGCCCAACACGGGGCTCAATCCCAGAACCCTGAGACCATGACCTGAGCTGAAGGCAGAGGCTTTAACTCACTGAGCCACCCACGTGCCTCTATACCTGAAATTATATTATTTGAAGGTAGATAGTGCTAGGTTTAAGATGCATATTGTAAATCCTAGAGTTATCCAAAGTAAAACACACAGTATGATTAATAAATCTACAATGGATATAAAATGGAGTACTAAAAAAACCCTCACCTGAGCCACCCAGGTGCCCCAAATAGTTTACTTTCAAATATACTTTACTTTATAGTTTACTTTCAAATATATCTATATGTCTCCCTTGAAAAAACTTAGTTTGTACTGAGATAAAAAATAAATAAAAATAAACAAATATATTTATTTATATAAATTTGTTTATATATATTTATATATAAGTTTATTTATATTATTTATATATATAAATAAAAATAAATGAAAGCCCTGAGAATCTGCTGCACACATTTTACAGGGTGTGTGTCTTAGTGTGGTGTTTAATTCTTGGATTTTCTAAGACTTCTTCATAAGAGTGGAACCATGAGAGGGACTCCTTCTGCCTCTGCCTCTCCCCTCTGCTTGTGCTCTCTCTGTCTCTCTCTCTGACTCTCTCTGTCAAATAAATTAATAAAGTCTGTTTTTTAAAAAAAAGAGCGGACTATGAGAGAGGTTAATGGATTATAGGACCTTAAAATTTTTACATCAGAAACGTTGCTTTAAAAAAGTCTTCATTTTTCTGCAGCTTATAATAATAAACTACTATGGATTACAAGTTTTAAAGTTGCCAGTGGTAGATTGAAAATATTTATAAGGAAATATGGGGTTTGGGTTTTTTTTTAATTCATTTTTATTTTTGTGGGAAAATCTGCTGGTACTTAACAATTATTTGTCACTTGTTGCTAGGAATAGAGGCTCTTGCAAAGGCATTCTTGCTAAGCAAATACCTTGAGACAGATACAATCTCCCTTGAGTTGCTCTATTACTTTTGTACTGGTTGGTAACAAATTACCGTAAAATTAGCAGCTTAAAACATTTATCTATCAACTCAGAATTCTGTAAGTCAGAAGTACAGACTTACCAGGTTCCCTAAGAGTGCTGCAAAGCCCGCATGGGGTGTGGATAACTGGGGCCCTTTTCTGAAGGCCCTGGGGAAGAATTTGCTCCTAGTCTCATTCAAGTTGTTGGCTGAATTCAGTCCCTTGCAGTTGCGGGTGTGAGATTCTTACATCCTTTGCTTGGTGTGTGGTGGGGTATGGTCTGTGCTGCTAGAGACCACCTTCATTCCTTCTCACAGAGCTCCTCCATCTTCAGATCCATCAATGAAACATCGTCTTTGTCATCCTTTGCATCTTCCTGACTTTTCCTTCTGCTGCCAGACAGAGAAGATATTCTGCTTTTAAAGGACCATGATTATCCATCCAAATAAGTTCTCTATCTTAAAGTTAATAAAGTAGGGCCCTTAATCATATCTGCAAAAATCCCTTCTTCCATATAACATAATCATGCAACCCAACACCATGTAATATCATTGGGAAAGTGATCCCAAGGGACAAGGTCATGAGGCCATCTATAATTCTGCCTACCACACCCTTGGCTATTGCACCTCCTCTGGAGTATTCAGGAATTCCTTTCACTTGTTCATTTCCGATTACCTCTCATCTTTTCTGAAAAATCCAAGGCTAGCTGCTCTCCATATTCTATTTCAAGCAAGCAAGTCATTAGTGCAAGTACCTATGTGTTATGCATGTCTGGGTCACTTGTCTGGAGTATGAGTTGGAAGATGGGGCCAGGAAATGCTTAGATGAGGGTAGTAGGCAGAGTGGTGAACTCTGGAGCTGGACTTGTTTTCTAACTGTAGGACTTTGTATAATTCCCTTTACCTCTTGGTGTCTCAGTAACCTCACCTCCAGCATGTAGATGGTAAAAGCAACCACTTCGTAGGACTGTTAGAGGTTTGAATATGTTCAACAAAGCTTGGCTCAGGGCTACCACCACATGTGTTAGTGTTCTCATTAGAATAACTGCAAACTTTTTTAACACATAAATCTCCAAATCTTAGTGGCTTCGTGCAACCAAAGCTCATTTCTCACTTGCATTATGGTTTGGTGGGGGTGTTTCTGGTTGGGCAGCCTTTCATATGGTCATTCAGGAGCCGAGACTCCTTATGTCTCAGGGCTCTGTCTCTCTCTAAATCACTGGGTCTCAAAGCTAAGGACCCTACAGTCCCTGAGACCATTTCAGACTATTTTCACAAGGTCCCCTCTTTGCCAGCTGTTTATCTGGGAAGGTCTGGATTTTTTTGTGTGTTCTCCAATCAAAACAACATAACAGATGGAATACAGAAGCACATTGAGAATCCAGCTGTCTTCTATTAAGTTAGACACTAAAGAGAGTTGCAAAAATGCCACTTTTGTCACTAGATTTTTTTGGAGGGGGCCAATATGGTTAATTCTCATAAAAACATTGTTTATACCAACCTTTAAGGTGTTTAGTATTTATAATGTTTATGTTTTTATTTTTTAATGGATTAAGATTCTAAAAGTTTCTTGGTAAGTCTCAATAGGTGTAACCCATAGAAATAAAAGATTTGGAGTTCCAAATAAATGTTACAAGTGTAAAGGAGTTCTGGGACCAAATTTTGAGATCCAGTGGATGTAGATCATAGGAGAATCTTCCACTCGGGTGGCACAAAAAGCTTAGAGAATCACGCTGGGAGGTGTCTACAGGCCGGTCCTGGGAGCAGCACATTATCTCCACTCATTTCATTAGCTGGAACTCAAATGCATGGCCACACCAACTAAAGAAAGGCTGAGAAATGTAGCTGACTATGGCTCAAGAGAAGGCAGAAATGGGCTTAGTCACTACCTCAACGGTCTTTACCATATTTGATTGTTATCAAGGGCTTATTGAATCTTGCCTTATGTGATGATTCATAAGCATCTTGTTTGGTGTTTTCCAAGAGCGACAATATTTGGCTAAACATACTGAGACGACTTCAAAAAAATTCAGCATTGTAACATGAGCCCATGTTTTGCCTCTGCCGTGTAGAAGTTGGCAGAGACTTATCTTCAACAGCAATGCATATGCACTTCGCCAGAGAAGCAAAAAGAAGAGATATCCGTCTTTTCAGAACCAAACCCAATCAGGTGATTAAACAATAACAGGGGAATGTTCTGTAAACACTTCTGATCTCTTTGGAAACCCACAGTGAGGGACAGCCGGAGCTAGACAGAGAGGTTCTTTTGGCTTGGTTTGGTTTGGTTTGTTTTTAGTTTGGTTTGGGTTTTGCTTTGATATCTTACACCACTCCCACAAAATCTACTTTGTAAATAGAGAAAGTGATGACCGTTGACAACCTACCTCATGGATCAGCCGTCTCACACTTTTTGGAGCAAAGCAGGGGTTACACACATGCACCCACCTATCTCAGAGTTCAGGGGCCTGGAGTGTGTGGTTGAGTTCTGTAGGGTTGTATCTTTAAGAGCAAGACTTGGGTGGGTACGAGCATAGGTTTAGTCAACATTGTAAGGTGGAAATTTGATTTTGAAATTTGTTGTGACTAGATGAAATTTGGGTGTTTATATTTCATATAAATTTAGAAATTCCCATATAACATTAGAGCATGCTTTTGTGATGTATGTGAACGTTATCATGTATTAGATGCCCTTACGTAGTTGGCATGTTGCATGATGCTTTGTGGATGCATCTTTGCTTTCATATGTTGTCTGTGCTACAATTTATTGGAGGTATAAGACCTTGGGAAGGAATGTAAGCATGCTATTCCTAGGAGAAAGTAAATCTACTTTGTGATTCTCCCCTTTATGAAACCACTTCCGTTGTGTTTAGAAAGAAGCAAACATTGCATCAGACATATATTTTAATATTTTCTTAGTGTTTGAAGGCAGCAATTTTTTGTTGATAACAGAGTTCATCTAACACATTTAAACCTTTAAGACATTTATGTTTCCTTAGTGGAAAGGCCAGCGTAGGTGGTTTTAGGATGGGTTGGGACCGATGGTTTCATCTTGGACCCAAGATCTTTTTATTTCTCTTCTGCCAACCTCAGCTCATGGCTTTCCTTCTCAAATTGGTCAGCAAGTGCATAACAAGATCACTGTTCTGTCAGGCATCACATGACAGTGTCCAAAACTGAGGGCAGGGGAGGTGATAGCAAAAAGAACTTCTCCTGTCTTCCTTTTAAAAGAGAAACCTCTTCTTAACACTGCTTTCCATCCTGTCTCACCAACCAGTTCAGGGCCCAGGCCCTCCCATAGAAAGGAAACAAGATGCTGAAACTGGCTTGGACCAGTCTTGATCAGTTCCCTGGGTTCAGACACATTTCTGGCCATACCAAATCAGGGTCGTATTGGCAAGTGAGTAGTGGGAAAAGCCGCTGTCAGGCAGAAAATCAAGAGGATCTGCCCCAGAGGGGAGCCAGCCTAAGTGTGCCTGTGTGTGGAACCAGCCCAGCTCACAGAAGATGAGCCAAGGACAGCTGCCCAGCTAGCATCTTTATAGTTGGGGACATTTTCCTGCCGCTCCTGGGATTACGGCTGCCATGCCCCCTGAGGTTTCTAACCACTCCCAGCTGATAAAAAGCCCTACCATCACTTTCAATCTCCAAACACAGTCTGGTTTTAATAACTAGAATTCCCAGTCCTGAATAATAGTAGATAATCCTAATTTTAAAGAGAGGTAAGTCTCTTGCCCCCCAAGCCATGGCTGACAGAGAGGATGCTCTTTGCCAGGCAATGAGTTGTGATCCGCTCCCCTCCTTCTGCACTCTTTTTCCCAGATCATCGCCCATAGGGTAAGAATGAGGAGATGTGGGAGAGCTCTTACTTGGTGGTCTTGTCATAAGAACCCTTCACACCCATAGAACCTGGTAGGCACATTTATGGGAAGAACCCAAGAGGAACCTCTTAGGAAGTTGCCCCACTGATCCCCCCCACCCCACTGCAGCTATTGCAACATGAGTAATGCACAAGTGACCATGTAACTCATCTTCTAAACCAGAAAGTTAAGAAGAGAGTGTAAACAGGGTGGGGACAGAGGAGTAGTCATAGTTTTACCAGGCCAACAGTCAAGAACTAGGACCATTAACTATGGGGCAATTAGAGGAAATGGTCAAAGGTCTACCTTAGCCATGCACAAGTGTCTCCAGGGGCCACTCCCCCTCAGTCTCTGCTTTTCCAGCTGTCCCCTTTACCAACAACTCTCTAAGTTCCCTTAAACTTCCAGATGATCCTGATGGCCTAAAATTGAAAGACTTCTAGATAACCCTCTACTCTGTGACCCACCTCTGGTGCACAGGTAACATTTATCTCTGGTTGCCCTGAGTTGAAAGGAAATACTGTTTCTTCCCTGACACCTTCCTCTAATCTCACCCTGCGGTCTCAGAGTCACAGTGTCTCACCTTGAGATGGCTCAGCTCGCATCAATACCAGTCAGATACCCTCCATTCCTGTGGGATTCAGGAGTGGGACACACACCTACATTAGTCAGAGTATCTCCTCATGAATTCTTTCCTACTCTTCAACAATCTTCTATCTTCTTATCCTGCTGGTGTGCGTGTGGGGCAGAAGAGTTGTGAGCTGGTTTTCACTGGTTCCTTTGATTCTCTGCCTCCAGGTCATGGGCCCTACTTGGAAATTCCATATTTATTCCTAAGGAGAAATGTCCAGTGATAACATCTTCACCCAGAAGCATGAATAATATGTTTTGCTGCAATATTCTGATATCTCAAAGGCTATTGGAGTTCTGTAGGGAGGCAAGTTCCTTTAGCAAACAGCCCCAGGCTAGCAAGTGTTTGCTGTTAACCTCGTGTTGTCAGCTATGAACTAACCACCACTGCTTTCTCCCCATAAATTCATTGTCTAGTCTATTGGCCAGGGTAACCCAGAAAGAAATGAAGCTTTTCAGGTTAGCTGACTAAAAGACTGTAACTCAGAAAGCTACATTTTACTTACCCTCTCAGTCAGAAGTATAGTGTCTCTTGTTCCTCAGAGCTGTTGTCTCCTGTTTTTCTTTTGTGTTCTGGGTACATGAAATTGTTTGAACTCTCACCACCATAGAACTTGGGTATAATTACAACATGATACCTTACCTAGTATATAGGTCAGCAAGAATTTTGCTAAGATCCTTGTGTATGCAAATGTGATTGATAAATTAATTGTGTTCTTTAACTGGGAAGTCTACCAGAAGAAATGGGGCAGGGGACTATTTGTGTGAATGTGGGTGTGAGGGTGTGGGTATGTGTATGTACTGGAAGGAACCAATACTATTAGTAAATACATATGGAAATATGATAGATTTATCTGTACCTGTCAGTCAACCAGACCAATATTTAATTAATATTTTAATTTATTTTTAAGTACTTTAAATTAATTTAATTAATATTTTTAAATTGGAGAACAGAAGACAAAAAATATAAAATCAACCTATAACAGTCCTGGGAATATTTTGGATTAGCTTTGCATCATGGGTAATCATTTATCTCTTGTTGTTGTTTTGCTCATGGTTAGGGTATTTTCAGCTGCTATCCCTGGCCTTTTGGAATATAATTATGTTTTTCTCGTGAGCTATAATTTGGCTGCTGCAACCAGAAGAAAAAGGCTTGTGTGGAATCAGAGCTGACAAGTGGGAGGCTGTAGCTCTGACATTCCGCCATTGGCTGACAGCTCTGTAACTCCTAGTATATAAAAAGACCTTCCAGAAAATGGTTTCCAAAAAGAATTGCAGCTTTTGCACCGATATAATTTTTCCATCAGAGAAACAACTCTTACTGGCAGACATGTTTTATTTAGTACCATTTCTTCTATTTAGTGTTTAAGTCAGCAAATATTTGTCATGTACCTTTAGTGGTGAATGCACGGTGCTGCATCCCGTAGAGGTGGGGGTTTTTTGTTTGTTTGTTTAAGTATACTTGGATTGGCAAAAAGTGATGTGTACACAAAGAGTAATACTCAGGCTACAGTTGACTTATGCTCTGTGGTTCCAAATAAAGCCTGAAAATCCAAGAAGGGCCTTAGGAGTGTCAAGGAAAGTCTTGCAAGTGAAATGAGGTAAGGAAGATGGGTAGAATTGGGAAAGATGGACCTGAAGGCTTTGGCAGGAATGAAAGTCATGGATGCAGGAAGTACCCAGTTGTTTCCCTTGTGTTGACCGTAAATGATCATTTATACTAGGGTGACTATTCAATATATACCCAGACTTCTTAGAGTGAAATGAGACATAATTTATAGGAGTAAACCAGAAGTGTCCTGGACAAACCTAGATGTAGTGTCTCCTGATTTGGAAGGAACCTTACAACTCTCTCTGACCCCCAACAACTAAAAGAGATAAACTGAGTAGCCTGTCCTGTGTGTGCAGCAAGCATTAATTGAATACGGAGAATGTTTCCTCTTATCTGTCTTTTCTCTTTTTCAAATCTGACACCCTTTTTTTCTGGTAAAATGAGAAGTGTACTTAGGTAGATTAAGTGGTTAGAGTTTTATGCCACATCAGAGAAGTCTATGTAGTTTAACCTTCTTTTTAAATGTCTGCATCCCTGGAGCACCTGGTGGCTCAGTCGATTAGGTGTCTAACTCTCGATTTTGACTCATGTCATGAGATCAAGCCCTTCCTCTAGTTCCACACTCAGCAGGGAGTCTGCTTCCCTCACTCTCAGAAATTTATTTTCTCAATTCTGAAGGTTGAAAGTCCATGCCAAGGTGTTTGCAGGGTTATGCTCTCTCTGAAGGACCTAGGGCAGGATCTTTCCTTTCCCCTTGCCAGATTCTGGTGGTTTCCAGCAATCCTTAACTAACCTTCCATGGCTTTTGGACACATCACTCCAATCCCTGCTTCCATCCTCGAATGCCTTTCACCCGGTGTGCTGGTCTGTTCAACTCTTCCTCTTCTGGTAAGGACACCAGTCATTACATTAGGACCTGACCAAATCTAGCACGCCCTCATCTTAACTTGGTGACATCCGCAAAGACCCTATTTCCAAATAAAGTCACAATCACAAATAGAGGGGTGGACATATCTTTTGCAGGAGATGCAATTTAACCAAAATAGGCTTAAAGACATAGTTCTCACCCTCAGGAAAATTGCCATTTACAGTACTTGGAAAATATATAAGCAAACTATAATGAGAGAATGAACAATAGAAACCAGAAAATATATCTATATGCTGGTCCATCAGTCCAATCAATTTTTTCTAAGGACCACATGAGAGAAACGAAAAGTGTATTGTCTAGGAGAAGAGATTAATGTCCAATCTGTGGTCCAAGGATGAACAACATCAGCATTGCCTGTGAACGTATTAGAAAGGCAAATACTCTTCTCACCCCCCACCCCCACAGCCTACTAAATCAGTCCAGCAATCAGTATGTTCCATCCTCCAGGTGACTCTACTGCAGGCAAAGGTTAGGAACCACTGGTATAGGACTTCAGAGAATTCACCTTCCTCAAAGCTGAATGGATAGACCCCATGTAACACCTAAGAAAGCCATTAAGCTGAGAGAGAACTCATGGACGCTTCTCTAAATCCTACGGGAAGAATCTACCACATATTTTCATGTTTTGGATCATGGTGAGGGCTAAACGTTGGGTTGTTTCATTCTAGGCTAGAGTTCATCAGTCCAGCACATTAACTAAGGTGTGGAATGAAGTGATTCTCTCTCACTAGGTTCTGCTTGCCCTAAAAAATGTAGCATCTGTATTGGAAGAGCAGCATGTGTGCCAAGCTGTGGAGTGAGGCTTGGGTTGGAAACCACAGAATACTAGAGCGGTGGACCTCAGACTTTCCTATTCTTCCCAGTCCTGGGAATCTCCTGAAAGGACAGATTCTGATTTGGTGCATCTGCTCTGAGTGCAAGATTCTCTATCTCTAAACAGCTCTCAACAATGCTGAAGCTGCTGGGTCCAGGGATGCCCCTGACCTTACTGTGTCTTTGAACAGGAAGTCCAAGCAGCATGTGAAGGACCCCACTATTTATTCACACTTTTTAAAATGGGTAAATTAGCTTTTATATACCTGGACTTATATTTGAATATTATGTTTAAATATTGAATTTCAGAGATTATATTTGAGCATTGATGAAAAAAAGCTATAAAAAAATTTTAAGATTTTTTTATTTATCTGACACAGAGAGAGAGACAGTGAGAGAGGGAATACAGGCAGTGGGAGTGGGCGAGGGAGAAGCTGGCCCTCTGTTGAGCAGGGAGCCCCATACAGGGCTCGATCCCAGGACCCTGAGATCATGATCCGAGCCAAAGGCGGCTGCTTAATGGCTGAGCCACCTAGGCACCCAAATCTATTGATTTTTAAAGACTCAGTAAGCATTTGTGGAAGTAGAGTTTGGCTTCAGAGTTTCATCATAGCCAGGGTCTATCCCCAAGTTGGCTCTGAGAGGGGCAGCCTAACCTTAGGATAAGTAGAGTCAACTCTGTTTCTGACTCTGGGTGGCATTTGGTCTTATGTGCTCGGAAGGGTTGTGCATGGTACAGATTATGGAAGATACACACCGAGGACATATCCAAGTTCCCCAGAGAGAAACTATGGAGAATAGCATTTATCCCCAAAGTTGTTAACCAATTGTATCTGCACAAACCAACAAGCTTCTAAAGATTATGATTCTCTCTTCAGTGCGTAGAAGGAGGGTATTTGAGTAAGCTACTTTATTTCAAGTGGACATGCACCGGGATAGGTTTCTACATATTGGGCTCTCAATATACACTAAGAGTAAATTACCAGGGTTTCAAATGCTTATATCCCAATCCCAACCTTTTTTTTTTTTTTAAATCTGAAAAGTACATCTAATCTAAGCTTCAATTTCAGATAGTTGTTTTTGTTAAAATTAATAATAGCAAGGCTTACTCTTTGATCCTATTGTTATGTAATATTTGCTCACTGAATAATGAGTAGGAAATACAGATAAACAAAAAAGCTAATCAGGGCTCCTGGGTGGCTCAGTGGGTTATGCCTCTGCCTTCAGCTCAGGTCACGATCTCAGGGTCCTGGGATCGAGCCCCACATCAGGTTCTCTGCTCAGCAGGGAGCCTGCTTCCCCCTCTCTCTCTACCTGCCTGTCTGCCCACTTGTGACCTCTCTCTCTATGTCAAATAAATAAATAAAATCTTTAAAAAAAAACTAATAATAAACATTTTTACAGTCCACCACATGGGAATACTATCTCTTTCCAATGTTTATATAAACAGAAATAATGTATTTGCTGTATCCTTTAAAAATTAATACAAATTCAAAAATAAATTTTATTTTTTTCTTGCAAAAGAATTTGAATATTACATTTTCACTGTATGCAAACTGGAAAATATAAATTTTAAAAACATTTGCTGGGCATCCATAACCTGACCTTACACAGACATCTATTATTTTCATCCACCCAGCACTTATACCATTTAAAACCATAACAGACACAGTGGCTTCTTCTTGCTAAGGAGCTTAGCATAATTTCCCTCCTGGATAGATAAACTTTTGTTTAGGAAAATACCTTGATAGGTCATTTATGAAAGAGCAAGCAGTCAGGGAATGGTCAGAAAAGGAAAAAGGCCAAGTAGAAAAAGTATCTTAAAGGTTTTTTTGGAGATATAATATAATTGTTTTAGATCATTATGCATAGAGAAAGAGAGTTTGAGTGCCTGGAGTGTTGGGGGGTGAGAGCAGAGCAAGAGGTAGGGCCTCATAGGGGTGTCAAGGCCAATGAGAATGACTCAGGACCTTCAAAGAACACGGATGTCCATTATACAGTTCTGAGTGGTTTGGGACGTGGTGCTTTAAAAATGCTGCCTCTGGGGCACCTGGGTGGCTCAGTGGGTTAAGGCCTCTGCCTTCGGCTCAGGTCATGATCCCAGGGTCTTGGGATCGAGCCCCACATCGGGCTCTCTGCTCGGCAGGGAGCCTGCTTTCTCCTCTCTCTGCCTGCCTCTGCCTGCTTGTGATTTCTGTCTGTCAAGTAAATAAATAAAATCTTTAAAAAAATAAAATAAAATAAAATAAAATAAAATAAAATAAAATAAAAATGCTGCATCTGTCCACCTCTTATTCCCCCTAATCTTTGGTAAAATCTGCCATGTATAGTTTTTAGACTAGAATATGTGGAGA
Source organism: Lontra canadensis (assembly GCF_010015895.1). Classification (NCBI taxonomy): domain Eukaryota; kingdom Metazoa; phylum Chordata; class Mammalia; order Carnivora; family Mustelidae; genus Lontra; species Lontra canadensis. The sequence continues at coordinate 39,334,594 of NW_022630996.1, read as the reverse complement.
ATAAAGGAATTATGGAAGTACTATAACATCAGCTGGGAGCTTCTCAAAACCCAGATGCCACATCATACCCCAACCAGTTACATCCGCGTTTTTGGGTAAGCGACAGAAACAAGAGGAGTTGTTGTTGTTTTTTTTTAATTTTATTTTTTATAAACATATAATATATTTTTTTCCCTGGGGGTACAGGTCTGTGAATCGCCAGGTTTACACACTTCACAGCACTCACCATAGCACATACCCTCCCCAATGTCCATAACCCCACCCTCCCTCTCCCAACCCCCCTCCCCCCAGCAACCCTCAGTTTGTTTTGTGAGATTAAGAATCACTTATGGTTTATCTCCCTCCCAATCCCAACTTGCTTCATTTACTCTTCTCCTACCCCCTTAACCCCCCATGTTGCATCTCCTCTCCCTCATACCAGGGAGATCATATGATAGTTGTCTTTCTCTGATTGACTTATTTCGCTAAGCATGATACAAGAGGAGTTTTTTAAGCTGTCAAGGTGATTTCAGTATATACCCAAGGGTTAAGACTCACTATTCTAGACTAACCTTCAGGCCAAGATAAGAGTATTAAGAATTGGATTTCCCTTCACACCTAAAACAGTCATAGATGGATGGGTAGATAGATTAGATAGATGATAGATAGATAGATAGATAGATAGATAGATAGATATCGGTGGTTTTTAAGACACTAGGCATTAGACAACAGAGGATAGTGCTTGAAAACAAATAAGGTGAACCCTACAATTGCCCCAGCTTACTGCCTGAAGAGAGTTCCCAGGCAATGGTACAAGGAGAGGTTCAGGCAGAACCCAGAGGACTCTCTGAGATGAGGAGTGGAGCTGAAAGTCCGGGGAGAGTGAGGAGCTGATCTCAGAGGGCCAAGTAAGGGCGGTGAGAGAGCTGCACGAGGAGAAAGCTAGAGATCTGGGTCTCTGGTGTAGGATCAGTGGGCAGATACAGCAGTATCAAGGTGTGCATGTGAGGAGACTAGCCAAGGCCAAGGAAAGAACCAGGAGAAAGGATCAAAGGCAACAGTGTGGAGGCTCACACTGGGCCAGGGATAGCAGCTCTTTCTACCAGCCAGAATGGAAAGTCTCATAATTCATGGATCATTGAGTTGGGTACTCAGCGTTTCCTACCTCAGGAGTGGGGCATAATCAGCCCTAGGCTGAGCCCTGCGCCAGATGGACCTAGCAAATCATGAAAGCAAGACATAAAAGGACCAAACTCTTTCCAAGCAACTTAACTATGCCCAGGAGCAAAGCTGATGTCCAGCACCCAGAAAGTAAAATTCAGAATGCATGTCCAGTAAAGGATGACAAATACGGGAAGAGGCAGGAAAACATGACCCATAATGAAGAGACTAATCAATCCAAAACTATCAGAGACATTGAAGTGACCAGATAAGAACCTTAAAATGGGCATGACAACTATATTCAGACTATATTCCATATACTCAAAAAGTTGAGTAGAGAAATGGGGCATATAAAATAGATCCAAATCAAACTTGTAGATATGAACACTGCAAGGCTTGAAAGGAAAAATACACTACATGGTATTAACAGAAGACTAGAAATTGTGGAAGAAAAAACTAGAGAAATTAAAGACAGAAATACAAACTGTCCAAAAAGAATTTTTTTTTTTTTTTAGAAAATGGAATAAATGCTTTATGTGTAGGGCAACTTCAAGTAGTCTAATATACATGTAATTGGCATTCTTAAAGAAATAGAAAGGGAAGACAGAAAAGAATCTTTAAAGAAATAATGGTCAGGGGCACCTGAGTGGCTCAGTTGGTTGGGCAACTGCCTTTGACTCAGGTCAAGATCCTGGACTCCTGGGATCGAGTCCCGCATCGGGCTCCCTGCTCAGCAGGGAGTCTGCTTCTCTCTCTGACCCTCCCCTTCTTGTGCTCTCTTTCTCATTCTCTCTCTCAAATAAATGAATAAAAAATCTTAAAAAAAAAAAAAGAATGGTCAGAAATTTTCCAAATTTGATGAAAACTGTAAACCCAGGGATCCAAGAGTCTCAACAAACCCCAAGCACCAAAATCTACACCAAGGCACATCATAATCAAATTGCTCAAAACCAGGGCGCCTGGCTGGCCCAGTCAGTGCAGCGTGTGACTCTTGATCTTGGGATTGTAGGTTCAAGCCCCACGTTGGGTATAAAGATTACTTAGTAAAATCTGTTTAAAAAATTGCTCAAAACCAGTGGTATGAGGGAGGGGATTATCAAGGAACACATGGAAATTTGGGGGTGATAGATAATGTTCATTTTCTTAGAAGTAATGGTAGTTTCCTGGTTATATTGTCTTGATTGGTGATATGAATGAAAAGTGAAAATTGTTTAAATTATATACTTTAAATATGTGTGGTTTATTATATGTCAGTTACACCTAATTAAAGCTGACATATTTTAAAAAGCAAACAAGCGAACAATAACTCAGCCCTGACTATATATTAAAATCACCTGGGGAACTTTGTAAAAATGCGGGACTTTATCCTCAGAGGTCCTGGTTCATTTGGTCTAGAATGAGGCCCAAGATCTCTATTTCTCAAAGCTTGGCAGACAATTCTTACTGGCAAGCGGTTTCGAGAAACACTGCAAACAGGGAATTTCAGAAACTTCCCCATTAACCTGACCCAGTGGTTAATGACCTTGACTCTGAATAAGTAGCTTTGTATTTCAGGGATATGGCTATTTGATACACAATGTTAATATCTGAGTTCTGGACTCTTTACTTATAGGCGTCTGATACCTTAGTTTATTAAAGGATGGGATTCTGACAACTTTTTCCTTGTTTTCTAAACTTTCTGGGATTTCTTTATATAATTATATATTTTATATGTAACATGTTATGTAATTTATAATTATAGAATTTACATTATGTTTATATATAGCATTATATATAAATATAGATTATATAAATATAATTATAATTACCCTCTAACTTCTGTAATTACCAACCTGACTATAAACTTCTGGAGGGCAGGAATCAGTCCTAACTTCTGGCACAGGGCCTGGACTGGTGATTTGTAAATCAGAAATGCTAGGTTTGATGAAGTACTGGGGAGTACTGTGAAATATCAACAGCTTCTGATCCTCCTAGAAATTCACAATTAGCATGCTCCAATTGGGCCCTTTGATTTTGGTGCTAAGAAATGATTCCTTGGAAGCACGTTGTTGGAGTTATAGGTCAGACATGATCCAGGGCGAGCCCCCTGAGAGGACTTCAAAACTCTCTTAGAGAAGCAAGCAACAGCTTTACCATAATTATTTTAATTAGTTTGTACCTTCGCATTTATATATCTTATCATCCCACTCCTCTGCTCCAAGCTATCCTTCACCAGCTCCCCCACTCCAGACTTCTAGATGTGAACCCATCTGCCTTGGGTAGCCTATCAGATTGTGCATGATCTAATGCATGTCTGCCTCACTCCTTGACCTTCTAATTTCCAGTCATCCTTATGTGCTGGGTCGCCCTCTAATTCACCTCCAAATCTTTGCAGAACCTGTTCCCTCAGCTTGAAACACTGTGCTGGACTCACTCTCACTGGCTGGCTCTCTCCTTCCCATCCTTCAGGTCTCAAGTGACCCATCATTTGTTTGGGGAAGTCAAGGAGGTTTCTGGGCTCTCGGAGCACGCTACGCCTCCCCTGCCTTAGCCATTTTTATGACTCTGCAAAATACATATAATTATATATTTTATATGTAATATGTTATGTAATTTATAATTATATAATTTACATTATGTTTTTATATAGCATTATATATAAATATAGATTATATAAATATAATTATAATTACCCTCTAACTTCTGTAATTACCAACCTGACTATAAACTTCTGGAGGGCAGGAATCAGTCCTAACTTCTGGCACAGGGCCTGGACTGGTGATTTGTAAATCAGAAATGCTAGGTTTGATGAAGTACTGGGGAGTACTATGTTTTACAGTCCTTTTTCTGATTTACAAATCAATCTGGGTCCTGGAAGTTAACACTGAAATCCAGCCATGGGAGCTTTGTACTACAAGAGACACTTAACAACTTTGCAAAAATATGTGGTTTTTTGTGATAACAAGCTTAGCAGAATAAACCCAGATGGGAAAGATGAAATTATACCTCCTTATTTAATACAGGGAGTTCAGGAGACAACTTAAGAACAATAGGAAAAATGGGGTCTGTAAAAAAACTAAGTTTTATTAGAATTACATAAACTTAGTGAGTGTCTGAAAAATCATCTAAGTGTCAGGAAACCTGGTTTAGAGAGGTAATAATGGAAAGCAAAGTTGAGGTTGTCCTTAAACCCATAGAAGTGGTTCAACTTCTTATGATGGGAATAAGAATCTGTTCTTTGGGCCTAGAGCAGGAATAAATAAACTTTGTCTCATAAATAAAGTTTTACTGGAACACAGCAACACCCAGCTGCATAGACTATGATTCCAGTATAGACAGTGGCTGTGTTCATCCTACAATGGCAGAGTTAAATACTCCTGACAGGACAGAGACCATGTGGTTTGCAAATCCTAATGCACTTACCATGAGCACTTTGCAGTGTCTGGCCCTTGGTCTAGGAAAGGATGAGACTACTCACATTCATTCTGAATCACTTACGGAGCTCTGCAACGTGTTGAACACGGTACTGGACACCCAGTTAGCCCACATGAACACTGGTTGTGATGGACGGCACTGGGAGGCACTGGGAGGCACAGATGAACCAACGCTGGGTGCAGGGAAAGCTCCAGCTGTACTACAAAGGGCGGGAACACAGACATTCCCGGTATGTGCAATAGTCTGGACAAAGGCCAAGCAACGAGAAAAGGACTCCAGGTGGGTGGTAACCTAGTGTTTATCCCTCTCCAAAGAAAACCACTCTTGGGACATGCTGATATCACTTCCTTTTCTCTTCCTCCAGAAAAAAGGATTGAGGGCCAAGCTCAATTTGTGGTTAGTCAGTATTCCAGTTAGTTTCATGAAGTGACTTCCAGAATCTTTCCCAGGGGATATGGTAGAAGTTTAAGAAATTTAGGGTGTAGGAGTGCCTGGGGGGCACAGTTGTTTGTGTGTCTGACTCTTAGTTTGGGCTCAGGTCATGAGTCTTCAGGTCATCGAGTCCCACATCAGGCTCAGCAGGGAGTCTGCGTGAGATTCTCTCCCTCTCCCTTTCCCTCCACTCCTCCCCCTGCTCTCTGCTCAGATAAATAAATAAATCTTAAAAACAGAAGAAGATAAAGAAATTTAGGGTGTATATTTTACTTGTGTTTGACGGAGATCTTTAAGGCAAATAGGAAGGTTCATTTCATCTATTTGCAGTGCACCTGTTAGCACCCATCAGGTCTCCCCGCCCTTGAAACCCTGCGGGAAGGTGCAGAGTGCACGTGGGTGGTTAAGGATGTTGTGGCAGGTGAAATAAGGGGGCTGCAAAGATAGCGGGTCTCCATCTCTGCAACCTGTAAATGTTATCTTCATTTGGAAAAGCATCTTTGTAGGCGTCATTAAATGAAGGATCTAGAGATGAGATTATTCTGGATTATGCAGATGGACCCTGAGTACCACACAAATGTCTTTCTGTGAGAGAGGCAGAAGGGAATGTACAGACAGGCGCAGAGGGGAAGTCAGGATGAAGACGGAGCACGGGGAGGTCTGAAGAAGTTGGAATGGTGCAGCCGTAAACCGAGGCATGTCAGCAACCCCCAGAAGCTGGAAAAGGCAAGGAACAGCTTCTCTCCTAAAGGCTCCACAGGAAGCACAGCCCCCGATTTCAGCCCAGAGGAACTGATTTCAGACTCTGGCCTCCAGAACTGTGAGAGAATCAACTGGCATTGCTTTAAGCCACCAAACCTGTAGTCATGCATTACAGTAGCCACAGAAAGCTAATACAGATGAATTAATCAAACAAACAGTGTGTGCACAATTTATTACTTGGTGTACCATAATAAACCAGAGAGAGAGAGAAGCAGTAGGCCCCCCACTTTTTCTTTTCCATGCAACTAGAGGCACATGATTAATCATACCAGTTGCTGAACTGGGGTTGGGGAGAAAAGACCAAAGCAGAGAGAATCAGCAAAAAGATGGTGGAGGCCTGGAAGGAAAGGAATCCACTGAGGCTTTAGATAACTGGGTAGAGATTCATGGCTCAGCCATCCCCCTCTCCTCTTTATTTTATAGGTTTACATTTATTGTATATATTTATAGTTATTTTATATATTTATAAATGTATATATTTTATTTACATAAATTTTGTTAAATGTATATAAATATATAATAATACAATATATAAGCATATATTTAACATAAATATATTTATAACATAAATATATATCATATATTTCTATATATGAAATATGAACATAATTTGCAATTAACATATTTATTTGTACATATTTACATATATTTACTTACTTGTTTAATATCTGTCTCTCCCTCAAAACAACATAATTTCCATAAGGACAGAGATTTTTGTCTATTATGTTCACTGTGTCCCCAGTTCTGAGAACAATGCCCGGAACACGGTAGGTTCTCAGTAAAGTTACTCAGTACATAAATGAAATCAAGGCAGATAAGGTTCTGGATTAATTGTGAGCTTGTAATTGCACCAAGACCCCAGAGTAATACCCTGATTAAAGTGTGGTGGGGTGCCTGAGTAGCTCAGTTTGTTAAGTGTCTGCCTTTGGCTCAGGTCATGATTCCAGGATTCCAGGATCGAGCCCCACATTGAGCTCCCTACTCAGCAGGGAGTCTGCTTCTCCCTCTACTCCGCCCCCCCCCGCCACTTCCACTCGTGCATGCTCGCACTCTCTCTCAAATAAATAAATAAAATCTTTTTTTAAAAGTGTGGTAGGCAGACAGGTGTCTGAGATCCATTTGTTACCAGTTCATGGTGAGATCAGTACAGTAACAGAGAAGACTCCAGAATTACCTCTTAGTGCTTTTTTTAAAAAAAATCCAGTGATTAACTCTCCCTCTCTCTCAAATAAGTAAATAAAATCATTAAAAAAAAAAAAAAAAGCAGTAGTGGGATTGAGCCCCGTGTCCAGCTCTGAGCTCAGCATGGAGTCGCCTTCAGATTCTCTGTCCCTCTCCCCCTTGCTCACTCTCTAGCTCTCTCAAATAAATAAATAAAATCTTTAAAAAAATCCATTGATTGAAAAAATGGCACAGTTGAAAAAGAGCTACTGTTAATTCAAGGTTTTTGAACGAATTCGTGTTTTTATTACCTACAACATATTTACCTCCTTTTAAAATGGTCGTTTGTAGGAAGAAGAGACAAATACTTCGAGAGGAGCTGTAGTTATTCTAAATACAGATAATTCTCCAAGCACATAGAGTAATCATGAATCCCTGGGAGTCCATAGCCAGAAAGTTCAAAGTTATAAGCCAACCCAAAGGGGGAAACCTAGGTATAAAGGCATTCTGTGATTGGCCCAGGGTCTTATAACCTAGTAAGTGTCTGAGCTAGGACCACACCGAGGATTCAGGGCTTCTGTATCCCATCCGGGTACAATTTTGCTGGCTACTGATAAGATACCTCCATAGATTTCTTAGGGGTCATCTCCTAGGTGACTGGTGTGTGCACATAGCTGAATCTGGCTAAAGGAAGAGACCTCACCAGGAGGGCCTCGTCTCTTGTGGGGGACAGCCGGGCTGTTAGGTAGGACATGTGGGCACGGGACTGGCTTCGTGGGTGTGAGGCCCTCACTTGGTTTAATGTTCTGCTGTCATCTTCGTGAAATTCTTCATCATTTTTGAAAAAGGGGTATATATTTTCATTTTGCACAGGGCCTACCCATCATAGAGCTGGTCCTGTCTGGGCAAGACAGTGTTATTTCTAGTTTGCTTCTGATCTCATCCTGGAGAATCAGCCTCCAATATTGCCCCTCAGGATCTGACAGACTTTTAGCTCTGGGATGAGGAGACTTGTACACCCAGACTTGTACACTCAACTTGGGTGAGGCAAGGGTGGGGGGCAGGGCACAAAACTGAAGGAAGTGCTCCCTTGCAGATGCAACATCAGCACTTGACAGTGAGTGGCCCTGAAATTTTGCCCCTCATTTTCCTCACCTTGGTCCCCCTGTTCACTCCCCCTGCGCTATACTATTCTCTCCTGCTTCCTTTGTCTTTGAAAACAACTCTGTGCCTCTGTGGTGGCTGAATTTTCATCAGCTAGATCAGGTGGCACCCAGAAACCTTACCCTCTGGACTTCTTCTTGGGTTTTTCTGGAAGTGTTCTTTATTTGTTCAGTCTTTGTTGAGGGAGAAAGGTATTTCCTCTTTCTCTGCAAGACGGGCCACGGTTGGCTACACATGCTGTCCTGTGTAGACGTAATTCAATATAAAGCTGAACTGTCAATACTGTGAAACATTTTTACAGGAAGAGTGAAAGAGTAGATGGCCCTGGGGGTCACATTCATTGCGTCACCAGGGACCAAGAGCAGTGAGGTGTGAAGTCGGAAAACCTTGGTTCTCAGACTGAGTCCATTGCCTGTTTGCTGTGTGACCTGAGGCAAGTCTTCATGCCCTCTCAGCCTCAGGTCCTCACCTCTGAAATAGGGAGGAGCAAGCTATGTCTGGCTCCCATGATGAGCATGAGGGGTTGATGAATTCATACATCTGGTCATGGTTTGCAAATAGTAAGACACTAGCTGGTTATGGACGCTGTCATTCCATTTTTGGAGGGGTATTGTTTTGCAAGATGGGTCCGTCCTGAGGTGCCAGCTGTCATCCACTAAGGTTAGGGGATGAATTCCACAACATCACATAATATAAGTTAGGCCTTGGAATAGGCTTTACAGGAAAAGAAGAAACTGAAAGCCAGGGTCAGCCAGATCAGAGAGGATAGAAGGGCCCCCTGAGACTGCTTCTGCGGGCTGGATTTGTGTTCCAGGGGGAGGACTGTAGGCCCTGTTTATCTCCCTTTTTGTGGGGCAAGTGTGAGAGCAGTTTTGTTAGTGGGGAGATAATGAAACAACTTTGGCACCAGGCAGTCTGGATTTGGGTGGCAGCTGTTTACAGGAATTATCTGGGAACACAAGCTCTCCGCACTGGGGACCTTAGGACCCAAGAAATGTTACCCCGGAGAGAGGACGCCACATGTCCCATGGGAAGAGGAGCCTGGGCACGGCCTCTCCAGCTGTGAGAGAGAGTTAGGATTCCACCCACAAAGCTCTTTAACCTGAGCCCCCTAGAGGCTTTTTCAAACATCCTGCTTCAATGACAGGAGTACCTTGACATTGGAGAAACAGAGACCATCCTGCTAACTAACCCCAATGTGAAAACCTCACCAGGTCATGTAGACTTTATAGGTGTTCAGTTTAGATTTGATGGAGAGATCAGAGATCACACGAAATCCAAATCCATCCATTAATGAACTATTTTAAGAGGATTCTGTACAATTTTAAGAGACACGGACCTTTGGTCTAAAATGCAATCACAGCTCATTCCTTTATGTTAAACTCAGGTTCCCTGCCCACCCAGAATGTTGTCCTTACTCACTGTTTCCATCCTGGGCTGAAATCCCACCGTCTATAAGCACGCCAGCAGGTGCCAAGTCCAACTGTGGTGACAGGGTGAGGGAACCGCCGAAGGAGTCAAATAATAACAGCACAGGATACATTTTGCACAAAATGCTCTGGGAGCTTATCAGAGTACCAGCATCAGAGAGAGGGCTAGGGACACTTGAAAAAGGAGATGACATTCCAAGTGTATCATAAAGGGTAGGTAGGATGTTTTCAGACACAGAAAAGGGCGATGGTCATGCTAAGTAGAGGAAATAGGGAGCAAAGATGTCGTCCTTCAGATGAGACAACCACGAAGGGTTGAGAACAGTGTGTGGCATGTAGTAGATGCTCAGTATGTGGTAGAGGTAATAGTAATATATTTAAGGAGTTTCAAATACTCAGGATGAATAGAATACTGGAAGGGAACATCTGGAAATGAAACCAGAGTAGGTAGTTTGAGATCTTTTTTCAAGAAGGACTCTGCACAGTATGATAAGAGAGATTTTTTTTTTTTTTTGCAGAATATTTTAGCCAGCTAATTTACCTGCCTTGTCATTCACACTGTCATCACTGTTCTCAGTGGGAATGGTCTACATTAGGACATATTAACAAATAATCCCCAAATATCAATGGCTTAAAGCATCAAACATTTATTTCTTACTCACGTTCCATATCCGTCAGAGTGTATGCCCAATACTATCCTTTTTCTATGATTGCTTCTTCCAGCTTCTGTCTGAAAGGGATGCCACTCGTTCCATTTCCCTGGCCAAAGGAAGTCATATGGCTTTGCCAACTTCCAATGGGACAGTTACTATATGCTGATGGGTACATGACTGTACCCATTGGTCAAAATTCACAGAACTGTGTACTTCTAATGAGTGAATTTTACTGCATGTAAATTATATGTTAACAATTCTGACTTAAAAAAAAAACCTTCAGTGTATTTTTTAAATAGCCAGCTTTTAAAAAATTATGAAAATCATAATCCAAACAGCCACTTAAAATATTATTTGATTTCTACAAAGTAATTTTATGGATTCTTTTGGAAATGCCGTAACCTGTGTTATGCTGCTAGAGGTTTAACCACCAGGAATGTTCTCCCTCCGGGAGAGAAGAAGGAATCCCGATATTTGCCTGTTTGTGTTGTGTTCTTACTCCTACCATGGCTGATTTCAAGCTTCCAACATGATGTCACTGAGTCAAGCTAGGAAGAGATCCACACATTATGAGCCAGTTCTGGCACACCACTACAAACATTAAAATAGACTATAATTTAATTACAGCATTATAAGACATGATAAGAAGCAGAAACCTAATGGCTATCTTCACGATGTCCCAGGACTGCTTTGTACAAATTCTCAGTATCTGGCTAGTAAGGCAGAATTGGTAATAACAATAATCATACTAATGCCAATTAGAGACTTCAGTTTTGAAAAATAATCTGGTAGAATCATAAATTTAAAGCTAGATGGGGCTCTGGAGATCATCTAGAAATTTCACATTTGAGGACATACAGAAAGGGAGAAGACTTGCCCACAGTCACCCAGCTGACTGGTGGCAAAACCAGAATGAAAACATAGATTCCTTACTTCCTTTTTAGTATCTGTGTGTGGCTCTTCCCATCACTGCAGGAACTGTGGGATTCCAGTTTTTGAATGGGGACCATTGTTCCTAGTCCACTTTCTGATATCCATCTTACAAGTATTATTTTTAAAAGCTCAAACATTCAGCTAAACCATGCCTGTGGTGAGCAAGTGGCAGGAACAGGGGTGAAGGGGGTCAGGGGAGGGGTATCAAGTGTCATTCAATAGCCGTTGGATCCAAACAAGGTGTTTCACCCTGGAGAGAATAGAGGATAACCTGACACCTTGTCTGAGGTCTGTGGTTCACCCCCAGCCCACATGGGAGCCAGATTTCACGGGTTCCCCTGACTACATGCTGCCCTAGCCTTTCTCTGCTCACCCCACCACCCCCCATTTCACCCTACATTAAGAGGAGCAAGAGCAGCCATGTGCCCAAAGCAAGACCACTGAACATTTTCCAATCTCAACTAAACTTTGGGGTAGCTGGGAAGGATCTTCAGAAGAATGGATCCATTCTGCAGATCTCAGGATAGAATAAAAACCCATCATAATAAACCTCTATCGTACTAATGACTATTGGGGGCCGATACCAGACTTGTCCCCAGATATTTTTCTGACTCATGTGACTCTGGTTGTATGCTTTTTAAATGCCTTTTTCTTTTTTCTCAATCTAACAAATTCTGGCTCTTCCTTCAAGGTCCTTCTCAATGTCACTCCCTCTTCGAAGACTTTTCTGACCTTGGTCTTGGAGTGCCTCTCATCTTCCTTCGGAATTTAAGACTTTGTCTACCCTGCTTGTGAAACTCTTTGCACCTGCCTTTATTACAACTTATATCGTAGTATTTTGTGACTGATGGTTCAAATGGTGTGTCCTCAACTCAACCAAACCTTTGCTCCTTGAAGTCAAGGCCATGTCTTATTCATCTTTCGTTTCCTGTAGCCCCACCATAGCACCTGGCCTAGACCATAGGGCACCAAAGAGAGAGGAGGCGGGAGCGAAGGATAGAGGGACAGAAGAAGGGCCCTTCTGGACTGAGAGCAAACCCTCTGGGAGCAGTGAAGCTTCCCTATGGCCATGCATGCCTCAAGCTAGCTGGTGACCGTGCACGCTCCAGGGGGGCAAGTCTCAACCTTACTGAGCATGATCATCATGAGGCATGTTTGTTTAAAATGTCAATTCCTGCCTCCTTTCCCCTACCTCTACTCTGATTTATAGATTTGAGAAGGGGGCCAGAAATATATGTTCTTGGATGGTCCACAGGGGCAAAACCGTGGTTAGGTGATTTCCAGAATGTGGACAAGGTAGGGGCCAAGGGAGGGTACAGACTCAGTGCAATGTACTTACAGTGTTGTAGACGGTGTTCCACAGCACCCCACCCCCCCATTTCTCCAGAATGACAGGGAGCTGGAAGATCCTCAGGGAGCCTTCTATAACCCATTCCGACTCACTCATGCCACAGTCATACGAAGGCAACACAGGCATACCTCCTGCTCCAGAATTTTTGGCAGACTTTGAGCTCCTTCGGGGCACATCTGAACATTTTCAATCCTAGTATGTTGTGATGACTCTGGGCTGTGGAATAGCCACCCCGGATCCTAGTGCTAGTGATGGTCTGGCTCAGGAGCATGAGATGTGGCCGTGGGCTCCAAGACCTCCAGCAAAGCAGGGACTGCAGCCAGTGCCACTGTTGGGGCACCTCCTGGGCTGGCCATGGGCCTGCTACAGGCTGCCCATCCCGCTCTGGCCTCACCAATGACAGCATAGCGCCCTCCAGTCGAATCACATAGACATACCCTGGAAGCTGCTGCACGCCCAGCCCTGGCAGCCTCCTCTGTCTAAGCTAAGTAATAACTGGCCCATCGCCTCCTTGGAGAGAGCCCTTCCCAGCCTCCTCGGCACCCGGGACTTTCTCTAAGATCTTTCTGTTCCCACAGACCCACCTGACTGCAAACTCAGAACCAAACCGTAGGAAGATCTGACAAGGAATGAGGCGTGCGTGTCACGCTCAGTCACATCACAAAGTCTATTTGTTTCCCAGAAGACGATCATTTCACATTCCTACTCATTAAGTTCCTATAATTATACTCACATGGGGTATAATTGATTTTAATTTTCACTCTGAGGTAGCTCCAGGTTACAGCCGGGAGTCTCTCACCTTGGAGAACTCTCTCCCTTTATTTAGCATTTAAATGAGTATCGGGAGGGCAACACAAGAAGTAATTATGAGGAGAAACCAAGTGTGGAAAGGGGCAGGTTTTGAAGTGCTCAGACTTCCCGACAGGGCGGTGCATGGTTCCAACTGAGGACGTGGGAAGTCAGCTGGGTGGCCCCGGGATCAGGACGCCCCGACTTTGATGCCTTGTGCAGCTCTCCTCGGGGACCCAGCCTTTGGAGCTACTCTAATGTGATGCTAGCCCATGGCTCCGTAGCCTCTGCTCATGAATCAGCACGTATTTTAAAAATCACACACATTACTCTACCTAAAACTTACAAACAAATGGTAGTAATGTTACAATGGCAATTGCCCACTTTTTTTTTTTTTTAATTAACAAATTTAGTGTGTTCTATTCATAGATCCACTGTTGTTAACCTTTGAGAGTCCGGCCTCCTGTATTATATGTCCCAAAAAACAGTGCACATTTTTTCATTCATGTTTAACTTCACTTTCCCACGATGCCCAGAAACAATGGGTGCTCATTCCCATAGACTATGATCAGGGGTCTTTGCTGGATAAAATGGAAGCATAAGTCTCCATTTATTTTTAGATGGTGAAGATTCTAGTGGGATGTATTATTGGTTCTATTTGAGTCTCTAAACCGTGAGGTAAACTACACTACTAAATAATGAGTTTACTAGGAATGCCTCTGTAGTCAATGGTATCACACACACACACACACACACATACACACACACACACGCATTACATAGGATTCTGATGTTAGCTACCCCATCTCTGTTCTCCCATGGCTTCGGTATTATATAATTATCTGGTTACTTGTCTCACCCCCATCCCTAATTTTTAACTTTTCAAGGGCATCTGTAGAACTAGTGCTAATGTTAATGTCTATTGAACATCTGAAGATGAAAAGTATGGTCTTGGCTAAGTCCTCATTTTGAAAGTAAGGAAGTGGAGGCCCTAAGGCATCAGGTTACTTGGCCAACATCGTAGCAGTCAGGATGAAAAAAACAAGTGTGTGTGTGTCATAAGCAAGAGACTTTTCAATGAAATCAGAATCTTTATCAAAGTTTCCCTATCAAATGTCTTAGTTTCCCTCATACACTTGGAGATGAAAGGATGTGCTTTAGTCTGGCAAATACACCCAAGAAGGTAAGTCATTTTGCTGTGGCCTTCCCCTTGGCCTGTCTCACCTGCAGAGTTCTTTGTGTAATGCTCCAGGGGTGTGACCAAATATCAGAATTCAGGAACAGACAGATGTAAGGCCCAGAGGACACGCTAGTGAAATTCAACCAGTTAAGAACTCTGTTGCCCTGAAGTAGACAGTGATTCTTTCACAAAAAATCTCTCCTGCTCTTGAATTGAGTTACAGTAAACTTGGAGAGACCAGTTCCCTGTTCCCTTTTATGTGGTTTCAGATTTTCCCAGGAATCTTGCGTCTGTCCCCATAGCGACGCTCCTTGCCAGCAATGCGGTGGATGGGGAGTCCGGTTCTCCCCCTCAGAGGGCTCCGAAAGGCTCAGGTCCGTGCATTGTAATTTTAAAAATAAATAAATAAATAAATAAATAAATTCTCACATGTCTTTTCAAAGACTTATAGGCTTTTTGGAAGAATTGTCACATTTCTTCCTTGTGTGTTTTTTTATCCTCACTTCTTTTTCACGTGGTACTAATTCCCTTTCTCTGACTGCGCTTCCCCCTCATCTGGTTTCCTTTGTAATTTGGAGCTTTCGTTTTCTGCTTTCCATTGAAAGGGGGTATTAGAGAGGGCACGGATTGCATGGAGCACTGGATGTGGTGCAAAAACAAGGAATACTGTTATGCTGAAAATAAAAAATAAATAAATAAATAAATAAAATAAATTCAATTAGCCATTAAAAAAAGAAAGAAAGAAAGAAAGAAAAGAAAGAAAGAAAGAAAGAAACTGTCACCCTAGAGAAATCAACCCAAGGTGGTCCTGGCCAGTCCTCTCCACACAGACCCAGCCCTTTGTGAGCTGAGCCCACCTTGTGGATCAGCTGGAAAGGCCCCCATTGCCTCAGGATGCAAAACATCTGGCTGATTGTGCTTTGGAGAGGGAACAAAGAATTCAGTTCTGAGGTCAGTCAGCCAATTCGGGGAGCAGACAGACCCCGCCTCAGCAAGCAGCCCCCAGCTCTGCCAGGCTGCCATGTATACCTGTTAGTCAGGTGTGACGTCACCCTGCAATTCGGCTCACCCTTCCTCTCCTTCCCTCCCCTGCGTGCCAAGCTCTCAGCTGTCCAGAGCAAAAGCAGGAACAAACCTCCAGTAAACGCACAGGCAGCATTGGAGGAGCCCCTAGAAGCATGCATAGCCCACATCTGGCATTCTTAGATTTGACTGTTACAAGTAGAAACCAAGCAGTCAGTGGGGCAGCAGCCAGAGGAAAAGACCAGGAGGAGAGAAAGGAGAGAAAAAAGGAAAAGACCAGGAGGAGAGAAAGGATAAGGAGAGGAAGAAAGGAAAAGGAGAAGGAAGCCATCACACAGTAGAAGACACGGGGCAAATGAAATTTGCACCCACATGTCAACATCTTTCCTCTGCTCCTCTCTCTGTCGCTAAGGCAAATCAGGTACAGTTGCCCCTTTTCCAAACGAGTAGCCTCAATTCCACTGCAACCCTTAGTGTTTTCTGAAGCAAATTTCCCTTGGCACAGGCACAATAGAACCACTCGGGCATTTTTTTAAAAATGCGGATGCCTAGCCTCTGCCTCCAGACATTCTGATTTAACGGAGCTAGGGTGGCCAGGAGACCTCAGAATTTTTAAAGCTCCCTGAGCAGAGTTTGGGAACCACTGTATTATTGGCCCAGCCGTTCCTAACGCCCGTGCCTTACATACCCTCAGAACAGCTCCTGGGGACAGTTACCGCTTCCTCCAGGGCAACTTTACCCTATTGTAACAATGGGGTAATGAGGGCAAATTCCGATCCAGCCGATTTTCTGGAACACCTATTATGTGCCACGCCCGGTGCTGGGAACTTCTTAGGCTTCGTATTAAACTCAGCAGGGAGATTTGGGGCAAGTACCCATTTGAAAGACAAAAAGCTGTCTTGTGAAATAAGGGTAAGCGTCTGATCTTTATGATCTGTGGCTTTCTGCTTCCAGAATGCTCCTCAGATAGAGTGATTTAAAGAGATCTCTATGCTCACTGCAAACATAAGAAAGGATGGTTTTACAAGGCCGGAAATGGGAGAGAGAGGGGAAGAAGTGAAGAGCCCGGGGCGTTCATCTCATCCACATTGAACTAAAACATGTTTACCAACTTCCAAGTGACTAATTTTTTTAATGAAAAGTATAAAAATCCTGTAAGGGTTGAAGATAAGGGCACACAAGCCAGACCAATCTTGTTCTCAGAAGCCAGCTCTGTTCCTTATTCACTGTGGGGCTGAGCAAATGATTTAGCCTCTGAGCCTCAGTTTCCCCATCTCGGTATCTACCTCATGGGTAATGAAGTACCAGTGTGTCAAGTAGAGACCACAGTGTCTCTGGGAGTGTAATCTTTGATTACCAGTATCTTCCTTCTCGACATCATCACAGCTTTGGGGAAGCAAATGTTGAAAATGCTCTTCAGCTTCTCAGTCTTATGAACAAATGGATATGTGCCCCTTCCTTCCTTCTTTCCTCCCTTCCTTCCTAGATCTATGTATTTATTAGAGAGAGAGAGGAAGTGTGCAAGCGTGGTGTGGAGGGGCAGAGGGAGAGGGAGAGAGAGAATCCTCAAGCAGACTCCCTGCTGACTGTGGAGCCGGATGAAGGGCTCAATCCCAGGACCCTGACGTCACAACCCAAGCCAAAATCATGAGTCAGATACTCAACCGACCGAGCCACCCAGGGACCCTCACCTATGTGCCTTTTCCTATCAATCTTATGTGCTTACTCTCCTACACCTTTGAAGTGTTTGCTAATTAATAGCAGTGATTCTCTTCATTATGACCTTTCTTGACGATATGAGGAGAAATGATCCAGCTCAGTCTTTGGCCCAGCTCTGCTGCATGGAGGGTTTTGTACCCCAGTTGTGTGCCTCCTGGAGGAGCACCGGAAATGTTGATTTGGACCAGACTCTCTCAAAAATGTCAAGATGCTCTTGTTATTTTCCCTTTCATATTTTTAAGCCTGAGGGAAGCTCTGGAGTGATGTTCCATAGCGCCAAATGTCACAGTGTGACTTTCTTAAGGTCAGTAGTGATGTATTTTAAATCATCTTGGCCTCAGGACTTCTTGTTAGAGCATCAGTAATTCTTAGATTCCAAAACCTTTCCAGGTGTAGCTACTTTGGGCAGGGTCGTTCCCTGACCATGGAAGCCAGCAAATGGCTGCTAACGATAGGGAGACAAAGCAGAAGGAACTGTGGATTGGGACTCCAGAAGCTTCGTTCTATGGTCCTATTTTGCTACCAACTTGCTTGGGAACCTAGGACAGACTCCTCCACTTCTCTAGGCCTCAGTTTCCTCATTTGTAAGATGAGAGGGTTTCTCTAATAGCTGCTTAGCAGAAACAATAACCGATCTCATCTCACTGCATTGTTTCATCTTATGAAAATGATTTACTCTACCTTGTGCTGTAGAATAAAGTTTTGTCATTCCATTCTGTTCTCATGTAGAGTAACTAAAACCATACGACTCCTCTCTATTCTTGGCCAAAGTAATACACTGCAGGGGAAATTCTATGTTCTAAGCAGCCTATCAACTAGGTATCTCCTAAGAACCTGCTCTCAGTTTACTTATTCATCCATTTATTCACTCAGAAGTATTTATTGAACGCTATACAGACAGATGGTGTGCTAAAGGCAGGAGTACAGCGATGAGCAAGACAGACATGTAGGATTTAGGATCAAACAGTGCCAAAAGAAAACCAGTTACAGAAAGAATGGTCTGAGCTCAGACACAAAGAAGAGCTTTCTGGAGAAAGTGATGCATGGCCCAGGGGAGGTTGGAGGGATGAACAGGACTTAGCAAGCTAAGTGAGGAAGGAGGAGGATGTCAGGTGGGATGGAGCGTATTATGAGCAGGTCCAGGTTTACAGCTGTGGCCCCAGCCTCCTGGGATTTTATGCGTATACTTATACAAGCCAGAATTTGAAGTTCTATACTTAGCAGAAGAATTTCTTTATTTTCAGGCAATAAGGGTTTGTATTCTTAGGACAATGCCAACCATGGAGATTAGTCAAGACTAAGAAGTAGGCCTAGAAGGAGAGGAACTTCCAGGTGTGAATACAGCCGTGATGAAAAGCATCGCCCTGCTCATGTACAAATTCCTGGGCTGTAAACCCTTCTCTTAGTCTTTGAACTACCTTAAGTGAGAACAAGGACTAAATCTGATTTCGACTTTGGGTGCCCAGAACCTAACACTTCGGGGTGTTCACTTCATGTTGGTTGATTATTTGATTGACTTGATGGTTAATTGGTTTGTTTATTTGGGCGGATGGGTGGATGGATGGATGGATGGATGGATGGATGGGAGGATGGAAGGAAGAATGGATCAAAGGATGAATCTGGCTAGATAGGTATATGGGTAGGTGGGTGGATGGGTGGTTGGATGGGAGAGAGGGGAGGAGAAGTGTCTAAAGTGGTGGAGCCTAACAAATAGCCTGGAGGACAAGGGGAGTTAGAGAGGAGAAGGGAGTTGGGGAAAATTGGAAGGGGAGGTGAACCATGAGAGACTGTGGACTCTGAAAAACAATCTGAGGGGTTTGAAGGGGCGGGGGGTGGGAGGTTGGGGGAACCAGGTGGTGGGTATTAGAGGGCACACGGATTGCATGGAGCACAGGGTGTGGTGCAAAAACAAGAATACTATTACACTGAAAAGAAATAAAAAATTAAAAAAAAAAATAAAGTGGTGTCTGATACACACTTAGAATACATTATAATTATATATTTCTATTATCCTACAATAGAGAAATACTTTATTTTCCATATTCACTAAAACATCCGTGTGTCTATAAATTCCCACTCATCTGACCTATTTTAATACTGTTCTTGAAACAGTGTTTTTCTCAGGATAGAAAAAAATATATACCAGTTGTTTCACATTTATTTGTACAGAGCAACTGGAATACAAACGCATTATGCATAAAACTTAGCACCATATGTAACACTGCCTGCAACCAGGCAAGCAAGCCCAAAGCTGTGACACTCTCCAAGCTTCTGCCCACTCCATATGTACTCCTTCTTCTTAGGGTCCTGGTAGTTGGTTGCGGGGGGAGGGGGGAGGCTTTTGCCAGAATGTAACAGTTCTTAGAAGGATAGAGGAAAACAGGCAGGAGGGCAGTTTCCTATGGATTCATATTGATTAGGACATGTCATTTGGGGCTAAAAGACTGTCCTTATCCATCGGGGGTTTCACAAACAGGATGGGTGGATGCCTGGACCTTGTGTCATGGCCCAGAGATCTTGGGACTTCAGACTAACTGGCAGGGAGCTGAGAGGCCAAGATGTGGAATGTCGGGATTCTGAGGACACCCTGGGCTCTATCCATTGAGACATCACAGCGACTCTTAGGGGGCCAGGAGAACCAGCATGTTGGGTCCAGGTTCTGCTGGGATACAGACCCGAGAATGTGTGCCCAGCAGTGGTGGCACTTGCTTCCTGCCCTGCCTACCTGGAACTGACGTCCTGAAGTGCACTTTAGCTCATCAGCCATCAGCTCTGGCCAGTCAACCTATGCTTACTCTTACCGTGTTTCCTCAGCCACTGCCCTGAATGACTCATTATGTGGATGAGAAAGGACATGTAATGACCATCTGTACTCCTACTGTGTCACACAGGGCCGGTGGGCAAAACCATTACCAGTCTTCTGATGTGTGCATCATTCAAGACTTCCCCAGGGTCACTAACTGAGTTTATTTAAAGAGTAGCTGTTATTAACAGTAAGCATAGCTAATCCAAAATTATTAATAATAATCACAGTTGTTGATAATGATCATAATCATCATCATGGAAATCAACGTTTCCCGAGCCTTTGTTGTGTTTAGGGCACTGCAAACTCTGTACACTGTTTGAATCTCAGAAAAGTCCTGAGATTCCGTTTCCCAGACACTAGTCCTACTAGAGACTCATCGGCCTTATGTGGCTACACCTGTGTTTGGAAAATGCTGATCCTTCTAAACCATAATGTGAATAGTAAAGCTCTAAGAAAGGGATCCATGTCAAAGTTTTCCAAGCTTTAAACATAGAGCATTTGGAGGTACCATATGATAAGGAATGCCAGTCTGAACCCCAAGTGGCTGGAGAGAAGGGGCGCAGCACATCTTATGCTTCAGTCCTACGAGCAGTCAAACAACCGGGAAGTAGGTATAAGTCCAAACCCTCACAGCGGGACTTGGCGGGACTGTCTTTGAAAATGGTCACTCATAACATACCGAGGGAGGCGTGGTGACTCCTGAGAGTCGCTGAGGGGGTGTTTTTAGAACTGTGCCCTCTGCTCCACAGCACTCAAAAAAGTCTACTATGTCACGGGAGCAAGGAGCTCCATCTGCTGCCAACGCCCCGTCATAGGTACAAGGTGAGGAAGTCAAGAGGGAAAATGGTGAGCCCGTTCATATGCTCACAGGCTGCCCGGCTGCTGGTCACCTCATTCCCCAGGAGTCCAGAAGCCGCCTTCCTGGGTGCAACACCGGAGCCCAGGACTGAACTTCCAGTCATATTCCCATCCCAGAACCAATACAAGCTCTAATTTCTTCTTCCATGCTGTTTGCTTTCTGTACATTCACCTCCTAAAATATACCCTTCGCACCATTTTTCCCTCAGATATCAAAATATTTCGAGATGGAAGCCTGTTTTCGCAGCATTTACCCATCTTCAACACCACCTCGCATACTCCCTCCACCATATGCCACAGAAGAACTGCCCTTTGTGATCAAAATACTTTCAGTTTATGCTTAGCTTTCTGGTGATTTGGTCAAATTAACATGACCATGTTTTTTTCTTTTTTTTTAATTTTTTAAATTTATTTTCAGCGTAACAGTATTCATTGTTTTTGCACCACACTCAGTGCTCCATGCAATACGTGTCCTCTACAATATCCACCACCTGGTTCCCCCAACCTCCCACTCCCCCGCCCCTTCAGACCCCTCAGATTGTTTTTCAGAGTCCATAGTCTCTCATGGTTCACCTCCCCTTCCAATTTCCCCCAACTCCCTTCTCCTCTATAACTCCCCTTGTCCTCCATGCTATTTGTTATGCTCCACAAATAAGTGAAACCATATGATAACTGACTCTCTCTGCTTGACTTATTTCACTCAGCATAATCTCTTCCAGTCCCGTCCATGTTGCTACAAAAGTTGGGTATTCATCCTTTCTGATAGAGGCATAATACTCCATAGTGTATATGGACCACATCTTCCTTATCCATTCGTCCATTGAAGGGCATCTTGGTTCTTTCCACAGTTTGGCAACCGTGGCCATTGCTGCTATAAACATTGGGGTACAGATGGCCCTTCTTTTCACTACATCTGTATCTTTGGGGTAAATACCCAGTAGTGCAATTGCAAGGTCATAGGGAAGCTCTATTTTTAATTTCTTGAGGAATCTCCACACTGTTCTCCAAAGTGGCTGCACCAACTTGCATTCCCACCAACAATGTAAGAGGGTTCCCCTTTCTCCACATCCCCTCCAACACATGTTGTTTCCTGTCTTGCTAATTTTGGCCATTCTAGCTGGTGTAAGGTGGTATCTCAAAGTGGTTTTAATTTGAATCTCCCTGATGGCTAGTGATGATGAACATTTTTTCATGTGTCTGATAGCCATTTGTATGTCTTCATTGGAGAAGTGTCTGTTCATATCTTCTGCCCAATTTTTATATGATTGTCTGTTTTGTGTGTGTTGAGTTTGAGGAGTTCTTTATAGATCCTGGATATCAACCTTTTGTCTGTACTGTCATTGGCAAATATCCTCTCCCATTCTGTGGGTTGCCTCTTTGTTTTGTTGACTGTTTCCTTTGCTGTGCAGAAGCTTTTGATCTTGATGAAGTCCAAAAAGTTCATTTTCGCTTTTGTTTCCTTTGCCTTTGGAGACATATCTTGAAAGAAGTTGCTGTGGCTGATATCAAAGAGGTTACTGCCTATATTCTCCTCTAGGATTCTGATGGATTCCTGCTGAGATCAGGAACACGACAAGGATGCCCACTCTCACCACTCTTGTTCAACATAGTATTAAAAGTCCTAGCAACAACAATCAGACAACAAAGAGAAATAAAAGGTATCCAATTTGGCAATGAAGAAGTCAAACTCTCTCTCTTCGCAGATGACATGATTCTTTATATGGAAAACCCAAAAGACTCCACCCCCATACCATATGTTTTTTTCACGTGGTGGGTCAGAAAACGATTTTTTTTTGCCATACACATAAAGGTAGTTTTAGTTATACTCAGATGTCAACACCTTTCTAAGATTAGGCCTTACTTTGAAAGCATCACCTGCATAATCATTAAAGTTAATTTATTCATTAAATTATATATGCATGCATACATATAAAATGACGCCAGACATAGATCTGAGCAATTTACAGCTTACAACTTAATTTGCACATTTAATCACCTCTGAGGTACCTACTATTATTATCTACATTTTATGTTTAAGGAAATGAGGCACAAAAAAGTTTAGTGACTTGGCATAAGGTCACCTGGCTGAGAAGGTTTGGAACAGGAATTTGAGACCAGAGTTCAAATAAAAAGGAATTCTTAGCAAACAAAAACATTTCACCGTTTTTAGAGTTTATTTGCCATCTCTATGGTCATGGGGCTTAATAAGCACACAGCAACACAGTATTTCCAACTGAAATAGCACGTTACCAATGACGGTGTTAGCTTCTTAACACACTCTACAGGAGATGGAGGAAAACCTTTAGTTATTGATAAAATTTTTTTTAAAGATTTTATTTATTTATTTGACAGAGAAAGATCACAAGTAGGGAGAGAAGCAGGCAGAGGGAGAGAAGGGGGGAAGCAGGCTCCCCACTGAGCAGAGAGCCCAACATGGGACTCGATCCCAGGACCTCAAGACCATGACCCGAGACGAAGGCAGAGGCTCAACCCACTGATCCACCAAGGCACCACATAGTTATTGGTAAAATTTTTTTAAATGGAACTTATAAGACTGAAGTAAAAAAAAAGTTAGACTAGTAAAATTTTCAGATATCTCAGAAAGAATTTCCTCCATCTCAAATCATGATTGATATATTACAAAATCTAGATTCTTGTAGCTATATTATACATGTTAGGATGTAATTTTCTGGGTTTAAATGAATTTATTTAGAGAAAATCTGTGTGATACAACCATATTGAGTCTTTATTCCTTTTGCCCCTGGCTGTTAACAAACAATAATATCTGCGAGAGAAACAGTACTTTTATTTTAAAACTTTTATCGCTCTTGGCTCAAGGTCAAAAATCTCTTCAGAGATTTAACCTAAATTGTGTGTTTTTATGGAGTAATGTTCTTGAGTATTTGGGGAATATTTTAATTCATATCAATAAAGGCCATTAAATGGCATGTTTTAGGCTCCACAGTGAGTGAATCCTTCCTTAATACCTATTAGATGAAGAGTTTTCATTTCCAATAATGTTACTTAAACACTTATTATGCACATCTGAGAGTTTCTTTAAATATAGCTATGAGGTCCATAGAAGACTCTCAGACTTTATATTCATCCAGTTTCTAGTTATGTTTAAAACTTACCTAATTTTTTCACTAAGGTAAAGACCTCCTTGTACAAAACGAAACTGATGAAACTGGAAAAAGAAAATGTTGTTTCTCTGTAGCAAAAGTTTGCTTTTTTCTCTCATTCCAATCTTAAATCTAATATAGTTAAAGGAATTTTGAAAGATAAAGAAAATGTAGACATTGGTCTATTTCCTTGCACCGATTTCCATATACATATTTGTATTTTTAAATATATTTGGAAACAGTACAATTATAATTTGGTATCCTCCCTTTTCTACATAGCACATTACAGACATGTTACTGTATATTCTTCATACACATCCTTCTTGATTGTTGCTTGAGTGTGAAACTTATTTAGCTATTTCCTAAAGTTAGGCTATACATAATATATTCCATTTTTAATATTAGAAATAATGCTATGAATGCCATTCTGTATTTAGGATCATTTTCTTAGAATCGATTGTTAGAAATTGAGTAATAGAACCTTAAAGATATTAATATTTTGAAACTCTTGATGCACATATGCTTTCTAAGATGATTTTAACAATGTATATTGTCTGGCAGTTTCCTGCCTATGTTTGATATGCTTTTTAGTGTGTGTGGTTTAGCTCGTACAGCTTAGGAGAGCATGGATATTGACCAGATCTGGTGTTGCACAGTGGAAAGAGCTTGAACCTGCTGTCCACAGACCTGGATTTTGTCCTGGTTCCACAGCTAACTGGCTGCGTGAACCTGGGCAATGAACTTGCCATTCTGCTGTTTGTAAAATGGGAAGATTGGAATAGACCAGACACGTTCACTTATTTAGAAACCACAGTTGAGTGCTCTTGATCGTTCTTTTTTCCAAAGAAATTAGAAAATATGGATGCAGAAAATCCTTTCTCGGGACATTACATCCTCCTGGGGGACAAGTATGTGGAGAGAGAATCACGTGAAATTTAGGAATAGGAATTACAGAGCCGCTGACCCTTGGTTCACATCTGACTTATTGTACAAGCTTGAGTAGTGAGAGCCTAAGCTCTTAGCTTCAGTTTCCTCATTAATGAAATGGGGATAATACCCACGTCATGAGACAGACCAAATGAGGCAGTGGTTAATGTGCCTGGCACAGTATGTGCTCCGCGGTTGTTAGGACTAGTTTTTTCT
This sequence comes from Lontra canadensis, assembly GCF_010015895.1. Lineage (NCBI taxonomy): Eukaryota > Metazoa > Chordata > Mammalia > Carnivora > Mustelidae > Lontra > Lontra canadensis. The sequence continues at coordinate 39,309,514 of NW_022630996.1, read as the reverse complement.
ATTTTGTTGCTGATCTCATTCTAATATATTTTGTGAGTTTTAAGTGGTGGGAAGCATACTACAGGCTTCACAGAAGCTTATTGTGTGTTCAGAGAATGGGTCCCAGGTTCAGAGCACTGACAATGTGGGAAGCAGGAAGAGGCCCGGCCTGCGAGGGAGGTCAGAGTCACCGCCACATCCAAGGTGCTTTCTGCTTCTAAAAGGGCTGCTGTGGCCACCTCACGGAGGTGGGCTGGATGCCACATCCAAACTCTGGTTTGGTGTTGAAACTGATGATGCCACCTGACCATCCAAAGAACATGGAAAGTGTAACTACTCACATAATGAGGTTCTCTGGGGGAACAGGACAGACTCCCCAGCATGTTTAAAAATGTCTGGAGATAGGGGCGCCTGGGTGGCTCAGTGGGTTGGGCTTCTGCCTTCGGCTCAGGTCATGATCTCAGGGTTCTGGGATTGAGCCCTGCGTCGGGCTCTCTGCTCAGCGGGGAGCCTGCTTCCCCCTCTCTCTCTGCCTGCCTCTTTGCCTACTTGTGATCTCTGTCTGTCAAATAAATAAAATAAAATCTTTAAAAAAAATCCTTAAAAAAAAATGTCTGGAGATAGAAGGGACAACTGGCTTAGGGATTTAGGGCAGCTGGGGGAGACTACATGGTTTCGACTTCTCACTGGCCTCAAGGGAGGGGCATGCAGGCCTCCTGAATGACTTGAAAGCTGTCAGAAGTCAAATACCAAAAATGGAGTCAGACTCTTCAGGACAGGGGATATGGTTTTATGATGGATGAAAGGAATCTCAGTGGCTTTCTTCCCTTCCGAAAATGGAAAACAAATAGCCTCTCTTGATCCCACCTCTCCCCACCTTCCTGCCGTTCCCCTGGCTCCCAGTGCTCTCCAGTACTGGTTCTACAACACTCCACTCCAGTAGCACTCCTCCCGTCCTCTCTCAAAGCTTCTGCAATCAGGTTTCCCCCTATCACTCCTTGGGAACTGCTCCTGTCAAGGTGATCACTCATTCTTATGGTGCCAAATCCCATGGTTCTTTCTTAGTCCCCATTATACCTGGCCCATCAATAGCATTGGATATAATTGATCATCTCTTCAGTCAGCTTCCAGAATATCAAATTTGCCTTCTCTTTCTCTTTGGCTAGTTTGTTCTGAATTTTCTAACCTCATAATAGTTGGAGTGCCCCAGGGCTGTTCTCTGTGTCCACTAACTCCCTTGCTGTAAATCTGTCTCCCCATGATAACTCCCAACATCTATCTCTCCCTGGAAATCCAGGTTTATTTTCCTTTTTAAAAATTTTTATTTATTTATTTCTAGAGAGAAGGGGGAAGGGCCGAAGGGGAGGGAGAGAGAGAAGCAGACTCCACTCTGAGTGCAGAGCTGGACATGGGGCTCAGTCTCACAACCCTGAGATCATGATATAAACCAAAACCAAGACCGAGAGGCTTAACAGACTGAGCTACCCAGGCACCCCTGAAATTCCCAAGTTTCTATGTCCAGGTGCCTACTCCATATTAAACACACCAAATGGGAGTTCCTGACTTTTTCCCTCACTCTTGCCCCTTTTGTGATCTTCTTCCTCTCATTTATTTTTTTAAAGACTTATTTATTTATCTTAGAGAGAAAGAGAGAGCACACAAGCGAGTGGGGAGAGGGGCAGAGGCAGAGAATCCCCAAGAGGACTCCCGACTGAGTACATTAACCGACCCCACCTAAGATCATGACCCTAGCCAAAACCAAGAGTCAGATACCCAACTGACTGAGCCACCTGGGTGCCCCCTTCTTCCTCTCATTTCGTGGAAACTTTGTCTATTTAATTGCTCAGGCCCCAAACTGTGTCATCATCCTGGAGTCCAATTTTTGTCTTACAACTCACATCCAACCTGTCTGCTAATCCTATGAACTCTGCCTTGAAAAAATATCCAGAATCTGACCACCACTCACCACCTGCACCCCTCCCACCCGGGTCTGATTCACTGTCTTCTCTTCACCGGAATTTCTTCCATAGCCTCCTAGCTGGCCTGTCTGCTTCCACACCTCACCCTCCTATTGTCCTCAACAGTGCAGGCAAAAGCAATGCTTTTCAGATCAGACCGCAGATCCACTCAGGGTCCTGTAGTGGCTGCTGACATCACTCAGTGTGAAAGCAGGAGTCCTTCCTCTCTCCTGCAAAGCTCTGCGTGTCTCGCCTCACCTCCGAGTACACACTACTCTAGCCACCCTTCATCTTTGGTATTTCCTGAACATGCCAACCTCACTCCTGTCTCAGGGCCTTTGCACTGGCCATACCTTCTGCCTGGAAGGCGCTTCCTTCAAATATCAGCTTGGCTCACCCTGTCACCTCCTGCCAGTCTTTCAAATGTCACCTTTTCAGTGAGGCCTCTCCTGACCTTCCTGCGTTAAGTTGTACCATCCATTTCTAGCCTATATTCTCACTTTATTGTTTCCTCATAGTACTTATCCCTTCCTAGAATAATCTGTAACATACTCAATAGTTTTGTTTATGTCTGCTCTCCAAGAGAACGGAAATTTTTGTCAGTTGTTCACTACTCAATCCCGTTGATGTTAAACAGGGTCTGATATATAATCAGTGTTTAATAAATTTTTGTGGAAAGAAGGAAGGAAAGAAAGATGGTAGGAAGGAAGGAAGGAAGGAAAAAACTATGAAACATTCCAAGTACAATTAAAACAGTACTGCATTAAAACAGCTGAGGTCGAAGTGGAGGAGGTCATTTCATACGGAGCTTTCCCTCTGGAATACTGGTGCTTATGCATCAGGCTGACGGTCTGTCCTCCCAGAGCCCATGGGGACTGGTAGAAGAGCATTCCATCTTGGAAGGAGCTGCAGGATCATATACTTGGCATAAGGCTGGCCAACACACACATATGAGGACCAATTGTGGAAGATGAAGTTCCCAGTCACCCCTCACCCAGAAGATCAGAAATAAACTGAGATTCACATTTGGAGTCTGCTGGCGTCCGTGTTCCAGAAGCGCTGGCTTCATAAATAGCCCCAGGAGCTATATTGGGCGCCTTCAGCTGCACAGCTGTGAATGACGTCAGAGATGATTCTGTCTGGGTGATTGCTCGTGGGAAGGGCCCAGTAGGGCATTTGAGATATTTTTTGTGAAATTTTGAAAAGCCATTTCACCGGAGTCTCTTGTCCATTGCAACATAGGAGAGTTTGCAAGCAGAAAACAGCCGGTCAGTTTGTTTGTTTGTTTGTTTGTTTCGACCAAGGTGCGCCTTTCTCCAATTGCTTACCGGAGAACATTGGAAGAGAAGCAGCTTGAGGCTCTGTTTGGCACGCTCCGCTCTGCGAATTGCCAGGCTGTGGTATGAGGAGAAGATGTAACTCGGCAATCCTAGAGCCTCTGGCGGCGCTTTCTGAGGCTTAGCTGTGTGAGCAACAGCGGCAGGGAGAGGGTGAGAGGAGACACAGGTTCCACTCTACAGCTGGGCGCCATAAGCCAGCAAAGGAGCATCTTCGACTTTTGTAATAAAACCCGTCAGGCAATCATTTTGGGCACCTACTTCTTTGGCCCCAAGTGGGAGGAAGGTACCTGACAGCAAGGAAATACAAACAAAAGGAAATGGATGTGGCATTTGAGAAGAGAAGGGAAATAGCCGTTGGGAACTTCGTAATAGCAGCTTCTCCCTTGAAGTGTGTCTTGTTTCCCCGGGTCTTAGTTTTTCACAAAAGGTTACCTAAAATATCCTAAAGCAATTTTAAGGCATGTAATCCAACAACTACTCCATTCTCTCACAAATAACCCTGCCAGACCATCTTAACCCTGGCCTTTAAAAAATCCAAGGGTCTTCAAGTTCTTGCTTAAGCAAACGGATGACTATGCTGATAGAGAACTCTACCTCTCCATCTCTTAAAAATGGCGCAAAAACAAAGCAGCAAGAGCTACGTTTTGGAACGTGTGAGATGCTTGACACAGCCTAGGGAGTGCCTCTCTAACACAGAAGAATTTTGGTGTCTGCGTCCGAGCCGTCTGTGAGAGACAGCAGCAATCAGCCCAGAACGTTGCCCTCCGCCCCCATCACACAGCTGGAGAAGTGATGCAGGGAGAAGGGCGATGACATTACACACTTGGTCGGCCCCAGAAGGATCCGATTATTTATTTGCTTCCAAACAAGGTGCCTGGGTCCCTTTTAGAGACCCCACACGCGCTTCAGGTTGGGGTGAACGCTGACTGCTGTAGATGAAGGGAAATGAGTCGTGAAAGGGAAGCGAGGCTGGTCCTTCAGGCTTCTCGTGTCTCTCGTGTCGAGAGTGGCCATCTGTCCCTGGAGAACAATTGGAGTGGCAGCTGGGCATGTTGGGCCATCAGAAAGAAAGGCCCCATTCTCCTCGGAGCCGAGCGCGGCAGTTTGGGGGGTCCCTGGCAGTTTCAGGAGTCAGCCAGGGCAACTTTCCGTCCCCAGTGCTTTGATGGACTCAGCCGCAGCCAGGCTTCTGCAGCTCCGAGCCGCACGCACGTGGGCAGGAGAGAAGGCAGAGGCCCAGCCGGCTCCCTCTCCTTTCTGCAACTGTCACCGGGAGGAGCGCCACACCCTTGTGTTGTCTCCTTCCTCATTCAGGACTACAAACCCCAAGCAGAGAATATAGCCAACACTATGGGGGCGGGTCTGAGAAGGAGCAAGGACGATGTATCTGGCACCAGGAGTGTTCAGAGTACATGGGATCAGTTAGACTGGGTTGGGTGGCATCAGTAAAAGCAAACCAACCCTTTGATGATCATTCAGGAATGTGGGCTTATTTCACTTAAAATTCCTGTTTTTTTCACTTGCCAACAGGAATAGAGATCTAGGATCCCCCAGCAAAAATCGTCATGCTTGCTTCATATCCATCCACCAGTCCCACATACGTATGTGTGTGTATATGTGTATATTTATATGTATACATATGCATATGTGTGCGTGTGTATATGTTTATATTTTTCATTTCGAGCCGACTGAATGCCTGCAGCATTTTACTGATCGTCTTTGGGCAGGATTTAATGGAGCTGATTGGCTACAAGTCAAACATCAGGGATTCCCATGGGAAGGAAATTAAGACACAAGATCAAGATTCTCTTCCCCTGGACATGCCTATTAGGACCTCAGTTTTCTTAACTGAAGTGAGAATAATGACACCCACACTATCTTCTTTATAGAGGAAAGATATATGGCACCCCACAAATATATGATGCTACTTTTAAAATATTATTCCGGGGTCAAACCTCCGTTAGGCCCTGACCCTGCAGGTTCTCCCTGTTTCCGGGCCCCAGCCTGTGACAGGAGAGATCTGACAGCTTCATCAAAAGGAAACCCAAAGGGCATGGCCCCTCGATTCTGTATCAGAAACTCATAAGAGGGAATTGACTAGATAAATAGATAGTCATGATGACTAACCTCTACAGTGGTCCTTTGACCTCAAGATACTTTATAGACATAAACATTCATTCATTCATTCATTCATTCTTTCAGCAAAATTTAGTAAGAGGCTGCTTTGTGCCAGGTACAAGGTATGACCCTGGAGTCCCTTTCGTGCTGAGAGCACACACAGTGCCTGATATCATAAAGCTAGCAGTCGAGTAGGGGTCATAGACAATCATTTTAAAAGCATACTAATAATTTGTGGTTATAAATTCTCAAGATGACAGGAAGAAAGGGATGGGAGGCAAGGCTGGCGAGGGCAGGAGCTGACACAGGTCCCTGGAGGCCATGGTATGGAGTTTTGCTTTTAGCTTAAGAATCCATGGAGGTTTTAAGTAGCACAATGGGAGGTGGGGGTGGGGCAGCATAGAAACACGGTCACATTTTGTGTTTGAAAAAGTATCGATTCGTTTGTGGGAGGGAAGGCTGTTGATAGCATTTAGCACTTGGCTACCTTAGTCTTAACACTTGCCCTCGACTGAAACACTTGAGATTAGTACAGCTGCTTTCAATGCTAGGAGTGCATTAGAATCTGCTGGAGGATTTTTTTTTTTTTTCAAGTGTGGGGTCCATTCCCAGAAATCTGGATTTAATTGGTCATAGATGGAGCTCGAGCATGGCTTTTGTTTGTTCCCAGGTGATTCTAAACTTCATCAAGGCTGGGTGAGACACCCTGATACAGTGGAATGCACAAAACGGGTCCTCAAAGTGTGGAACCAACATCAGCATCACCTGGAAACCTGTGAGAGGGGCAGATTCTTAGGAATGATCTCGCACTAAGTCAGAAGTACTAGGGCTGGGGCCCAGCAGTCTGTGTTTGCACAAGCCTTCTGGGGTTCCGAGACTGGCCCCAGCGTGAGAGGCATCAGCCACAGAGGGGTCACAGGCAAGAGAACCCGGGGCTTGGATCCAATTCTAGATCTAGTTGTCGAACAGCCCCGTGCCGGAGTGGGAGTGGAGGGGGCGCAAATCATGAACTTCTCTGACCTTCAGTTCTCACCTGTAAAAACAGCAGGCAGGATGGGATGGGCTCAAAGGTTGTCTTTGATGTTAAGGATTTATTAGCTGGGCCCACTAACTCGAACAAAGTTTTTATGATGTACTTTTACAAAGTCCACATTTTTATATGATGGACATAGAATGTAATCATTGTAGGAAACTCAGAAAGTACAGAAAAGAATAAAGAAGAAAATAAATGTCTAGTACAATTATTTAACCCAGAGATGACTGTTGCTTATCTCCAACAGTTTGGCGTGTTGGTGAAGATCTGGTAGGTTCTGATGTTTTCTGTGTCATCTGATTAACAAAAGTGGGAATCATACGATATATGGTTCAAGAGCCTGCTTCTTACGAACATTATTATATCAGGAGCATATCCCTTCACCATTAAAAGTTATTTTAATCGGGGCGCCGGGTGGCTTGGTGGGTTAAAGCCTCTGCCTTCGGCTCAGGTCATGATCCCAGGGTCCTGGATTGAGCCCCACATGGGGAATCTCTGCTCAGCAGGGAGCCTGCTTCCTCCTCTCTCTCTCTCTCTCTCTCTCTCTGCCTGCTTGTGATCTCTGTCAAATAAATAAATAAAATCTTAAAAAAAAGTTATTTTAATCATTTTGTTATTTTATATAATATTCGATTACATGTTTACACCGTAATTTAACCTCTCCCCTCTCCTGGATGTGTAAGATGTTCCTCATTTCTCAATGTTATTGTTATGATGAATATATCTTAATCTATGTATCTTTTCTATCTACTTCATCTGAAGATCTTTTCTTTTTTAGGAGAGAGAGAGAGTGAAGGCAGAGGAGGGGCAGAGGGAGAGAGAGTGAGAGAATCTCAAGCAGACTTCACACCCAGTGTGGAGCCTGACTTGGGGCTCCATCTCATGACCCTGAGACCATGACCTGAGCCCAAATCAAGTCAGACGCTTAACTGACTAAGCCATCCAGGTGCCCCATGTCTGAAAACCTTCTTAAGAGAATCCTAGAAATAGAATCTTTGGGTCAATGCACATGAGACATTTGATACTTTGCCAACTTTTTTCCCCAGAGAGGAGCTACCTCATCCAAACAGCGCAGTCTGTCTGAGAGCTTTCCTCAGGACAACCCCCCCAGCCTGGGCAGTAGCGATTTTCAGTTCCTATACTGCCACCGGGCAGCAGCTGCCTACAGATGCAGTATTTGCAGGTAGGGTCTATAGCTTAGGCTGTCACCCCCTAAGGGGGCTCAGACTCAAAGAACAAAGAGGCGAGAGCGTGCCCCAGAAACCTAAGAGCTGGGTCTGGAAGAGTCGGGAGAGATTTTTCAGGGGCGGATCATGACATTTTCAATGAACCTTCTTTAAAATGCAGAGTGGAATTTACCTGAAGTCTGTGGAAGAATGTCAGGTTGATGATAAGTCACCTTTTCTAGAAATCGGTACGAATAAGGCAGAATGTCATGGTCCTGACAGGTGGGGCTGCCTGAGTCAGGTGAAGAGGGGCCCTTGGCTGGATGAACTTCTGAGGTCCCCGATGGGCTTCTGATGGTAGGTGACTGAAGTCAGCACGGAGGGAAGGGTATTCTCTTTCTCCCACCATCCTTCTCTCCGGAGCACTTTGCACACACACCAGCATCCCAGCGGGCTTCAGTTTTCCCACATCTTTCTGCCCCCTGACCCCCCACCCTCGCCCCCTTGTCCTCATCTGACAACCTTCCCCGACCTTCGAGTCACCTGATTCTTTCTTGGATTCAAGGATCCTCATCACAGAAAGAAGAACAGTGAGAGGCCATAAAAAACAGACCCCAAACCCTTATTTATAAAAAGAAAAAAGGAAGTGGTGAGTTAATTTCACTATTTATTTATAGCCCCACCTACTTCCAGAAGTATCTTAAGTGGTGCCTGCTCTGGAAGCGGTCTCAGGGTAAACAAAAGTCTCCTCTTTAAAAAAACAGACCAGGGAAACCGGAGTTGCTAATGGTTAACAGCAGGGAAGAGAGTAATTTGGGCCTTTAACCCCTGGATATTTTTAAATGTGGACATCATTTGAATGAAGCCATTTCCAGGGTGATTAAAAGCATAGATTTATTGTATCTCCAAAAGAACTGAAAATAGATGTTCAAACAGAAACTTGTTAGCACTACTCACAATAGCCAAGACGTGGAAACAGTACAAATGTACATCAATGAAATGTATTATGTCCATACAATGGATTATTCTTCAGCAATAAAAATCAGTGAAGTAGTGAGACATGCTATAGCATGGATGAACATGGAAAACAGTTTACTAAGTGAAAGAAGCCCGTCACAGAGGACCATATGTTGTATGATTCCATTTATATGAAATATTCAGACCCAGGAAATCCATGGAGATAGAGAGCAGAGTGGTGGCTGCCGGGGGCTAGAAGGAGAGGGGAATGGGGCAGGACTGCTTACTGAATGCGGGGTCTCATTGTGGGTGAAGGGAATGTTCTGGATAGCAGTAATGATTCCGGAACATTGTGAATGTGCTTAATGCGGCTGAATGGCTGAATTGTACACTTTAAAATGGTTCAAAGGGTAAATTTTTAGAAAAGATTTTATTTATTTGACACAGAGAGAGATTACAAGCAGGCAGCGAGGCAGGCAGAGAGAGGGGGGTGGGTAGCAGGCTCCCCGCTGAGCAGGGCTCAATCCCAGGACCCTGAAATCATGACCTGAGCCGAAGGCAGAGGCTCAACCTCCTGAGCCACCCAGGTGGCTTTCAAATGGTAAGTTTTATGTTATGTGTATTTAATCACAATCAAAAATAAACTTATTCTTAGCAAAAAAAAAAAAAAAATTCTAGCTCTAGTTAGTTGTACCTTTGTTCTAATCTCAGCTCTACCACTTACCAGCTATGTGACCTTGGGGAAGTCACTTAGACTCCCAGTTCCCACTTCCTCATGTGTAAAGTGGGGATAATTATAACAGTACCCACCTTATAAATCGTAAATGAGTCCGTGCATGTAAAGTACTCAGTACAATACTTGGCACAAAGGAAGCAGTGCTATAAAGACATGTGTTATTATAACCCAGGTATTCTCCGCTGTGGGCAGTCTTGCCCCAGAGGAGAAACTTGGCAATGTCTGGAAAGAGTCTGGATTACTACAGTTGGGGGTTCTGATGGCATCAGCGAGTAGAGGCAAGAAATACGACCAAATGTCCTACCATGCACAGGACAGCCTCCCGGAGCAAATAATCTTCTGGTCCCAAATGTCAGTAGTTTTAAGGTGGAGAATCCCTGACTGAAGCAGAGCATGTAGGGAAATGTGTCTTCATGCTCCATGAATGTGTGTACAAAAATAGGTGTTTGTGTTAGAATCAGAAATTTTTGTTAGAAATGACTGTCGGCCAAAGTACGAAATGTCTACTGTGTATAGAAAACACGTATCAGTCACCGTGGGGGACATAAAAGAAACCGAGGCGTTGTCCTTGAGATGCCTGGGTAAAGAAGAGCTCTGTGTGGTGGAGTTCTTTAAGAGGGAAATTTGACCAAGAGACATTGTAATCATTTTTCCTATAGTAAGAGGGTGATCTGGGGCCATCCACACTGCTCACAATAGTGCTCGCTCAAACGCCAGCCCTTCTGGTTCCTTGTCAAGATACATCTTAAGTGACCAGTGTGTGGTTCCTTCACGTGTCTGAATGTGTCCTGTGTCTGGGTGAATTCTAAGGAACAAATGTTTGAAAAAGAAACCACTGTCACACATAGAAGTTAAAATTACTTGTTGTAAGTAAAGGCACAAACAAAAGAGAAAATACTAGATTTCCTTGTCTTCAACCAGCCATATATCAAAAGGAAAAGGAGACCCTTTTTGCCCACTTTCTCTTTAAATAGTTGTGTTATTAGATTCTAAAAGCCATACATCCATATAATTAGCCTAGTTTGGTTCACAGAATCTGCTTTACACAGAATGGCTCGCTGTCAAAAAAATGTTCCTGTGGACTGGCTAGCAGTGAAGGCTTGGGAAGGGATCCTATTCCTTCTCTCTGTCTTTCTGCCTTTAGGCTAAGGATTACAAGCCTTTCAAAGATACACCATGCTTCCACTCAACCCCTGTGAGAAGCAGATGTCCTTTGTGGTTGGGCCATGGGAAGGAGGAATCTGGCAGGACCCACCAGGAAGGCAGATCCCTGGAGGTTTAGGTCCCTAGAAGCTACCGCATGGTGATGGGAGCTCATAGAATGGACAGGAGACCCCAACCCTAAGTCACCTTTGCACAGCTTCCTCCGCAATGCTCGCTTCCCAGAGGTTCAGCTTCTCCTGGTGACTTATATTTATTCAGTGCCTACTATGGCAAGGGATTTTATTAGATGCTCATGAAGGGGAAACTGACGTGAATTGGACATAGAGGCTGTCAGAGTGTCTTCTCATTAGGGCAGGGATAGGCATGAATCTAATACAAGATAGAAAGGGACAAGTGCAATCAGAAAAATTGGGGAAAACCCCTATGGGATTTTGGAGGAGAGAGTTGGCCTCTGGCAGGGAGTGTGGAGAAGCCTTTTCGAAGAGAGTAGCATCTGAGTTAGAATGTTGTTGAGCACGTCTATATGTCACATGATCCTGGAATGTGCTAGAGGATGTAGCCGGCTACTGAGGTGAAGAGTGCATTGGAGAAGAGGGCTTGTAGGATTTGTGAGGGGAGTGCTGGCAAAGAGATGAGCTGTGTGGATTGAGACAAGCTCATGGAGGGCCCGCAGTTCCACAGCACGGTCAGGCCGTGGGGAGTCACTGGCCTTTTCTGAGCAGGTGTGACTGGACTAAGAAGAACATTGTGCCTTTGTGTGTACAGCATGTGTGGAGATACCTGCGGCAAGAGTGGGAAGGGGGGCAGGCCTAAAGGCGATTTCAGATAAAGCAGGACACGATGGCACACTAGGGACCACCTTGGCTTACTTAGGCCAGGACTTGGTGTTGAGAAACACAGGTGCTGGACACAGGTATTTGGGGTTTGAGTCCTGGGCTGTGCCACTTAAGCCCATGGCCTGTCCTTGGGCAAATTGCTGCACCTTTGCTTGGTGTCTCAATCTCTTCATCCAAAAAACGGGGTGAAAGTCTTGTTTCTCATACACATGAGCTGAAAAGTAAATGAGTAGCTGCATTTAGCACATTCTGAATGTCACCTGGCACAGGTGATTGTACTTAAGAGCTCAGTATAAAAGTTGGCTCTCAGGGGTGCCTGCGTGGCTCAGTCGGTTAATCATCTGACTCTTGGTTTCGGCTCAGGTCACCATCTCAAGGACATGAGATCCAGCCCTGTGTCGGGTTCCGTGGGGGGTGTGGTATCTGCTTAAGAAACTCTCACCCTCTCCCTCTGACCCCTCCTGGCTCCCCTTCTCAAAACAAGGGGGGAAAATGGCTCCTCTCATCACTGATGGTAACAAGGGTCGCCTGGAAGGATGCACTTGTGAACCAAGGCAGAATGAGGTAATCATCAGGAATCAAGAATTCCTGGAAAGCACCGACTTTGCATTCTTCTTCACAAGGCTGCTTGCAGGGGCTGGAATGGGGGGCCCTGTGTCTGCTGAAGCCAGGAAGGCATCCGTGCGTCTGTGTAATGGTCCAGCTACCCACAGCCTCCTTGCTTCCCAGCTCCAAGAGCATTGATTTTACTGACCACCATGTGCTGCCTTAAACCTCATCCGAGGATCAGGGGTAGTCCCAAGACTGTGACAAGACTTGGGACCAAAAACTTTGGTCTCAAAGGAGACCATCAAATAGATGAGGCTTTTAAGAACAGCGGGGAAGCATCAGGCTTGGACACTGACAGAATGAATGCTGAAGGTGTCATATTTAAAATAAAGGCAACTTTGATGTTTGGGTTTTAGTTGAGGAACATTGTCTTGTCAATGTGTGTGCGGGGATTTGAAAGTTGGAGGCGAGAAGGGAGACTAGGGAGTGTCTCAGAGCAAGACATCCTCCCCTTGTGTTGAAACTCTGGTTGTAGAACTCAGAGCTAAAATGCCATGCTCTTTCTCTCTGCCCCACTCAGTGTTCAGACTGCTCTAATTTAATGCATGCATAAGAATAAAAATTAAGCTTCAGGAGCTAGGGCAGATTTTTTTTTTTTTAAAGCGAGGCAGGCTTTATCCCCGTGAGATTAAACAATCATCAGGGTTTAAAGGTTTAATCTGCTTGAGTTCAGCCCAGGATGGGGTTCAGAGCCCGCAAAATAATTGGATGCAGCCCCAGGCTTTGAACGTCAGAACTAGTTGGGGTGTGTGTGTGTGTGTGTGTGCGCGTGAAATGTGCAAGCAAGCAAGCACAAGAGGTCTCTCCTGCGGCAGGAGGAATAAAGCTGCCCCTGCCCCCCCTCCTCCGTCCTCAGCAGCGCCTGGATACAGCTTGGGGGGACTGCTGTGCCCATGAATGTGTGCTATTGTTTCAGGCACACGTCGGCCCCAAGAAATAGCACGAAACAGCCCCGTCCTTATTCAGAGGCAGAGCCCCCTCCATCACTCCAACCAGCCCTCCCAGGTCACATGCCGGAGGCCTCTGCAGACAGGACGCAGCTGCCTCAAATCTGCCTAACATTAGCCGCGGTTCACAAAACCTGCCGGCGCCGAGCCCTCACACGGGAAACGAGGAAGATGTGGGCTCCCGGCACCATGTTCTCCGAGGAACGCTGGCTGGAAAACGAGAAAAAGTGTGCAGTGGTTCGGAAGCCGAAGCCAGGCAGGAAGCGCCAGGAGCTACTGGCCGTGGCCTTGGGGGTGAAGGTGGGAGTCCGAGGCGGTTTCCTGTGGCCCCCTCTCAAACTCTTTGCCTGTTCACAGATCTCGTCCCTGGTCCGAAGGGCCGCCCTCACGCACAACGACAACCACTTCAACTACGAGAAGACCCACAACTTTAAGGTAAGCAAGCCACGGCGCTCTTTCTTCCGTTCTTAGAGGGCAGGTGGAGAGGGACGGTTGATGGTTCCCATCCCGTCTTTGACCGTGAAGTAGCAAGAAGGCAGATTCCTTGGCTTTGCACTAGCTAGGCGCATCGCCCTCGGAGCATGATTGCCTTGTATCAAACCCGAGACCCCAGACAGCAGCGGGCTCCATGCTGACGCCTAAGAAACCCCGGTCCGGTGTGGTCACTAAGCTCTGGAGCACTGGGCCCGGTTCCTCTTCGTACCGTCCTCCCGTGAACCAACCCCAGAGCGTGCCCCGTCTGCGGCAGGGCGGGCGCTTCTGGCCGGGGCACGTCGAGCAGTACTTTTCCACTCAGAGGAGCCCTAAAGAATATTGCTGTTTCTGAGCAACAGAAAACAGTTGCCCATTTCACAGTGTGTGTTTCGTCTTTGTTTTCGGGGATGCTAACCCCTTTGGTTTATGTGTAGACAGCTGTGAAAGCAAGTGATGGCAGGAGATACCATCCAGGAGCTTTTGTTTGTGCCCCGGGCGCGGGGGTGGGGGCCACCCCGGCAGCCTGGCCAAGCTCCTTCCCGGCTCAGCCTTGATCCTGCTCAGCAGACCAAACAGATTCGGAGAGCTGGTGGGAGTCTTAGCGGCTATTCCCATGTGTGTTTGTACGTTGGAAACACTGCTGTCCTCGTTTTGGACTAGCGCTTGTGAAAACGGCCTGCCGTCGGCAATCACGGCCCATTTCCTTTGACCTAGTGAGTGTTCCAGGAGGGGCTGGAGGAGGTTGTGATGCCAAATTGCCTGGCCAGGGATGTTGTGGAGTGGAGGAGAGATAAGATGCATTTTGAGGTTTTGCCCCAGCAAGTGGGCTGACCATTTGGAAGATGGAAAGAGTGGAGATGAAGGATCCAAGAAGAATAGAGGCAGGGGCAGCAAATGGTGAATTGCTGCCCCCCCCCTTTTTTTTTTAACTCGCTTCCTTCAGGACCTGTAGCCTAAGTAACTGTTGGAAGTAGAAAGCCTTTTGTCAGAGGTGACCTGGGAAACCTCTTTTATTCTGTTGTTTTCCAGTTCTTTGTAAGGACACATATGGGTCTATTCAACATTCATTCGTGTCAGTTGGGTCTGTTTGCCGTGCTGCTGTTTTTAGAAAGCCAGTGGCCCGGGCATTTGCATCCTATAACTGAGCTGAGGAATGGAATTACCCAGCCCTCCGTATTTAGCATGAGGGTGAAGAATTGCATTATATAGATCCTCTTCGACGCCAAGGCTCTTGAGCTTTCTCCCGTTGCTGAAGAGTGACAGGTCTGACTGGCGGCACCGAAAGCCTTTTTTTTTTTTTTTCTTTTCTGTTTTCTCTATTTACCCTTACTAATTTTTTTGCCTTAAGAAAGTGTTTTTCTGACATTGGGTGGAAACCCTGGTTCTTTGCACCCTGTGGACGTGCCACCGTGGATTGGGAGGAGGGGTCTTCTAGGACTTGCAAATTCTTGTCCTTCCTCTTGAAAATTCCAACTCTTCCGGCTTTAAGATGCAATTGGAATTATGCCCTTACTGAGATATGCTTTCGCATCTCCCTCTGTGTACTGTCTCTGAGCTCGTGGGCAAAACACACACGCATATTCAGTGGACCGACCCTTCCAGAACCGACTTCAGCTTTTTTAATCTCTGAGATGAATCAAACACATTTGAAACATAAAGATCATTGAAACTCATTTTCTTAAATAGTGCTGTTGCTAACACGATCTGTTCTAATTATTTATCACTGGGCTCCATCAACAGCTTTTTCACTGTTTGCTTGAAAAGTCGCTATTTGGTGTGATCTCTTCTAACACAGCTATCCACAGCCATTGAGAGAAGAAAAGGCAGAGAGCAGACAAGTTGTTAGAGGAAAATACACAAGCCAGACAGAGCATTTCTCTTCCGTGTTTTAAATAGACCTCTTTGAGACATAGCGGACCCTTGAGTCTCTGTGTCCCTTAATTGTGGCTCTCAATGGTACTGCTCGTGTCACTGTTCTTAAGAGTGAGTGGCAGGGCCAGGAGGGGGCGGTTCCCTCTGTCCTTCCTCGCCCCTGCCACCTGCATTCAGACTTCTCCCCACCCCCAACTAATTTTAAGTGGGAGTTTGGCCTGGTCCTTAGGGGAATCTTCTAAAAGCTGGTCAGTGCTATAAATAGAGCAGTGGGTGTTCAGGAACACACCACTGAATCAACCAAACAAAGAAAACACTTAGCAAAGGTCCCCTGCCATCTGCTTGGAATTAGTATAAAATTAAGACCTAAAACACAAATTTGCTCTTTATGCTGACATCTAATAGGCTTTATTCAGAAACTCTCTTGATTTGTAATTTGGGTTATTATTTGAGAGTACTATGTAGGGCATAAAGTAAGTGTTCATTAAAAAGGACAAGTAATCACATTTACATGATTATCAGCACATAAGCCTCACTAAGCCTGGTCTACACTCTTGCCTAGGGGCTCCTCTGAGAGATTCCAATCAGTCAGCAGGTCTAAATGCCTCCCCCTACAACAGGATTTTCTGCCCCGTTAAGGACTACTTACCCAGGTAAAAAGCAGTCTCCTGGCTCTACCCAGGAACTTCAAGAGGAATGAATAGAAACTCCCGCCACTACACAGGTTGGGAACTTACGCTCCCTTCTTCCAGAAAGCTCTCCCCGGCATTGTGCCTGAGTGCCTACCTGCTGTCCCGCTTTCTAAACAAAGCTATGTTTAGGAAAAGACAAAAGTTAGCTCTGGGAACAAGAACTTTTGGAAGCAAATTGAAGTTACGCTTCATCTCCTGCAGTAATTGCGTACTTTTCAACAATGTGTGTAGATGCAGCTGTTGCTCATTTAAATCCTAAATTCTCTGGGATTACTTCCACATACTGGGAATCGGGAGGTATTTGTTGAAAAAATTATGAAATTGACAGGATCCTCTCTGAAAGGAAAGCTCTCGGATACCCAGAAAATACACTCCTTTATTTAATTCCTTTTACATCTGCATCTCTGTTTGTCTAGTTGACTGAAAGAGACACTCTCCTGTGGATAGAAGAGTGCTCTCTGAGCTCATCTACCCTAACAACACCTGTGGCTAAGCTTCAACATCTGCAGGCTAATGAACTCCAGAGCCCCATCAACCTGGATAACTGTCCTTCCTTCCTTCCCCACTTTGCACAGTGATGACATTATGGTGGCCAGCTCGGTCCTCCTGGCTACAATTTGACTGTCGATGAAGAGCTTAGTTCTCGCAGCCTCAGTTTCCTTATCTGTAGGATGGGAGTGTTGTAAGGTTTAATGAATACACATAAATTGCTTATAGTCTGTGGCACCCAGTAAAGTTAGCTTCAATTATTTTTTTGCTATTCATCTTTTTGTCTCTCTCCTCTCTTGCGCTTTTGTATTGAGTTTGTCTTCGTATTTATTTTCTACCCTTACTTCCTCATGCCCTTCCTTTTTTTTTTTTTTCTATCCTCTGTTTCTTCCTCACTCATTAACTGCATACGATAGAAAAATACAAGAGCTTTTGGGCAATGCCAATGACATGAGCAAAAACCTGGAGTCAGAAATGAGCCAGAAGTGAACGGGGTGCCAGGAAGAGACTGTCAGGGAAAGAGGTGCTCACTTCTTGTGTGGGGTGGTCCAGATGGAAGCAGACTGACGACCCTGGGCATTTTCTCCACTTCGCCTACTCGGGGGCTCAACCCTCCCCACGTACATGTGTATGTACATCACTCCTTCCTTCTACTGAATTCTCTCCCTCCACCCAGGCCTTGCAGGACCCTTCTCTCTCCTTATATGGAATATGGATGGAGAGTGGAGCTCCAGGAAGTTCTAAAAACTGAAGAGCAAACCACCCAACCCCCACTCTACCCCCCATTCCCCATCACCTCTCCATCTCCCTGTCCCTTTCCCATCCATCCCCTTCCATCTCCTTCCTATTCCCCTCCCCTCTCTTCTCCAGCCTCCTACCAGCTTGACTTTTCTCTATAGCACTGACCATTGGCATGGTTCCATGTTTACTTTTGGGTGCTTGCTTTCCCTTTACTAGCTGGAAATATTCCCTCTGGGGCTGGGAGAAGGGATTTGTGTCTGTTGTCCTGCAGATAGCCCCATGTCCAGAACAGGGCCTGGCCCAGAGCAGGCTATCCATGATATTGATTGAAAGCACATGCAGCAGACATGGCATAGCCCTATCTACCTAAGATGGAGCATTGTCTCCCCACCCCCCACCCAACCCTACAGCCTGCCCTCAGCCATGGCTCATTGCTGTGCTCAAGTCCTTCCAGCTCTGGGCCCTTGCCAGGGTCAGCAGACTGTGCCAGAGAGATGAGTCATATCAAGGTGTGCCAGGCCAGTCGTCCTTCCCCATCTGGCCAGCAGGTGTGGCTGGGCAGGGCTACCCAGTGCCTTACACATGGGGCTAACAGAAAAGACACAGGCCCAGGCTGACCTTTCTTGTCTCTACTTCTGGTATGGTGACTCTCAAAAGTGGCCCAGTCTGGGCGTAAGCAAAATGGTTTCTCAACATACCCTATTACGTCCTCCACTCTCTGTAGACCCTCTTCCCATATACACCATGTGTCCAAGCATGCTCCTGCAGCGTGCTCCTTCTGTGCGTGCCTACCTGTCCCATGAGATCCTAGGCACTAGGACCAGAAGTCCAGGAGGCTGAGTGTGCCCTGGAGCTAGGGCCAGGACACCTGTCCATGTGCAGCCGCACCACCTCCGCCCAGTCTGGGTGATGTGGCCCATTTCCAGTTTCTCTGCCTGTCATTGCTTTTTGCATTCTTATCAGTCCAGTGGGCATTTGCTTTGGAACAGACATTTTTGCTTTCCCTATGCAAACCCCCTCTCTTTCCCTCATCCTCCTTAACCTCATAAAAGTGTGTTAGCCCACTTTTCCCCACTCTTTTGTCCGCCTTTCCAGCAGCAGAGCCTGGTGGAAAGAGGATAGCTTTTGACAGCAATCCCAAGAGGGACTCCTGGCTTAGGCCACACACAGGGGAAGTGGCTTGGTCAAGCTTCTTCTTAAATGTAAACCATGTACTAATGAGCCTGACCCACAGCAAGTGCTTAGCTGTTCCTAATTTTATATTTTGTTTTATTCCAAAGGATGTATAATCGAAAGGGGCTCTTCTAAATGACTAAATGACTGACTGATTCTGGCATGTTAAGTCCAGAGAAATATTCCTTTTGTGTTGTGCGGGTAGAAAAATAAAAGCACCAGTGATCCCTGTCCCTAGAAGCTGGGTATTTTTCAAAGTTCTGGGAAGAGGAATAGTTATTTAGTTATATAGGAATAAATAGTTATTTAGACAGACTTTTTTTTTTTTTTTTTTTTTTAGCAAATTTGGACTGAGGGCCAGTTATGAGCCAGGCACTACCAGGTACAAGAAATCCCGTGGGGACATAAGAATGTGAGCCCTTCTTCTACAGGGCAGCTTTCAAGCGGAGTGGTTTTGCTTCCCCCCGGGGACATCTGGCAGCATCTAGAGACCTGTCTGATTTTCACAACTGGGATCTGCTCCCGGGGTTTCTAGGAGAAGTCAGAGATGGTGCTGAACATCCCACGATGCCCGGCCCAGGCCCCAGGACAAAGAGCTCCCAGACCCCACGTCAGCAGGCCTGGGGTTGAGGAAGCGTGCACTCGATGATGGAGGAGCCCTGGAGGGTTTGCGGGGGCAGGGAAGTGGCAGAGGAAGGTCAGTGCTCATACCCCCATAAACCCGAGAGGAAGTCAGCACAAGAATCGATCACTTTATGCAGTGGGGAGATTCCCATAAAGCTTCATGGCAGTCCGTTTTAGACATTGAGTCCTATTTTAAAGGTCATAGGGCGGGCGGCTGCTGAGTAGACAAATCTGGGGGTGAGTGGTGCCCCGATGGAGAAACCCAGCTCTCTGGCAACATCTGCTAAGCAGGCCTCTCAGGGCAGCCCAGTTGCCTGTCCCTGACAGAGTGATTCCCCTCATCTGTTCCGCTCCCATCTGAAAAGGTTCACTTCAAGGTCAGTATTTCATCTGATCTTGCAAGAGGGAAAAGTCCGGAGTTTAACCTAATTTCTCAGGAGTTCAATGTCTCATGATTCTGGCAAAAGCAGTAGATGACCGGAAAGACCCTTGGCTGAGCTCGGTAGGGGGCCAGAGACAAACTGCCTGCCCTCCAGCTCTGGGGCTAACTCTGGGCAATGGCCACCCCCACCCCAAACCCAGTGACTTGTAGCTAGCAGTGACTTGAGCCACTTCTGGCCCCCCTCTTCTGTGCATCTAAAGCAGCTAAGACAAACCTGCCTGCCTTTGACCCAAAGAGTCCTTTTCAAATCAAAGTAAAACAAAGTTTTCCTATTTATTTATATCATTAATATGAATAATTAAAATGACCAACTGAGGTAATGGGTTTTAGTATATACCAGTGACTTTCAATCGGGGTCACTTTTCACCCCCCCCACCGCCCAGGGGCACATTTGGCACTGTGTGGAGACATTTGTGGTTGTGCCAGCCGAGAGGTGCTGCTGGCATCTAGTGGGGAGACGCCAGGGGTGCTGCTAGATGTCCTACAATGACAAAGATTTATCCAGCCCCAAATGGGGCCACCAAATCCAGCCACCAATCTTCATCTTTCCCAGTCTGGTGAACTCCTATCTAGCCCCAAATGGTCATAGCGCCAACATTCAGAAACCTGGATGTGTACTGACACGGAAAAGCAACAGTTCTCAAGGGTCAGGCATCACAAATCGCACGGCCTTTTCCTTGCAGTCTAGAACGTGGTCTGAGCCGATTATACACTTGGATGGTGTCTACATGGACCCATCAAAACATACTTGTTATGAAGCCACCAGGGAATACCGCCTTCCAGGCTCAGCAGATGTGAGACCAACAACATCCTGCTCGTTTAGAGTCAAGTCAGGGGAGACTCCCGAAACGCCTGAGATTTTTCTGGACAACCCTGGCTCTTGTTTTTACTAAGTGGCCATTCCTGGGCTATTTGTCAAACATACCTTATCTCCTGTAATATCATCTTTTTCTGTTTGGTGTGGTTTTGGAATTCCAGGCAGACCAGGCCCAGTATAATGGTCTTGGACAGACATTCTTCCTGTCTGGGGTATTTTCTTCCTGTCTAGGGTATTTTAGTTACTTGCCCTTAAGTTTGCAAAGTGTTTTGGTTTTTTTTTCTGAAAAGATATTCTTGAAAATCAATAAACTTCACAGAATGGAAAAAGCTGATCAGTGATTTTTCAAGATAGGGGTTATTTCACTGGGAGAGTAGCCATCATAACTCAACCCCAAATAAAATACATTCAGAGAGTGACCTCAACATTATATACAGCCTACTGTTTAGAGATTATCCTTGTGGACCCCAAAGAAAATTGAACAATGTATCAGCCATGAAGATAAACAGTGGCCCATCCCAAAGAGGAAATTAGGCAGTGGGCCTAAAATAATGTTTAATTAACTTTACGTTCCCCTCAGTCCCCATTTTGTTTTATTTCTGTAGGAATGTGTATTTGTGGGGACACAGAAGTTATTTGCTATTCAAAAAAATGTCTGTCTGCATTTGTTTGGATGGAGAAATGAGATTGAAGGCAGTGGGGTTATATCAATGAGAAAGGATGTTAGAAAATATGGGCAGGGCTAAGAACCATGAAATGCTATTTTGATGTGCATAATTATTTTTTTAAATATCTGCCAAAAGTGAAATTTTAGAAAATCTATGGTTAACATATCTTGTATTTTTCCTGAAACATTCAGTAGGCTAGTTTCTGTTTTGTCTATGTAAACATTATAGCTAGTCACCAAACTTCTAAATATTGTATTTTCATTTTTATCCAAAAGTATAGAGATACTTCCCATCTGATTTCTTATCCACTGGAGATGATCCAGGAAAAAAAAAATTCATCACTCCTTTTTTGCATGACCTGCAAGGAAAGAATGTCTTTCAAAATCCAAGCCCACCCTCACTGGCCTTTGGCTAGTCTATTTCCTCCTCTTGGAATGTCCTCCCTAAGTTATCTATCACCACAGTCAACACTACACCCCCACCAAACTCCATCTTTCCCAGTCTGGTGAACTCCTATCCATCCTTCAAAACTGTTCAACTATCATTTCCCCCAGACTTCCCAGAAAGAATGGATTAAAATCTCTATTATACTTCCATAGGATAATTATTTATGTTGTCTGTCGATTCTTATAAATGAGTTCCTTGAATGCAGGGAGGTCCGTGCTCCTTAGATGTATTTAACTTTGTATATCCAAGGACTAGTACAGTGCCAGGTTCAAAGTAGGCAATCAGCATGTAAGTATGGAATAAATGAGTGAATAATGAGTGGGTGGACAGGAGGAGGAAATAGGAAATAATTCCTCTCTCTGACATCCTTTTTCTACTTATCTCTAATGCCACTTCTGAGCTAAACCAGCTCTCCACCTAGGTGTGATTTAGTTCTGACCTTTCTACTGTGTGCTACTGGTCTGTTTGCCCAGTTTTACTTTTCTATGTTTTTAATGTTTTACTTTTTTGTAACTATAGAAGTCTTGATATATGCTCAGATGTGTTTTCCTACATTCTTCTCCTTATTCAAAATTATTATGGCTAGTCTTTTGGCTTTATTCTTCCATATGGATTTTAGGGCCATCTTGCCAGGTTTTGTGAAAAACACCATGGAGATTTTGATTGAAATTGTATTAGATTTGTAGATTTATTTGAAGGATAATTGACATAATTATAATATTGAGCATTGCTATACACAAATGTAAAATATCTTTTTATTTATGTCCTTAATGTCTGTTATTTTCTAATTATTTTAGATTTTGTTGTAAATGAAGTCTTTAATTTTATTGTTCAGTAAAATGCGTTACTGCTTATTTATAGTAATGTGCTGATTTCTTCGTATTGCTCTTATATCAAGCAAACTTGATGGCCTGCTTCTTTCAATTATATATCTCTTTGTCTTGTTTTATTATGCTGGCTAAGCTCTGCAGGATATAATGCTCAAGAGAAGCATTCATAGACAATCTTTTTGCTGACTTGAAATGATTCTTACTCTTTCACTTTTAAATGTGAGGACTATTATGTGCGTATCAGAAATAACTTTAATCATCTATTTTTAGGAGAGTTCCCTCTATTCCTGGTTTGCTCAATGCTATTGTTATGAATGGATGTTGAATTTTATTGATTGTTGGTGTTCTAATTTCTGAAATGATTATGTGTTTTCTCTCTCAATTGTTATTGTGAATATTAGTGATATGTTATCTACCTTAAATTCCTGAAATAAACCCACTTGGTCATGACATTTTAACATAATACTGATACATTCAGTAGGATTTTTTTTAGGATTTTTATATTTATGGTCATAATGAAATTGACCTAGAATCCTACTTTAATGTCCTTGTATAGTTTTTGAGTAAAAACTATATTCATAAAGTGAATTCTGGACATTCTTTTTTTCTCCGCCAATCTAGAATAGTCTATCAGTTAGAGATGATTTGCTTGTTAAAGATTTGATAAGACTTGGGGCATCTGGGTGACTCAGTGGGTTAAGCCTCTGCCTTTGGCTCAGGTCATGATCTCGGTCCTAGGATTAAGCCCCACATCAGGCTCTCTGCTCAGCAGGGAGCCTGCTTCCCCCTCTCTCTCTGCCTGCTTTTCTGCCTACTTGTGCTCTCTGTCAAATAAATAAAATCTTAAAAAAAAAAAAAAAAGATTTGCTAAAACTTAAGAAAATCATTTGTGACCTTTAACTATTTAAGGATAAAATTTTTACTACAGATGCAATTACTTAATGGATATAATTGAATGTAGGTTTTCTATATTATTTGGGGTTGTTTTTATAACTGCTAATCTTTAAGAAAATTATCCACATCATAGAATTTACAACTTTGTTAGTATAAAGCTAGTATTCTCTAGATTTGTATTTCCTATCTTCACTGAATTTGCATTAGGTTCTCTTTATCACTTATGTTTTTCTTGATCAATCTTGCCCAAGTTTTGCCTATTTTAGAAATATTTTAAAATTACCTTTTAGGGTTTTTTTTCTTATCTTTTCTTTCTATGTCATTATATTCTGTAATAATCTTATTATTTTTTGTCTCACTTTGTTATTTTTCTAGCTTCCTAAATAGTATACTTTTTAATGTTCAACCTTTATTTTTAATATTTTTAATTAAATTTTTAAATAAAATTTTAAATAAATTAATATTTTTAATATATGCATTTAAAGTTTCTGTACCCCATAAGGAATGTTTTATTTGTCTTTTGATTCCAAATATTTCTATTAAGATTTTTTTCTTTGCTGAATTTGGAGAATTATTTTAAATTTCCAAATATGCTGGGGTTTGGGTGTTTACTATATATCTTTAATTTTATTGAATTAAATAAAATTAAAATTAAATAAAATTAAATAGTCAGAATATGGTCTCTAGTGTATCAGTTCCTTACTATATGTTGAGACTTGGTTTGTGGTCAGGTTGCATAAACATTTCATGCGTTGTTTTGAAAGAGTGCCTATACTATGACTTGTTGCGTATGAGGTCCTTTTTATAGCCAGTATATTAACTTTTATCTATTTGATCTATTAATTTCTGTGAATAGATATTAAAGTTGTTATGATTATGGATTTGTCAATCTCACCTTGTAATTCTTTCCATTTTTGCTTTATATTTTTTGAGAAGTCCATATTTTATATTTTTGTCATGTACATAACAGCTCAGGATTATTCTTTTTTTTAAGATTTTATTTATTTATTTGACAGAAAGAGACACAGCAAGAGAGGAAACACAAGCAGGTGGAATGGGAGAGGGTGAAGCAGGCTTCCTGGTGAGCAGGGAGCTCCATGCAGGGCTTGATCCCAGGACCCTGGGAATCATGACCTGAGCCGAGAGCAAACGCTTAATGACTAAGCCATGCCAGTGCCCCAGGATTATTATATCTTTAGGGTAAAATTAAATCTCTAATTATTATGTAATGACCATCTTTTTCACTAATAAAGAAAATATATTTTTTATATCAAGATATTTATTTGGGGTTTCTGTTGGCTAGCATTTGCTATGTATGTTGTTTCTAGCCCTTCACTTTCAACATTTCTATTACATTATGTTTTGAGTGTATTTCTTGCAAGAGTTTTTTGAATATCTGAAAATTTCTGTCTTTTATTTGATGTCAGGACCATTGATATGTGTTGTGATTAGAATTGTATAAGGATCCCCCCCCCACCGCCCTGTATTTACTGTGCTTTTTTTATGGCTTTGTTCCTTCTTTCTTGCTTTTTATTGGCTTGATCAAATCTTTATTTCTTTTTCCTTACACATTTTATAGGTTCCATCCAACTCTTTATGCATAGACACAAAATTCTAATACATATGTCATTAACTTAAAATCTTCCTTAGTTAATTAGCAGCTCTACTTATATACCCCAAATGATAACTATAGAGTGCTTTAACATTTTTAAGCCCCTCCAATCTTCCATCCCATTTTTTTCAGTTTGTTTTTAAGTCCCCTGAAATTAGTCATCTTGTTATTGTTTTATGCAGACAGAGCTTGATTAGATCAACCTCTGTTGCTAATTTCTAGCCCACCATAGCTTCTTGTATCCTGTTCTTTCCCACTAGGTTCAGAATGCTTCCTATAGACATATATATCCCATTGTATTTCTCTGAGCAAGGATCTGTGAGTAAACACTCTTGACATTTGTCTGGAAAATATATTTGCTTCATCCTCACTCTTGAATGATAATTAGCTGGGTATAGAAGTTAGGTTGGCAGTAATCTTCTCTCAGCACTTTGATGAAATTTTTCCATAATCTACAAGCTTCCTTTTGTTGAAGAGAACTGTTTTCATCATAATTGCCATCCTTTAGAAAAATAACCTATTGGGGTTCTTTTTGGTTTGGGGTTTTTTGGTTGTTTTTTGGGTTGGGGTTTTTTGTTTGTTTTTTTTTTTTTTAAGGATTTTGCTTGTCCTTTGGTATTCTGCAGTTTCTATGTAATCTATATAGTTTAGATAATTTTTCAGTTTACCAGAATTGAGATTCGCTTAGCTTTTCTGAATCTGAAGATGTGATTTTACTAATTCTAGAAAGATCTCAACTGTTCCTCTTTTTGAATATTCCATATATGACCCAAAGCCCAGCATCTCTCAGCTTTTCAAGATCATCACTCCTTCATTCCTTCCTTCTTCATTTCCAGTCTCTTGTACATATTACATCAATTCCATCCACAAGTGAACATGCCCTAATGTCTCCCATCTTTTATTTAAAAAAATAAAATAAAATTCTCCTATAGTTCCCTATCTCCCTGGAGTTATTTCGTTGCTCTGCTGGACATCATAACCAAACTTCTTAACAAATTTGCATCCACATTTCTCCACTTCCCTACCTCCCGTTTATTCTTCATGTCACTTAAGTATGACTTTCGCCCTCACCAATCCAAAGAGACTACTCTTGCCCAGGTTACTAATAACTTCATGTGTCTGAATCAGTGTTCAGTCCTCATTTAACTGGACCTCTTCCCAGAATTGAACATGGTTGACTACTTCTTCCCTAAAATACTCTTCACCTTTTGGCTTCTGAAGCACTTGACTCTCTTGCTTCTAATTGTTGGAGCACAGAGGACTTGGGTTGAGCTCTATTCTTCATTTTCTACCCTCTATGCTTAATAGTTTTTAATCCATTTACACAGTTTTAAGTACCATTTGTCAGGGGTAGCCAAATGTATACATCCAGCCTTCTCTCCTCCTCTGAGCTATTGAATTATGTGTGAATTCCTGCTTGAGCTCAACACATTTAAGTTTAAACTGGCCAGAGCTCAATTCTTGAATTTCTCCCTCAAAAAGTGTCTTCCTTATCTCAGCAAATGTCATCACCATCCACTTGGTTTTAAAGCTAGAATCTAGAAGTCATTCTTCATTCCTTTCTCCCTCAAAGATCCATATTTATTCTATTATAAAGTCTTATGAATTCTGTCTTTAAAATATGCTTCAAATCCTTCCACTTCCCATTTCCAACTCCAGCACCCTGATCTTGGCCTCTATCCTTTCTCAACCAGAAACTACCAACTAGATTCTGAATCTCTTTCACTATGAATACTCTCCCATCTGTTTTCAACATGGTGGTCAGAATATCTTTTTTTTTTTTTTTTTAAACCATCTTCCTACTTAAAATCCTTAAGAGCTTCTTAAAAGAAAATCTATACTCATTAATAAAACCTTCAAGGCCCTTTCCTACCTTCAACCTCAGCCAGGTCCCTCCCCTCATTCTGGTGTTCTGGCCCTCACTGGCCTCATTCCTCAGTCACACCAAATTCTTTGGCTCCTGCAGGACCTCTGTAGACTCCTTCTGCCTGGAATGCTCTCCAACCTTGCCCCCACCAGACTGGCCCTTCCTCTCCTTCAAGAGGTCACTTTCCAAGAGAAGCTTTTCTGACCACTATGGATAACATTGAGAGACTCTTAAGTCTCAACTTTTTTTTTTTTCTTTTATAGCCCTCGTATGATTTTATTTTATTTTATTGATCTTGCAATTTCAATAGTATATTAACCATCAACTTTGTTGCCATAATTAACCAGTACCATCCGTTTAGAGCCTTTCTAGTAAAATAATACTAAGAAACCTTTGATTACTAAATTTAGAAAATCTTCAGCTGCCAATAGAACCCCTTACTGAGGGATTCTCTAAAGACCATGTTTAATCTGAGGAGGCCTCTAAATGAACCATGGCATCTTGACTCTGTGTGAGTACATGTGCTCTCTGGGATAGATTCTCTGCATTCCGATGAGAAGGCTTTGTCATATCTTAGTGCCATTTCCTTACAGCGTAATTACCCTTTTTTAGTAAAAACAATTCTGAGAGGTTGTTTTTTTCCCCCATTGTTTTTCAAAGCAGAAATAGTATACTGAACACTTTGCATGTGACAAACTAAAATACCAAAACTTAGTTTTGTTGCTTAGAAACCATGGTCGTGGTTTAATTTAAATTTAATTTAAAGTTTAATTTTTTAACTGTTTGCCTTTGCAAATCTATAAGTTCCAGGAGGAGGGAAGTTTAATTTTTTATAATTAAAAAAAAAAGTTTAATTGTTTAACTGTTTGCCTTTGCAAATCTGTAAGTTCCAGGAGGAGGGAACCAGATCTGTTTGGTTTGCCCCTTTACATATATACAATTAGTGGCATGTGTACATAAAGACAGACCTCGAAGTGATTCTTTTTTTAAGTAGAGCTCTGATGAGCATCTTCCCAAATTGTACCCATAGTTGCCATTCTCATATTTTTTTGTGTTAACCAAATTTAGCATACTGAGTCATTGAACATTACCTCTGAAACTAAAAATACACTGTATGTTAATTAATTGAATTTAAATTTTAAAAATTAAAATTAAAAACAGATTGGCCTCCCAGTCTATTAAAAAAGATAATATTTTCTGTATTTCTTTTACTAGTTAATGGAGGCTTTAAACTTTGAAAGTTCTTAGTAATTTCTCATAATATTTTAATTTTGTAAAAATTCAAAACATTTTCACATGGGTTTCTATGTCTCCAAGTAGACTGCCTGTGGTGGTTTTTGGCTTATGCTGGCCACATTTCCTTTCAAGGAATCCCCTAGTTCTGTGTCTTGAAGCTCACTGGTGCTAGAGAACATGTACTTTGTTTTGTTTTTGTTTTTGTTTTAAATCATGACTTAATATACGGTCCAATCACAAGAGGACCTGTACCTGAATAATTAAAGATAAAACCATCCTTACTTCATGATATTCAAAATATTTAACTGGCTGGGGCACCAACCAATGAGATTCACAACTGGGCCAATCAGAGAGGACTTTCAAGTTACACACTCATAGGCCACACCCGTAGTGCTGAATCTGGACCCTGTCTCTGGGGAAAGCAATTCTGTAGACCCTATCAGTAGCTTTCATTTCAGCCAACTCCCTCCTTTTTTTTTTTTTTAATGCCAATTTTTTTTTTGTTTTAGGTTTATTTGTTGTTTGTTTGGGTTTTTTTGGAAGTGGCTCAAAGCCTTGGAACCTTCTAATTTTCCCATTATCATGTCTTATTTATACCTGTCTGGATATTCTACACATGGAGCTACTTTGGTCAAAAGGATGCAATAATTGAGTCCTGCCTTCTAGAACTTGCAGAGCTAAATGCAGGTTATGGTGACCGGCCCAGGCTATCTTGGGTTCTTCTACACAGTGCCTTGTTTTGGGTGGTGAGAGTCTCATTCCTTAGCTGACAGCATGGCCCTATAATCTTACTGCTGTTCCACATTCCTCTGTGACTCTGGCCTGGGGCACAGTGAATCGGTAGAGGATTTTCAGAGATCAAAGCATATCTCTGTTTTCTCTGGTCTGTTTGTAACTCCACCCACTGGAAGGAAAAGGCCCTGTGAGGGATGCTCACTCCCACTAAAGTCTTCATTTCTTGATATCATCTATGTGTTTCATGTCCAAGGCCACCTGCCTTCATATAACTGAATTTTCTAACATTTTTCTTCTTTTTGGATCACAGGTCCACACATTCCGAGGCCCGCACTGGTGTGAATACTGTGCCAACTTCATGTGGGGGCTCATCGCCCAAGGGGTTCGGTGCTCAGGTAGACACAGACCTTTCTTCATCCTTTTCCATTTATATAAAGTGACATAATGTTGAGCTGGAGATCATTTCTCCAGAGTTGGGAAACCGATCCAGATTAGCTCAAAAGTCTAGCTTTCTGGAAGGTTCAAGTCATCTCTCTGCTTAATGGAGAGACTGTTCTAGGTGTCTGCTGGAATGAAAGGGAATATCATGTTTATGCAAGAAGAGAAAAAAAATCCAAGTATATTTCCTTATGCACCTACCCACCACCCAAAAGAGGCAGTGGTCCTTAAAAGAAAAAGAAATCAATTCCAATGGAATGGCAAAGCTAGAAAAACCACATTTCTTTTCTATCCCCACTTTACTACAAAAGGCAAGGCATGAAAACAGAAATAATGGTGAACCTTTCCCACACACCAAGCATTGAGCTAAGTGCTTTCTATCCATCATGCCATTTAGTCTCACCAACAAACCTTAAAGAGATGCAATTACTCATCCCACTGAACAAATGAAGAAAGTGAAGCTTAGAGGCCATCATAAATCACTCTTGGCCACATAGTATGTGGTAGAAAATTGATTCAGTTCCAGAACCCATGCTCAGAATTTTTCTGCTATCAGATTAGCTTTGCAACTAAAGACCTTGATTGGATATCGCGTATTTTCAAAGCACTTTGAAACCTTAGGTATTTTTCCACCTAGAACTAGATGCGCACACCCAGTGCTAACAGCACATAGCACATCTTATTAAAATACAGCTAACAAAAGAGCAAAGAATTGCCAAACTCATGTTTAACTGGGCGGAATTCACCTCGCCACACTTTTTCTGGCAGGCAGTCCTGCCAGGAGCAAGAATAGCCTCCCATAGTATACTGATTGGGTTTCCACCAACACCATGACTGATTTCTTCCTTGCTACTAGAGTATGATTTAAAAAAAAAATAATAATTCTTAGGAAGCATTTAAAATAAGCTAATGATACTACATTAAGATAAGCTCCTTGGCCATACTGCCCATTTGGGTTCACAGGACTGTGGGACCTTAATTCCTTTCTCTGCTCAGAAGGGGCTACCTTAGCTTCTACAGTGTAGATACAGCAATCACCTGTGGTGGTACCAGGATGTGTATGTGGTTTAAGGCTACTTGCCCCCATTACAGATCCAGGAGACAAGCAGCAAACAGGCTCAGAGGCAGCCTCTCCAGGAATGTTCCAGATACCCTAATTAACACAAAAGACTTACCTAGGAGTTACAACGCACCTCACGGCTCAACCACTGTGTCAAGTGGTAGACTATCTGAATCACCCAGTGGTCATTAATTCGGGTTGTCCAGATTACGCCTACCAGAAATATCCTAATTGCTAGTATTATCCAATTTGAGTAGTAAACCAGTCCAAAGTCAATATTATAAGAGAACAAAACTCTGGAGTTTGGATTAGCTGTGAATAACAACTTCCCCTGGGGTAAAAAGGTTCTTGTTTTTTCTGTTGTTCTTTTTTTTTTTTTTTTTTTAATATATTCTGAGGTCATAATGTTAATATTCTCCAGTGGCCACTGTTTGGCCTCATATTTCCTCTGAGCAGCAGGAAAATTGAAACTTGGTCATTAAAGGTTAAGAATAGCCATCATTCCCTCTCAACTCTCGGTATTTTACATATTTTAACTATTTTTGACTTGAACTAGACCTTATTTTTAGCATATGGAATTGTAGTTGTTTGCAAATACTGAATATTTTTATATATTACAAAACATCCTAATTTTAATGAAATGCCAGTATTTAACTCTACAGAAATCCACTATTGCTTTAGATCTTAATCTTAAATTGAAGTTTATAAGGAAATTTAAAATGGAATTATCACATAATTTCCACTTCTGGATCTATACCCAAAGAACTGAAAGCAAGCACTCAAACAGATATTTGTACACCTGTGGTTATAACAGCATTATTCACAATAGCCAAAAGGTAGAAGCAATCAGTGTCCATCGATGGATAAACAAAATGTGGTTTATCAATACAATGGGATATCACCCAGCCTTAAAAAGGAAGGAAATCCTGTCATATCCTGTAATGTTCATGAACCTTAAGGACATCATGCTAAGTGAAATAAGCCAGTCACAAAAGGACAAATGTTAATGATTCCACTTACATGAGGTATCTACAGTAGTCAAACACATAGAAATAGAAAGTAGAATGTGGTTGCGAGGGTCTAGGGAGTTATTGTTTAATGGGTAGATTTTCAGTTTTGGGAGGGGAAGGTTCTGGAGATGGATGGTGGTCACAGTTGCACACAACATGGAGGTACTTAAATGCCTCTGAACTGTACACTTAGAAACAATAAAAATGGTAAATTTTGTGTTATGTATATTTGATCACAACTTTAAAAAATTGTTTTAAATGAAGTTTATAAGAACGTAGTAAAGCTTACTAAAGAAATAACAGAATAGCTGGCCGGGTACCCTTGTATTTTCTCAAATATTTGCTGTTTCTTTTATTTTACTTGCATGTAGTTTTCACCGCTCTTCAGAGTTTAGAGAGACGAATTTAGCTGATCCTTATGATAATCCCAGGAGTAGATCCTGTTATCATCTTTATTTTACAAAAGAGGATCCAAGGAAGAAAACAAATCAGTTCTATTTTGTTCAGTTGGCCCAAATTCACAACTACAAATTGATCTATCAAAATACTATTGAAGTTTACTTGAGCTTTGTTGAATTTCTCATGTTGATAAAGCCAAGATGATTTGGAACTGGTTTTTTTCTTTGGAAGGAGGGTAGACAGAACTCAGTCTAAAAATTACATGAAAATGATGTAATGATTCAATTATCATATGGTTTCACTTATTTGTGGAGCATAAGGAATAACACAGAGGACATGGGGAGATGGAGAGGAGAAGGGAGTTGAGGGAAATTGGAGGGGGAGACGAACCATGAGAGACTGTGGACTCTGAAAAACAATCTGAGGGTTTTGAAGGGGCGGGGGGTGGGAGGTTGGGTGAGCCTGGTGGTGGGTATTATGGAGGGCATGTATTGCGTGGAACACTGTGTGTGGTACATAGACGATGAATTCTGGTACACTGAAAAGAAATTTTTAAAAAATTAATTTTTAAAAAATGATTTTTAAAAATAATTTTTGATTTTATCAAAGTTTAGATTTTCTCAAATCTCTGGTGTGTTTAAGTGCTTTTTTGCTAAATAGGTAATTATGGTATTATTATATGTGTGCCATATATATATATAAACACATGTATATATACACATATAATATATAAACATATAAAACATGTTTTAATTAGCACATTCTTTGAACAACTTCAGCATTATATTTTTATTTTCCAGAATCTAGACTGTCTTGTTATTGTTAGAGAAATTCAATGTCAGTGAATACTAACCACTAACAAGGCTTTTAATGTGTTCATTGAACTTAAAAGTACCTTTTTAACTTTGGATCTTGATACGAGCTTTATAAATAATTACTGTAATCATCACATTACATGGCATTGTTCTAAATTGTAAACTCTCAGGTACTCCAGTATCTAGTAAGACATTTTTTCCATTCACGGGTGTCAAAGTAAGGCAAGTAGAAAGAAAAATTGTCCACCCAAACTGCCCAACAAGGGGAAGGTACTGGAAACCATGGGCAGCTCTTCAGGAAAAGGGAAGAAGATACTAATGGTCATGGGTCCCTCAGATCAAAGATTAATGATTCCTACAGAGAGAGTAATCATGTCTTCCACTAAAGGAGAATCCATGGCCTTAGAAAAACAACCTAGCAAAAGTCCTAAGTACCTTTTATGAGTCAAGACTAGCTCTGGGATTCTAAACCCAAACATCCACATGTGGACACAAAGTTTCCAAGTCCCAAAATGGGGGGGGGACCCCTACAAACAACCTAGCTAATCACCAAAACTATCTCAGTGAAATGTTCTATTCTTATGGTCCAGCAACAAAAAAGGCTAAATGAGAAAAATGGAATTATTTAAGCTTTGTGAATAAAGATGGATTCATACTCCTACTTGTGAAGAGTGTTACCTCTAAATGGGATAGATGTTCCAGAAAGATGCAGCAAACCCTTGGGTGTTTCCACTTTTATTTTTGGTAACACATAATTTGGGTTGGGCTTTGACAAAAGGGCAGGCGAGGCTAATGTGGCTTCTGTGTTTACAGACTGTGGATTGAATGTTCACAAACAGTGTTCCAAGCACGTTCCCAATGACTGTCAGCCGGATCTCAAGAGGATCAAGAAGGTGTACTGCTGTGACCTCACAACACTTGTAAAGGCTCACAACACTCAGAGACCCATGGTGGTAGACATATGCATACGGGAGATTGAAGCAAGAGGTTTGGGAAAAAACTCTTTATTTTAGTGACTTTGTTTTTATTGTTTGTTTTTACTATTGTCAAGGGAACTTTCTTACAATTGTTAAATTGACTCTCTCTCCACTACCGATGTTGGGGAAACATTCTGACCCAGCACATACACACGCGCGCACGCGCACTAAATCCAGCCAACTACATCAGGTTCTGTTGTGTACCTAAACCTTGCATATAGGCAGCCAACACACGTCTGTTAAGCATTTATTATCTGCTACACATCGAGGATACAAAAGTCACAGTTCTTACCTTCCAGAAATTCATATTGCCATGTGTAGAATCAGAGGTGATAAATGTTAAATAAATGTTATGGGTGTGTATATTCAAAACACGATGGAGTCACAGAGGAAGACATTTCAATGTGCTTCGAGGACAATTCAGGAAATGTTTATGGCAGAGATGAGGTTTGAATGGAGTCTTAAAAAGTGATCCCATGGGGCGCCTGGGTGGCTCAGTGGGTTGGGCTGCTGCCTTCGGCTCAGGTCATGATCTCAGGGTCCTGGGATCGAGCCCCGCGTCGGGCTCTCTGCTCAGCAGGGAGCCTGCTTCCTCCTCTCTCTCTGCCGGCCTCTCTGCCTGCTTTGTGATCTCTCTCTGTCAAATAAATAAATAAAATCTTTAAAAAAAAAAAAAAGTGACCCCATTATATAAGACAAACTGTTGATCAACACATACATTTTCTACCATAGAGAAATTCACTGCTAGGATTGGTTCTGTTTCTTTCAAAGAAGAGCGTTAAGAGATTAGAAAGATCTGTGCAATGAAAAATCAAGAAGGCGCGGAAGAGGGGTGCCTGAGTGGCTCAGTCACTTACTTAGAAGAGTAAGCATCTGACTCTCGATTTCAGCTCGAGTCGTGATCTTGGGAATGTGGGATCAAGCCCTGCATCGGGCTTCACTCAGTAGGAGGTCTACTTGAGATTCTCTCTCTCCCTCTCCCTCTGCCCCTCCCTGCCACATGCTTTGTCTCTCACACAAGTAAATAAATCTTTTTTAAAAAGATTTATGTATTCGCTTGAGAGAGAGGGAGCAAGCAAGCAGGGAGGGGCAGAGGGAGAGGGAGAATCCTGAAGCCGATTCCATGCCAAGCATGGAATTCTGTGCCTCATGCAGAGCTCGTTCCCAGGAGCCCGAGACCATGACAGGCAAAATAAGAGTTGGCAGTGCAACCGAGCCATCTAGGAGGCCCAATAAATATTTTTTTTTTAAAGTAGTAGTAGCTGCAGAAAATAGAAACATTTCAATGAGAAGGCTCTTTCTAGTATTCTTGAGTCCTCTTTCTTCGCTGTGTTCTTTGTCTGGCTGCCCTTCAGTATCAAAATGTTCAGTGACGTGTTGGATCGAATCTGGTTGGGGAGAAGTTGGATGGCTGGATAGAACTTCGATAACCAGACCATGTAAAGCCCAGAGGCTTTAACCATCTTTGCTGCGTAGGTTCCCTGCTGTAGTCGGGGTCCATTATTGTGTCCAAACCGGTGTAAATTATTCCCCAGATATTTATGCATTGGCTAACTATTCCATTCTTTCCAAAACAAAACAAAAGAGGGCATTATAAGCTCATGACTCCGAGCCTTTTAGAGATAGGAAACCATTCCCTCTTCCGTGCAGGATGAAAACTAGAGCTCTTCTGTTTCCTTAAGACTTGCTTATTTCATCTCAAACTGTAAGTGCCAGCTGCCTTTTGATTCCTGGGCCTGTCAGAGTTTAGTGACTGCTTTGGGATCTGGTGAAGGTATTGCTACAGGGGCTGAGCTGGGTAAGAGTTGAGAAGCAGTGCCCTGACTCTGGGTGAGGAGCTGGGAAAACTATCCCTGGGTCCTACTGCTTAGAGGGCTCTGTGATTTGGGGTCAGATCATCAGGCCCTCTGGAGCCTCCACTCAGGACCTCCGCTTCCCTGGAGAAGCTGGGACCGTCCCGTGCTGATGCTCATCAGATGGGACTGAAAACTCCAGCGAAGTTACCCACCGTGTCCAGGGGAAGCACAGCATGAAGCTCGCCTAGCACAAGAGCTAGAAGAGCCCAGAGCAGGAATGTGTGCCAGGGGACTCAGAGCAAAGGGATTGGAGCCGCAGGCCTCAGCATCCTGCACATGGGAGCAGAATCAGAGAATGGGCTGGAAGAAATTCACATGACTCCCGTCCCCAGCTTCATTGCCGCTTCTGCCAAAGTCTTACCTCATCTTCATCCCTGGCAAATCCCTTACTGTTCTGCAAAGGCTCTTTCATGGCCATTTGTTTCTGCATGATGTGGCAGAATGAAAAGATCACGGACTTGGAGTGAGACTCCCAGCCTGGTCTCACACTCGCTGTGGCATGACCTTGGCCAAGTTACCTGCTCCATTTGAATATGTTTCCTCGCCCATAAAGTGAATGGAATCAGTCATAAGGTGGCTGCGAGGGTTAGGAAGAGCTGATCCATATAAACGACCTTGCACGGGGCCCAACATACAGGACTCGGCCTATGTTATTCCTTCTGCCTTTTCTTGGAATACCACCTATCCTAACTCTACCTCTGAATGTGTCCGTCTGCCAGCTTCATTGCTGGCACGGAGACCCCCAAACAATAGTGTCTCCCACAAGACAGAAATCTGTCTCTCCAGTACCGGTCCGGGCTCTGGGAGCAGTCTAGGGCGAGGTGAGCAGCTCCCCAAGGGCAGGAACCCAGGCCTGTAGCTTGTTGCTCCGCCATCCTCAAGAGCTGCCTTCATCTGCATGCTCCCAAAGGGTTACCGCCGTCTCCTCTGCATTCCAACCAAGGGCAGAAGGGCGCGCTCTTCCTCTTCAAGTCTACAACCCCAGCGCCATGCACATCAATTCTGCTCTCTTTACATTAACCAGAAGGGCCTGGCCACAGCCATGGATGTTGCTCAGCAAATCGGAGGTTCCACTGCAGCCGAGGAAGGGGAGAGCTGATTTTGCAAGGAGAGCTAGAAGCCTCTGCTGCTCTGGCAAACTCTAGTCCATCCTTCATGACTCTCTTCAAAGATCACTCTTCCAGAAGATCTTTCTCATGGAACCTTCCACAAACAGGCAGGGTTAGTGTTCACACTGTGCTCCTGCCTGCCTTGCCTGTGTTGTGTGCAGGTCACGCCCATAGTGAGGCATGTTCACATGGACTGCCAACTAGAAGACGATGACACCAGGTCTCCTCTGGTGAGCTGAGCCAGTGGATCAATGTTGGCAGCCTGGGCAACTGTACTAAGACGAGTTCTGAGACTGAGTGCGGCTCAGTGGGAGACAAAGCCGAGATCTGTGAAGGTCTCTGACTGTCCCAGAAGGAAGGGCAGCAGGATTTATGTGGGCCAGTTGTCCCTGACGCAGACCCTTACAGACGGCAGATAGCATGTACTTGGTCGATGTTTCCGAAATGAAGAACAGGAAAGTACATGACCAAAGGCTTGACAAGAGTACCTCGCACCAGCTGTACAAGCTCTCTGTGCACGCGTTCTTACTGTAGCTGGAGTTTGATAGCAGCTTGTTTTGGACTTGGAACGTCTACAATCTGACCCTTTATCCCTTCTGATGCTTTTTGGACCTGGACCGGCCTTAGGACATATCTTAACAAATCAATAAGATCTATTTGAGCAGAAACCACAACCCTTTCTTAGCCCAGATATACAGGGATCAAATTCCCAGAATCATCACTAAATTTTTATTTTTCCCTCTTTATGATATTTCAAGGTATAATAAATCAATCGTAAACACTGAACATATCCTATTTATGACTAAACAGAAAAGGCTATAAAATTTAGATTGTTTCAATAAAATCAAGATAATATGCAAGCATCCATGTGCATGTGTGTTCCTAGCACCGTGCTGCACACAGTGTGACACCTAGGCTAAGAGGATGCTGGGAAGGAGCCAGGTTGCTGCAAAGCAGCAAAATCTCATCCAGCAGTCTGACGAACAAGGAAGCAGGAGACCGTGGTTGATGAGAATCTTAAACAGGGGCTCACTGTGCAAACCAGGCAGGAAGAAGACCAGATCCCTGAGGTCTCCATTGCAGCACAAGCAAATGAAGACAGACATGCCTGGAAACGGAGATGGACAAGCCCAGCTTCTGACGTGAGCGTGTGTAATATACAAGAACACTGACTATTTGTTCGTTTCCTCATAGCTCACAATGTAAATATGAAATTAGAGTCCTTTGTAGATGTTTCAGGAGGCTAAAGTCTGTCTCTTTTTTCAACAGGATTGAAGTCGGAAGGCCTTTACAGAGTCTCCGGGTTCACTGAACACATCGAAGATGTCAAAATGGCATTTGACAGAGGTGGGCTTATGCTTTTTCAAAGGTCAGAGGACCTATCCTTAGTATGCTTTCTCTTGGAACCAGACATTATTCATAGTGGGAATGGGTTTCAGAGCTGTTCCTCAGGAAGCTGAGGAATGATGGTTTACAAATCACATAGCCCTCTGCCTTTCTGGGGGATGTGTTCCCTTAAAAGTTGTGGATAAGTGACCACATGGGGAAGTGAGTTTAAAATACTTCTTGAATGGGACGCCAGCCTTTGGTACCATCATGATTCTTGATTTGGTTGCCTAACATCTATGGTTGGTCCACATGGTCCCAGAGTGTCCTTTTGTACCCCCACCTGAGGATCTTAGCACCTCCTTTCCTTCCCCCAAAATTCCAAAGAAGAGAGCATAGGATGGGGGTATGTCCAGCACTGAAATAGGGGACACCAGTGGAAGTTTAGAAGGTGACACCTTTTATTAATTACAACTGAGACAAACGCTCCCTAGGCCATACTATCTCTTAGGTCAAAGAACTTGAGAGCTCGTTAAAAGTACAGATTGCCAGGACCCACCCTGGGGACTCATTCAGAAAGTTAAGTGAGCCCAAGAATCTGTATGTCTTTATTAATTTTTATTCAATTCATTTAAACAAAAAGCAGTTCAGCCATGTTTCCCACCCTTCCCTGCTTGTCTCCTGCAACCACCAACCTGTTCTATCTGTGAGCTTGGTTTTGTTTTGTTTTAGATTCCATGTATAAGAGAGATCATATGGTATTTCTTTTGCTGTCCCAGACTTATTTCATTTAGCATAATTTCATCAAGGTCCATCCATCTTGCCACAAATGGCAACATTTCACTCCTTTTTATGGCTGAATAATATTCCATTATATATATTTATATACTGCATCTCCTCTATGTTCATCAGTGAACAGTTAGGTTGTTTCCATGTCTTGGCTTTTATGACTAATGCTGCAGTGAACATGGGGATTTACATATCTTTCCAAGTTAGTGTTTCTTTCTAGTATTTCTATTGAATGGTCCAAATAATGGTAGTAAATCCCGTCAAGTGTTAGAACCCCTAGCCTAAGAGATAGAACCTTCACTCTAGAGAACACTAGACAAGGTCTCTGATGATCTGGTCACCCTGTCTTTTCAGGCTCATGGTCTGTTCCTTGGCCCTGACCTTGGCACAGCTGCTTTGTGCCTTAGCTATACTCAAATACACCTTCCCTGTTTTCATGAACAAGTACCTTGGCTCACATTGTTCTAAAATTCATTCATATCTACCTGGAAAACACTTACCTATTAGTCAGTGTCCACTCAAGTCTTTCCTCTGTCATTCATCCTCAGGCTGACCTAAGAGTCCCATTGTCCTTTCCTGTGTCCACTCCCCCCACCATGTTTTCATGTTTCCAGCCTAGCAAGCTTCCCATTTCCTTATAACTATGGAGTTGCCTGCCTGACTGCCAGAATGACTAGGGCTCTTTGAAGGGAGTTATGTCTTTTCTTCTTTGACTTACCAGTGCTTAACAGTGCCTGCCACAGGATGGAATCTCAATAGATATTTGTTAAATATGTAAATAATAGGATCGGGTGACCCATCTGCTGTGCTCACTGCTTTCTGTATGCCAGCTTTTTATCCTCAGCACCAAATCTGCTGAGACATTTGTGCTTTCCTTCAGTTCTCCATGTAAAAGAAACTGCTAATCATCTCGATATGATTGAAACTTTCTTATCCAAAAAATGTATAGTCTGCGACAGTTAAATTGGACTGATTTTTACTAATGGTAAAACAAAAAGTCAAAAAATGTCTTCGGAATGATTGCAAACATGATTAGAATAGAACATTATCCATACATGAGGGAAGACTGGAGTTTCCCAGATTAAAGTCCTAGGGACAGAAGAGAGAGAACCAAGATAAGAGAAATGTCAGTGAGCCTATGACAGACAATAGAAACTGAAAACATTCAGCAATTATGTGTGTGTGATGTTCAAATTCGAAGAATGCTGGTGCGGCTAGTTAAAGCTTGATGTTTTTATTATTTCAGATCAGATTATTATTCTCTTATGAATGTTTATGTCTAGAATATGAATCACTATGCTAGGTTTCAGCCTAGCAAATTACCAGAGGCTGGGCCCAAAGAACTACAATAAGTCGATTTCACTACCTTTTTGGCTACACTTACCCTCAGACCCCAAAATCCCTCTCTCCAAACCTCTGTTACTTGCTGCACATTGGTGTTATTGGAAGAGTAGTCAGCTGGGACTTGTATGGGCACATTGCAGTCACTGTTGGATTTTTTTTTTTCTTTAATTGACAAAATAGATCCTAATTAGGAATTGGATCATTGATTGATTTTCAGATGGTGAAAAGGCAGATATATCTGCCAACAACTATCCAGACATAAACATCATCACTGGAGCCCTTAAACTTTACTTCAGAGACCTACCCATTCCTGTTATCACCTATGATACCTACCCCAAATTTATCGAAGCAGCGAGTAAGTATTGAGAACTAACCTTTTATTTGTGCCAAATTGTGAAGTAGAATGCTTTTAACTTCAAGAAAATTAAAACTCAGGACTGTTTAAATTATTCCATGAGCACTCGCTTTGCCGAGTGAGGGCCCAATGGTACAGTGACTAGAAAACCAGACCTAGTTC
The DNA here is from genome assembly GCF_010015895.1 of Lontra canadensis. NCBI lineage: Eukaryota > Metazoa > Chordata > Mammalia > Carnivora > Mustelidae > Lontra > Lontra canadensis. Next base: position 39,269,418 of record NW_022630996.1, on the reverse strand, counting down.
ACCAGCTGAGTTGAACAAGTCCCAAGCTACCTCCACGCGGCTGAAGCTTGGCGCCAGGCAGTTCTCTCTCCATTTCGTCTCTTCTCTGCTGGAACCGGCCCAGCCGGGGCTACTCTGTTATATATCAAAAACAAAAATGAGTCTGGAGTAAACAAGCAGATATTCTACAATGAGGACTATATAGATTAGCTACTTTCATCCATTAAGCACACTCTCATTGCTAATTGATTAAAGTTAGACCCCAAGCTTTGCTCACTGATGTTCACAACTGATAATACCATGGCACGTGCTGTACCAGGACTGCTCCATAATATTCTCCATCTACTCATCTGCCTAATGAGGCGGCTTATGAGTAGGAAAGCTAGTGTCTGAGAGCTGAGCACTCAGGGCCAGGAACCGAACATCATCATCATTGGTCTTCCTTCAGCCCATGGTTGCTCATTAGTGTTTGGTACTTGGGTTGACTGGTGTCAGGAGAGAGGACCATATTAGGGTGGGAGGTAGGGGGCAGGGAGTGGGAAGCGGTGCTGCACTTTGCCCAGGAACGTAGGAAGGGGAGCGTAGGTGCTGGAAGGCATGACATAGCAATCAAGCACCCTTTGAGGAATTTATGAAAAAGATCTTTAAAGGTAAGTATAATAATAATATGCCCGATGGGGACAAATGTGGGCAGGCTGGGATTAGCACAAGATGCACTTTCCTGATGAGCCATGGCCCCTATTCCTGGTAAGAGCATTCTCTCCTGGGTCCTGGCAGTCCTGGGTGAAGAAGGTTCTGGCAGCCCAGCACCCTTTGCCCCAGCAGAAATGGCGGGGGAGTGTTCCTTGAATGACTGCTAATACCAGTCAGAGCCCTAAAAAGCAGAAGCATGCATGTTTCCTCTGTTTGTGAACGTGCCTAGTATCTGCTTCCTAACCCAGACCGGACAGTGCAGTTAACCCTGCCAACACTTTGATGAACGGCGCCATCAATGCAAGCTGCGCCGGTGGGTTCCTGGGCCAGGCCCCTTGTGTCATAAAGTGCATTCAGTCATGGGAGCCTTCCAGGAAAAGGCTTGTCAGCTGTAGGAGAACCCTACAAAGTATGGTCCAGTTTAAATTAAAGCTCATGATATTGAGATTTCGAGCAAGTCCAGCATTCAGAAGATGAGCAAAGCCATCTGTGCCACCTGCAAACATCTCCAGGACTGTAGATTCCTGGGGGACAAGGACCAGGCCCAGCTTCCTTTTACCCACTTTCTGGAATCAGGCAAGATACAAATGCTTTGATTAAGTGAAATGTTACCTGAAATTGCATGAACTTACTAGACTTCCCTTCCACCTGTCACCAGAACAAACCAAACTTCTTCTTACTTCTCTGAAAACTTTGATGTTCTAGCACTGCACTAACTGCTTCTGTGGGCTCTTCCCAGAAATCTCCAATGCGGATGAGAGGCTGGAAGCCGTCCATGACGTGCTGATGCTGCTGCCCCCGGCCCACTATGAGACCCTCCGATATCTGATGATCCATCTCAAGAAGTAAGCCAACAGCTCCTTGACACATCCTCTGTAAACCCTGTCTGCCTTGGGACAGTGAATGCCTTAGGAGGAGCTCCCAATCTTCCTCCCTCACCCGCTGAGGGCATAGGCTCTCCTGTAAAATGAACTCTGCTGCCTTTGCTAGGCCAGCCCCATTCATAACTGCTAGAACCCAGACTCCATAACTAGAGGGGCACCCCCACTTTACGGGGCTTATCTCTGTGAGGTGGGTATGTTTAAGGGCCTCGGGTTACAGAGGAGATTGCTGATGTTTAAAGGAGGTAAAATACCTGCTATGAAGAGGTAAGCTGGAGCCAGGATTGATATCCAGGCAGTCTGGTCGAGAGCCCACACTCAGCCTTAACCATTGGTCCACACTGCCTCCATGTCAGCATATGCTTCCTACACAAGCCCTGTACTCTGTGTTCTATTCTTCCTCCTTCTGCTCATTCTAGTTCCAGACTCATGAGCCTACCTTGCATCTGGGCAGGCACATTCCCGTCCTGATCCCTTGGTTTTCTGGATGGACTGGTGACCTATCACCAAGTAACAAATTGCACCCCCCCAAGATTGGAGGCTTAAAAAATGCAGATTCATTATCTCACAGTCTCTGTGATCAGGAATGCAGGTGTAGCTTACCTGGCTGCCTCTGGGTCAAGGCCTCCACTGAGCTGTGCTGGAGGTGATGGCCAGGCTGTCATCTCTTCTAAAGGCTCAACTAGGGGAGCATGAGCTTCCAAGCTCACACACAAGGTGGTCAGCTGGATTCAGTTCCTTGGAGGCTGCATGACCAGAGGCCTCATTCTCTTGCCAACTGTTTGCTGGAGGCCACCCTCAGTTCCCTGCCATGTGGCTCTCCCCTTGGGCGGCTCACAAAATGGCGGCTGGCTTCCTTCAGAGCAAGCAGGCAAGAGCACCTAAGACAAAAGGTACACTCTTTCTGTAACCGAACCTCAGGAGTGACATCCAGTTGCTTTCGCTATCTTCTGTCTGTTAGAAGTAAGTCCCTAGGTCGAGCCCATCCCTTAGGGGAAGGGATCACACAGGAGTATGACTTAACAAGAAGCAGGGATCACGGTGAGGCATCTCAGAGCATACCAACCAGAGAGAGCTCCACTCTGGGCTGTGTGACAGCACACGAGATGGGTGGAGATGTTTGGAGATTTGCAGGACACTGGAGGCTCTGGTTCCAGACTCATTGACCCAGCTGTGGATCTCTTTCCTTCACTGTACATATATAATGAGGTCAGTGAGTTGGTCTTTGAGATGTTGGGGGGATCAGGGCCTTTCTGTGGGCCTTCCTCTCTGTTTCTGAAAGACACACAGCCGTAGCCCATTCTTAGATGAAATGAACCAAAAATTGTCTGCACTGATTAATTTACAGACTCATTCAAAAGTGAAAGGAAGCAAGTTGAGAATACTGTATAAACTCTTGGTTTTGTTTTTTTTTTTTTATCTTATAAAACATATATTGCTCATATTCACAGTGATCAGAGATATAATAACATTGAGCTCAGAAGGTTTTCATTTTGATTAATCTATTGAATTTAAGAGTATGAGCAATTTTTGGATAAGTAATAGACTATGAATGCCAGCCTAGCTTTTAGCTAGCCATAATTTCTTTAGAGAGAAATTAGTTCTAATTGTTATAGTTTGGAAGGCAAAGTATAAGTATTAGGAAAAATGCTGATATGTCCCAGTTGAATCTTTAATGCCAATAATTTAGTATTTTTATGATGGAGGGTTTGTTAACTGTCTTGTTTGGCCAGGCATGGTGCCTGACTTAATGGGGAGATGGGAGCAAGCTGATAGTGAAGAGTAGTCCTCTTTCCTGTCTCCTTAGCTTTGCAACATGAAAATAATGCAAGCTCAATTGGTCTTCCTAAAAAAATACTAAGTGGCCAGTTTAATTAGCTCCAAGAGAATAGAAACAAAAGGATGGCCTTCTGTGCGGAACTTAAACAGGTTTTAATACTATTGTCTTTTAGTCCTACTACGAACATCCAAAAAAACCCTCAATTCCTGAAAAGAAGAATCTAGGAGACTGTAATTTTATCCCACTAGGAAGGTATGAAGCCAACTCTGGAATTTGACTTTTATTCTTGAAGGCTTTGCTGTTCTCATCTGGATGTTGAAATGATGCTTTCCAATTCCAACAATAATTACTGCTCCAGACCTCATCCTGTGGGAACTAGAAATAATGTCCAACTGCTTTCCTGTTTGGCCACATTCCAGCCATTCCCCTGTCCTGTGATAGCGGTCTGGCTATTCCTACACTCATGGCAGCCCCATCCTACAGTGACCTTCCTCCGCTGACATGAGCCCTGCCAGCAGACCGGAGATCTGCCATCAGCGTCCCTGCTTGGGAGCATACAGACCAGCAGGAAGCAGCTACAGGAAAGAAAAGACTTCCATACAAGCCTAGCCTGAAATGTGTATGAACTGTGGGCCAGCTAGGAATCGGCTGCCCCTTTCAACCAGTACCCTCTAATCACATTTCCACATTTATTAAGAAGGACTGATTTTCTTACCAGATTCACTAAGTAATTTACTTCCACTGGCTGAAGGCAATGTCAACAATCTAAAAAAAAAAAAAATCAGAAAGTTACCTTTTTAAAAAAGATTTATCTATTTGAGAAAGAGAAAGCATGGGAGAGCGTGAGCAGGGGGAAGGGCAGAGGGAGAGGGACAAGCAGACTCCATGCTGAGCGCTGAGCCCGAAGTGGGGCTCAGTCCCGACCAGAGCCAAAATTGAGTCAGATGTTTAAATAACTAAGTCAACCAGACAACCCCCCAAAATTACCTTTTTAAAAATACTTTTCTAGAATTCTGATTCTCAATCTTCTTTCACAACTTCCCAAACCGGAGAAATTGGGGGAGCATACATGTATTTAACCAGTATATAAATTCATCCAGAAGTCTGTAACAGCTCTGTGGATGTGTCTGTTTTGCAGGGTGACACTGAATGAAAAGGACAATCTCATGAATGCTGAAAATCTGGGGATCGTGTTTGGACCCACGCTGATGAGGTCCCCTGAGGACAGCACCCTCACCACCCTCCATGACATGCGGTACCAAAAGCTGATTGTGCAGATTTTAATAGAAAATGAAGATGTTTTGTTTTAATCCACCAGGGAAATGAGACGAATGGCCCCAGCCCCATCTTGCTGATAAGGCTAAAAAGGAATAAAACCACTTCTTACCCTTGATTTGTTTTTCAAGCAAGTGACGGAATTTCCTGGACCACAGTGGATTGTCAAGTCGGCTACTGTGTCTCATAGACACTGGCCTCCTCCATGTGAGAACAGCAGGGGTGAGAGTGAACAAAGGCCCTGTCGTGGGTCTTTGCTGTGCCTCCTACAGAAGTCTGTTTTGCTGGAAGAGTGATTAATAAATCTTTAACTTATTAAAAAAAAAAAGGTAGCTCTTTAAGCTTCAGTCTTATCAGTAATAAAAGGGAATTTAATTCATAGAGGTACTTGATACAGTTATACATTTTCCACTTACAAAAAGAAGACAATTCTATGTTAAATGTTAAATGAAACTTATATTGTAAAATGTATTTTTATTTTAGCTGCAAGAATGTTACTTTATTTCAGCAAATAGAACTCAATGCAGTGCATTGATTATGACCCTGTGCACCTTGTCCTGCTTCTTGCTGTGATCCCTGAGAAAGTTTACCGTGAATGCAGTATTATCTTGACATACCTCTGTCCTTATCAGTGCTTTGCAATGGAAGTTCACCGGCCACCTGTGTCCCTGCTTTTGATAGGTTTTGCTGTTAAGCACTGGCATCTTTGTAGTCATACAGTATATGTTTTTAGCAGTTGTAGGATGGTCTGAAACATCCACAGATTTTCTTTCCATGAGAATTTTGTGAAATCCCAAAGTATGTTTTGGCATTAGTCAGTCTTTCCTCCCTATCATGTGTGTATATCCCAGAACATGCAGAATGTGGTCATTTTACATGAAATGACGTGAGAATACTGGTTGAATCTGGGCCATGTAAAAAGTTAGCACTTTCCCTATGTCCTTTTCAGGCCAGTCCTTGGGACTAACCAATTAATGGCAAGTTGTACTGATTTTTTCCCCATTTTTGTTTTATAAACAAGCCTATTTTTAAAAGTAAGAATGAATAAGTTTGATTTTTACAAATATTTGTTCCTTGATAAAAGTAGCTCTGTAGGAATAATTTGATCACAATAGTTCCATCTTCATTATAAATTTAGCTTAGCATGAGCTTTTTCACAGCAAGATCTCTATATTTGGTAACATAAGTAAAATATTTAAAGCATTAAAAACTGTAAATTTAAAAAAAATTTTTCTGAAATCCAACTACAATGTCTTTTCCTCTGATTGTCTGAGATGACCCATGTACTTAATGGCTAGTCTTGTTTTGGAGTGACCAGAAGAGAATCACTGTGTGGTGAGTGAAGTGAAAGGAGGAGGGCAGTGCAATCGTCTTGGACAGTTCCACGGGCTATGTGGATGGACTCTGTTGGCACACGGGGGGATCAGAATGGTTCTGCTGGGTCCCTGCTATTATTGTCCCTCCCAAGTGTACAGATTTGTTGGTTGTAGCTTATGTACTTCTTGATACTGTCAAAAAATTATCTGAAAATGGTTTTATTTTGTGAAGTGAATAATACTTTGTAATTTATGATAGTGTAAATGGAAGGAAAAGCATTAAATGTATTAAATTCTTCTGTCTATCATATCTTGGAGCGTGCAAAGAAAACTGGTGTTGGGGAGTGGCAGGGGGCTCTAGGGGGACAGTATTTAAAACATTGTTCCCAGATGGGTTTTGGCACTAGAGTTTCTATCATTACCAAAACATCACGAGGAAACAAACATCCCACGGAGTCCCCACCTTGCTGCCCAACCCTCCTCCAGCTTCCCTCTGGAGAGACTGCTTGAATTAGGATTCTAATGCTCCCCCTTCACTAAGACCTGCTGCATTTATGTGTTTTTTTCATTAAGACACGCAGTGTTTAGAGCAAATCCCTCTTGTTCTGCTCTGCTGCCAATGACCTAGAGTTTTATAGCCAGAAAGATTTGAGTTCAAATCCCAGATCCCCCAGTGATTAGATGGGATGACCTTGGGAAAGTTTGCTCATCTGAAAAACTGGGGAAAATATTCTGGTTGTAACATCTTAAATGAAGTGTTAATCTAAAGTAATTAATAAGTTATTTCTTATTATTAAGAGTGATAACTTAGCAGGGGAAAACATATAACGGGGGTAGGGAAGGCAGAAGCATGAGAAGAAAAGGGCTTGTCCCAGGTTAAATCCAAGTTCAAGTAATAATAAGGGATATTATAACAGGGTTCTATAATACATAATGAGGGTCACCTGACTCCTTTTCTCGAATGTGATTACAACACCTGATCCCTTCTCCCTTACCTGCTCACCCAGGCTTATCTCCCCAACCATCTGGCAGCCTGACATGGCTCCTCTTACCTGGCTTGAAATTCCTACCATTGGAATAACACTAGTAGTCAAGACCTGAAAGGAGGCAGCATTGTTTCCAGAAACGCACTGTTAAATTGTCTCCAAGTGGGTTGTGGGAGGCCCGACAGGAGCAGAGTGGGTGGGAGAAGACAGTCCTAAGGATGGGAGGAAAAGACTTTTCTTTCTCCTCTTAACATAAATGGGCACCTGGTCTCCACAGCTGGGAGGGGGCTGGTGCTGAATTTCGAGGACAGCAGGCTGGAAGGGCAGAGGGAGGAAGGTAAGAGCATAGGACAGCCACATAGCACAAACAGCTCACAGGTTGTCTGGGGTGTGCTGATTCCTACTGAAAACCAAACTCCGCTTACGAATTTCCCAAGATCGATCTATCCCAAATTTATAATTAACCTTTTGATTTTAAAAATGTAATGTTCATTGATTTTCAACCAATATTTATCAGGCATTTACTAAGGGGCCAAACACTGTGAATACTTGGAAGCCAGGAAGAGACTTATCTCACTGGAAGAACTCAATTTAGACGGACTAGAGAGAGGAACTCTTTGTGTTGAGGGTTTTGGACTGTAGCATCAAGGAAATGAGTGCCGCTAGTTTTTAAGATTCATTTACTTATTGAGGGAGAGAGAAAGAAAGAGTACCTGGCGGGGGTGGGGGTGTGGCACAGGAAGAATCTCAAACAGACTCCCCGCTGAGCGCAGATCCCAACAAGGGGCTCAATCCCATGACCCTGAGATCATGATCTGAGCCCAAAATCAAGAGTCAGACACTTAACCAACTGAGCCACCCAAGTGCCCCTAAATTTTTTTTAATAAACTAAATTTTGGAATGGTTTTATATTTACAGAAAAGTTGCAAAGATACTAAAAAGAGTTCGTGTGTCCTCCTCACCCATCCTCCACTAATGCCCACATGAACTGGTAACATCTTATATAACTGTGGTACATTTATCAAAACTAAGAAACCAATACTGGCACATTACTATTAACTAAATTCCAGAAGTCATTCAGACTTTATGGGTTTTCTACCAATAACCTCTTCTGTCCTGGGATACCATCCAGGGTACCATGTTGCACTAGCCTTAATGGGTTGTAAGGGACAGATGACATAATCTAGTTTAGAATTTTAAAATATCACTTACTTGGCTGTGGATCCATGGAGAACATTTGAGCAGATGCAAGTAGTGAGGGTAGAGGCAGTGAGATGGTCTCCTTGTCATAAAGGACTGTGGTGATGTAGCCTGCATCAGGGGGTAGCAAGGCAAAGTCAGCTAGAATTGAGTCATAGTGAGGAGGCAGAATTGAAAAAGTTTGGTTATAGATTGGATTAAAGAGTCAAGGATGATTCCCCAGTGGCTTAATTTGACAACTGCATAATATTTATTGAAAAGAAGAGAGAAAGAGGAGTTGGTGGTCTAGAGGAGGGGTGGGAAAAGGAGAGAAGATGGTGAGGTCCATTTTGGACACGGCGAAACAGAGGTCGCTGTGATACTTCTAAGCACAAATGTTTCATGAGCAACTGCACTGGCAGACCATGGCTAGAGATAGGGCTCTGGGAGGGGACAACCATGGCGTTGAATGTAAGGACTCAAGGACACAGAACAGAGAAATAGGTGAGAGTCCTGGTTCAGAGTTCTGGGGAGCACCAACATTCAGAAAAGAGAAAGAGAAAGGAGCAAATGAGGTCTGTTCTGATGCATTCCAATAAAGAGAGTCTCATGAGTGCCATTCAGAAAGCCTCTCTTGTCTTCAGCTCTGTTGCACAATGTCCTAATCCATGTCTTTGTCCCACTTAGATTTACTTGGTTACATGGGAGGCACCACGTTCAACCTTGTGCTTTGGAGGACTTAGCTTTTTTTGTGAATGCAAATGAGCCACAGTCATTTTTCTTTTCAAAGTTTAGTTGAAAAGATGGTATCATACTCAGGGACCTCACCCAGCACTTATCCCAAAGTGCTGTGACTGTGGGTCTGTCTGTCTCCCACTGAAGTACACATTCCCTAAGACCGGGAGCCCTGGATCCCACATGCTGGTCACACACCTTCCTGCACAGGCTGCAAGTCTCAACTCCATGTTCATCTCCCTGCCAAGACCTTCCCTGGCTTCCCTGGGCAGAGGACAGAGCAGGTGCCAACCATAAACATGTGGAATCACGGGAAACTTAGAGAACCACAGAGCTGTGTTTAACTAGAATGTGAAGTATAAGGGAAGAGGAGGGGAAGTGAGATTAAAGAAGCAGGACTGTGCCAGGAAATAAAGAACCGTGCAAGCCAAGCACAAGTCAAGCTCAGGAAGGTCTGTCTGGTGACACAGGGAGGGTAGACCAGAAGACTTAAGACTGGCGCCGTAGAAGGAATCGGGAAACTGTTAGAGGCAATGCCCACATGAACTTGGCTCCCCAGAGGGATGGAGAAGAGTCATGGATATGAGAGAGATTTAAGAGGTTGTTAGGACTTACTGATTTGATGCCAGAATTGAAAGGAAGTAGAGTCACAAATGATGCCTCCCTGTCTGTTTCTTGCAACTAAACGAATATTTAGGAAGATAAGAGAATGTGGAGAGGGGAGTAGGTTCAGCAGGGGAAAATCATGGGTGCGGTTTGCAGGAAGCATTATGGTGCTAATGGTTCACCCACATGGAAATGTCTAGTAGGCGGTTGGACAGGTGGTTTTGGAGCTCAAGAAAGGGAGATATGCTGGTAGGTATGACATGGTCAGACTATATGGACCGGTGAAGTAGAAAGGTCCAATAGTAGGTCCCTGGGTAAGAACAAAGTCCGGGGAACAGGCAAAGTTAGTGTTGCAAGGAAGGTCAGGAAAGGTCAGAGGAAGAGGGAGAAAGTGGGGAGTGTAAGATGAACACAGCGAAGACAGAACTTCAGGGATGGAGGGGACTCCAGGTCATATGCTGTTGCAAGGTGAGACATGATGAGTCCCTTTTGGATATGGCAACTAAGGAGTCCCCCATAACTTAACAGGAACTTTTCAATGGGATGATGCGGTGAAAGGCAGCTTGCGAGCCTTAAAGAGTGAATGGGGGTGAAGAATGAAGATAAAACCTGTCATCAGAAAAAGCAATGATGCTCTCTTTCTATAGGCTTGGGCACCTCATATCTATGGTAAATCATCTACAGGAGCACATTTTTCATTGCTGCCAAAAAATTACTACCTTGACATACTTTCCCAAAAAACTGTACACTTTAAAATCTTCATAAAGAGAACGGAATATGACTGGAACAGATTTTTGGTCACTCCAGTTAATCAAACATAATATCTGTTTTTTTCTATGTCCTAATCTGTAAAATGGGTATAATCCTGGTTTTGTTCTAGTTCCCTAACCTGAAAATGAGCATTAGAATATCTGCTCTCCCCTCCCTATCAGAGTGCTTCTAAAGATCCATCAAGATCTCAAATGTGAAAACGGAAGCCTCAGTATAAGCTGTACAGCAATGTACAAATTGTTAATTGTTCTACATACACAGGACCACCCTTCCAAAACCAATCCCTTGTCAGGTGAGGCAAGCCCACATTGGTCCATTAATTGGCAGCGTTGGAGGATACGAGGCATGGGATGGAGCTGGACATCCCTGTCAGGGGTGACGGGGGGCTGCAAGAATCAGAGGTGTAGGCCAAAGAGCCCATCAAGGAAAGACATTAAGACCCCAAAGTCCATGCACAGAAGATCTGTGGTGAGATGAAAACAGACCTCATCACGTCAAGAATTCAGGGCCAGAGACCAAATCAGAAAAAAAGCAGGTGCACGCATGCCTGTGTGTGTGTGTGTGTGTGTGTGTGTGTGTGTGTGTGTGTGTACATGTTTGGGAGAAAAGCGGGGGGTTACTTTCTGAGGGGTCACTGTTAAAACCCATGAGGTCTTTATGGGCCAATGAGTTCGTGACTCTGGGATCGGTCAAACTGATTGCCCTCCTTGCCTCACCTCAGGAATAGTCGTGGCAAGATCAACCTACTACCAATAGCACGTAGGGACCACTTCTTGGGCATGGATGACTTCCTTCTGATAATAAGGAGAACATCACTAACCCATAAGAAGTACTCAGTTCATCAGTCAGTAAAGTGTCTGCCACACATAACCTAAAACTCAGATGCACAGGGCTTGAACAGTATGGACAGTAATGGTCTCAACAAGCACCCAAATATAAGGCATCTTCAAGGCTGGTGCTATCTGCCCTCTACTGCACTGTGCTCGGCTTAGTGGCATTTCAACCCTCAAGCTCTGGTAGACATGCCTACCAGCAGGCAGACGCAAGGACAAGCAGCACCAGGTCTTTCTCTAACTGTGGGTCCTAGGTGTCCCATTCAACAGCCAGAAAACGTTTCCCCCAACAAACATCCCTTTACAACTCACTGGCCAGAAGTGCATCCCATGCTCGTGATGAAGCCAGGAACTAGGAAGGAAGAAGAGATCACCCTGATTAGTGTAGATCCGTGTTTTGCAAGGTGGAGTCCCCTGGCCAGCAGCACCAGGACCCGGGACTTGTTAAAAATACCACTTCCCAGGCCTGACTCGTTGAATCTGGGCTGGGGTCTGACAGTCTGTTTTTAACAGGTCCCCCAGGTAATACCATGGAAGATAAACTGGAGAAGGCCAGGTTTAAAACAACCATGGTTTCACCTGAACTGGGGACCCACCCTCTCCAAGGTTTGGATGCATGAAGCAAATCATGGTTTGTTAACAAAAAGGGGGCAACAGTTTTGCAGCATTGGGGACGTTGTTTGAACTCTCATAAGCTCCAGAGGACCTTCCACACCCCCACAGACCAATGTCCCCTGGGCCTCACCCCCGTAACCATAGAACCGACTCTAATAAATTACCGTCTCAGCTAGAAGCTTCCTGAGGGCAGGAATCTGGTCCACTCTGCTCACCACTCGATCCCAGCCCCTAACTGGCACTGGGCCTAGCATACAGTAGACGCTCAAATCTTTTCAAAATTAATGGCAGAATCCTTCTACAAATACTCAAATGTCCTGTAATATTTTGGTGCAAAGGAGGGAGGGGATGATTCTAGAAGCAGGAGAATCTGAAAATGCATTTTTGATTGACTCTTGTCCACCATTTGGAGCTCTGACCAATATGGGAAACGTCCCATTATTGAAGCTTACCTGGAATTTGTTATCCTTAGCTCACCTCATCTTTACCATATTCTTTCTTCTATCCAGTGGGAATGATCGTCAAAATAATTCAGTTTGGAGAGTTGGGAAACCAAGTATTTAATTGTGGGTTATACAGCAAGAGTTGGCTCTCTTTGGCTAGGATCCAGAGCAAGATGGACTAGAGGAGGTCAGGGGCTGGGTCCCTGACCCAGGTGTTACATCCAAGCTCTACCACTTCCCATAGTGTAACTTAGGGCAAGTTATTTTACTTCTTGAGCCTGTTTCTTTGTCCCCATAATGCACTACTATTGGCCCTATTCCATGAAGCTGGTGAGCTTCAGATAATCTCCGTACAGAACTCTCTAGAGTATCTAGGGCACGGAGTAAGCAAACAAATGATTGTCTAAAAACTCAACAGCTTTGGGAAACTCATGAGAATGCTCTTCGTTCTTCATGCTCTCAGGTGCCATCACTTATTGCTGCCTAGCAAATTAGAGTTAAGGAATTTAACCAATCACGGCCTGATGAGTTTTTAAAGCCAGGCCACACGTGGCCCGTGGTGGGATGCAGTGGTCACCCTGTGAGAGCACTGGATTTAGAGCCACAAGGCCTGGCTTGGTCACAGATCAAGGCTTTTAACATTTCTGAACCTCAGGTTTCTTCCCTTTGAAACATGAAAACTAATGCCTGCCCCACCAACCTCACAGGGCTTTTGCTGGGGCCAGATGGCGTGGGAGCAGGTGTGCAGGTGCCCTCACACACCTTCACACCAGTAGGCCTGGCTCTGCTGCTGGTGCCACCCCCTCCCCGGACCCCCACCCACCACCCAGCAGCTTCGGGTTTCCACGTACTAGGCTTCTCAGTTGCTGGCACAATGGACCACTCCCTTCATCTCAAATCCCCCTCTCTCAGCTGCTGGGATCCCCCCCTCACCCCCATTCTTTGCTCAGCTCCTCTGCAACCATCCAAATCCCTTGGTATGCCGGCCAACACTGCTTCTTGCCCTACTTTAGCCACAGACCATCACCAACACTCTGGCCCTGAATGCTATCTGTCAACAAATAAAATAATCCCTAAGATTCAATAAGCTACCCAGTGCCCTGTAACTGATCGCTTCTGCTAAAACTGGCCAGCGTATGATCTACTGCCCACAGCCAACGTCCCTGAAGAACACTTCCAGGACTCCATCACTCAGCTCTCTAAAATCTTCACATCGACCACATTGGCACTGCATCAGAAGAATTTTAAAATTCAGAATAAAAAATCAGTACAACATAGTGATTCAACAATTCTCTACATGACTCAGTCCTCTTTAACCCCTTCCCCTATTTCACACCCATCGCACCCACTCCCCTCCCCTCTGGTAATAGTTTGTTCTCTATATTTGAGTCTGGTTTTTTGTTTTTCCCTTCTTTCTTGGCTTGTTTTGTTTCTTAAATTCCACGTATGAAATCATATGTCGTTCTCTGACAGACTTATTTCACTTAAATTACATGCTCCAAGCACACCCATGTTGCAAATGGCAAGATTTTATTCCTTTTTATGGCTGAGTAATATTCCACTGTGTGTATATCTCACATTTTCTTTATCCATTCATTTATCAAGGGACACTTGGGCTGCTTCCATAATTTGGCTATTGTAAACAATGCTGCAATAAACATAGGGGTGCATGTGTCTTTTTGAATTAGTGTTTTTGTATTCTTTAAGTAAATAGTAATGGAATCACTGGATCATATGGTAATTCTAAACTGGAACTCAACCACGAGAAAAGGTTAGGAAGGAATTCAAACACCTGGAAGCTAAAGACCACCCTGCTTAAGAATGCTTGGATCAGGGACACCTGGGTGGCTCCGTTGGTTAAGCCACTGCCTTCGGCTCAGGTTGTAATCCCAGGGTCCTGGGATCAAGTCCCACATTGGGCTCCTTGCTCAGTGAGGAGCCTGCTTCTCTCTGCCTCTGCCTGCCACTCAGCCTGCTTGTGTGTTCTCTCTCTGCCTCTGCCTGCCACTCAACCTGCTTGTGTGTTCTCTCTCTCTGACAAATAAATAGAGCTACCCTACGACCCAGCAATTGCACTGGTGGGTTTTGACCCTAAAAATACAAATGTAGTGATCCAAAGGGTCACGTGTCCCTGAATGTTTATAGCAGCAATGTCCACAATAGCCTAACTGTGGAAAGAACCTGATGTCCACCAACAGATGAATGGATAAAGAAGAGGTGGTATATATATACAATGGAATACCACGCAGCCATCAAAAGAAATGAAATCTTGCCATTTGTGACCACATGGATAGAACTAGAGGGTATTATACTTAGTGAAATAAGTCAATCAGAGAAAGACAACTATCATATTATTTCCCTGATATGAGGAAGTGGAGATGTAATGTGGGGGTTTGGGGGTAGGAAAAGAAAAAAGGAAAGAAGATGGGATTGGGAGGGAGACGAACCGTAAAAGACTCAATCTCACAAAACAGGCTGAGGGTTGCTGGGGCGAAGGGGTTCGGAAGAGGGTGGTGGGGTTACGGACATTGGGGAGGGTATGTGCTATGATGAGTGCTGTGAAATGTGTAAACCTGGCGATTCATAGACCAGTGTCCCTGGGGATAAAAATACATTATATGTTTATAAAAAATTTTAAAAATTAATGAAAAAAATAATGTATACAAACACTTAAAAAAAAAAGAATGCTTGGATCAACCAGGAAATCAAAGAAGAACTTAAACAATTCATGGAAACCAATGAGAATGAAGATACTTTGTTCCAAAACCTATGGGATATAGCAAAGGCGGTCCTAAAGGGGAAATATATAGCGGGGAAATCCAAGCCTCCCTCAAAAAAACTGAAAAATCCAGAATACACCAGCTGTCTTTACACCTTAAAGAACTGGAGAATCAACAACAAATTAAGCCAACTCCACACACAAGAAGGGAAATAAGATTAGAGCAGAGATCAATGAGATAGAAATTAGAGATACAATAGAACACATCAATGAAGTTAGAAGCTGGCTTTTTGAAAGAATCAATAAAATCCATAAACCACTGGCCAAACTAATCCAAAAGTTGAGAGAGAACACCCAAATTAATAAAATTATGAATGAAAAGGGAGAGATCACAACTAACACCAAGGAAATAGAAACAATCGTCAGAAATTATCAACAGTTATATGCCAATAAGTTAAGCAACTAGATGAAATGGATGCATTCCTGGAAAACTATAAACTTCCAAAACTGAACCAGGAAGAAATTGACAACCTGAATAGACCAATTTCTAGTAATGATATTGAAGCAGTGATCAAAAACCTCCCAAAAAAACAAGAGCCCAGGACCTGATGGATTCCCTGGGTAATTCTACCAAAACTTTCAAAGAAGAAATAACACCTATTATCCTGAAGCTGTTTCAAAAAATTGAAGCAGAAGGAAAACTTCCAGATTCTTTTTATGAAGCCAGAATTACCCTGATTTCCAAACCAAGCAAAGACCCCACCAAAAAGGAGAATTTCAGACCAATATCTCTGATAAATATGGATGCCAAGATTCTCAACAAGATCCTAGCTAATAGGATCCAAAATTACATTAAAAAGATTATCCAAGATGGGATTGGGAGGGAGATAAACCATAAGTGACTCTTAATCTCACAAAACAAACTGAGGGTTGCTGGGGGGAGGGGGGTTGGGAGAGGGGGGTGGGGTTATTATGGACATTGGGGAGGTTATGTGCTATGGTGAGTGCTGTGAAGTGTGTAAACCTGGCGATTCACAGACTTGTATCCCTGGGGGAAAAAATATATGTTTATAAAAAATAAAATTAAAAAAAAAAAGATTATCCACCATGACCAGGTGGGATTTATCCCCGGGATGCAAGGGTGGTTCAACATTTGCAAATCAGTCAATGTGATAGAACAAATCATTAAGGGAAGAGAGTAGAACCACCTGGTCCTCTCAAATGATGCAGAAAAAGCACTTGACAAGATACATCAATTGTTCCCGATAAACGCTTCAAAGTATAGGGATAAAGGGAACATTCCTCAACTTAATAAAATCTATCTATGAAAAACCCACAGCAAATAGCATCCTCAACGGGAAAAAGCTGATAGCCTTCCCCTTGAGATCAGGAACACGACAAGGATGCCCACTCTCACCACTCTTGTTCAACATAGTATTAGAAGTCCTAGCAACAGCAATCAGACAACAAAGAGAAACAAAAGGTATTCAAATTGGCAATGAAGAAGCCAAACTCTCTCTTCACAGATGACATGATACTTTATATTTTTAGCTTATCAAGGGTCCTCCATACTGTCTTGCACAGAAGTTACCTACATAATTGTAGGAAAATTTTATATAATCATATACATTTAATATGGTGCTTTAAAGAACTGTGCATTAGCTCACTTTTATCTTTCAGAATTTTACATCAAGTTTACATGTAAAATTGAAATTAGTCTATAATTGTCTTTGCTTGAACAGTCTTTATTCAATTCTTTGTCTCATAAGGAAAGTGACATAGCATTCTTCTCTTTTTCTCTAAAAGCATTTGAATAGGATTGGTAAGGTAGGTAGTTTTAGTTTCAGTTGCAAGTAGCAGAGAACCCAAATTACAATGGATTACAAGACAGAAGTTTATTTCTCTGCCATTTAAAATTCCAGGTGGAAGCTATAGGGCTAATAAGGTAGCTCCATACTCACTGGGGTCCCAAGTTCCTCCTATCTGGCTGTTCCGATGGAAATCTCCTAGTGGTTCCCTCACACGGTACTGCTTCCTCCTACAGGATTCATTGAACTCTCTGCACAGCACTGGCTTCCAAAGGACCTCTTGACCTCCCAACATCTGTCTATGCTTGGCTCACTGAGCCTGGGTCAGGTCCCTTGTATGTCTAAGCCTTCCTGGGGTCCCACTTGGCCCATAGTAATGAATGTACCCCTTCCACATCATTTGGTAGAAAGCAGATCATTCCCCTCACCATAGTACTCTCCTTTTACCTATAGCATCAATCAGGTCATTTGAAATCCCCAAACTCTAGGGGACATACATTAAGCTGTCAGAGGGATTCTGTGAAACTCCCCCAAGCTTAGGCTTTCCTTCATCAAAGAACAGTCCCATAGTGCTCAAAAATTCTCTTCTAAAAAGAAATCCTATTAAGCTTCTTGCTTCTCTGGGAAATACAAATCAAAACCCCAATGAGATACCACCGCACACCAGTCAGAATGGCAAAATTAACAATTCAGAAAATGACAAATGTTGGCGAGGATGTGGAGAAAGGGGCACCCTCTTACACTGCAGGTGGGAATGCAAGCTGGCGTAGCCACTCTGGAAAAAGTGGAAAGTAGAGCTACCCTATGACCCAGCAATTGCACTATGGGGTATTTACACCAAAGACACAAATGTAGTGATCCAAAGGGACACGTGCACCAGAATGTTTATGGCAACAACGTCCACCATAGCCAAACTATAGAAAGAGCCCAGATGTCCATCAACAGATGAATAGATAAAGAAATGATTATATATATATATATATATATATATATATATATATATATATATACACATATCTGAATTTTACTCAGCCATCAAAAAAAAAAATCTTGCCATTTGCAATGATGTGGATGGAACTAGAGGGTTATATGCTAAGTGAAATAAGTTAATCAGGGAAAGACAATTACCATATGATTTTACTCATATGTGGAATTTAAGAGACAAAACAGAGGAGCATAGGGGAAGGGAGGGAAAAATAAAACAAGACAGAATCAGAGAGGCAAACAAACCACAATGGACTTTTAATCATAGGAAACAAACTGAGAGTTGCTGGAGCAGAGGGGGTGGGGGATGGGGTAACTGGGTGATAGACATTAAGGAGGGCACATGATATAATGAACACTGGGTATTATACAAGACTGATGAACCACTGACCTCTACCTCTGAAACACTATAATACACTATAAGTTAAATAATTGAATTCCAATTTGAAAAACTTTCTTGCTCACTCCACTATATCCCCTTAGATATCACCCTTACAAGGTGGGTGCTAAACTAAGGGTCACAAAATATTTTCTTACTCTTAGCATTCTCTGAACCTTTGGGCTATCATCTATTGTTCTCAGTCTTGGGGCCTTGGTTAAAACTTGGTAACAAAAAGAAAAGTCTCATTCAAAATCCTGTAACATATATCTTCTTAAATAAAGACATATTACTCTGATGATCAGAAAAAGTAGATTTTGAAAATAAATATTTAGGCAATTTAAAATAGACTATCTAGCTGTAAAAAAAGAAGTGCAGATTCACCTGATAGATTATTATCTACCACCAAAGGTTATCAGATCACTCAATTTTTACCAGAATTCACCATTTCAGAAAAAAATTGAAAAATAATATAATGCCTATCAATAGTGGATTTGTTAAATCACTCATGGGATGGCTACCTAATGGATACTGCTCAATCATTAAGAAGAATATGTTTCTGAGTGCCTGGGTGGCTCAGCTGGTTAAGCAACTGCCTTCGGCTCAGGTCATGATCCCAGAGTCCCTGGATCGAGTCCTGCGTCAGGCTCCCAGCTCCATGGAGAGTCTGCTTCTTCCTCTGACCTTCTCCCCTCTTATGCTCTCTCTCACTCTCTCAAATAAATAAAATCTTAAAAAAACAACAACAAAAAAGAAGAATATGTTTCTAAAGTTATTAACTTGGAAACAGCTCCCAGTATGCTGACATGGAAAAATTCTCAATATTGAGTAATGAAAGAAAATATAGGGGAGGAGGAGAGTAGTATATGTCAGAGGAGTAGGAGACCTAAAGATCATTAGGTCCCAAGAGTTCAGGTAGATAGTTATCAAAAAATTCTGAATACCTACAAACACAACAGGAGATCAAACAGAAGCAGAGCAGCAATTCTAGGAACAGAAAAGCGACCACTTTCCAGAAGGTAGGACATGCAGAGAAGTGAATCTGAGGCGATATACAGGAAGATAGATGGGGGGAAGGAGCCCGCCGCCAGCAAGCGGTAGAGCAGCAGAGCACAAAATCAGAACTTTTAGAAGTCTGCTCCAAGGAGGGATGTCGCTCCAAGGCTAAGTGGGGGGGGGGGGGGGGGGACTCCCCGCTGGGACAGTGTGGTCTCAGGTCCCTTGGGGTCACAAAAAGACCAGGGGTGCCTAAGTGTGGCAGAGCCCCCAGGTATCAGAGCAGGTAAGCTGATGCAGAGATAGGGCCAAGGAGGGGGCGCTCAGCTCAAGATTACATTAAACTGTGATCTGAGGCACAGTCGGGCCACTGCTCTTCAAGGAAGGACCCCATAAGTAGCAAAACCCGGGAGACCCCTCCTTCCTCCTTTCGGAGGAGCTGCATGGGAGAGCACTGCAGGAATCTGCTGGGTTTGGAGACTTCAAATGGGGCCCCGTGCCAAAGATAGAAATGCTCAGTCAACCGCAAAGAGCATGGCCAAAGACCAGGGAGATAGGAGGACTGACTGCTTTTCTCTGAGGGCGCACTGAGGAGTAGGGCCCTGGGCTCTCAGCTCCTCTGGGATTGGAGATTGGGAGGCCCCATTTTCATTCCCATCCTCCAAAGCTGTATGGAAAGCGTTCAGGGAACAAAAGCTCCAGAGAGCAAACCAAGCAGATTACTTAGCCTGGCCCCTGATAAGGGTGGTGCAAAGACATTTGCCCTTGGGCAAAGACACTTGAGAATCACTGCAACAGGCCCCTCCCCCAGAAGATCAGCAAGAACAGCCAGCCAAGACCAAGTTCACTAATGAATGAGAACTGCAAAACACCTGTGCTAGGGGAACACAGCACACAGAATGCATGGCTTTTTTCCCATGATTCCTTAGTCTTTCAAAGTTAAATTTTTAAAGTTTTCGTATTTTTTCCCTATTTTTTTGTATGTTTCCTCTTTCCTATTTTAACCTATTTTAACTATTTTATCTTACCAATATTTTTTTAAGATTTTATTTTATTTATTTGACAGAGATCACAAGTAGGCAGGGAAGCAGGCAGAGAGAAGAGGAAGCAGGCTCCCCACTGAGCAGAGAGCCTGATGTGGGGCTCGATCCCAGGACTCTGAGATCATGACCTGAGCTAAAGGCAGAGGCTTAACCCATTGAGCCACCCAGGCACCCAGGCACAATACTTTTTTAAAAATCTTTTTTAGTTTTCATTTTTATAGTCATATTCTATCCCTTCATTTTATTTAACCTTATTATTTGTATACATATAAGTTTTTCTTTCTTTAAAAGTTTGGGATACAGTTTCTTCTAACAGACCAAAATATACCCTAAATCTAGCATATGGCTTTCTTCTAGTCTCCACCCTGATCACATTCTCTCCTTTTTTTTTTTTCTTTTTTCAACCAACTGCTTATCTTGTCAATACCTTTTTAAAAATCTTTTTAAATTTTCATCTTTATAGTTATATTGGATCCCTTTATTGTGTTTACCCATAGATAGATAGATAGATTTTTTTTTTTAAATTTTGGGATGCAGTTTCTTCTAACAGACCAAAATACACCCAAAATCAAGTGTGTGGCTCTGTTCTATTCACTAGCCTAATCATATTTCTTTTTTACTTTCTTTTCCCCTTGGTTTTGGGTCTCTTCTGATTTGGTTAGTGTATATTTTTCTGGGGTTATTGTTATCCTTTTAGCATTTTGTTCTCTCATTCATCTATTGTCTCTGGACAAGACGACAAGGCAGAAAAACTCACCTCAAAAAAAAAAAAGAACAAGAGGCAGTACCAACTGCTGGGGACCTAATCATTACAAACATTAGTAAGATGTCAGAACTAGAGTTCAGAATGACAATTATAAAGATGATAGCTGGACTTGAAAAAAGCATAGAAGATACTAGAGAATCCCTTTGTGGAGAAATAAAATCCCTTTATGGAGAAATAAAAGAATGAAAATCTAACCAAGTTGAAATCAAAAAAGCTATTAATGAGGTCCAATAAAAAATGGAGGTTCTTAGTGCTAAGATAAATGAGGCAGAAGACAGAATTAGTGATATAGAAGACCAAATAATGGAGAATAAAGAAGCTGAGAAAAAGAGAGATAAATAACTACTGGATCGCGAGGGGAGAATTAAAGGGATAAGTGATATGATAAGATGAAACAATAATAGAATAACTGGGATCCTAGGAGAAGAAAGAAGGTGGGGGGCAGAGGTATATTGGAACAAATTATAGCAGAGAATTTCCCTAATTTGGGGAAGGGAACAAGCATCAAAATCCAAGAGGCACAGAGAGCCTCCTTCAAAATCAATAAAAATAGGTCAATACCCTGCCACCTAATAGTAAAACTACAAGTCTAGAGACAAAGAGAAAATCCTGAAAGCGGCTCAGGACAAGAGGTCTGTAACCTACAATGGTAGAAATATTAGATTGGCAACAGACCTATCCACAGAGATGTGGAAGGCCAGAAAGGACTGGGATGATATATTCAGAGCACGAAATGAGAAATACATGCAGCCAAGAATACTATATCCAGCTAGGCTGTCACTGAAAACAGTAGAAGAGATAAAAAGCTTCCAGGACAAACAAAAACTAAAAGAACTTGCAAACACCAAACCAGCCCTACAAGAAATATTGAAAGTGGTTCTCTAAGCAAAGAGAGAGACTAAGAGTAACACAGACCAGAAAGGAAAAGAGACAATACACAGTAACAGTCATGTTACAGGCAACACAATGGCACTAAATTCATATCTTTCAATAACTACCCTTAATGAAATGGGCTAAATGCCTCACTTATGACACAGGGTATCAGAGTGGATTTAAAAAAAAAACAAATAAACAAAATCTTTTTGTCTGCAAGAAACTCATTTTAGACCCAAAGACACCTCCAGATTTAAAGTGATGGGTGGAAAACAATTTATCACACTAATGGACATCCAAAGAAAGCTGGGGTGGCAATCCTTATATCAGATAAATTAGATTTTAAGCCAAAGACTATAATAAGAGATGAGGAAGGACACTATATCATACTTAAAGGGTCTAACAAGAAAATCTAACGATTTTAAGTATCTATGCCCCTAACATGGGAACACACAACTATATAAACCAATTAATAACAAAATCAAAGAAACACATTGATGATAATACAATAATAGTGGGGACTTCAACAGCCCCCTCACTGAGATTAACAGATCATCTAAGCAAAAGATCAACAAGGAAATAAAGGCTTTAAATGACACTGGACCAGATGGACATCACAGATATATTCAGAACATCCCATCCCAAAGCAACAGAATACACATTCTTCCCTACTACACATAGAACATTCTCCAGAATAGACCACATCCTGGGTCAAAAATCAGGTCTCAGCTGGTGCCAAAAGACTGGGATCATTCCCCACATATTTTTAGACCACAATGCTTTGAAAGCATTTGGAAACATTGGAAAGGACTCAAATACATGGAAGCTAAAGAGCATCCTATTAAAGAATGAATGGGTCAACCAGGAAATTAAAGAAGAATTTTTTTTTTTTTTTAAATTCATGGAAACAAAAATGAAAACACAACTGTTGAAAATCTTTGGGACAGAGCAAAGGCAGTCTTGAGAGGAAAGTATATAGCAATACAAGCCTTTCTCAAGAAACAAGAAAGGACTCAAGTACACAATCTAACCCTACACCTAAAGGAGTTAGAGAAAGAACAGCAAAGAAAGCCTAAACCCAGCAGGAGAAACCATAAAGATCAGAGCAGAAATCAATGAAATAGAAACCAAAAGAACAGTAGAACAAATCAAAAAAACTTGGAGCTGGTTCTTTGAAAGAAATAATAAGACTGATAAACCCCTGGCCAGACTTAAATCAAAAAGAAAAAAGAAATGACCCAAATTAATAAAATCATGAATGAAAGAGGAGAGATCACAACCAACACCAAAGAAATACAAACAATTATAAGAACATATTATGAGCAACTATACACCAGCACATTTGACAATCTGGCAGAAATGGATGCATTCCTAGAAACATATAAGCTACCAAAACTGAAACAGGAATAAATAGAAAACCTGAACAGACCCATAATCAGTAAGGAGACTGAAGCAGTCTCCAAAAAATCTCCCAACAAACAAGAGCCCAGGGCCAGATGGCTTCCCAGGCGAGTTCTATCAAACATTTAAAGAAGAATTAACACCTATTCTCCAGAACCTGTTCCAAACAAGAGAAATGGAAGGAAAACTTCCAAATGCATTTTACGAGGCCAGCATTACCTTGATCCCAAAATCAGACAAAAACCCTATCAAAAGGGAAAATTACAGACCAATATCTTTGATGGACATGGATGCAAAAATTCTCACCAAAATACAAGCCAAGAGGATCCAACAGTACATTAAAAGAATTATTCACTACGACCAAGTGGGATTTATTCCTGGGCTGCATGGTTGGTTCAACATCTACAAATCAATCAATGGGATACAATACATTAATAAAAGAAAGAACAACAACCATGTGATACTCTCAATAGATGGTGAAAAAGCATTTGACAAAGTACAACATCCTTTCTTGATCAAAACTCTTCACAGTGTATGCATAGAGGGTACATGTCATGAAAGTCATCTATGAAAACCCATAGTGAACATCATTCTCAATGGGGAAAAACTGAGAGCTTTTCCCCTAAGGTCAGGAACATGGCAGGGCTGTCCAATATCACCACCGCTATTCAACATAGTACTAGAAGTCCTAGCCTCAGCAATCAGACAACAAAAAGAAATAAAAGGCATATGAATTGGCAAAGAAGAAGTCAAACTCTCACTCTTTGCAGATGATATGATACCTTATGCGGAAAACCTAAAAGACTCCACTCCAAAACTGCTAGAATTAATACAGGAATTCAGTAAAATATCAGGATAGAAAACCAATGGACAGAAATCAGTTGTAATTCTATATACCAACTACAAAGCAGAGGAAAGATAAATGAAGGAGTCGATCCCATTTACAATTGCATCCAAAACCATAAGATACTGAGGAATAAACCTAACCAAAGAGGCAAAGAATCTGTACTCAGAAAATTACAGAGTACTCATGAAAGAAATTGAGGAAGACACAAAGAAATGGAAAAATGTTCCGTGCTCATGGATTGGAAGAACAAATATTGTGAAACTGTCTATGCTACCTAGACCAATCTAGACATTTAATGCAATCCCTATCAAAATCCATCAACTTTTTTCAAAGAAATGGAACAAATAATCCTAAAATTTATATGGAATCAGAAAAGACCCCAAATAGCCAGAGGAGTGTTGAAAAAGAAAACCAAAGCTGGTGACATCACAATTCCAGACTTCAACCTCTACTACAAAGCTGTAATCATCAAGACAGTATGGTACTGGCACAAAAACAGGCACAGAGATTAATGGAACACAATAGAGAGCCCAGAAATGGACGCTCAACTCTATGATCAACTAATCTTCGACAAAGCAGGAAAGAATATTCAATGGAAAGAAGACAGTCTGTTCAACAAATGGTGTTGGGAAAATTGGACAGTCACATGCAGAAGAATGAAATGGGACCATTTCCTTACACCACACACAAAAATAGACTATACATGGATGAAAGACCTCAGTGTGAGAAAGAAATCCATCAAAATCCTGGAGGAGAACACAGGCAGCAACCTCTTCAACCTGAGCTGCAGCAACTTCTTCCTAGAAACATCGCCAAAGGCAAGGAAAGCAAGGGCAAAAATGAACTTTTGGGACTTCATCAAGATCAAAAGCTTTTGAAGCAAAGGAAACACTGAACAAAACCAAAAGACAACCAACAAATTGGGAGAAGATATTTGCAAATGACATATCAGATAAATGGCTAATATCCAAAATCTATAAAGAACTTATCAAACTCAACACCCTAAGAACAAATAATCCAATCAAGAAATGGACAGAAGACATGAACAGACATTTCTGCAAAGAAGACATCCAGATGGCCAATAGACACATGAAAAAGTGTTCAACATCACTTGGCATCAGGGAAATACAAATCGAAACCACAGTGAGATATCACCTCACACCAGTCAGAATGGCTAAAATTAATCAGTCAGGAAATGACAGATGTTGGCAAGGATGTGGAGAAAGGGGAACCCTCCTACCCTCCCACACTGTTGGTGGGAATGCAAGCTGGTGCGGCCACTCTGGAAAACAGCTGGAGGGTCCTCAAAAAGTTGAAAATAGAGCTACCCTACAACCCAGCAATTGCACTACTGGGTATTTACCCTAAAGATACAGATGTAGTGATCCAAAAGGGCACGTGCACCCAAATGTTTATAGCAGCAATGTCCACAATAGCCAAACTATGGAAAGAACCTAGATGTCCATCAACAGATGAATGGATAAAGAAGAAGTGGTATATATATACAATGGGAATCTTGCCATTTGCAACGATGTGGATGGAACTAGAGGGTATTATGCTAAGTGAAATAATTCAATCAGAGAAGGACAATTATCATATGATCTCTCTGATATGAGGAATTTGAGAGGCAGGATGGGGGGCCGGGGGTCGTGGGGGAGAGGGAGGGAAAAAATGAAATAAGATGGGACCGGGGAAGGAAACAAACCATAAGAGACTCTTAATCTCAGGAAACTGAGGTTTGCTGCGGGGGTTGAGGGTAGGGATAGGATGGCCTGCTTATGGACATTGGGGAGGATATGTGCTATGGTGAGTGCTGTGAATTGTGTAAGACTGATGATTCACAGACCTGTGCCCTGAAGCAAATAATACATTATATGTTAATAAAAGAAAAGAAAATATAGAAGATGACCCCATAATTGTTTTTAAAAAGTCTCCTAGCTCATGCAATGTGAAGAAGTAAGCGGACACTGTCAACCTTGACTCCATTTTCCCTACCCACTACCAAGAGAAATTTGGTGAAGACTATTGGCTTTACATGACCAAACCCACCTCCTAACTCAGCTTCTTCTATACTTGCCTGCCCCTAGCTCCCAGCAGTCTAACCCAACACAGCAAGCAGAGGGATCCTGTGAAAATATAAGTGAGAGCTGGCCCCCACATTGCCTAGAATCCTCCAATGGTTTGCCACATCATTCATAATAAAAACCAGTCTTCACAGTGGTACATGAGGCTTATAGACATGACTTTTCTGGCTTCCTCTCAGGGCTCCGATCACCTCTCCTGCTATTAATGCCTATATTCACTGATTTCAGACTCAGACATGCTAGGCACACTCCTGCCTTGGAGAGTCTTGGCAGTGGCCCTTCCTTCTACCCTATTCATCCACCTGGCTCCCTCCCTTTCCACCTTCAGGTCTGTGGATCAAAGAGCAAGGACACACACCAACATGCATCCCTGGACTAGGCTGGAACTTGGGCTGTGAAGAATCAGCAGGAACAGAGTCCCCTTCTCCGAGTACCCAGTCGAGAGGCATGTTGAGTAGAGGTCTAGAAGAACACACCACTGGGATTGGGCTACTGGACACATTTTTATAGGGAAAAGGTGAGAATGGCCTTGCATGAGAGGAATGAAAATGTTAGATTCAGGTTCCAGCTTGCCAAGCACTTGGACCTCCTGGAGGATCCTGGTCCCATGAGAAGCTGGGTCCTGGCATAGGATGCAAGAGAGAAGGAGCCCTGGGGCATCACCAGACAGTGCTGCTTTTTACTCCACTAGATGCTGAGTGTTTTAAACTTTTTATTTTGAAATAATTAAAAGTTAAGAAGCAAGTGAAGAGTCAGAAGTACCATCCATTCTGCTTCCCCAGTGGTGACATCTTATATAACTGTAGTGCATCACCAAAACCAGGAAAATGACCTGTTGACAAGACTACAGACCCTACTCAGTTCCCACAAGTGTCTAAGTCCACATTCACATATCTATGTGTGTGAGTATAGCTGGATGCTGTTTTATCCCATGTGTATACAGATTTGGGTAACAACCACCAAAATCAAGACACAATCTAACTTCTTCCTGCTGTCTCTTGGTAGCCATGCCCACCCCAGCCCATTCCCCATCCCTGTCCCCTACAAATAACTGTTCTCCAGATACATAATGTTGTCATTCTGAGAACATTATATAAAGGGAATCAAACAGTATGTAACATTTTGGCATTGGCTCTCTTCACTCTGCATCATTTTCTGGAGAGTCATCAAATGGTTGTGTAAAACTAGAGTTTGTCCAATTTTTTAAAAAGATTTATTTATTTGACAGAAAGAGAAACAGCAAGAGAGGGAACACAAACAGAGGGAGTGGGAGAGGAAGAAGCAGGCTTCCTGCCAAGCAGGGAGCCCGATGTGGGGCTGGATCCCAGACCCCTGGGATTATGACCTGAGTCAAAGGCAGACGCCCAACAACCGAGCCACCCAGGCGCCCCTAGAGCTTGTCCCATTTTTATTGCTGAGACGTACTCTGTGGGATGGAGTTCCCATAGCCTTTGTGTGTTGGGGTGGTCCCCACAGTTTTATCACTCACCCAAATGAAAGGCATCTGGATTGTTTCCAGTTTGGGGCTACCATGAATGAAGCTGTATCCACATTCACTTACAGGTGTGTGTGTGTGAATGCATGTCTTCACTTCTCTAAGACAAATGCCCAGGAGAGCCACTGCTGGCTTATGTTTCCATGTTGAGTTTTTTAAGGAACCACCAAACTTTTCCAGAGCAGCTGCACCATTTTACATTCAATCACCTCCAAAAGTTTTCTTGTGGCCTTTTTCAATCTCTCTCTCATCTCCCTCCCTGTCCACCTCCCCCTCTGTCCCATATATTAAGTTGCATTTCCTAGAGTTTTATATAAATGAAATCATACAGTATGTATACTTTTTTGATCTGGCTTCTTTTACTCAGCATCATTACTCTGAGATTTATCCAAGTTGTAGCATGTACCAAGAGCTCATTTCAGGGCACCTGGGTGGCTCAATCAGTTAAGCATCTGCTCAGGGTTCTGGGGTCGAGTCCCACATCGGGCTCCCTGGTGAGCAGGGAGCCTGCTTCTTCCCCTGCCTGCTGCTCCCCCTGCTTGTTCTGTCTCTTTCTGAAAAATAAATTAATTAAATCTTTTTTTTTTTTTTTAAATAAGAGTTCACTTCCTTCTCTTGTTAAGCAGTAGTCTGTAGCTGGAGAGAATACAGGTTGTTTACACATTTCCCAATTGATGGACATTTGCTTTGTTTCCAGTTTTTTGGCTATTCCCCATAAAGCTGCTAAGAACATGCAAAAAAAAAAAAGTGATTCCATTTCTCTACATTCTCACCAGCATTTGGTGCTGCCAAAATTTTCTATTTTAGCCATTCTGATAAGTGCCTATTAATATCTCATTGTGGTTCTAATTTGCATTTCACTAATGGTTAGTGACACTGTGCATCTTTTCAAGTGCTCATCTGTCACCTGTATCTCCAGTTTAGTGAAACATCCATTCATGTCCCTTGCCCATTTTATTTATTTTAGAGATAGAGTGCATGTGGGGTTGGGGAGCAGGAGAGGGAGAGAGAGACTCTTATACAGGCTCCACGCCTAGCACAGAGCCCAACATGGGCTCAGTCTCACAACTCTGAGATCATAACCTGAGCCAAAATGAAGAGTCAGATGCTAAACCAGCTGAGCACCCAGACACCCCGTTGCCCATTTTGTAATTGATTTTTTACTATTGAATTTCGAGAGCCCTTTACATATTGTAAGTGTAATGCCTTTGTCAGATATGTGGTTTGCAAATATTTTCTCCCCGTCTATAGTTTGTCTTCGGTTCCTCTTAACAGAGGCTTTTCAGAACAAAAGGGTTTTTTTTTTTTTTAGTTTTGAAATCCAATTTAGTGATTTTTTTATTTTATGGATCGTACGTTAGCTGTGTCTGTGTCTAAGAATCCTTCCCCTTGTCCTACGCTGCAAAGAGGTTCGATATTTTATTCTAAAAGTTGTATAGCTTTACATTTACATTTACATTTAAAATCCATGATCCAGGGATGCCAGAGTGGCTCAGGTAGTTTGGCGGCTGCCTTCTGCTCGGGTCATGATTCCAGGATCCTGGGATGGAGTCCCATGTTGGGATCCCTGCCCAGCAGAGACCCTGCTTCTCCCTCTCCCTCTGCCTGCCACTCTGCCTACTTGTGCTCTCTCTCTCTCTGTGTTGAATACATAAATAAAATCTTTTTTAAAATCCATGATCCATTTTGAATTAATTATAGCACAGGGGGTAAGGCAAGTTTCACTCTGTGTCTTTGCACAAAGGAACTCTCTAGAATAAGGGTAAAAGGAGGTCCCAGGAGAATAGCTGTGTGCAAGGCACAGAGGACGAAGAGGCCAGACTGGAACCACGTGACAGAAGAGCTAGGCATACTAAGCACTGCCGCCACCATGCCTCCTGCGGCAGCGCCAGCTGACCGTCACCAAACCAGGGAGTCCAGCCAGAAAGAAAGCGACTCAAAATCCAGGAAATGGGAAATCCAACTCAAGACATTCCTAGGAGAAGGCTGTGCAGCCGGCCAGAGAGAGAGAAAGAGATCAGCCCATCTGGAAGGAGAAGGAGGTGTCCAGGAGCCGTATTTGGGAGAAAACCAAAAGGGAACAAATATATATTGATTTGACTGGACTTGTAGAAAAGCAGATTAAGAAGCCATTGGAAGGCGTAAGAAAGCACTAGAAAGAGGACCAAATGAAAGGGGGGGGAGAGGGCCCTTATTAGCTTCAGGGAAAGACAAAAGAAAGCAGATGCAGTGATCTGTACCCTATAATGCTCAGTCTGAACAATATTTATACAGGCACAATAGTATAAACATGGAACGGTCAGCTGAACAAAGGCTGTAAAATGACTCTGGTGGGAAAATGGGAGAGGGAAGCAGAAGGCACAGTATAAGAGAACCAAGTCCTCAAATACCATCATAGGAAATTAATAGAGAACGTCTAATATTGCTAAGTCAAAAGAGAGCACAATACGCATATTACTTAGACATGCAGAGATATGTTAATGCCAGGAATGAAAAGCCAAAGTTGTGGAAAGTGGTCGCAGAAGGGACCACAGGAAGGGACAAGATAAGAAGCTCTAGTAATTGGCTATAAGCCTTTAATAACATTGGGCTTTTAACCTACCTGTGCATATATTACTTTAATAACATAAAAGCTAGGGGTCCCTGGGTGGCTCAGTCGGTTAAGTAACAGCCTTCAGCTCAGGTCAGGATCCCAGGGTCCTGGGCTTGAGGCTGGGGTCTGGCTCCCCGCTCAGCAGGGAGCCTGCTTCTCCCTCTGCCTGCCACTCCCCCTGCTTGTGGGCTCACTCTCTTGCTATCGGGCTCCCTCTCTCTCTCTTTCACTATCTCTCTGTCAAATAAATGAAATCTTTAAAAAAAATAAAATAAAATAAAAGCTAATTTTTGAAAGCGAGAAGTAGTGCCATGTTGTCTAACACAGCAGAGAACACGATGCTCTCATTCTTTCCCTCCTCCGGGCACGATTCACTGATGCAGATTGTACATCAAGATTCCAGGAACTAATGGAGCAGCACATGTGAAACTTATTCCTTGGCTTTTGTCCTAGCCACAGTCTGCTAGTGACCTTCCTTCTAAGGATTTTGTCTTATGATTTGTTAATCCTTTTCTGGTAACACTGCTTCCAAGCTTAACTGAGCACACTTCCTCCTTTAACTGCAGGTAACGCAATTTCAGTACAGACAGGATAAAGAGCATTCTTGAAACACATGCAGAAAACTTCTGCCTGATTTGATTTCATCATTAAGTGTGTTCCTGAAAAAAGTTAGATTCATTGCAAATAGTTGTGTATTAAATAGTCTCCAGTAAATTTTAACATCATATTCTTGGGGGGGTGGAATTTGACCCCAACCAACAACGACAACAGTGCTCTCTTAAGACTCTCATTATTTTCAAAAAGCCCTTGGAAGTGATTGAGTTATACAGTTTGTTCACATAATTTTCCCACATAGCCAATGAAAGAAATTAGTCAAGGAGAAACTAACATTTGCTGAGTGCCTATTATGTGTTAGGCACTGTGCTAGGGACTTTAATAAATGTATTATCTACTTTAATCTTGGCAACTACCCAGAGAAGTAGATAGTATTATCCCCACTTTACATTTAAGGAAACCAGAGTCTAAAGATATTAAGTAATTTTCCCAAAGCCACACAGCTAGTAACTCAAACCGACCATCAAGTCTTTTCACAAGAAATGTATGTAATTACAATTCCCAGCGTTAATTTGAGATTTGAGTGCTCTGATTCCATAGGGCTTTAATATTTAAACAGCCACATATGATTTAGTATTGTTCCAAGTGGGAAACAGAAGACACGGACCTCATCAGAATTTTTTTAAAGTATGACGATCTCTTTTGATGTAATAGTCTGAAACCAACAAATGTTTACTGATCTAATGATTAATTAAAAGGCAATAGGAGATTCAAACAGCCATATGAGCAGAAAGCTGTATTAGGGGAAGAGTAACTAAAACCAGATCAAAATGCCCCCCCCTTAAAGTCTCATGACCTTGAGCAAATTGCTTCAGCTTTCTACAATAAACTGTTGGGCTTAGAGTAGCTATCTCTCAGGGTTCTTCTGCCATTAAAAAAAACCGAAAAGAATACTATGCATTTTTGAATAAGTGCACAGTAAAGTGAAAAGTCCACCATCAGAATTTTAAACTTACCATTGTTATAAAAGGTTCAGGGCTGCAGTTCAAGCAATTTCTCTCCCCATGTAAACGAAATTACATCAAATGGGTAAATCTAAACATTCACTATGAATGTAGAGTGTGAGATTTACCTGTGTTAGCACTGAGCAGAGTCGAGTCCCAAAACTTCGGTGACCTCCCCTGACAGCCTGACACTGATAAAAGCAGGCATTTCTTACAGATTTCTAACAGTGTAAGTTTGACACTGGCCTCGATGCAGATGGGGAAGCCAAAAGATTCCCTTCTGGCCTCATGTTACCCTTCCATCAGATACCCACCTTCGACCGGTAGGCATATGACGCACTGAGCTGACACACAGACCACAAAAGAAAAAATATAACCTGGCAAACGGAGCATAACCCAATCAACCCCTTGAAAAGAGAAATTAACAACAGCCGATAGCAGTTTACCCCAGCCATGACCTGGAACCAGGTGACTAGCCGGAGAACATTACCTTGGACGGTAACACATGATTTCTATTTACACTGATGATTTTCTAACAAACAATAAAGTTGAATTACCTTTGTTTCCTGAATCAGGATGTGCTGGGGAGTCTTGCTTGTGTCATGATGTCATGTCCTCCAGATCATTCATTTCTTCCCTAAATACAAGATTTAATAAAATCTCAGTAGCCATCCTCTGACATTACATTATTCTGCCCCATCCCTGTCCCACCACCTCACGCATCTCCTTCAAAGCATTGCAACGTGATAGTATTTTTCCAATTTTGTAACCAGAACAGCAAAAATCTATCAGATAATTTGGTCCACTTACACTACTCACATCTCAGAATTAAAATCAGGCTATAATGGTATGCAATAACAGACTGAAATTTTATTACATTGCCATCGTCATGACATTTATTTTTATAAGTCAGTCATAGCATAACCTATGAAGCATTTATATTAATGCATTTGATGGTCACTCATTCAACACTACTAAGAACGGTTATGGCAAGGCAGCATGTCACATCCTGAAGATTGATTAATGACATGTCTTAGCGTTCAAGGAGAAACACACAGCCCAGGAATTAGTGAGGTCCCTGGACTCTCAAGCCAGTTTCTCCAAGGTCAAATGCTGGCTCTGATACTTACCAGCCGGGTGACCCCGAGCAAGTAACGGAAGTTCTTAGTGTCTCAATTACCTTTTCTAGAATAATAACGAATAATAATGGTGCCTATTTCACATGAGCTTTTAGGATTAAATGAGTTAATATTTATAAAACAGAACTATACCTCATACACAGGAAGTGCTCTGATCATTATGTAAATGGTCATTAAATAAAACGGAATTCATTCTCTAGTGAGGGAGTCAGACAATAAATAAATAAGAAAATCGTATCTAATCGTGGGGGACAAACACCAAGCAAACAATTTACAATATATTTCAAACACACCCATTCCTGTCCGGGGCAGGCTGTTATTTGGATGAACTCCCCTGCTGAAAACAATTGGGCACCAAATCAGCTTCAGATTTTGATAGCCTCATGGAAAAAGAGGGACGGAATCAGAAGCATAGGGCTCACCCAAAGAAGAGCGATCCTCCTGTTTTTTACCCGAAGGGCCACAACCTCAGCGTTTAAACAACTTAGAAGTAAGCTATACCCATGTTTCCTATCCTCCACAGGTCTGCATGGATAATTAAGTTGCTTTAGAACAGAAAAGATCTGTTAGAGGGTTGGGGAATAATGGGTGGATTTGTCCCCAGAGGGTGTGACCAAGGGTAAGTGCATACATAGGTCTCTTGCTTTCGTTGCCCCAAACTCCTCAAACCATGAACTTAGTGTAAAATGGTCCTGTCCACTAGTGCCCCTAAAATCTGGAAAATCCTTTCTAGAGTAAGTTTTGTTTGCTTTAGGCCTTCACTCTCCATACAAACAGTTTTTTAAGGAAAATGAGAAGCATACAATAATATCCAAGAGTACAGAGAAACAAGATTGTGAAGTAGGAGGAAGAGTGGGAAGTTAGGAAGAGTCAGCTGGCGTTGCTTGAATTTCAGAGAGGGGCCAGGTACCAATTAGCCTTGTTTGGGTCAAGTATAAAACCAAAGTGATTTTGACTCACAATCTGTGTTCTTCTATACACGCCTTCATGTTAACCTGACAGGGTACAGGAAAGAAGGCTTTAACAAGTGGATCCCAGCTTCAGGCAGATGTAATGCCCACTCTCTGAAGTTTATAAACTAAATCCACAAACGCCGATGTGAAAACACAGAAAGGGAATATCAAACTACCAGGACATTGGTAACTAGAAAGGAACAGGCCATGGGAGATGAGCATCTAATTTTCTTTTCTTTTTTAAAACATTTTTTTAGATACTCAGAAGACTTTATTTTTTTCACTTAAATTCAATTAGCCAACATATAGTACATCATTAGTTTCAGGTGTAGTGTTCAATAATTTATGAGTTGCATATAACACCCAGTGCTCATCACATCACGTGCCTTCCTTAATGCCCATCACCAATTACCCCATCCCCCTACCCACCTCCCCTCCAGCAACCCTCAACTTGTTTCCTATAGTCTCTCAAGGTTTGTCTCCCTCTGATTCTTCCCATTCAGTTTTCCCTCCCTCCCCTATGATCCTCTCCACTGTTTCTTATATTCCACGTATGAGTGAAACCATATAATTGTCTTTATTTCATTCTGCATCATACCCTCCAGCTCCACCCATGTTGATGTAAATGATAAGCATTCATCCTTTCTGATGGCTGAGTAATATTCCATTGTGATATATATATACATATATATATCACATCTCCTTTATCCATTCATCTGTTGATGGCTATCTGGGCTCTTTCCACAGTTTGGCTATTGTGTGCATTGCTGCTATAAACATTGTGGTGCACATGTGCCTTCAGATCACTACAGCTGGGGTAGCAATCCTCACATCAGACAAATTAGATTTTAAACTAAAGACTGTAGTAAGGGATGAAGAGGGATACTGAATCATACTTAAAGGGTCTATCCAACAAGAAGATCTAACAATTACAAATATTTATGCTCCTAACTTGGAAGCAACCAATTAATAACAAAACTAAAGAAATACATTGGTAATAATACTAGGGGATTTCAACACCCCACTCACAGCAATGGACCAATCATCTAAGCAGAAGATCAACAAGGAAACAAGGTCTTTGAATGACACACTGGACCAGATGGACCTAACAGATATACAGAGAGCATTCCATCCTAAAGCACAGAATACACATTCTTCCCTCAAGCACATGGCACATTCTCCAGAACAGATCACATACTGGGTCACAAATCAGGTCTCAACTGGTACCAAAAGACTTGGATTATTCCCTGCATATTTTCAGACCACAATGCTTTGAAACTTGAACTCAATCACAAGAGGAAAGTTGGAAAGAAAGCAAACACTTGGAGGCTAAAGAGAATCCTACCAAAGAATTAATGGGTCAACCAAGAAATTAAAGAATTAAAAATATTTATGGAAACAAACAAAAAATGAAAACACAACTGTTCAAAACCTTTGGGATACAGCAAAGGTGGTCCTAAGAGAGAATTACATAGTAATACAAGCCTTTCTCAAAAAATTAGATAAAGTCTCAAAAACACAAGCTAATCTTACACCTAAAGGAGCTGGAGAAAGAAGAGCATCTAATTTTCAAAGAATGGAAGCATCCATAAAAGAAAGGAATGAAGAGGGGCCATCTGGGTGTCTCAGTCTGCTAAGCGTCCAATGCTTGATTTCGCCTCAGGTCATGATTTCAGGGTGGTGAGATGGAGCCCCACAGAGGCAGACAGGTTTTGCACTCAGCAGGAAGTCTGCTTGAGATTCTCTCTCCCTCCTCTTCTGCCCCTCCCCCGATCCTCTCTCGCTCTCTCTCTCTCAAATAAATAAATCCTCGAAAAAATAAAGGAATGAAGGAAGGGAGGAAAGGGAAAAGATTAAAAGAGTAAATGCAAATATAGGGGCAAAAAGAATAGACCTTAGCCATGGTTAGCTCTGGGTGAAATGAATGTAAATGACCTTTATTTTCTGCATTTTGATCAGCTGTATTTCTTAAATTTTCTCATTGTGGGTTTTCCATTACTCAGGTCCCACTATAAATGCTTTAAGGGAAAATAATCAATTTCCCAGACTCCAAGGCAATGCCAGGTTTGCTATGATTACAAAGGCCAGGTTTAACCTTGAAAGTTCTTATTTTAATTTCTAGTATGCAAATATTGCCCTCTAGAAATTCATTCTCTTTCACCTTTGAATATTATCATTTACTGCACTTAAAGGTGCACCTGAGAAAGAAGCAATTTAATTAGAAAGAGGAAGGAAGGAAATGTCCTTACTCCAGCCATCAACACATTTTGAAAAATAAAAAATGACAAGATAAAATATTAAGAAAAGCATTGGCCAATTTAAGCATATTTAAATTCTATAAAATTAAAAGTCACCCACTAGTCACTGGATAGATAAATCAACTTTTCAAAGTGACTTATTTTACAGATGCATTCTCTGTCTCTAAATATTCCCATCATTTAAACATTTCACTAAATCCTCCTTCCATAAAGAACTATCCAGGTTGGTCAGAAAAAAAAAAATGTGACAATATTCTCTTTTTTCCCTTTGAACAACATAATTTTTTTTTCTCTAATAGACGGTATCAAGGAGAACACTTTTTGGCTGCTAGTAACAGGAAACTATTTAAATCTGTGCCTAAATCATAGGAATGTATATTACCTCACCCAACTAGTTGTCTGGAGGTAGATGGTTCCAAGGTTCTTTCAGGGGCTTCTCAATATCATCAAGACCCAGACACTTCCCATACTCCCATGCCATCCTCCTTAGCATGCTGGTTTTTATTCCCATACCTATGGCCTCACTGTTGCAAAATGGCTGCTGAAATACCAGACATCACACCCTCATGCTATGCTTAAATATAAGAATCAAGGGTATAGCAAAAGATGGTCTTCTCTCAGAAGGCTCTGTCCTTTATCCAGGGAAGAAACAATTCCAGAAGTCTTCCATATGGCCCCAGAACTGGATCTATGGGTATGCCTAATTACAAGGGAAGCTGTGGAAGTATTTCCTTTTCAAGCCTTCCTCCTTGATCTAGTGGCTTCATCTGTGATGGGATGGCACTAGAATGGATTGTCCTGTCCTTCCCTCCCAGGGGGTGGCCTGCATCTGTTCCAGTCCTCATGCTCTGAAAGTTTACTCTCTAAAACTAATCACAATAAATGTGTGAAGTTGCCTCACTTTCAAATATACACTGCTGTGCCTATCACTTAAAAATCCAAGAATGTTAAATTAAGAATTAATGATATAAAGTATTCCTATTTTATCCTAGTTCGGGCATTGAAATACTCTATAAAAATTATTTCCGCTAATTCTACGTTGTAAGTTGAGGTAGTCATCACGCCTTTCCCTATTTTTACGCTTCAAAAAGTCCTCAGAACAAATATGCTCAGATGTCAGTTGCTCTATACGCACTCCTTTAGAGGAGTTACTCGGGACCTGAAGGAACATCAAAATAGGGCTTTGAAAAGGAAGAACAGGGGCGCCTGGGTGGCTCAGTGGGTTAAAGCCTCTGCCTTCGCTCAGGTCGTGATCCCAGGGTCCTGAGATGGAGCCCCACATCAGGCTCTCCGCTCAGTGGGGAGCCTGCTTTCTCCTCTCTCTCCCTGCCTGCCTCTCTGCCTACTTGTGATCTCTCTGTCAAATAAATAAATAAAATCTTTTTTTAAAAAAGGGCGGGGGAGAACATCCTGGAAGATAGAGCAGGTAGTACCTCTGCTTTCATTAGTGGAAAGGACCTATGCCAATGTCTTTTTGCCCAACCAATAAAAAGTACACAGATGTTCCCAGGAGCAAAAAGCCTCCTGAACCCTTGCAGAAATCCACTGGCTCACTTCCTCTAGCGGCTCAGGGCTGGATCTGTACTCCCCAGGAGGAGTGTCTGTCCACTGGACTTCCAGACCTGAGGGAAAGAAATTCACATCCTCACTTGGTCGTTTTAAGAGCTTAAGATTGACAGGGTGCCATCTCCCGCGCTAATGAACACCATGGGAGCTGGATCAGACCTCCTGGGTTCAAAGCCGGCTCTGCTACCAGCCGTGCAACTCTCAACAACCGTTTTGCTTTCCGCTCTAGGGTCTCCTCGCCTGTCAAGTGAGGAAAAATAACAGCACCTGCGTCCTAGGGCTCCTGTGAGAACCAAACGAGTCAACTCCCAGAAAACGCTGGAAACAGCGCCTTGTGAACAGCTTGTTAACACCGAGAACTTATTTTTTTTTTTAAGATTTTATTTATTTGACAGAGAGAGAGAAATCACAAGTAGTCAGAGAGGCAGGCAGAGAGAGAGGGGGAGGAAGCGGGGCAGAGAGCCCGACTCGGGGCTCGATCCCAGGACCCCGGGATCACGACCCCGGCCGAAGGCAGAGGCTTTAACCCACTGAGCCACCCAGGCGCCCCCCACCGAGAACTTATTAACATTACGGCTTTCAACCAAGAGTGCCTGCAACTCGGCAACATTTTGCCTGGGTATGAAACAGCTCCTGGGAATTACAAACCGGAATCCTGGGAGCTGAGTGGCCATGGCTAGGGCCCGGAGAGGAAGGGGGGGAAAAGAACTCAGGGCAGGGGCAGGGGGACAGCTGGGGCGACATTTACTTTTACGCAGCGGAACCCACCTACGTACACCCGCGGTCTCTTGGTCTACGATCTCCTCTAGCGTTTCTTCTTTGAGAAGGAGTCCGGCCCGCGAGCGGCGCCGCGTGGCGTTTCTCCAATCAGACACCCCAGGCCGGCGTCACTACGCGACCCGATCCAATCTCGTCTCCTGGAGGGCGGGAACGCCAAGTTCCTACCTGCACCTGTGGCAGCTGTGGCCGCCTCCTCGGTTGTTTGTTGTTGGGTTTTTTTTTTTTTTTTTTCCTTTCTTTTTCCCCTCTGACCCCGGAGTTCTGGTTTCTCGAATCACTTGGCGAATAACCAGCAGGTGGGCAGGTAGAGGTCTTTTCCCGTGCAGAGGACCGACGTGTAAGCAGGTTCAATGCACCAGAGCGAGCAGCCGATCTCCCCGCGGCTGCCCGGCAGCGCTAGCAGGGAAGAGGGACGCGCGGGAGAATGACAGACGTGCTAACCCGGAGAGCCTGCGTGGGCATTCACCTGGGGCAGTGAGCCTGGCACCTGCTCGCCGCGCGCCCTCCGGCTGGAGCCGAACGCGCCGCGGGCCCAGAACTGCCGCCACCGCTGCGGCGGGCCGAAGTCGGAGGCGCCCTGGAAGACCACCAGCAGCAGCACCAATCGGCTTAGCTGGACTGCAGAGATTTCGGCTGACACACCTTACAGAAAGAAGCCCGACCTCCCCAAGACTGCGCGGGAGGGACCCTGCGCCGGGTTTCCAAGTTGTCCCAAGAGTACTCCCTCCGTTCTCTTGGAGGTGAGGGCGACTTGGAGTCGTGGGATCCTGGGAAGCCCGAACAGGTGAGCGATTAGGGTGATTCTGCGTCCGCCAAGACAGAGCCCATTCCGGGGTGTCAACCTGGGGTGCTCCCCTCAGCTCCTGGGGAAAAATTGCGAGCCGCAACTCTCCGCGTACATTTCTGTAATTTGCAGTCTTTTCCTTGCGTAACTAGTGCAAAGCGTTTCCGCGCACACAGTTGGTCGTGGAAAAGAGAATGTAGAGTGGAAGACCGAAGACAGCCATCAGGACACCCCACCACCACCACCAATGAATAACTTGGGGGTGCTTCTCCGATCTGTACAATAGCGGGAGCAGGATGTTTGCAAACCCAAGTGCAAACCGTGCCGGGGAGGGGGGGCGAGGAAGGAGTGGGTGCCTTTTTACTGGAAGAACTTTAGGCGGTTTTATCTTCTATTGTTTTCAAGTCGCACCCCGAGTGTGTCCTCGGGGCGCCCTGGGGAGGAGCCGGGGCCCAGGTCTCTGCCTCGGAGGCTGCCGCGCCGCCTCGCGTAGGCGCTGGAACTTTCCCAGCGGTTCCGGGAGCCCAGCCTCCAACAACAAACTCCGCTAAAGTTTCGCTCCCCGGCGCGCGGGCAAATCCCGGGAGCGCCAAGCGCGTGGGATGGGAAGGAGCCCTGGAGAAACCTGGAAATGCTCCGCGGCACCAGCGAATCCCGCGCATTCGTGGAGTTAATGCCTGGAGACCCAGCACAGAAGTGCTCGCAGGACTCTCGCTGCCCATGCGAGCACCTTCAGTAACAATAAGCAGCCTTTTCGCGCCGCAGTGCGCTGTGTTTAAAGCTGGGGAGAAGCACAACTGTTTGGAGTTCTTGGTTGCGCGCAGCAGGTTTTTCTCTGGAGGGAGGAATTGCGGGAGGAAAACACACACAAACACACACACCCCACCCCCACCCCCTCACCCCCCACAGCAATTTTTAATGTGTAACTAAAAATCTCAAAAGTGGGGTTGCCTGGTCCAAATAGGCTCGGCGCATATTTTAATAAAGAACTAAGAGACGAGGACGCTTGCCGCTTGGCCTCATCTCAACCATCCGCTGGGGGTGGCTTCCAAGAGACGTAAGATTGGTCTCTGGGGAATAAAAGGAAGCGTGGGATGGCGGTTTTCAAGGGAAGTGAAGTCTAGACATGCTTCTCTGAAAGCGACAAGGCAGGAGTTCTGTCAAAAAAAGAATTTAGGAGAAACACAACACCGTGAGCTTGCCCCCTCGCTCTTATTGGCATGTCAGTTCCCCCTGAAAAACCACATTGAAAAAGATCCTGTGACAGAAGTCTATGGGGAAAAAAGCCTCTGAGGGAAATTTCGGGACTGTTGACGGGGGTCTGATGTTCAGTGCTCCCCTACAGCGGAGATGCGCTCGCTCCCGGGCGCCCTCCTCCCAGGTGCTCAACCAAGAGGAGGCCCCTCTGGGCCAAGTGGGTCACCTCTGGGCATCCCTCTACAGTCAGTCAAGGTGACAGGACAAAGCCAGTTTCCCTCTCGAGCCGGGTTCATTCAGAGGCCCGGGAACCTCCCCTGGGGCGCCCCGGGAGCGCGGACCACCGCACCCGCCCGGGAGGCCAGACCAGGAAGGAGGCGGGGGCGTGCCAAGCCGTCTGGAGACCAGACGGTGGCGCCCTGGAGGCCACCCGTCCGCCTTCACCCTCGAGGGTGCGGCTGGACACTGGGAGGGTGGCGCAGCTCCGGGTGCTCCGCTGCGGAATCTCCGAGTCCCGCAGGTCGCCTGCGGGGCGGGGCGCGCGGAGGAAGTGCGGCTGGGGGCACGTGACTTAGACAAACCCCGTAACCGAGTTCTGTTTGCTTCCCCCTGCACAGGCAGCCGCCTAGGCTCCCACCCGGGAGACCGCCAGCCCTACCCGGAGAGCAGGCCCTTCCCCACCCACCGCACCCCGGGGCCCCTCGGCCGGGTGGCCATGGCCGACAGCGGCGGCGCGGGCAGCTCGGGGCCCTGGTGGAAATCGCTGACCAACAGCAGGACGAAAAGCAAGGAAGCCGCAGTAGGGGCGCAGCCTCCCACGCAAGCTGCGCCCGGGGAGCCAGCGCCGCCCGCACCGCCCAGCCCGGACTGGACTAGCAGCTCCCGGGAGAATCAGCACCGCAATCTCCTCGGGGGGTCCGGCGACCCCCACAAGCCAGACAAGCTGTGCGGGGAGAAATCGGGCAGCAGCCGCCGCAATTTGAAGATCTCGCGCTCGGGCCGCTTTAAAGAGAAGAGGAAAGTGCGCGCTACTCTGCTCCCCGAAGGAGTCAGGTCCCCGGACGAGGAGGGCTTCCCGGGTGACCCGCAGGAGGACACGCAGTAGTCGGAGCGCTTCCGGGACTGTATCTCTTCCCACCACTCCTCCCTACCCCCAGTTCTAAACCCCAGAGTTCTGGCTCACCCCAGTACCTGGTGTCTCATCCTGCCAACTTCAGAGTATTTCAAACAAGGCCTCCCCGATTTTCTTCTTCCTGGAAATCGACCGAGTTGTCAATATTTCATGACTCAAGGAGGCATTGAGTATTTATCTATGGTAAGAGAAGATACCTGCCACAGAGGAAGTTGGCATAATTATTTTTTCCCAAAAGTTCTCCAGTGACCTCCACCCCTTGGGCCACCTGGGGAGTGAGAAGGGTACTTCTCTGAGTTCGTAGCCCAACTGGGACTGCACAGCCCCTCAAAGGAGGAAGCCAGGAAGCCCCACTCTGATTCAGGACTTGCTATTGGAAAGCAAATTAACGCCAGAGAAATGCACTTTAGATGTACTTCTTAGATGTACTTAGATCGTGTAAGGTAGACTCAGACCTTACACGAAAGAGGGCAGGAAACCTTAGGTAGAAGCATTTTAAGTAAGACAAGATTGCTTTTAATGTGGAACTACAAAACTGTACTGCCTATTTTAGTGTGGACTATTAAAATGGTTACACTGTAAAACTTAAGGTGACTTTTGTATTTTTTCCATTGCAAGACTGAAGTCCATCATACTTAAAAGCAGGCATACAAAATTCAAAGTGACAGAGTTAATCATTTGCCACACAGCATAATAGCTACTCTCAGAAAGCTACAGGGAGGAGAACACTTCTGAGAACTAGTAACACCCAGGCTGGAACCAGTTG
Organism: Lontra canadensis; assembly: GCF_010015895.1. NCBI lineage: Eukaryota > Metazoa > Chordata > Mammalia > Carnivora > Mustelidae > Lontra > Lontra canadensis. The sequence continues at coordinate 39,227,204 of NW_022630996.1, read as the reverse complement.
GCCCCAATACCTCTATGTACTAAAGAAATTTGAAGAAGGGAGGGAGCAGTACTAAATAATTACACCTAAATTCTCTTTGTTACTTCAGTACCTCTTCATACGGTAAAGTAACTCACAATGCTAGTAATAATTCATTTTAGTACCCCTCATTAGCCTCACTAACAATTGTCTGAAAATTCTTACTCAAACAGCCAGATTGAACTCTCAGTTTGCGCAAAGCTGGCTTCTTTTCCCACCCCTTTGCTTCAAGAGCTTATTTCTTTAGTCTGACTTATGCATTTATCTGGTTTCAAAGCCTTTAGATGTACTAATCTGAAGATTCTGAACAAAAATCTACCTGTTTGCTTTTGTTATGAACTTCAAGGAAAGGAGTAAATGAATACTACTTGCTTTCAGCAAATTACAAGAGAGTTATTGTAGTTGTTAAGGGCCGCTGGGATCATTCCCACAATTCAGTTCACTTATAACCATCCAGAAATACATAGCAAGGAAATAGTAGTGGTCAGAGTGTGTGTGTGTGTGTGTGTGTGTGTGTACACACAATTTGAGAAAAACAAAAGCCTGCCCCTTTCTATATAATACATTGAGAAGCCCCAATCAGGGTAGCCCAAAGGAAATTGTTCATATGAGGATTATGAATACCTTTCATTAAGAGATAAAATATATGAGTTTGTTTTTTCATCATGAAAAGACGTTTTTCTGTTGTGTATTTAGAACTGGGAATGTGAGACCAGAGTCTCATCAGTGTGAGCTTCCTGGATGAGGAAGACTTTATATTTAGCTTTAAGTGGGTCTCCCATCTCCAGACTCTGATGAAGAAGAGGGAAGAAGAGGGAGAGGACCATGTGCTGGAGAAGTTCATGGTAAGGAGGGGACTGTAGGCTGGCACATCGCCGGGACTAAAGCAAGCAGAAGCCGTCAACTAAGGCTTTAGAACACCTTCATAAGGCATTTTGATTCCACTTCGTAGAAAGTAATCAAAATTAGGGAAGATAACCATCCAGAATACTTTTCCCCTCCCAGGAGGACCAATAGGTTAGGACTGTACCCATTTATAAGATCAAGCCTGCAATTGTGTAATTTTAAAATTTTACACTAACTCTTTCATTCATGGTTTTATTGTTTCAAAAAACATTTTTTTTCTTAAAAATTCTTTTTGATTCACAAAACATGGGCATTTTCCCAGGTTCTGTATCTTGTGTTGGGATCGCATCCAAGTCTATAATTGCTGCAGATAACCCACAGCAGACATATATATCAGTGGAACTTACTCACATGACATCTCTACCTCACTGTTCTGGAAGAACTGAAAACCATGCTAATGGCAGGTATGGCAGCGAGTGCAATACACAATCTGCAGTTGAGGTTTGTAATTACAGAGTTTTAAAGCAGTGCTAATTATGCAGTGGGAGGAATGCACTGATTTAATCCCAACTCAGTGAAATCAGAAACCGAGTAGAATTGGTGGGATGAAAAGATCATGGTTAAGATGAGATAATTTGACAAAGTGTCTTGCTGGGATTTATATGCTTTACAGATGATTCATTACATTCTCATACCATGTATACAGTTTTAAATTTTTTAAACCTCAAGTAATTTATAGTAAATTAAGGGAAAGTGTTGACTTAAATTTGGAGTTAATTAGAGACTTTGGTTTCTTTAAACCCTCTTACAAATGAAATTTCACCCAAAAGTTTGGACACCATTAAAGAAATTTTAATACCATGCTTCCAAACGATACGGGGAAAAAAGGGACAAAAATCTAGTTGTGTGTTTGCTAAATGCTTTCATAACCATGATAATTCTATACACAGGGTAGTTTTCACTTCTGTGACTCTCCTTGCTGAACAGTGACTCGTATCACAGATCACCTGAATGTCTCTTCAAGGTCATATGTCCATTGTTCACATTGTTCATCCCCATTGCGATTTGCATTTCAAGAGCAGAGACTCTATTTTATATCTGTAGTTAGGACATTCTGCTTCAGTATAACACTGGGAGGTGCTTCTTGTGCTTCGAAACACAATGTGAACTCAGCAAGGCTGATTTTGCCACATCCTTAGAAAGGAACTATAAGCCTAACAAACAGTAGCACTGACTAAAGCATTGTCAGAAATAGTCCTGAGGGACAGCTGGATGGCTCAGTTAGTTAAGGGTCTGCCTTCTACTTGGGTCATGATCCTAGGGTCCTGGAATCGAGTCCTGAGTTAGGCTCAGGAAGCCTGCTTCTCCCTCTGCCTACCACTCCTCCTGCCTGTGTTTTCTCTCTTTCTCTCTGACAAACAAATAAATAAAATCTTAAAAAAAAAATAATTTTCCAGGGTGCTGGATGGTTCAGTGGGTTAAAGCCTCTGCCTTCAGCTCAGGTCATGATCCTGGTCCTGGCATCAAGCCCCACATCAGGCTCTCTGCTCAGCGGGGAGCCTGCTTCCTTCTCTCTCTCTCTCTCTGCTGCTCTGCCCACTTGTGATCTCTGTCTGTCAAATAAATATATAAAATCTTTAAAAAACAACAAAAAAGTAATTTTCCCAAGATGCTCAGAGGAAACTGTTGGTCCCTTCAAATAAACAAACAATAAAAATGAGCAGAAAGAATTTCAAATAAAAAGTGAATCAGAAAGGAATAGGTAAAAGAGTGGGAGGTAATATCCAGTGACCACAGGACCCTTTTTGTGAGGAAAAGAGAGAGAGAATATTATTTTTCCCTAGCTAAGTCAGATCAGATCAGAAACTAACACGAAAAATGCTGCCCTGATAGATACGGTAAAGGAAACTGATCTTTTTTAAAAGTCTATTTGATTCATGGAGGATTTTATTATAATTATACAGAAATGTAGGAGATCCTTTCTTGGAATAAGCTCAAGTTTATCTCCATGGTAAGTAGAAAGGGGGACAAGAGATATTTTATACCGTTTGAGTGTCAACATACATGTACCTGAGACTAGAAACAGGGATACTGCCCCAGGCAAACTCTGTCATTAATAAGCTGGGCCATTCATTAGGCATCATTCTTCTTCTCTCTTCTCTGTAGTCCCCCACCCCATATTCTCTTTGCCTCCCAGCCATTGCTCACGCATTGCTGCTAGGCTCAGAGTCCTAGAAGAGGGGGTGTCAGGAGGCACAGGGGCCTTCCCCAGCATCCTGCAGGCACTGCACATAGAGAGCCACCTTGTCAAGACATGGTCCTGCAGATTTGGAATATGGGAAGAATAGCATTCACAACAAGAGAAGATTGTCACTAAGGAGACAGGATGTAAGGAAACGACACAAGCCTTCCCTAGCAGAGGACAGCTGACCATGTGTACAGAAATGGAAACAGTTATAGACCATGATAAATAAGACAGAGGACATAAGAGATCCTTCTACATATTCTAACCAAGGAATCCAACCCTACTTCCAAATCGAACTGCACAACCGACAACAAAATCATGGACCCATCATTATCATGTCAGAGTTGTCAGAAAACCTCATGCAATAAAAAAAGATCCATGAAGAAGTGGATTTCTCTGAGAGGTGTAACAAGACTGTTGTCCGTGAGAAAGATATTTCTGGCCCTAAAACTAGAGAGAGTCATGTTGAAGAAACGAAGGTCTCTGTCCATGAGAGGAGCCACCGACTGACCTGTCCGTTGAGTAGGGAATATAGAGCCCAGCTTGGACCTCCTCATGCCTTTTTTGAAGGGATTTTCCTTGAGTTACAATACCCTGGATCGTTAATTTTTTTCCAGTTTCAGTCAACAAATGTAACTGCTGATTCATACCCTAAAGATTGGCAGCAAGAAGTTCCCACACAATTTTCTAAGACACTCCATCATAGTTGTCTCTCTGACTTGTTCTTGAGTCTTTGACAATCTGATGTCAGTTTATTATTCTGTAAAATGATGGGATGGAGGCCATATCCCAGCTTTAAAACTCTGTGAGTATTCTGCTATTTTGGGCAGCTGGTTGTAAAACTAGTTCATATAATGCTCATTGTTTACTATAAAACACAAAGGTACCACTTGTTCAGTGCTGATGGTCAGGCGGGAGCCAGGGAGGAGAATCATAAACTACGATAAGGCTCCCACCTTATAAACCATGTCATCATCTGGCCAGTAGCTGGGGGGATTCTGCTCCACAGGAACATCGAGGCTCATTGCTAATGTTAGAATGAAATATTTAATAGTTTGTCCTGTTCCCTCTGCTTGGCATATTCTTTGCCCACCACCTGCTGGGCAAAGCCTCAATCTACCTGCAAGATTTGAGAGTCTCCCTCTGGGTAACTGTCAGGGAACTCCTTCCCCCAAAACACAGCTCCTGGGAACATCTGTGAGCCAATGCAACCCCAGTCTTATTGTTGCGGTATTCAAAGTGACTGTTTTCAATCTGCTGATTTTTTTTTTCTTATCATGCTATTAAGACAAATTCATCCCCAATCCTTTGGAAAATATTAAATTAAAACTTCTCATAACCCCACTACCCAGAGTAAGCACCTCTTGAGTATATTTTCTTCCGGTTATCTTTTTATTTTTTGCTAAGATTCTATTTATTTCTTTGTCAGAGAGAGAGAGAGAGAGAGAGCGAGCACAGGTGAGCAGAGTGGCAGGCAGAGAGAGAGAGAGAGAAGCAGGCTCCCCGCTGAGCAAGAAGCCCCATGTGGGACTTGATCCCAGGACTCTGGGATCATGACCGGAGCTGAAGGCATCGGCTCAACAGACTGAGCCACCCAGGTGTCCCCTTCCAGTTATTTTTAAAGCATACATTATGTGTACGAGTTTGTAGGTGTGTTTAAAACCCTGAGATGAAGCTTTATGTTTAATGCTTTTCCCCCGGCTGGGTGAGGGATGATGGGGAAGGAGAGGTGAGCTTCAGCTTAAAGGTATGACCATTACTTGGTCCCTCTGGAGACAGAGCCCTAAGAAGCCTCTGTAGAGCACTGAGCCCTGTTGACACACCCCTCCTGCCAGCAAGTCTCCTGTGAGCACTTGCCACTCAGCCCATCCACAATCTCCTCCTCCCAGTCGCTCAAGCCAGAAAACTGGGTCATTCTTGGGTCCCTCCCTTCACCCAGTTCATCAGTCTATTCTGTATTTCTAAGAAACATTTTCAAATTGGAACATCTCTCTTCATCTCTCCTGCCACAGAGCGAAAGCCACACCCTCCCACCTCCCCATTTCTTGTGCCTGGCCCAACCCACAGCCTACTCATCTGACATCTCTCTCCACTCCTGCCCCCCTGCGATCTGTTCCCCAACCCACCACAGGATGAACATTTTTTTTTAAGTTGAAGGCTTTTTAAAACGATTTCAAAATATTTCCAAATGGAAAGCTATACCAAGCATCTCCTTCCTCTGTTTAGTGCTCTCTGATGAGACAATACGATCAGGATAAAATCTGATTAAAAGTGCCCTAAAATTAAAAGTGCCTTAAAGCCCCTGCCCTCCAAGGTCCAGCCTCTGCCCCTCCTTCCCCTGTGCTCTCTGTGCCCCCATCCCGCCGAAGCAGGCCCTTTCCAGTTCACTGAGCAACATTCTCTCTTCTATCATCCAGTCCTCACTCCCGTTCTCCCGGCTGCCTGGAAACCCTTCTGGGAATCAGGTTATTCAAGGACCCACAAGCTTGATGAACCCCCTTAGATCGGCTCTTTCTTTGCAGACTTCCAGTGCTCCTTGAAGCCACAGCTACGACTTGAGCAGCCACATGAAACAGAACTCCAGTGGGGTTATCTCCCCTCCCTGCTGCTTTCCTTGTAGGATGTGGAAGGGACAATTCCACTGCGTGGTGTTTTCACGTGAACTAAGTCCACAAAAAGCATCTCCAACAGATAAGCTGCACAGCCCAGAGGAAGGCCTCGGTAATATCACCTGTTCTATTCTTCCTGCTGAATGATAGCTTGAGATGGCCTGGAGATATTACTGCTGTGGTCTTCTTGAGAAACTGGAATGTGGAGGCTCCATTCCCCAGGGGAATCCCAAGAAATCTGCATTCTAGAAAATTGTGCTTATGTCCTTGTTCCAAAAACTCAAGGACAGAAGGACATGGGGGAGGGTCTAGGAGATGGGGATAAAGAGAACCACAGGTCTAGGACCTCAGATGGGGATTCTGTGTCACCATCTTTATAGTCAAGGAGGTACCCTAAACCTAGGACTATTTAGTGAATGCATTTATAGGGTTGCCAGATCTCCTAATGAGGGAGGTCAAGTCAGAAAATGAAGAGACAATTAGCTTGGTTGTTAGATGCAATGGTGGGTTTCAGGAATGCCTAGGCATGGTTTAGGGTGCCTCCGGGACACCACTTTGTGAACAACAATATCTTTAAAGGCTGGGTAGTGACCATTCTTCCTGTACTTCTGATCTAGGAGAAAGATAAGGAAGTAGCTTCATTCCCATCATCCACAGGGTTTACTCAACCTGTCCCCAGCTATGTAAATGCAGGGGGGGACATCACCTGGGACAACTTTTGCAGAGAAGATGATGCTGGGAATTTAGGGCAGGCCTCAGGTAGCTCACTGGCAGCTCCCTGGATGGTTTCAACCATCCTCTGCACCTCGGTCCACTGTCCCTGGCAGGAAATCTGTCTCCGTCTGAGTTGGCAGAAGGGTGTGTTTTAATTGAAGGCAGTTGTTCATATCTTCACCCTTGAATGTATTCTGAGTTTCTTTTACACTGAGGCCAATTCTCAGGAATTAGATGGAGAGACTGAGGCGGCGGGGGGTGCGGGGGGGGGCAGCGGGACGGAGACAGAAACAGCCACAGAGCAGGACATGCAGTCTAATGAGGGTCCCAAAAGCCATAAGAGGTCTGGAAGGAAGTGCCTGACATCCCCCAGTTGATCGTGGTAAGAACATGGGTGCGGTCGCCCCTGATCCTGGCATAGCTAAGATTACAGGCACCAGGGAGTATCTGGAGGGAGGAAGACAGTTCTTTCCAGTCTCTAGGGGCACAGAGCTATGGTTTTTCAGGAAGAAAAGGTAGAATTTTACCCGATTGCGGGGGCACTTAGCTGTCTTATTTCTGCAATGTAATATTTAATTGAAGGGATCTATAATTTCAGCACAAATCCACATGATTTACTGAGTACATACTACATGCAAATCCTATATAGGTCTTGGGACAAAACATGAATAAGACACAGATGTTTTTAGTGCTTCACATATGTCATAAATTTAAGCCCTGGTTGTGTCCTTTCAATAATTACTTACTTCCACAAATATTTATTGAATTCATTCATTCTTTTATTTATTTGATGTGCCTATTAGGTAACAGGCAATGAACTAAACTGCAGATGAAGGAGAAAATAGGGTCTTAATCTGTACTCGTTTATAGTCTCAGTGCAATACCGTGTAATACAAACAATGATAGTCTCGGAGACTGGTGTTGGATCAGGCAAGAACCATCCAGGCTATTTTGACGAATTAATTATATCTCAGGAATTGCGAGTGACCTGAAAGGGTTAAGCATGCTCACAATCCTGAACAACTGAGCCCTTTGCTTCCAGAATAATATCTCTGCCTCCTTGAGACAATACACAGGAGATGCCACCAGCAAAGTATGACGTTCTGGCTCTTAACTCCTCGAGGGTGCAGAGCTCTGGAGAGGTCAGAGTCTGCAGCAGCGCTTGATGGGGGCTGGAGGGGGGAGTCTTCGAGGAGATCTCAACCCCTTTCACCTCTCGGGATACACAGATTCACTTCCTGGGAGCCGGTATGCCTCCAGCCCAGAACCAAAGCACCATGTCTACTCTCACCAAAGGAATCCTGAGACGGGTTGTGCTATATGGTTCAACTTGTTCTCAGGTGGAGCAGAAACACCCATCAGCCAAATCTTTGATCTCAACAGAATTAGCTCACTTTATCACAGCTGTCAATGGGTTGCTGCTTGAAGTTGTGTGCAAGGACAGAGGATGAGCAGGGAGCGGATGATGTGCTCTTCCTTCGCCAATCAGTCTATCGTGTAAGAGGGCTCGTGAACTCAGATGCAGTCTCTCAGGAGCAACCGTCGCTAGGGAGAGAGTCTGACGCTACACCACGCGCCTGTCTGCACGTGCACCCGCCTCCCTGACTCAGCAGCCTTCTTTGGCCCTTGCCTCTCAGGGAGATGATGAGCCTGGTTAAATTCGCTGAAGCCAATCCGATTTGCATCTTTCCTTTCTATTATTCATCCAGCCATCAAACTTCGTGTTCCTGAGCTCATTGATTGGGATACTCATCCAAATGCTTACTTTCAGGCTTTTCAAGCTATGAAAATGCTGTCTTGCTTTCCCAAACCATGGCTACTTCCTCTGGTTAGTTATAAGAATTGCAGGACTCCTTCATTAGGCAATGACTTCCCCAGGAGAGATGTACTACCCACACACACCTACATCACCTGGTCGCCTCGGAGTTAAGAAACAGTCGCAACTGCTGTCAAGCAGGACCAGACGCTGAGGAGAGTTCGCATTTACATAGGACTTTGTCACTGAGGAAGCGCTTTTGTATCCACAAATTCATGTGATCCATACAAAAATGGTGTGTGGCAGAAGGGTTAGAGTATTATTCTTATACCCAGGCCCCTTTGACATGTGATTTTGCAGTGCCTCCCATCAGGATATGGAGTCCGTCTCCTAACCTTTGCCTTTGGCCTCATCTCTAGTGTCTTACTCTGGCCAACAGAATATGGTAGAAGTGATATTCCACCAACTCCAAGTGTACTGGTCTGCTCAGGCTGTCATAACAAAATACCGTCAACTGGGCGGCTCAAACAACAGAAATTTATTTTCTCACACTTCTGTAGAACTGAAGTCCAAGGTCAAGGTGCCATCAGGTTGGTTTCTGATGCGATCTCACTTCCTGGCTTGTGGATAGGTGCCTTCACACTGTGTCCCCATATGTCCTCTCCTCTGTGGTCCTGTGAAGAGAGGAAGACCTCTGGTGTCTTTGTTTCTTCTTGGAAGGAGCACAGTCCAATCAGATTAAGGTCCTTCCTTCATGACCTTATTTATTTTTTTTAAAGATTTTTAAAATTTATCAGAGAGTGAGAGAGAGAAAGAGAGAGAGAACAGTAGGTAGAGGGAGAAGAAGACTCCCCAGTGAGGAGGTAGTCTGACAGAGGACTCGATCCCAGGACCCCAGGATCATAACCTGAGCCAAAAGCAGATGCTTAGCCAACTGAGTCACCAGGCATCCTTTCATGACCTCATTTAACCTTTATTGCTTCATTATAGTTCCTATCTCCAAATGTAGCTGTACTGGGGATTTAGGGATTCAACATATGAATTTAGGGGAACACAATTCAGTCCAAGCGTAGGCCTCAAGGGGCCTCATGAGCTTGACTCTCTCTAGGGACTTGCCACCTACTTGAAACAAGTCTGGCATAGCTAATTGAAGGAGACACACAACACGAACCAGAAATAAGCTGAGACCAGCACAACCACCGGCAACCTGGTCACTGACTGCAAATGCAGGAGGTAGCTAGAATATACCAGAACCTCCCAGCTGATCCTAGTCCAAAGTGGTGACCTGTAGAACTGTGCACAAATTAGTTGTCAGTGTTGTAAGCTACTAAATTTGGGCCTGTTTCATAAGGCAGCAAAAGCTTACTGATTTGGCAGGTATCACATCTGTCCCCAGTTTTTTGAAGAGAACTGGAATCGCAAAGAAAGTTATCACACGAGGTTTTATGGGTAATAAGTTGTAGAGAGTCGAGAGTAGTCTTCTGGATTCAAATACTTTGTTTTTTCTACTCCAGGAAAGAGGGACTCAGTCTGGAAACACAGATCTTTTGATGTGGGCTTTTCCTAACAAATTGATTTTTCATGGGCTGACCTTTAGAGTGAATAAGTATGTACGTGAATGTATGTGTACTGTGTGTGCATGGGTGTGTATGTGTGTGTGCATATAGAGACACCTGTATTTCCTCTGAAGGGTACAAGTTGAACATTTATCAGGTTTTTGTTGTTTTGTTTTGTCTTATCCCAAGGGAGTAGCTTTAGGGGCTGTGATGAATCCAGGCCCTGCATATTTATGTCAGCCTGCCCAGAACCGCCGCTGGGTAGAAGGGGGCATGTGCTTCCATCTTCTCCTTTGCCATGGACCTCACAGGGTTTTGCAACCCTTTCCATAAAATGCTGGAGACTACTGTAGAAACTGAGGTCAGGAAGACAGCGGTGCTGCAAAGAAACACTCACTGGGATGGAAGCTGCTTGCTATTTGAGAGGAATGATGGACAAGGGCCTTGAAGAGGGGACTTGACTTGTGGGACCCACCCCCCCAATGAGGACTTCTTTAGGACTGAGCTCTGTCCCTTCATTGACAGCCATATTCCCCAGATTTCTAATTGCAAAATCTCTGGGTTATTTCTAATATTGTGCTTTTTATGACAATGCAACATAGGATAATTTGAACATAAATCATTTTGTACCTGTATAAATTTTTCTGTGAAATAAAATCCTGGAAGTAGGCATGCTGGGTCAAAGAATATGCATTCCGCAGTATTTTTATGGACAAGTTTTATAGATGTCATCCAACTGCAACTATAAAGGTGGTATCAATTTACACTTCACCAGCAAAGAATGAACTGACCCTTTCTCCATACGCTCACCAAGAGAACATTATCTAACTTTTGGGTTTTACCTATGTAATAGGTAAAAAATGACATATATATCAAAGTAATTTCATTTGCATTTCTCTTATTATGAGTAGGCTTAGTATCTTTTGGAATATTTAATTTGTATACTGTTATGTGAACTCTCTGTTCCTTTGTCCATTTTTTTCTATCATGGTATTGCTTTAATTGTTCTTTAATCACGAGATACTCTAGTCCGGGATCTCTAACCAGTTTCCTTTTAATTACATTTTTACATGACATTATTGAATGATTGTATTCTCTAACAGTCTTGAGTTATGTTGGTTTTTTGTAGGATTTTTTTTTATAGGATTTATTGCAAATCTCCAATTAGACTATCAATTCCCTAAGTACAGGACCCATGAATTGCATTTACTTCTCATTTGTTCTACTCTAGTGTAAGGCTAAGTAATCATTCATCACCAGTAAGTGTTTGCCTTACTGAATGAGGAAGACCGGAAGAACTGAATGTTGTCTGGAGGGTGGGATGGCTGGGATCTCAGCCATCATGGGCTGAATGGTGGTCCCTGCAGAAGGTATGTCCTAACTGTCAGGATCTATGAGTAACACCTTATTTGGAAAACGGGTCCTTGCAGATTCATAAGTTAAGAATCCTAAGAGGAGATCATCCTAGATTATCCGGGTGGGCCCTAAATCCTATAGTGTCCTTGAGACACAGAGGAGGAGCACACTGGAAAAGGAGGAGAGGGCCACAAGAAGAGGGAGGCAGAGGTCAGATGCAGCCACAACTCAAGGAACACCTGGAGCCCCCAGAAGCCAGAAGGGGCAGAAAGAGTTCTCTCCTAGAGCCTCCAGAGGAAGTGCAGCCCTGCCAACAATTTGAGTTCAGCCTTTTGGCCTCCCCAACTATGGCAGAATAAATCTGTGCTGCTATGAGCCACCAACTTGTGATAATTTATTATGGTAACCACAGGAAATGGACCCTTCTCTTCTTTGGTCTGCTCTTGCCACATTCGGGACGTATGTGTTACTCAGCAGGCTGTGAGACAGGAAGAGAGAGGACTGAAGGACACAGAAAAGTCCAAGAGAGGAGGGAACATGTAGGGCTGGCAGTGGAGAGTGAGAAGAGAGAGGAAGAGAGGAAAGAGAAGGAGAAAAACTGAAGCAAAAGGGGAAAATGAGGTGAGGCTGACTTGGCCTCTGCTCAGACACTCACCTTTCTCCTCATCCTTTCTCTAGTCTCTCCTTCCCTCTCTCAGTATCTCCCGGCTCCCTCAGGCATTCTGCCACACTGAGCAAGTTCACGTTTGTGCTGCTTAGATTTTCTGTCTCATCTCACGTTCTGGTTGCAATCTGTGGGCACCAATGAGAGGGTTAGAAGTTTGAGCAGAGGCACATGCTCCCCCAGAAAGTGCCCTCTCCACCAGCCCACGGTGACCATAGCGCTCCATGCTGGCATTCAGGGGTTCCTGAGACCATGCATGGCCCTCCATGCCCCAGGATTCAAGCAACCGCTCCAAATGGTTGTGTGGCATGCTGTCCTGCCCAACCTACCTTCCCCCTAACAGAAGTGAGAGAAACAAAGGAAGGAACCCAGAATTGCAAATTGTGCAGTTCCAGGTTTTCCAAAGGCTGGATGGAGATTGTGATTATTTTTGCTGTTTATAGTCTGGATCGCCTGAGAGGTTTTAGTTGTCTCTGTGCTGCCTCTAGTGGTCATTGGAAGTAGTGTTCCCCTAAAAGACCTCATTGTCCACAAATTCCTCACCCCGTTTTTAAAAATTTCTCTGGGTTTTTATTTAGGAATTTTATTTAGGATTTTTTACATAAAAAAAACTTTAAAAGCATTTTCAGAATCAATTCCATTTTTTTTCTTTTCCCATTATTTTTAAAAATCATTTTTAAATTTACATGAGGTAAAAATCCCCCTCTTTTGCTGTACAGTTCTGTAAGTTTTAACAAATTATAGCATGCTATAACAACCATTACAGTCAGGATACAGTTCCTTCACTCCAAAAAATTCCCCCCTGTGGAAACTTTGTAATCAAAACCTTCCCCTCACCCTTAAATCTTGTTTCTATCCTTATCCTGTTGTTCCTTTCAGAATTTCATACAACACTTTTTGAGCCTTGCTTCTTTCACTCAGCATAATATAGTTGATTGGCATAATGCATACATGTTGTTGAAAGTATCAGTAGTTCTTTCCTTTTTATTCCTCGGTAGTGTTTCATTTAATGGATGTACAACTGTTTGTTTATTCATTTACCCAAAGTAGGATATTTAGGTTGTTTTGTGTCATTATGAATCACACTGCCACAATTATTTGAATACAATTTTGAATTTGAATACTGAGCATAAGTTTTCATGTCTCTAAGGTAAATACATAGGAGTAGAATTACTACATTATATGTAAGTGTATGTTTGACTTTACAAAGAATTAACAAGTTGTTTTCCAGAGTAGCTATACCATTTTCATTCCTATCAGTAATGTATGAGAGTTCTACAGCCTCACCAGGACTTGGTATCATTAGTTTTTTTTTTTTTAATTAAACATTTTAAGATTTGAGGGAGGAACAAGATGGCAGAGGACTAGGAGACCTAAATTTCATCCTGTCCTAGGAGTTCAGCTAGATAGTTATCCAACCATTCTGAAACCTACAAACTCAACAGAAGATTGAAGAGAAGTAGAGCAGCAATTCTAGCAACAGAAAAGCAACCACTTTCTGGAAGGTAGGACGTGCGGAGAAGTGAATCCAAAGTGACGGGAAGATAGACTGCGGGGGGGGAGGGGCCGGCTCCTGGCAAGCAGTAGAGCAGCCGAGCACAAAATCAGAACTTTAAGAAGTCGGCTCCACTGAGGGACATCGCTCCAGAGGCTGAGTAGGGGTGGAGCCCTTGCTGAGACAGTGTGGTCTCGGGTCCCTTGGGGTCACAGAAAGACCAGGAGTGTCTGAGGGTGGCAGAGCCCCCAGGTATCCTAGCAGGGAAGCCAGGGGCAGACATAGAGCTGAGGAGTGAACTCTCAGCTTGGAGTTACCTTAAACCGTGATCTGAGGCATAGTCGGACCACTGCTAGTTAAGCAGGGACCCCACAAGTGGCAGATCTGGGGAGACCCACCTTCATCTGCCAGAAGAGCAGAGCAGCAGGAATCTGCTGGGATTGGAGACTCTAAATGGGGCCGTGCACCAGAGACAGAAATGCTCAGTCACAGGCTGGGTGAGCTTGGAGTGCGGCTGGAGAACAGGGAGACGGGAGGATTGACTGCTTTTCTCTGAGGGCACACTGAACAGTGGGGCCCTGAGCTCTCAGCATCTCTGGGCGGAGATTGGGAGGCAGCCATTTTTATTCCCGTCCTCCAGAGCTCCATGGAAAAGCGTTCAGGGAACAAAAGCTCCAGAGAGCGAACCCGAGCAGATTACTTAGCCCGACCCCTGGCAAAGGCAGTGCAGTTCTGTCCAGGGCAAAGATATTTGAGGATCACTGCAACAGACCCCTCCCCCAGAAGATCAGCAAGAACATCTAGCCAAGACCAAGCTTACCAATCAATGAGAACAGCAAAAAACCAGTGCTAGGGGGACACAGCACACCGGAATGCATGGCTTTTTTCCCCATGATTCTTTAGTCTTTCAAAGTTGATTTTTTTAAGTTTTTGTGTTTTTTTCTATTTTTTGTAATGTTCCCTCTTTCATATTTTAACTATTTTACCTTATCAATACCTTTTTAAATATCTTTATTAGTTTTCATTTTTACCGTCATATTCTACACCCACATTATATTTAACCTTATTTTTGGTATACATATGTTTTTCTTTCTTTAAAATTTTGGGATACATTTTCTTCTAACAGACCAAAAAATATGCTAAATCTAGTGTATGGCATTATTCTAGTCTCCAGCCTGATCACATTCTCTTCTTTTTTTTTTTTTCTTTTTTCAATCAACTGCTTATCTTAATCAATTCCTTTTTTAAAATCTTTTTTAATTTTCATGGTTGCAGTCATCTTCCATCCCTCCATTGTGTTTACCCATGGGTAAATACTTCATATATATATACATACATATATATATATATGTATATATATATATATATGGATGGAAATATATATCTATATAAATATATATATGAGGGATGGAAATATATATATATATATATATTTTTAATTTATTTCAAATTTTGGGAGGCAATTTCTTCTAACACACCAAAGTACACCCAAAATCAAGTGTGTGGCTCTGTCCTACTCACCAGCGCAATCATATTTCTTTTTTCCTTTCCTCTCCCTCCAGTTTTGGGTCTCTTCTGATTTGGTTAGTGTATATTTTTCTGGGGTTTTTGTTACCCTTTAGCATTTTGTTCTCTCGTTCATCTATTCTTCACTGAACAAAATGACATGGCAGAAAAACTCACCTCAAAAAAAGAACAAGAGGCAGTACCGACTGCTGGGGCCTAATCATTACAAACATTAGTAAGATGTCAGATCTAGAGTTCAGAATGACAATTATAAAGATGATAGCTGGACTTGAAAAAAGCATAAAAGATACTAGAGAATCCCTTTCTGGAGAAATAAAAGAACAAAAATCTAACCAAGTTGAAATTTAAAAAGCTATTAATAAGGTCCAGTAAAAAATGGAGACTCTTACTGCTAGGATAAATGAAGCAGAAGAGAGAATTAATGATATAGAAGACCAAATGACAGAGAATAAAGAACCTGAGCAAAAGAGAGATAATCAACTACTGGACCACAAGGGGATAATTTGAGAGATAAGTGATACCATAAGACAAAACAATATTAGAATAATTGGGATCCCAGAGCAGAAGAAAGAGAGAGGGAACAGACGGTATATTGGAACAAATAATAGCAGAGAATTTCCCTATTTGGGGAAGGGAACAAGCACCAAAATCCAGGAGGCACAGAGAATCCCCCTCAAAATCAATAAAAATAGGTCCACACCCCATCATCTAGTAGTAAAATTTACAAGTCTCAGTGAGAAAGAGAAAATCCTGAAAGCAGCTCAGGACAAGAGGTCTGTAACACAATATGGTAGAAATATTAGACTGGCAGCAGACCTATCCACAGAGACTTGACAAGCCAGAAAGGACTGGGATGATATATTCAGAGCACTAAATGAAAAAAATATGCAGCCAAGAATACTATATTCAGCTAGGCTATCATTGAAAATAGAAGGAGAGATTAAAAGCTTCCAAGACAATAAAAACTAAAAGAATTTGTGAACACCAAACCAGCCCTACAGGCTTAGAAGACCCCCTCTAGGGGTCTTCTAAGCAAAGAGAGAGCTTAAAAGTAACATAGACCAGAAAGGAACAGAGAAAACATACAGTAACAGTCATGTTACAGGCAATACAATGGCACTGAATTCATATCTTTCAAAAATTACCCTTAATGTAAATGGACTAAAAGCCCCAGTTAAGACACAGGGTAGCAAAATGGATTAAAAAAAAAAAAAAAAAAAAGACTGGGCACCTGGGTGGCTCAGTGGGTTAAGCCTCTGCCTTCAGCTCAGGTAATGATCTCAGGGTCCTGGGATCGAGTCGCACATCGAGCTCTCTGCTCAGCGGGGATCCTACTTCCTCCTCTCTCTCTGCCTACCTCTCTGCATACCTGGGATCTCTGTCTGTCAAATAAATAAATAAAATCTTAAAAAAAATAAAAGACCCATCGATATACTGTCTATAAGAAACTCATTTTAGACCCAAAGACACCTCCAGATTTAAAGTGAGGGTGTGAAAAACAATTTATCATGCTAATGGACATCAAAAGAAAGCTGAGGTGGTAATCCTTATATCAGATGAATTGGATTTTAAGCCAAAGACTATAATAAGAGATGAGGAAGGACACTATAACATACTTAAAGGGTCTGTCCAACAAGAAGATACAACAATTTTAAATATCTATGCCCTTAACATGGGAGCAGCCAACTAGATAAACCAATTAATAACAAAATCAAAGAAACACATCGACAATAATACAGTAATAGTAGGGGACTTCAACACCCTCTCAATGAAATGGACAGTTCATCTAAGCAAAAGACCAACAAGGAAATAAAGGGCTTAAATGACACACTGGACCAGATGGACATCACAGATATATTCAGAACATTCCATCCCAAAGCAACAGAATACATATTCTTCCCTAGTGCACATGGAACATTCTCCAGGACAGATCACATTCTGGGTCAGAAATCAGGTCTCGGCTGGTACCAAAAGATTGGGATCATTCCCTGCGTATTTTGAGACCATAACACTTTGAAAGTAGAACTCAACCACAAGAGGAAAGTTGGAAAGAACTCAAATACATGGAAGCTAAGGAGCATCCTATTAAAGAATGAATGGGTCAACCAGGAAATTAAAGAATTTAAAAAATTCATGGAAACAAATGAAAATGAAGACACAAATGTTCAAAATCTTTGGCATACAGCAAAGGCACTCTTGAGAGGAAAGTGTATAGCAATATAAGCCTTTCTCAAGAAACAAGAAAGGTCTCAAATACACAACCTAACCCTACCTCGGAAGGAACTGGAGAAAGAACAGTAAAGAAAGCTTAAACCCAGCAGGAGAAGAGAAATAATAATGATCAGAGCAGAAATCAATGAAATAGAAAGCAAAAGAATAGTAGAAGAGATCAATGAAACTAGGAGCTAGTTCTTTGAAAGAATTAATAAGATTGATAAACCCCTGGCCAGACTTGTCAAAAAAAAAAAAGAGAAAGGAGGTAAAATCATGAATGAAATTAATCAATTAATTAATTAATTAATCATGAATGAAAGAGGAAAAATCACAACCAACACCAAATTAATTAAATGGTGAATGAAAGAGGAGAAATCACAACTAACACCAAAGAAATACAAACACTTACAAGAACATATTATGAGCAACTATATGCCAGCACATTTGACAATCTGGTAGAAATGGATGCATTCCTAGAGACATATAAACTACCAAAACTGAACCAGGAAGAAGTAGAAAACGGAATAGACCCATAACCAGTAAGGAGATTGAAGCAGTCATCAAAAATCTCCCAGCAAACAAGAGCCCAGGTCCAGATGGCTTCCCAGGGGGGATTCTATCAAACATTTAAAGAAGAATTAATACCTATTCTCCTGAAACTCTTCCAAAAAAGAGAAATGGAAGTAAAACTTCCAAATGCATTTTATGAGGCCAGCATTATCTTGATCCCAAAACCAGACAAAGACCCCACCAAAAAAGAATTACAGACCAGTATCTTTGATGAACATGGATGCAAAAATTCTCACAAAATACTAGCCAAGAGGATCCAACAGTACATTAAAAGGACTATTCACCAGGACCAAGTGGGATTTATTCCTGGGCTGCAAGGTTGGTTCAACATCCACAAATCAATGTGATACAATACATTAATAAAAGAAAGAACAAGAACCATATGATCCTCTCAACAGATACAGAAAAAGCATTTGACAAAGTACAGCATCCTTTCTTAATCAAAACTCTTCACAGTGTACAGATAGAGAGTACATTCCTCAATATCATTAAAGCCATCTATGAAAAACACACAGCAAATATCATTCTCAATGGAGAAAAACTGAGAGCTTTTCCCCTAAGGTCAGGAACATGGCAGGGCTGTCCACTATCACCACTGCTATTCAATATAGTACTAGAAGTCATAGCCTCAAAAATCAGACAACAAAAAGAAATAAAATGCATCCAAATCAACAAAGAAGTCAAACTTTCACTCTTTGCAGATGATATGATACCTTATGTGGAAAACCCAAAAGATTCCACTCCAAAACTGCTACAACTCATACAGGAATTCAGTAAAGTGTCAGGATAGAAAATTGATGCACAGAAATCAGTTGCATTTCTATACATCAATGGGAAGACAGAAGAGAGATTAAGTAGTCGATCCCATTTACAATTGCACCCAAAACCATAAGATACCGAGGAATAAACCTAACCAAAGAGGCAAAGAATCTGTACTCAGAAAACTAAAGAGTATTCATGAAAGAAATTGAGGAAGACACAAAGAAATGGAAAAACATTCCATGGTCATTGATTGGAAGAACAAATACTGTGAAAATGTCTATGCTACCTAGACCAATCTACAGGTTTAATGCAATCTCTATCAAAATACCATCAACTTTTTCAAAGAAATGGAACAAATAGTCCTAAAATTTATATGGAATCAGAAAAGACCCTGAATAGCCAGAAGAATGTTGAAAAAGAAAACCAAACCTGGTGGCTTCACAATTCCAGACTTCAAGCTCTACTACAAAGCTGTAATCATCAAGACAGTATGGTACTGGCACAAAAACAGACACATAAATCAATGGAACACAATAGAGAGCCCAGAAATAGACGCTCAACTCTATAGTCAACTAATCTTTGACAAAGCAGGAAAGAATGTCCAATGGAAAAAAGACAGTCTATTTAACAAACGGTGTTGGGAAAATTGGGCAGCCATATGCAGAAGAATGAAACTGGACCATTTCCTTATACCACACACAAAAATAGGCTCCAAATGGATGAAAGACCTCAATATGAGACAGGAATCCATCAAAATCCTGGAGGAGAACACTGGCAGCAACCTCTTTGACCTCAGCCACAGCAACTTCTTCCTAGAAACATTGCCAAAGGCAAGGGAAGCAAGGGCAAAAATGAACTATTGGGACTTCAAGATCAAAAGCTTTTGCACAGCAAAGGAAACACTGAACAAAACCAAAGACAACTGACAGAATGGGAGAAGATATTGAAAATGACATATCAGATAAAGGACTAGTATCCAAAATCTATAAAGTACTTATCAAACTCAACACCCAAAGAACAAATAATCCAATCAAGAAACGGGCAGAGGACATGAACAGACATTTCTGCAAAGAAGACATCCAAATTACCAATAGACACATGAAAAAGTGCTCAACCTCACTTGGCATCAGGGAAATACAAATTGAAACCACAGTGAGATACCACCTCATACCAGTCAGAATGGCTAAAATTAATCAGTCAGGAAACGACAGATGTTGGCAAGGATGTGGAGAAAGGGGAACCCTCTTACACTGAAGATGGGAATGCGAGCTGGTGCAGCCACTCTGGAAAACAGTATGGAGGTTCCTCAAAAAGTTGAAAACAGAGCCACCTTATAATCCAGCAAGTGCACTACTGGGTATTTACCCTAAAGATACAAATGTAGTGATCCGAAGGGGCGTGTGCACCCAAATGTTTATAGCAGCAATGTCCACAATAGCCAAACTATGGAAAGAACCTAGATGCCCATCAACAGATGAATGGATAAAGAAGATGTGATATATACATATACAATGGAATACTATGAAGCCATCAAAAAAAATCCCGAAATCTTGCCATTTGCAATGACGTGGATGGAACTAGAAGGTATTATACTAAGTGAAATACGTCAATCAGAGAAAGACAATTATCATATGATCTCACTGATATGAGGAATTTGAGAAACAAGACAGGATCATAGGGGGAAGGGAGGAGGAAATGAAACAAGATAAAACCAGAGAAGGAGACAAACCATAAGAGACTCTTAATCTCGGGAAACAAACTGAGAGGGTATGTGCTAGGGTAAGAAAAAAAATAATTATAAAAAAGAATAAGCATATGAAAGAAATGAAAAATAAATAAAAACATTTAAAAGGTATGTAAGGGTATCTCACTGCATTTTTATTTGGGTTTCCCTAATGACTAGCAATGATGAGCCTTTTTAATGTGCTTATTTACTCTCCATATATCTTCTTTGGTGAAGTGTCTGTTCAAATCATTTGCCTATCTATTCAGGGTTTGCTTTCTTATTATTGAAATTTGAAAGCAATTTATATATTGTGGCTATGATTTCTTTGTCAGATATATGATTTACAGATATTTTCTCCCAATCTGTAGCTTGTCTTAACAGTGTCTTTCACAGAGCAAAAATATAGTAAGTTTTAAAATCAGGCAGCATGAGCCTTCCAATCTTGTTTTTCTTTCACAAAATCATTTTGTCTATTCTAGTTTCTTTGAATTTTCATACAAAGTTTTACATGTAAAACTCTTCATATAAATAGTTATATGGTCAATAACTAAAAAGAGTCCTGCTGGGATTTTTTATTGTGGTTGTGATAAATCCATATATCAATTTGGGGAGAATTAACCTTTTAATACTTTGTCTTCCCATAAACAAACACAAAATATCTCTTCTTTATTCCTCTCTGATTTCTTTCATCAGTGTTTTATAGTATTTAACACACAGATTATACAAATATTTTATTATATTTCTACCTATTTCATTTTTTGTAGCCATTATAAGTGATATGTTTTTTAAAAATTTTGACTTCCAATTGTTTGTTGCTAGAGTGTATAATATTAAAATATGATTGATTTTTAAAATATTGACCTTGTAGCCTATGCCTTTTTTCAACTCATTTATTAGTTATAGGAGTTATTTATTTTAATATACATTCCTTGAGTTTTCTATGTAGAAAACCATGTTGCCTGCAAGCAGTAATAGTTTTCTTACTTCTTTTCCAGTATATGTAGGTTTTATTTCTTTTCCTTGCATTATTGCACTGATATATTACACTGACTAGGACTCTACTATGCTGCTAAGTAGGACTGCTGAGAATCTTGTGTCAGTCTTGAACTAGTTCTGATCTTACAACAAAGGTGTTCAGTTTTCATTATGCATAATTTATAATGTATAATTTATAATGTATAATTATGCATAATTTAGCTTTAAATTCTTAGTAGATACCTTTTTATCCATCATAAAGAACTTAAGAATTGGCTTATAATATGCTATTTTATATTTATACATATATTTACTATTTTCAATGCTTTTTATTATTTTTTTGTAGGCCTGGGTTTTCATCTGGTAGCATTCCCTTCAGCCCCACTCTAATAAAAATTTTAAGTGGAGATCTAGAAAAAGGGAAAAAAGAGAAAGGAACAAATTTTATTTATTTGACAATATCCCTATTTCGCAATTTAAGCTGCCCAAAAAGGCAGCTGGGGGTAGATTTTAATCTGAATGACCTAGCTGTATAGGAGAGCAAACATCTGATTACTAGACAACTGCTCTTCTTTTCCTCCTAGGAATTACCCTCCTCCCCTTTGAAGCCCTAGGCCCCAACCCATTCCTTAGCTCAGCGTGATGTATAAGCCTCAATTGCCTGGCTTGTTCTTGAGTCCCATGTCTTTGAGCTCTCATATATATGTAATTAAATTTGTTTTTCTCCTGTTAATCTGTCTCATGTCAGTTTATCAGACCAGCCACAAAACCTAGATGGAAAGAAGGGAAAGTTTTTCTCCTCTACACCATTATTTTAAAAAAATATTTTCACTGGACATAGAATTCTAATGTCTAGTTATGGGTTGCTTGGTTTATTTTTTGAGTTTTTTCCTTTTAGCATTTTAAAGACACCATTTCATTATACCTTGCCTTACATTTTTAAAAGTTATTTTTTAAATTACAGTAAATATGCATAACATTAAGTTTACCATTTTAAACATTTTTACTGTACAGTTCAGTAGCATTAAGCACATTTACACTGTTGTGAGAGCATCACCAGCAGCCCTCCTACTAAAGTTCTCTGCATAGCATTTATCACCATCTGATATTTTGTTCATCTTTAGTTTATTATCTGTCTCTCCCACCAGAATGTGAGTGCACTAGGGATAGGACTTTGTCCTATTCACTGCTGTATCTCAAGTGCCTAGAACATGATCTGGCCCACAGTAAGTATTCAGCAAGTACACGTTGAATGAAGGAAAACATAGCAAGAAAACAAGCAAAAACACTACTCTCTTATATAATTTAAGGAAGGTGATTTGTAACGACAGAATTTTGAAGTGTCTTTGAGTGTATGAAGGAATGTGAGATCATCTGGGTTATCAATGTTTTTTTCTCTAAGCATATCTAAAGAATACAACCCAAGACAACACTGTGAGCCTCAACTGTAAAGAATGCCCTTGCTAGGGAGAATATCAGAAGGGGGAGGGAGAAGAACTCAGGTAAGAGTTTGTGGTTTGAGAAATCCTTCCAGGTAATAAGCCTTTTCTAGGGAAACATGTTCATGCCTCTCTTTTCCTGACCTCCTTCCACTCTTACTCGCAAAACCCCTTTGAAAAATACTGACCTGATCTCAACTACTTCCTTTTAGAGACAGTGACTCCGAAAGGTTAAAGATTTGCCCAAGGTCAAGCAGTTAATGGCAGAGCTGAATTAGAACGCAGTATCCTGACACCATTCTATAGATTCAAATAAGGAGCAAAGAGAGCACAGATTGTCAAGGCCCACATCTCTGGAGAAGAGTTCTATAGTGATTAAGACAGGGAATCTGGAGCCAGATCATCCCCGGCTAAAATCCTGTCTATGCAACCTTGAACGACTTATTAACCTCCTTAAGTTTCCTTTCCTCATACGTAAGTTCTGGATTCACTTGAATATCCAATGGCCAGCTAAAACTCCACACATCAGAACTAAATGCTCTATTTTCCCTTGCCCCAAAATCAGCTTGTCCTCCTCTGTTCCCAACTTCATTAAATGCCAGTCTTGCGCCCCCAGAAATCAATGACTGATACTTGGCAATACCTTTCTTCCTCGACCTCCCTCACACTAACACCGAGGCCGACCACATCTGCACCCTAAATGCCTTGCCAATCAAATCACATTTCATCCACTCCCATGTCCCTCCCCTGGTGTCAGGCTGTCATCACCTTTTCTCCTGCATGACTACAAGTTGACTAATTTGCTTTGTTGTCAATGGTCTTGCCCCCTCCCATCATTTATCCACACAATAACAGCATAATCCATCTAACATATTTGTCGGATCATGACACTATCCTCTCTGATCCCACATTTGTTTCCTGTCCTCAAGCATGGCTTTGACGAGCAGCCCAAACTTCCTTTCCAAGCTCGTGTTTCATTATCTCCATGCTTGTGTTCTCAGTTTCTCCATATTGAAAAGTTCTCAGTCCTTTGAAAATATCATGTGTATCCTACACTTTGGATACTTCTTCATGCTTCACGTTTTCTTCTGGGACTATTCTTGACCTTCTTTTTGTGGCTAACTCATACTTTCCGATATCAGTTCATCCAGAGAGTCTTGTGTGACCCCCAGCTTCTCCTTAGGCCCCTCACAAAATCTGTGCTTCCATGACAGCCTGTCCTTCCCCATCACCACCTCATACCCTAACTGTTGATCTGTCTACACCTTCACCTCTGTAAGTCCATGGACCGTGCCTCATACGTGCACTGTTGTACCTCAGGAGCCCAGCAATGCCCAAGCACATAAGGGCTGCTTGACAAATGTTAGCTATTCTCATCATCATCACTATAATGATTGAATAAACTCATGGTTTTCATAAAACGCTAAGCATGATGTACAGTTGACGGTCGCAAATCATCGTTTTGACTACTTAATATTCTCCCTCATTTTTTTCACCAAAACTTAACGTTTCGGAGCACATCTGTTATAATAGAACTCAAGGCAAAATACAATCACATCTCTTTGGTATCTTATCATTAAATAACGAGTAAAAACATCCACATGTATACATGGCATTTTCTCCCCAAATTCACTGATGTTCTTGAGGAAGAGCAAAAAACTTCCTGGGAGTTCTCTTGTACTTGTTGACTCAATCTAGTAAAGGTCAGAGATTACTTTATGTGTTTAAAAAATTCTTTCTGTGGACAAATCATTTAAACTTCAACCACACCCTAACTATCCCAAGAACAGAAACATTCTTAGTTATAAACAGCTGGTAACAGGCATCCTTATCTTCCCTAATTCTCTTCTTTGAAATACATTGAATGGCAAAGGTCTTATTATAAGTATCGTCCCTCCTATAAAGTTGGGAGAGGCAAGTTAATTATGATTGAGTTTTAAGATAATATAAGATCACACATACTAAGGGACTCCATTTAAAATAATGACTCTCTGAAGCAGAAAAAAAATCAGCTAAACTGTTCAGCAAAATTGTTTTGTTAGACTAATTCTAGAAATATACTGAAGACAAATAATTTTGTTTCTATAGGGGATAAAAACTTAAGACTATAAAGTTTCCTTCTGGATAAATTTTAGAAGGAATTGTTGATTTGGGATTTACAGTGAATGTCATAGTGGGTGGTTTTTTTTTTTTTCCTAATTAGCAAAATCAAATGAGAACAACACATCAAAAAGCCATTTCTAGGGTGCCTGGGTGGCTCAGTGGGTTAAAGCTCTGCCTTCGGCTCAGGTCACGATCCCAGGGTCCTGGGATTGAGCCCTGCATCAGGCTCTCTGCTTGGCAGGGAGCCTGCTTCCTCCTCTCTCTCTCTAGGCCTAACTCTCCACCTCCTTGTGATCTCTGTCTGTCAAATAAATAAATAAAATCTTTTTTAAAAAGGCATTTCTATACAAAACTCATTTAGTTTCTTTCACAAGAAAAAAATAACATGTTGATTATTAATTTGATTCCATGAAGCAAGATTAGATAGACATGTGGTCTTATTCTCTCACACCTGGCATTCTTAGCGATTAAAGTATTTCTATGGTAAAATCTGAACCTCTGTATTTCAATATTCCCAGGAAACATTACTTATCAAAGATGTATATTTGTAGATATGTCCCAATGTAATAAACTGTAAGGTAAGAAAATATACAAAGCAGATGGCTTATGAACAGAAATTGTTTTTTATTACCAAAATACTCTACAAAAAGATTTGCCAACAATATTCTTCAACTCAGAAATAAGTGTTTGTATCAGTGTTTCTAAGGGCTGAAAAAATGAAGGGGAAAGATGGAAGATTTGAAATAAAATTGAAGGCAAACTTATAAACAAATAAAAATGGTTTGACTTTACAATCTAAACTGGTGGGAAAATACAATTTACTTTGCCAGACACTGATTTATATAGGGATACTATAAAATCTAATAAAAAGAAATGTGCAATTCTTTATTTAGCAGTTATGTATTTGGAAGATTTTGCCTCTCCAAAAAAGAAACAACTTTAGTCAGGGTAAAATATAAACAGACTAGACAACATTAGCTAAATTAGTACATAGAAATGCCACCAATGTTCATTAAGCTAATCATTTATTTCTACCTTATCTCATTTCACAAAGAGTGTTGAAAAGCTTATAAAAATAACAAAAAACAATAAAGTAAATATTCAGATACCCAAAACAAAAGAAACGATAGCTTCATAGTAAGTTTACCTAGTAAATATTCTAATAAATGTTTTAAACTTAAAATTTTAAACTTAATAAACATTTTCTAATCTATTTGATAATTGATTACCAAAAAGAAAAAGAAAAGTCTGGAATCTCCAGACAGAATTGCAGGGGTGAGTGGCTTGGGCGGAGGGGGAGTTGTTTTTCTACTCCCTAAAATATCTCTAGAATAACTAAAAAATGTGAACCTAATTAACTCAGATTGCCACAGACAACTTCTCATATGGTAAACTATACATAATTCTATACATTTGAATTAAATAGAAAAACATTTCTCTCATTGCTTAAAATGTTGGGCATATTTTAAAAGAATATAATTTGATAGGGTCTTGAATCATTAACCCCCTTAAAAGCACAGAGTCCTCAAACTCTGGGCACCCATGTATCTTGGTTTAGCTTAAGAATGGGGACCATATCTTGTTTTCTATGTGCCTACAGCAGTGTAGGGCCTCAATAATATTAACTGAGTGCATGATTTAACAAATTAACAATACTTAGGATCTCTGAGGATGACGAGGAGGACAACTAACATCTTTAGCCAACTAAGAGTGAATGAGACAGTTATCAGATTGAATATGATGTGTTATGCTTGTTTATGCATTTTTTCAGGGTCTAAAGCACATAGAAATCTTTCTAAAGTCAAGATGATCTGGAAAATCCCAACATTATAGTGAAGGATCCAGATAGAAGCATTGTTCACCTAAAAGGGAGATTTTACAATCTCCACTTTTGCAGATAAGGAGATCCAGGCCTAATTGAGTCACTTTCCTAATCAACATAGGTAATTAACAGTATCAGTGGCAATGATACCCTGTTTCCCAGTCCAGGGCTCTTTCCACCACAGGGCTGCTTTTGTGATTTAATTAGAGAGATGATCAAATAGGAAACAGCACGTTGTCTTGGTTTGTAACATTTGTTTTTACTTGATTTCTTTTCTAAATTCAAGATGCATTGAAACTGGAAAACAGGGAGATGCTGGGAAGCTCCTGGAAGCCACTGGGGCAGGAAAATAAATGAAACTGACCTTCACTCCCACATGGCAGCAGGAGGGGAGTGGATCTGGGAGGATTCAGGTTTGTTTTTGACAGGATCTCACTCAGTCAGTTGTTTTTGGTTAAGGATACTGTCGATGTTGACACAGCCAAAGAGATTTGGACAGAATACTATGTCCAAAAGTCCATTTATCAACTAGATAACAAACTCTTGGACAGATTTCTGGAGTAAAAACGTTGTTTGGAATGCAGTCCGTATTCCAAGTAAGTGCTTTTGCAGTAACACTCGCAAACCATTACAGCCCATGTGCACTCGCTCTTCGCAGTAGCTAAGCAACATCATCATGCTGGCGCAATCGAATCATTGCTGATCAAAATAAGTGCTAGCAAAACAAAAGATCGATTATAGGACCAGTAAGCCCTAATGAAGAAAAATGTACTTTACTGTATAGTAACAGTTTTCTCCAAGTGTCATTTCTCATGAAACTACAGAGTTAAGTTTTCAGGGTCTCAGTGAATTTGGATAAGGCACTGCACAAACACACACACACTCACACACACACACGCACACGCATGCACATACATACCATGTACATAAGCATACAGTTGGTTCTTGGTAGTCACAGTAGTTATGGTCTATAGAGTCACCATGAACGCTGGACTGGCATATACTAACCCCTTCCTCCTTAGTGAAATACGGAGGCAAGTTTCTATGTGCCTCTGGGCATACTTTCTTGAACTAATCAGGGCATAACCTTGTTTTCCTGTGATTCTGTGTAAACACCCTTTATTTACTATATATTCTTGCTTCATTAATATTGAACTCAGGACCAACAGCACTATTAACTCACACCTGAATGAAGCTTGCCTGACATGTGGATTTTCTCTGGAGGGCACGTCATCGTCCCATATACGCTTGGGCACACTAGACAACACTTCAGATACTTGGCGGTCATTAGAAACAGCAAAATCATCAACAAAAAACACATAAGGAGGCACTAAATAGACCATGAAAAGGACACTGGTTGACCGGATGAGAGCTGAAACAAGGAGTCAGCATGTGGTCCTGTTCAGCTCAGCGGGGAAGAAAGTGCATATGTATCAGGGACTCCAATTTTTCACTGCTCTATGCCTACCTGTGAATGACTGCCAAAGTGCCCCGAAGATGGCCGGGGGCCGGTGGGGGGGACACAAATAAATCTGGGCAAACAGGTGGATTCACAAATACAGGTTCTGTGAATAATGAGGACCGACTGGACACAAAAACGACGTGTGTGTCTGTATGTATTCACGTGGGCATTTCTCTGATGGTCAAGTAAGCTCAGCCCAGTGTGGTTGGCAGTTGTGACTGTTTGCAACCACAAAGTCGTTTCCATAACGTAACCAGACCACGTGATTCCTACACAGCAGGCTGAATATGTAGGTAGCCCCGTGTTCGGGGTGGGGGGTGTGGAGGGCAGCCCTAATTTTCCGATCCTTCTTATTTCGGCAGCATTAGAACTGGACCTTTTCTTGAGCCTTTCCACCACCGCCCTACTTCTCTTTGTTATGCTTGAACGAGATAATACTAAGGTTCCTATTTTGTTGAAAACAGAAGGAAATTGGAAACTTGGAAACCTCCCCTATCTTTTGGGAGGAGGGAAGAGTGTGAGCCTACAGCTTTGCCCTGGTCAAGAGCAAGCAGACCTCTTGTGTTACTTGGCACGAATCCATGTAGAGAGGAAGGGGTATATATTTTATATCTATTCGTTGCCTGGCTCTCCTATTTTCTGCGTGATCAGCATCTGTAAGATGAAAATAGTAGTGTCCACATCGTGGTAGTGCCATGAGAAGTAGACATCATTTTGGTGAAAGACTTTGCAGTTTGTTCTCATTATCGTTAACAGCAACAGTAATCATTGTCATACTAAACATGGAGAATATAGCAAATTCAGCCCCAAAAGAGATGCAGAGGCAGTTTCACAAAATAAACATCTCGCCGGTCATGCTAGATTCCACTAATTTGAAGTACAGCACAGCTGGTATGCGTCCCTAGAGAACCTTGTCATGATAAACTTGAGCCTGTGGCAGAACTACTTTCTCCAACAGGCTTGGGCACCAATCACTCCAGGCTGTCCCAGCTGTCCCCCGTCCCCAGAGCATGCATGGTCGCCCCACCCTCTGCAGAGCTCTGGTGTTCAAGGTCCATGTAAATGATTCCACAAGAGAGGACTGGTCTTAGCTGAAGGCCAAGGGAAGGAGAGCTCAGTTCTTCTGAGGCTTCTGTGCCCCTCCTGTCTGCGCTGCACTCTTGTCGGTCTGTACCTTCTGCCCCCCCATCCCAGCTAGTGATTCTTTTCTGCTATGACTATAGCATAAAGAATAGTAGAAAATTTTGAGGCTAAGGCATTGTGATAGGAAAAGACAGTTACCTGAAAAAAGATAGAAATCAGAACAAAAATGTATATAAGAGACCCACGTTAACACATATACGACATATCTAACACAATATGTGTGATAGAATATAAAGAGAGATCCAGACATTTGCTCTGAACAGTTATCAGAAAACTAAAGAGTAAAATTCCTAAAAGTCACATTTTCCTGCACAAAGATAGGAGAGATCCACAGAATCACCAGCTGCTTTCCGTGAAAATGGGCTCCCTAACACTTGACCAGAAAAGACCAGGGGACGCCAATCTGTCAATGAAGCAGCAGTGAGTGTTGGCTCATCCTCTCGTTGAACCGGTCATCAGTCACAGAGCATCTGCGGGGTGCCAGTCACTGCGGGAGGCACGGCAGTCTTTGCTTCTGAGGAGCTCCTTGTCCAGAGGCATCATTCAGAAGATTTTTTTAGAGACTGCCTGTATCTCCCAACTCAGGGATTCTAGAATTCTGGATCTCTCTGTTCACGGCTGACAAGTAGCAGGTAAGCCCTCAGCTATTAAAATACTGAAACCTTGTTGGTTACAAAAATACTAAAATGTTTCCATTCTGCTTGGTAAACAGCCACTGTGTCAGCAACTTTAATAAAGGACTTAATGAGAGGACACCATGGGCTCTAGAGAGGGAGCAGGAGAGCCTTACTGTTTTAAAGACTCTTTGCTGTTGATGCTCCTTACTTTAAGGTAGTAACTGCAGAATTTTTCCTTGGAAGTAATTTTTCTTTTTTAATGGGAAAACGCTTTAGTCGACTTTAGGCTTACACTTCACCTGGGTGGGATTGTTTTGGAGAGAATAAAGCTAAAATTTCTCTATGGAAAAAAGCTACCTTCCTTGGACAGGGAGGTACATTTGTTGTGCTGTGGGTTCCTGGGGTTTCCTCCACTGGGTAAGAAGTAGCATGGGGGACCAAGGAGTGGGGACTCAGTGAGAGGCAAAGATGGGAGAAGAGGCTCTGGTTTGTAGGAAGCAGATGTCAGGGATTTGCAAAAAGGCCCACATGGGCCGGGAGAGAGGCAGTATCTGTGATGGTCATATGCTGAGACCCCACTGCTTTCTGCCTTTTTCCTTTCCTGCATGCAAAGGCCCCATGCCAACCTCCAATCTTCAGTCAATTCTGTTAGGCTAGCTGCGTTGCTTCGAGATCCCTGGGCATTTAGGAAGGGACTGGTGAGAGAAGTCTTCAGCTCGCAGGTGATGGCAAGGACGCCAGGGGTAAACAGTGGGAAATCAGGAGCCACTGAGCCAAACAAGAAGGGATGGGCGACAAGCAGAAGCTCCAGCGAAGAATGTCTAAGATGAGTGAGGGCTGAGGCACCGTACTTGGATTTGAAAGGCTGGAAAATGTGTGGAAACTTGACATAATCCCCTTTTCTTGGTAACTATCAAATTGTAATAATCTTTAATAATTTATGTAGAAGGTTACCTGTTTTACATAACTTACCTAAAAATGAAATCTTCGGGAATATGTGTTGGTCACGCACAAATACCAATAAACTATAACCCAAATCAGAAGACTTGCTTTTGTTTGTGTTGGCCAGTGGCCATCAAAGGACTCTTAGGGCCCCAGAGCAGCATGAAACCATTGGACTCTACGGGGACAGCCAGCTGCCTATTTTCTCCTCACCTCGTGGTCTTGCAGACTCTTCCATCCTGACTTAAGGAGCCCTTGTGTTAACACAGGGGCTGACCACCAGTGCCCTTGAGGCACAGAATAGGACAACTGTTAGAGGTCAGTTATAATCGCAAAACTACAACATTTTTGCTCATTCTGATTACATAAAAAACTGTGCTTTATAGTAATTCTGGAAAATATTAAACTTTACCAAGGAAGTTTTAACATTACCTGTAATTTTACCTCCTCAAATCACATTAATACATATGTGCAATTTCCACCCCCTCAGGCTTTTGTCTATGCATTAAAAAAAATATATATGATATATACAATTTTATATTCTGTTTTATTTTCACTTACCATATAATGAATGTTTCCATCATTAAAAATCCTTTAAAAATATAATTTGTAATTACTACATAATATTTTGGTATGAAATTTACTCAGCAGGTTCACCTGGGTGGCTCAGTTGGTTAAGCGTCTGCCTTTGGCTCAGGTCGTGATGCTGGGGTCCTGGAATCCCTCTCCCTCTTCTGTTCCCCCTGCTTGTTCTCTCTATTGGCTCTCTCTCTCTCTCAAATAAATAAATAAAAATCTAAAAAAAAAGAAAAGAAAGAAAAAAAAAGAAATTTACTAAACGTAATAGACAATATAGTTATTTCTGAGATTTTAGTGTTATAAACACCCAAAAGAAAAATAGGCAAATGCCATGAACCAGGAGCTCAAAGAATTTGAAGTGCAAATGTCCTACAAACATGAAAAGATATCTCAACTTATTAATATTAAAGAACCACAAATTAAACACAATAAGATATTATTTTTCCTTATAAATTGAAAAACATTTAAAATACTTGATAACCCCTCATGTTGAGGAGGACACAGAGAAATAAATATTCTCAAAAATAACATCTTCTAGGGCATTATGACCATTGCAGTATTGTTTGTAACATAGAAATTGGAAGCAACCCAGATGTCCATTAATAGAGGATTAATTCAATAAATTGTAGTAAGTTAATACAAAGAAATATTACGGAGTCTTTGGAAAAAATGCAGTAGATTCTAAGATTATATACATGCCAACATGGAAGATGTCCAGGAGGTATTGATGCTTTATAAAGTTAAAACTAAAATGATACTGCAAAATACTTTGTACTCCATACACTTTCTGTGTTTAGCGTGGGGGACTGATTAGTTTCTGGAAATGGAAGCTCCCACTGAAAGCCGGTTATGCAGGTCATTGCAACCCTGTGCACAGGGGGTGACATTCTTACATTCAACACTGGCAACTGCTTCTCCCTGCTCCTTAAAGTCCTTGAAATAGTTGCACGATTCCAGCTACAGTTTATGCAAATGGAGGCCCATTCTTCCAGGTTAAGGTGTTGTTTGTGATGACCTTATGATGACCTTCCTAGTGTCAAAGCGTTCCCACAGTCACCAATTGCCTATCAATCTTTATCCTCTGTTTCCTAAACCATTGTCATTAACAGTACCCATGGAGGCTCAACACTTTCATTTTAACTTCTAAGAAGCCTGATTCTCCTCTTTGGTGTCTTTGGGCCAGATGCAGAACCACAGATACCAGCAAATGTTTCAGCATTTACTATAAGTGGTAAGCATCAGTAAACTCTTTGCTAGCCAAGAGTAGATTAAAGTTTCTTCCAGAATTCAAAACAAATAGCAGAAAGAGAAGCCACAGGAGCACAAATAACATGGGTTTCCTAACAACCTGTAAGAGACCCGTGGAACTCTCATTGGCTAAGGGCGGTTGCAATAGGGAACATAAGCCCCTCATTGGCCAAAAATGTGCAATTGAATCTGCTCTGCTGGCTTTCATTAGGGTGGGAACAGTACTATCGAGAAAATAGAAAAAATATGGCAGTAAACTGTAACAGTATACTAAGGGAATATGTATTTTGAATAATATTCAAGAGAGAAAAGATGGTATTTCAAATTATTATCATTTAGGTGAATTAAATGAGATGCTTCTATAAACCCATTTTTGTAAAAAGAAAAAAGTATTGCATTAGTAATAATGCTAATATATGCAAGAAAATTATTTGGAGGAAATTACAGCAACCAATTAGCAATGCTTATTTCCAGACTACAGGAATACGAGACACTTTCAGTTTTTTCATTCTACACTGATATGTGTGCATGCATTCGTAGAACTTTGAGGTTCTGAGTTAAAAAAAATTTATGTATCTAGACAAGTTGTCATTGATCTGGAAAACAATAGCTATGCAAGAATTCAGAAAAGATCTCAACTGAAATAATTCCTTAAAAAATGATGCTCTGAGAAATCACCAATTGAGAACTCAAGAACAGAAACTCTTAATATCAAGAGGTTAGTGGTTGGGGCGTCTGGGTGGCTCGGTGGGTTGGGTCTCTGCCTTTGGCTCAGGTCATGATCCCAGGGTCCTGGAATTGAGCCCTGCCTCAGACTCTCTGCTCAGCGGGGAGCTTGCTTCCCCTTCTCTGCCTGCCTCTCTGCCTACCTGTGGTTTCTCTCTGTCAAATAAATAAATAAAATCTTAAAAAAAAAAAAAAGGGGGGGGGGCGCCTGGGTGGCTCAGTGGGTTAAAGCCTCTGCCTTCGGCTCAGGTCATGATCCCGGGGTCCTGGGATCGAGCCCCGCATCAGGCTCTCTGCTCAGCGGGGGGCCTGCTTCCTCCCCCTCTCTCTCTGCCTGCCTCTCTACCTACTTGTGATCTCTGTCTGTCAAATAAATAAATAAAATCTTAAAAAAAAAAAAAAAAGAAGTTAGTGGTGACCTTTGAAACCCATGAAATATATGACTGAATCCACACAGTCATTGTACAAATTGGTTACAAATGCAAAAGCCTAAATCAATTCTTCATAAAGAAGATATATAATTAAGAGATAGTTTAATAACAACATCTTAGGTTCGAATTACCAGTATATATGAACAAATAAAACATAATGGAGAAGAAGATAAGATGAGATAAAATGGTAAAGAAATAGCATGTCTTGAGAGAGTCAGTGTCAAAAAGCTCCATTTCAGTAAGGAAGTTAGTAATTCAAGAGATATAAATTAAGTAACACTGCTATTATTGCTAAAATTCAAAGATGCTAGAGTAGATAAAAATAAGATATAGTTTGTATAGTAAAATGACCATAAAGAACAAAGAAGTATTAAAGAAAAGCATAAAACAGTATGATAGAAATAAAAGAAACCTGGATAATTGCAACAACAAATACAAATGAATTAGATTTCTATATGAAATAACAAAAACTGCTAGTTTGAAAATTTTTTTTAAGATTTTATTTCTTTATTTGACAGAGAGAGATCACAAGTAAACAGAGAGGCAGGCGGGGGGCTGGGGGCGGGGAAGCAGGCTTCCCACCAAGCAGAGAGCCCGATTCAGGGCTCAATCCTAAGACCCTGAGATCATGACCTGAGCCAAAGACAGAGGCAAAGGCAGAGCCACCCAGGTGCCCCAGTTTAATTTTTTTTTTTTTAAGAGAGAGAGAGAGTGCAGGTGACAAAGTGAGAGAGAGAATCTTAAGCAGACTCCACACCCAGCACAGAACCCCATGCAGGGCTTAGTCTCATGACCCTGAGATCATGACCTGAGCCAAAATCAAGAGTCAGATGCTTAAGGGGCTCAGCCACCCAGGCTCCCTGACAAAAACTATTAGTTTGAGTTTTAAAATGCAATCACTGTGACTACTTCTAAGAGACTCAATATAAAATGACACAGAAGAAAGAAAAATTTCTAAAACAACATTAACAGTATAGAGAAGGCAATATTGTGGATGCTGGTTGATGTTCATAGCCCCTGCCAAATTTCTCACACATCCTATGTATTTTTCTTTCCCGGCACTTTTGCCTTTCTGGCTATCTGGCCTTATCTTGACTCTTGTTGTTGTTCACCACCTAATAATTGTGCAATAGAGAGATGGCTGCCTGAGTTTCTCCTTGGTTAAGATTGTTTTCCTTGAGTTGGAAGGCAAAGAGATGGGACACTACCCAAAGAAACTTCCTGCTTCATTTTAAGCTTGCTTGTTTACTTTCCCAAAGAGCAGAGCTCTAAGAGCCTTGTAGTTAGTGTGTATTTCTGCCATTCTGGCAATAGTGAGACTAGTATGCTTGGTTTGGGCTCATTTTCTAAGTTCTTCCATTCGTTTTTTTTTTTTTTTTTTTTTTTTTTTGGTCTGGGTTCCAAATTTCTTTAGTTGAAGGATGGGACAAATGAGAGAACTTAAGTAGATATTTCAGGATGGTCATTTCCTAAGTTTTAATGAGTAATGGAGCAAGGTAGTGTCAAGGATTTCTAGGGATTTTAAATCCACAGCTCTCTTCCTTTGTTTTGAAAGTCAACTGATCATCCCCTCATCTGACTTTCTTTTATCTGTCCTGTACCCCAACCCCAACCCCTACCCCCAGCAGCTTCCACGTGCATTGGCATCCATGGACCTAGCAGTCACAGACTAAATATTGGTAGTTCCAGTCTTTCTTCAGCTACCCCAATGGCACATGACACATAGAAAACTATCATTTGACTGAGGCACAAATGGGAATTGTCTGCTGCTAGGCTGGTGTGTGGGAGCACTAACACGGCTACTGAATGCACTGGGTGATTGTCCAGCGCTCCCATCCCTGTGACTTTAATGTCTGCTACTCACTAATGCACACCCAGCATTTCTGGCTGAAATGACCTTCTTAGTTGTTTTTCTTCATGGAAAAAGAAACTGCCATTAAGTGAGAGAGATAAATTTTGGTGATAATTGAAATAGCCTATGATATGAAGTGTGGGAACAGAATATATGAAGAAAAGAAACTGTATGAGAAAAAGAGGAGTTGGCATAAACTTCTTTTGTACAAGCCAAGTTAGGTATTACAGAAAATGTCAGGCCCAGCTAAACACCAAGGGCCCAGTACAGTATGTAGCATGGATCAGTTAAGTTCCTAATTAGTTATTTTGAGTGGAGGTTATGGGAGCTGTAAGCATTTTGATCCAGTTCCACAGTTGAGGAACTAAGGCTGCAAAAAATAATGTGCAAACTGAGGAGTTTTTACCACTATTCTCATAGCTACCAATTACTGAGCCCTTGCTAGGTCCATGGCATGTGTTAAACACATTCTATCACTTAATCCTCAAGATATATCCAACAGGTTTATATTAGTTTGTATTATTATCTACAGTTACACATAAAGAAACAAAGGCTCAAGCAAGTTAAGGGTCTTCCCAGGGTTGGCCAGCCTGCCCAGTGGGTGTGGAGTGGAAATTTGAGCTGTTCTAACCATGACACCTCATGGCTCCCTTCCAGGGTACTAACAAGGCTCCTTAAACTATACTCCTACTTAGTTATGGCAAAAGTTTGTAATGGGGGCTCCATTTTGTCTACAGGTCCAATAAGAGAGTGACATGTCACCCTTCCTAAGAGTAAGGTAGTTTGTCCTGTTCATACTACTTTGCAACAGACCAAGAGAAGGAACCAGGCGACAACGGCTTGGATTATACACAGAGCAAAGCCTTTTGCTCTCCCTTATCCTATTACAGAACTGCACCCATCTGTTGGCCCTCAACACAGATGCTGAGCATTATACGGCTGGGAGATCCCTGGGGTAAAACCATCTCATTTTATGGGTGAGAAAACTCAGGGACAGAAAGGCCTCAGGTCCAAGGCCACAGGATTGTTAGTGAAACAACAAGGACTAGAATTCAGGCCCCCTGGCTCTCACGGGGGCTTATCCCACGGTCCCATGTGAACAGTTGTGAAAAGTAACCCTTTGCTCTACCTTTGACATTTCCATAAAATCTGTGTGTCATGTTAACAGCTCATTGGCTCATTCTTCTTTGCATTTAGGGAAAAATGTTCTACCAGGACTACTTTCCAGTCTCAGAAGAAGTCAACGAAAGCCATATAAATTGAGTCCACTATTTAAAATGAGACATGTGCAGGAGAAAAAGAAATGTCTTATAAAACTCAGTAAAGGAACACACGCCTATAGCACACAGGGTGACTCAGAGGGTGTGGTGAGGGAGCAGAAACAGAAAACTGATAATCACCCAGCAGGCCAAACAAAGTGAACGCCATGGACTCTCTATTCTTCTTGCTCATCGACAAAGACTAATAGGCATCTGGTGCTCGGAGGCTGGTATTTCATCCCCTGCAAGGAAGAGGTCAAGGACAGAAGAGCTGAGTACATGATGCCGAATACCCACGCCCTCTGCTGCCCTCCTTTCCACCCCTTGGCCCTGCTTTGGCAGAGTCCTTTGCTCTCTTGGTTGGAAATGGCCTCCATGCCCCATCTTTGACTACAGGTAGGGATTTGTCAGATTCATGCTGATTTGTCAAGTCAAGTCAGGTGGTTACTACCTCTCTATATCTTACAGGACAAAGCCCAAGCTTTTTAGCTTAAGACCTGACATCATCCAGACCCCGGCCAGGATGACTGATCTCCATTTTCCCCACCATGAGTGCCCATCCCATTTGGCTGGTCTTTTTGGTGTGCATCAAATATGTATTATACATTCCTATCTTTACTCCCGCTACCTGAAATTCTCATTTCTTTCTCTCCCTCTTCTCCATGTTTCTCTGCCCTCTCTAAACCACCAGGATATTCATGACACATTCCTTGAGCTTCCCAGTACACCATGTTAGTGACCCTTGGGGCTGCCGCTGCTGGTGGAAACAGATAGACACACTGTGTGTCCCAATGCCAGACACTGTTCTACTAAATGATTCCCCCTGGATTATCCCATTCATCTACACAATAATGCCATGTGGTAAGCATTGATTTCTTGGTGGTGAGCAGTAGGAACTCTAACTCCAACTGGATTAACACAGGAAAAAGTTATTGTTCCACTTAAGTGAAAAGTCTAGGGACAGAGATGGCGCAAATCATGCCAGCAGGAACCAGGCTTTCTTTGTGTCTTGCCTCAACTTCTACACAGTGGCTCCTTTGTAAGGTTCTGAGAGGGGATTCAGAGCTTTAGGTTCTCATCTCTCAACACCTAGTCCCATGGAAGGCAGTAGGAATCTTTGCCATGATGTCCCACAAAGGCCCCCTACAGCCTCCATGCTATGAAGAGCTGATTTGGCCAATCATTTCGACCAGAGGAATGGGATTTGAGCCTGCCTTTGCTAAGTGTCATCACCCCCTCTAAGCACACAGGCCAAAACTGGGGAAGAAATGCTTGTGTGCAAGGAAACAGAGTCACTGGGAAGCCAAAAACCATACATGTGACATGGGAGTCCAGTGAAACATTTTAACAGTGAAAAAATTTCTGCACATTAAAAGTAAAATGGGTCCTACTTATCTAGACAACATGGGAAATATCTTTATTAGTAAGTCTGAATAACAGAAAACCATTTGGAGGTTGGCCACCAGCAAGTATTTTCTGAAAGTTATCTTTGGTTGGACCAGAAGATGAAAACCAAGAACTCACTTTCCAAGTCAATGCACAAACATAGTTTGAAAACTGCTAACATAAGACTGCATTTTATTGTTGGAACTAATGCAAAAATGGACTTAAAATTTGTTCATTTTTCTCTAAAGATTATTAGGCTGGTAATCTGAGTAAGTTTGCTGTTTGTTATCAGTTCCAACTGACTCAGATATTGTGGTAGACAAGCATATGGTGGTTGCAAAGCAGATTTACATGCCTGGGTTTTGCTGCTTACTCTTGCTATGATAGCAGCTCTTTCTTCTCTTCTTGGGTGTCCTTTAGCGTCCAACTAACTCAGCACCACAGCAATTCTTTCTTTTTTTTTTTTTTAATTTGACAGAGAGAGATCACAGGCAGAGAGGCAGGCAGGGTAGGGGGGGAAGCAGACTCCCTGCTGAGCAGAGAGCCCAATGTGGGGCTGGATCCCAGGACCCTGAGATCATGACCTGAGCCAAAGGCAGAAGCTTAACCCACTGAGCCACCCACAGCACCACAGCAATTCTTAAGCCAGTTTGTGTCTCACTATACAATTTCTTGTCTCTGCCTTGTAAATTGCCTTTCAAAACCAACAGTCATTTGACCTCTACAAGAGAGCATACAAATTAATTCACATGTTCATGGCCTTGTCTTTGTTCTCCAAGACTCCTCGTGAAATATTGCAGAAATGCAAAAGAAGTTTCCTACGTTATAATAATGTAACACTAATAGGTCTGTGTCAGACCCCGGACTGAGTCTTTTATCTCATCTACTTCTTACAGGTGCTCTGTGAGGCATGAAAATAACTTGGCTCCATCCAACAGATGGAGGAACTGAGGTTTGGCGAGAGTATCAAAATCTGTTACCCAGGCCACTGGGCTAATACTCAAACCCGGACAGTTTGCCTTCAAGCTCCTTAACAAATACTCTAGAAAATGTGTTATTGACAACTAAGCAGTCTTTCACAAAAATTAGCATGCACTAAAATAATAACATCAGGATAATGGTGAGGATAACAGGGAAGGAAAGAAGCACTTTGATTATTCATGCACTGGAACAGTGAGGCACGGTTCTCCCCAACCTCAGGAGAATAGGTACTTCATGCTCTTAGCATGAGTCAATTGCAAATATTTAGTTACATTCACATTCTCTAAGTGGCAAGTTGCCAGTTTGGCTCCCCTTTAGTTTTTCCCCCTCTGTGGACCAAGCAGTAAATGCCAAGCCCTCCTTCCCTCTCCCACTCCAACACAGAGGACATGAAATTTGCCAATGTGGACGTCAGAAGCAGGAATGTTTACATCTTGCCTTAAATGGTTGCTGCCTCCTTCCCTATGCCTTCCTGTAGCCCCAGATTCAGACAAAGTGGGTGGGATGTGGGTAAGGAAGGCTAGGCAGCTGGCCACAGCTAGTCCTGTTTTTCTTGGTTTTGAGAAACAAGGCGACATCAGAAAGGACTCTAAGGGTCATCTGGGAGACCCTCTTGCTCAGCGCAGGACACCTACTCCACCCATCCCCCCACATCTGAACAGGTCAGTATTTAATGTGTACCTGACTCCTCCCCGTGACAAACAGTTCCCTGTCTTGAAGAATTAACCGGAGCCTAAAAAGTGCTACTGTCCCATGAACAGCTTCTCCCTGAGTGTCAGAGTGGAAAACCTCAGTGATGGATACCTTCGCCCATATTCCAAACCTCTCAGTGCCCTGAGCTATGTTCCCCCTTATCCTACTTTTGCAAGTCAGGGAGAAGACACCTTTGACAGGCAGAAGGTAAATGGGTGTGGTGCCAGTCTCTGTCCAGGTTTTATGTATCTCTGGCATTCAGAAACTGGGCAGCCAGGAACATTCACCTGCTGCATGGACACAGCCCTTAAAGCTTCTTGGTTTACAGAGGAAAGGACGGATCTCTTGGCTTCAACATAAGAGACAAAAATAAAGCCCTCCCCTTTTTAATCAAATATTAACTCACTTCCCCCTTTCCTTCTCCCAGTCTCAGGTAAACATTGAGGAAATGTGACACTGGTGAATTCCCAGGGACTTTTAAGTGGTTGCTGCGGGATTCTCTAAATGAGTGCCACCTGCTGGTTTGCTGGAGTATGATCGATCTACTGCCCAAGTTTCTCCCCAGTATCAAGGGTAGAAGGGGGTCGAGAAGATTAAGATAATGCTCACTCGCTGTGCAGCCCACACCGTGCTGGGCAAGATAATGTTTGTCATTGTCTTGTTTAATCTTCACAACTTTGTGTTGGAGGTGGTATAATCTCTCTGAATGAGGCTTTAAGGGATTAAGCACCAACTGGGGCTGGGACCCTAATCTTCACCTGTCCCACACCAAAGCCAATACCCTTTCCATAACACACCCCAAGGAAACCACAAATCCACATAGATGTGGTTTACAGGATTCGGACATCAGAATTTAGTAGCAGTGACACTGACTTTATCATGATTTTGAGTGGACTTTCTAGTTTAGTTGTGGGGGGTAAGGTTGTTTTATTGGTTTTTCTTAGTTTAGAGTATAGGTTAGAGTTTTAGATTTAGTATATCTGTAGTTTGGAAGAGGAAAATTTCATAAAGTTGAACAGTAACACACATTTTAGATAGGTGGCTTTTCTGTTTCCATAGTCAAGACTGATAGAATTTAT
The DNA here is from genome assembly GCF_010015895.1 of Lontra canadensis. NCBI lineage: Eukaryota > Metazoa > Chordata > Mammalia > Carnivora > Mustelidae > Lontra > Lontra canadensis. Next base: position 39,186,409 of record NW_022630996.1, on the reverse strand, counting down.
AAGATCCACTTCTGTTACTATAAAGACTATGCCTCCCCTAATTCTTCAGTTTTCAGATGGGAAGTGTGTTTACACTTCAGTTCCCACAATTGTGTTGAGTTCATTTTTTCATCAACAATAAAAAGAATGCACCACCTCCAGCATCGTGTTCTTTGAGACTACTAAGTTCCGTTAAATGTCCACATTTCCCACAAAATAACTGACGAAAATCAAATTGGGAGCTGTTTTTGATGTAATATCATTGAAGTTTATTGCATTAAAACAGCAGAATCCTCTCATGGAAATCCACAGAAACAGAACTGAAAGTAGCCTCAGAAGACCCTCCTCCGGATGTGTTGGTGGAATCCAAGGTCACAGTGGTCGTTGAACTAACCCTGACATTCACTGGTCCAGGGGACTGGCCTGAGTTGCAAAGCAACACTCTTTTGTGTCACCTTTGACACAAAGTTGAAAGATGCCATCATGGTTGCTCAAGGGCCTTCTTTATCTCAACCAGCATCACACACACCAGCCCTGCTAGGTTCTCGGTATATATTTATTACTGTCCCTTCTCCCACTTTTGGGGGGAAGACTTCTCTTGTTATCCTCAAGAGAGCAGAGCACCATGGTTTGTTTTGTTTTTTGTTTGTTGTTTGTTTGTTTGGAATGGAGATTCACTGTTGGTTGTGTGAAAAGCCCTTGTAGATGAACTTCTTTGGGGCTCCAAGTTTTCCAGGACTCCTACCCGAGTGATGAGAAGAGTCTCTGAGAGGACTTTTGGCATATAATGAAACGGAGGTTAGTGGGTCCTGTGAAATTCAGTCCTGATTTATTAATGATCCTGCAATGGCTCATTTCAGATTAATTATGATATTTGAAACAAAGCACTCCCAATTTCTCGCTAAAGTATCAGAAAGCGAGAGAGGGAATCCAAAGACAACAATCCAACCAACTCATGAAGTCTGAAAAACAGTGTTTGTGAGAATGAACAGAAAGAAAATGCCTTGCACTTCCCCTCATCCTCTAGGCAACAACCGCTACTTGTTTACGTTGAGGACACACAGAGACAGGTGCGTCTACCTGAACACCTGGTATGTCACCAGCTGGTGGGGAAGTCCTTGAGCAACTTTTGCCTCCACATGCAGAAGTGGCATCGAGAGAGAGAGAGAAGAGGAAGAAAAGAATAGAAACAGGTGGGAGACATGGTGGAATGGAGAGGGGAATGGAGAGGTGTCTCCCACCTGAGTAGTTAGGAAGGAGGGAAAGAGGAGAGGAGAGGAAAGTATGAAAGAGAAGAGGATGGGAAAGACAGGGGAGAGAGAGAGAGCTGAGAAAGACAAAGGGGAAAGGAAAGCAAGAAGAGAGCCAAGGCCCATGACATCCGTTCTTCCAGCCTCACTTGACCAAGAGACAGTCTCCTGAGGAGAGGGCAGGGCGGCGCCCTAGTTGCATAGTAATGAGGCCAGGGGCTTAAAGTCTCTGTGTGCAAGGCTGGGCTGTCTCTAGTTTCACAGTCTGGCTGGCCAGGCCTGGCCACTGGGGGCCTCTAGGAGCAGGCATGTCCCCTGGCACCCGCTGTTCCCTTGCTCTGTCTGCATGCAGGATGGACAGTCTATGGGAACGCAGTGGAAAATCCCCCGGGGAGTGGACGTGGCTTCCCACAACACTGTCAATGTCATGAGAACCTCCGTGTGAGTGTCGGGTGTCCAGCCCTTGGGAGGACCGCAAAGAGGGGGAAACACAATGGTGAGGCTGGCCAAAGGGAAGCCTCTGTGCTTTGCCGTTTCTGCTTTCTCCCAGGCGGTGAGAACTCCTTTCCCCTTTTCAATTTGCTTTGTCCAGATCGGGGACAGGTGCTGCTCCGTGCAGCTGTGCGTGGAAACAAGAACTTTTCTTCTTCTTTTTGCTTCCCATGCCCTCCCCCCAACAATTTAAAAGAAAGTTTGACGCCAGCCTTTTAGAAGCTTATAGAAACCCCAAGTTGACTGCGAATCAGAGAAAACAGGACATTAAAAAGGAGAGAGGTTAATTAGAAAGAGAAAAAGAGATTTTTGGAAGGGTCAGGAGACACTGGTTACTTGCATTTCTAGTACCAGCTTTAGCCACCTAGAAAATGAAGCAAAAATTGAGGAGGCACATTTTCCTTCATCTGTGTCTCCTGTGTGCACAAAATCTCCAGCCACTATCCCATCAGAATCATGAGGTTCCCAAACTGAAAGAGATCTGAGATCATTTATTCGAATCTTCTCATTTTCAAAATATAACAAATGAAGCCAGTGAATTAAATCCCCTGTCCCAGGCTGACCAGCTTCTCCGTGATGCTGCATATGGCCTGGGATGCTCCTTGAGTTGCACCAACCCACGCAGCTGAATGGGTCCCTGTGCCAGGGACAATGGCATTGAATTTCTACAGAGACCATTCCTGCATTTGATACAGGCAAAGGGAAGAAGGAGAGTCTGGCCTATTCACCATTTTTTTTTTTTTAACAGAAGAACATCATGAGAATCTGCCTGCACTTTTGTAGTTGAACAGTATTATTTTACCCAGCACTGTATCTGGTGCTGATGGAGGGACAAAGTGAAAACAACAGGTATCCCATGCTCTGTAGACCCCTTGGTAGCAAAGAAAATACTAACACCACTTTCTGCAGGATCTGACCTTGGGGAAGGCGCCTAACATTTCCTCATCTGTAAAATGAGGCCACTGGAATTCCTGTGTGGGCTGGACTTCTTTAAATTAACATTAAACCAGGACACGGAACTGTAACTCTTATGTAAATACTAAACATTTAGTCTTGGTGTTGTTAATGTGTATCAGTGTTGTGATACACATTTACATCCTGTGACCAATAAATGCTCGTGGAATAGGGGAAATGAATGCATTTTCAAATTCCTAAGGCCAAGTCATTCCAAATCCTACTCTCTTGCTTTTAGAGACGTTGAATATAACTAGTGTTCTGCTTTCAGAGTATGCTCATGGGACAGTTTGACATCTGGCAAAAACTCTTATAAAATGGAAGAGGATGGAGGTCAATGCAGCCTCCACTGACTCCTTTTCCACTGGAAACCAAAGTTGAAGTCATGAAAATGAATTATAAGGCCCCACATGATCTGCAGTACTTCCACACTGACCTCCTAGCCTATGGTTCCTCCCGTGCACTCATGCTGTTCAAGTCAGTCTGGCTCCTTGGGCACACCAAGCAGGATTCCACCACAGGGCCTTTGCACTTGCTGTTCCCTCTGCCAGAAATTCTGTTTCCCCATTTGCTCTTCTCCCTCACCTTCAAATGTCACTATATCAGTTATGCCTCCCAGAACATAATATTTAAGATGGTTCCACCTTATCCCTGCCCCTGGCACTTTATTTTCAGTTGTGGGTCTCATCTCCATCTGACAGACTATATATTTAACTTATTTATTTTTTTGATTGTCCCTCCTGCCCTCATCTCACTAGACAACAAAGAATTTTGTCCATTTTGTCACTGCCATTTCCCCAGCACCCAGATCAATGATTAGCACACAGTGGTCACTTATATATATTTGTATAATTAATGAATCAAGTAATTAAATACTACTTTTATGTCTCACTCATATCTTTAAGTGATCTGGTTGATAAATAAATAAATAAATAAGGCTCTCATTTATTAAGCACTTCCTAGGTGCTTTTTCTAAGTACTTTCCATGTGTTCATTTCTCCCTTAAGACCTATGAATTGAGAGCGCTATGAATTGAGGTGTGTTATTTCCATCTTCTTGGCTGGTCCCTCGAAACACTAGTGGACCTTAGGATCAGTCTCCGAGCCTCTTCTATTCTGAAACTGTACTCACTTCCTAGGGCCTCTCAGCCCTTCCTGCAGCCTCGAATATCTTCTACATCTTGACTTACTAAACATGCATCTCCCACTTGAGACCTCCCCCAAACTCCAGACCCATTTATCCAGCTGTGTACTCAGTACTCCTCTTTGGATGTCTAGTATGTATCTCAAACTTTTAACATGTCTAAATTCAAACCCTTGGACTGTAGCTCTTGTCTCACTCTGAGAAGGGCAATTCCACTCTTTTGGTTTTTCAGGCAAACATTACAAGATGGTAGAAAGAGTCTTTATCTTGATAGTAGTGCTCTCGTCTTACACCAATGGTGGTTTCTGTTGTCCTGGAAAGTGATACACCAGTGTGTCTCCTCACTTTTGTGGTAGGAGGGAGCTGCGATCAGGGCCATGTTATGACTCTCGTGGGGCCCCTCTTCCATTAAAATGTTGTTAAAGATGGGATGCCTGGGTGGCTCAGTCAGTTAGGCATCTGCCTTCGGCTCAGTTCATGATGTCATCTCAGTTCGAGATGAAGTCCCATATCGGGCTCTCTGCTCAGTGAGGAGTCCATTTCTCCCTCTGCCTGCCATTCCCCTGCTTGTGCTCTCTCTCTCTGACAAATGAATAAAATATTTTTTTAAAAAAAAAGTTGTTAAAGATGATATTTTATTACCATGTCAATGTAACTTTTTTCTTCAGATTTTAAAAGAAATTTAAAATTTCTTTTATTTAAATTGTATTTAAAAATTTAAATATTAAATTAAATTCAAATTTTAAATTTTAGTTCATAGATTTTCTTTAGTTCCTGAAGGAGATTAAAACTTTTTTGTGGGCCCCTAAAAGTGTTGTGAGTTGTGGGCACTGTGCGTAATAGAAAAGTTGGCCCGGGATGTGACCCAAGCCTGTTGGAAAGGAAAATCAGCCTAATCACTTCCTATGAGTGAATGACCACGAGTAGAAATTATGCATTTAGTTCTTACTGCTGTCATTGATTTTCCAATAGTTTCAAACAAGCGAGTTACTATCTCTGGGTCTCAGTTCCCCGATATGTGAAAAAAAGGATATCTAACTCAATACTCACTTAAAACCTGCTTCTAGGATCCTAAATATTAAAAATTCATTCAACAACAGTTTGTTCTGTACCAGGTACCGTGTGAAAGATGAGGAAATCTGAGATAAATCCCATACAGCCCCTAACCTCAGTGTGCTACTAAATTCCCACAAAAGAATACTCATTAAACACGCACAAAAATAGGAGATTCCTAAAAAGGCCCTTGCTTTTCGTCTTTTTTAATATTATTCTTTCAAATATCAATTACTCTGTATATATCCAGGGGATGGCTTATAAGCACCAAGGTTTAGTTACAAACACAAATTCTGAAGAAATCATGCATTTCCAGTGGGAGATTTCTATCAACAATTCAAGTGAGACTTCCTGCAATGTATGTGTGTCTCAATTGCTCATGAATGTCTCCCCAAGTCAGTGGATGCCACTTTGAACTTTTCTTGGACTCCACTTCAAGAACTAAGTTGGCAATGGTGGTGGTGGGCATATATAACATGGCATGATTACAGGAACGACCCCTCACCAAGAAACATCTCCTGCTAACCTTCTACCCATGCTTGATGACCTCCTGCTGACTGTTCCTTCCTTCAGGTTAAATGTTGCCTTTCTTCTATAAGATCTCTTTAAATTTTCAAAAACTCCCTTTGCTTATGAAGTCAAATGGTTTTCCACTGGGGCAATGCAGGCACTAGGAATCAAGTAAAGAGAACAAGACTGAAAGAGGAGAAAGTACATGGGAGGAATCCTCAAGACAACCTCCCACCCCACTCAACTACCATTACAAGTTTCCCTAATCTTGAGAGAAATTCCTTGCCAGTCAATCCATAAATATTTATCTAGTAACTCCTGTGCAGAAAGCCTGGGTTGTGAGGGAAGTGTCTGTGTCAATTTCGATTAAAACTCTGCTGCCAGTATCACCAATAACAAACTACCTCAAGTGTCATCCGTAATACGTTGTTCTGTTTTTAGAAATGTACAATGGACGCACTTCCTTCCCCATTTCGATTCTGATTTGGTTCTGGCAACCATGGCCTCAGAAGCAGTTGGGGTAACACCACTCAATTTCCTAAATAGGCAAGACCTTGAACCGTACTCATGGTGGACTCTTTCATTATCCTCATTTTCTATTTAATTATGTTTCCTTTGATAACTGATCCCTTTTAAACTAATAACTTGAATACATCAATCACTCATAAAGTTATTCCTTTGTCTGCCCACTAGTCCCTCCTTCCTTGACTCCTAGAGATACAATGGGATGTTGTTGATCCACTTCTGATAGTTTCATTACCCATTTCTTTCACTGGGATTAGATGTTGAAACTTCTACCCAAAAAAAAATCAAAATAGTATTTCTCATCAAAAGAGTTGTATAACCTTACCACTACAAGAATATACATTGAGCTCTTTCTCCTTAATATAATGATTCTTCATATTTCTCTATGCTCTTCTCGATTTTCACACCTGTGCATACTTCTTACTTCTGTAAACCGAGCTTCCCAAGTCATACAGGACTGGGCAGATAATTCAGAGGGTGTGATTTACTCTTATAATCATATCCTTGATTTTGAGCTTCTTCCCATTCCAGTCCCTCCCCAGCAGAATCACTAGATAATCCAGCCCTTCTCCCTAACTCCGTTTGGTCTCTGAGAAAGGTCCAGGAGTGAAGTTGAACTGTGCATGGGCTGCCATAGGGCTGGTGACACCAATATTTTTTCTCTTGGTCTGATAATTATGATGGGGAGCAGATAATGAGACTGCCCTGCTATTGGGGGGCTCACTGACTGTTGAATAAGACAGGTAAGTACAGTCAATAAGGGAAGGTCTAAGACCACATACTAGAACTAAGCAATGACATAAGCAGGGGTTGGGGGAAGGAGATAATGGCTTGGGGATGAGGGAAGGCTGAATAGAGGCACTAGGTCATTGAATAGACCCTAATCAAAAGGATACACTGAGAAAGACCACTGTAGGTCAATAGTTCCCAACCCTCTTTGAACATTAAAATTACCTGGAGAGTTTTAAATAAAAAACATTGGTGGCAGGATCTCTAGGGTTTCTGATTTAATTGGCTTGGGTTGGGGCCCAGACAAGGACATTTAAAAATGTTCCCCACGGTTACATTAGTGTGTTCACTTTTTGAAAATTCATTGAGATTTGTAAGATTTGTACACTTTTCATATCCACTTTATGTGTCAATAAAAATGTTTAAGAAAATGAAAAAAAAAAAAAACATTCCCTAGGGAAGGGTAAAATGAAGCTTGTGGTGCTGCATTAGAGTTGAAGATATTAGTATAAATTTGTGTTTATTTTCCTATATTTAGATAGAAACACACAGAAATATAGGTATGTGTGTATACTTGGGTTATTATGCATCCATTTTCTAGGTCTGTCCACTGAGAGGGCCTAGAGACACCCCAGTAATAATGAACACATCTAACAAAGGACCTTAGGTTCTAAACGCCATTCTCCAATAAAAGGAAACAGGGCTCCCCAGAGAAATGATGAATTCTAAATCCTGAAGTGGGGAAAATACAAGATAAACCTGGAGCATATTTGTAGCACCAGAATAAGAAAGTGTTGTATTAAAAAAAAAAAAAGTGGGTGTGGAGGGTGAGGGGAGCATGTCCAAAGAACAAAGGGACCAGCCTGAAGGAGCCCCCAGTGCCCACAGCTGGAATAATTTGAGCAATAAAATAAAGATAGTATTAGTTTATGACCAAATGCATGGATAAATACCAGTGAATAATTAAATAAGCAGGGAGAAGGGGAAAATCTTCCTTGTATAAAGAAGTCCAGTTAATAAATACAAAAGAAATGAGAGATACAGAAAATCACCTGGAGAACACCAGAATAACAATTGCTGGGGGTAAGACCCACAGATGGATGTTGAAATCAGTGGGGAAAACTGGATATTTGCATGTCCTCAAAATAATCCCTCAAAATATTTCTTATTGTGGTGGTTTTAATTTATGTTCACATTTTTCATGTATTTTTCCCTCTATGGACTGAGGCTTAATTCCCTTCCTGTGAATGGAGGCTGGACTTAGTGACTCTTTGACTAATATGTACACAGAGAGAAAAACAGTAACTGTGCAGTGGAGAAAGTTGGCGGCACCACCTTGACTGAGCGATCAAAGTTAACATCACCAGAAATAAGTCATATTGCTATCACATATCCCCTGATATGAAGCAACAAGAAGGGCACACAACCTCTGTGTTAGTCTTCCCTAAGTTCACAACCCCAGTTGAATGATGAGAAAATATCAAACAAGCCAGAGGATCTTTCTACAAAATACCTGGCTAGTGCTCTTTCCAAGTGTCAGGCTCCAAAAAAAACAAAGACAGAAGTTTTTGCAGATTGGAGGAGACCAGGGAGACATGTTGCATAAACACGATGTGATTTCCTAGTTTGGATCTTTGAACAGACAAAGGCCATTAGTAGAAAACAAGTGAAATCCAAATGAAGTCTGTATTGAGTTACTAATGAGTCTATGTTGACTTTTTAGTTTTGATAAATGTACTGTAGTAACATCAGATGTTAACACTAGGGGGAGCTAGTGAAGGGCATATAAGAACTTCATGTCCTATCTCCATAACTCTTCCATAAATCTAAGATCACTTAAAAATTTAAAAATTTGAAATATAAATAAGTAAAATTTTTTTCAGTGTTCTCCATGTGATGTTCATGGGTGGTCAGGGTGGACAAGCCCTTACTCAAGACAAAGGCAGAAACTTCAGCTGAATCACAAAGTGATAAATATGAACCATGTGAGGGAAATGCAATAAGGGGTGGTGGAGAAAGAGGAGAGAGAGGTAGTTGGGTCAGATTATAGTCTCTTTACCATGCCCGATAAGAGATCAGTCCTTTACATTGTAGGCCTTGGGAAGCCATTATATTTTCTTTTTTCAAAGATTTCATTTATTTATTGGAGAGAGAGAGAGAGAGAGCATGAAGGGAGGAGTGACAGGCAGAGGGAGAAGCAGGCTCCCCACTGAACAAGGATCCCGATGTGGGGCTCAATCCCAGGACCCTGAGATCATGACCCAAGCTGAAGGCAGACACTTAACTGACTGAGCCACCCAGGCACGCCATCATATTTTGTAAGCAGAGTGAACTTAGAAGTTATATTTGAGGTTAGTTTTAGATAATCCAACTGTCACTTAAATGCTTTATAACAACAGCAATTACTGAAAAATATCTTACAAATTTATTATTTGAAGGATGTGGAATTTTGTGTGGATGCCATACAAAAGAAATTTTTTTAATGTCCATGTGCTTTCCTTTGTGCATTTCTGCCTTATGCCCCACACTCCCTAGTTAGGCATCCTAGGCAGGAGCTGGGAAGAGCTGGGATTGAATAGCAGAAATGCAATGGGAAAGTAAGAGTTAAAGGTAAGCTTCCAACATGCAATGTGGAATTTTGCAGGAAGTAATTTGCAAATTAGGCTGAGTCAAGCCTGATGGAGCTCCTTGCAACTGAACTCCAGACCAGAAAGAAAGAAAAAAGGCAAGTTCAGCTCTCCAGCCCCAGGAGTGACCCTTCAGTGGTTTTAAATTTTTCCAGAAATACATCTTTATTAGAGGTGGTACATTCCTCAGAATCTTCAGAACAATGTCCGTATGGAGAGGGACAAGCAGGATTCTCTGGTCAGTGACCCTGAGCTCAGGTTGCCCAGAGTGGGTTCACTGGGACCAGGCAATTCAGCTTCTAGAAGTAACAAGGGCTTCCTTTCCTCTAGCAGCTTGAAACCTGTTTCTTCAAGGTTGCTGAAAGCTTATGGTTGGTGATGTCAGACATCTCCCAGCCGAGTTGGGTGTCACCCAGAGGGCTTTGTGCCTGTGTTCCGAGAACTTATTACCTATATGCAAAGTGTCCTCGTCTTTGTACTGTAAGAAAACAGACACCCAGGAGGACAGAGGATCTCCCCTAAAAACAAACTCACAGCTGCGTTCGTCTGGCTTTGTCTAGTTGATAAAAATATCCCTCAAAAGGGGACCTCGGTGGCTCAGTCAGTTGCATGTCAACTTTTGATTTTGGCTCAGGTCATGATCTCAGGGTCACAAGATGGAGCCCTGCATGGAGCCCTCGCTCAGTGGGAAGTCCGAGATTTTCTCCCTTTCCCTCTGCTTGTCCCCCTTCATGTGCATGCTTGCTCTCTTTCTCTCTCTCTCAAACAAATAAATCTTTAAAATATATGTATCCATCAGTGGAAAAGGGGGAGGAGCAAGATGGCAGAGGAGTAGGAGACCTGGGTATCGTTGGGTCCCAGGAGTTCAGCTAGATAGTTATTAAACTATTCTGAACACCTAGAAACTCAACAGGAGATTGAAGAGAAGTAGAGCAGCAATTCTAGAAACAGAAAAGCGATCACACTCTGGAAGGCAGGATGTGTGGAGAAGTGAATCTGAGCTGACATATGGGAAGACAGACCACGGCAGGAGAGGCTGGCTCCCGACAAGTGGTGGAGCAGCGGCACACAAAATCAGAACTTTTAGAAGTCAGCTCCACTGAGGGACATCACTCCAGAGGCTAAGCAGGGGGTGGAGCCCTTGTGGAGACAGTGTGGTCTCAGGACCTGCGGGGTCACAAAAAGATTGGGGGTGTCTGAGTGTGGCAGAGCCCCCAGGTATCAGAGCAGGGAAGCTGGCTACAAAGGCGGAGCCGAGAAGTGGGCTCTCAGCTCAGAATAATCTTAAACCATGATCTGAGGCACAGTCAGGCCACGGCTCTTTGAACAGGGGCCCCACAAGTGGCAGATCTGGGGAGACTCACCTTTGTCCTTCATGAGGAGAGGCGTGGGAGTGCATTGCAGGAATCTTCTGGGTTTGGACACTCCACACAGGGCCATACACCAGAGATAGAAATGCATGCTCACAGGCTGGGTGAGCACAGAGTGCGGCGGGAGACCAGGGAGATGGAAGGGACTGACTGCTTTTCTCTGAGGGTGCACTGAGGAGTGGGGCCCTGAGCTCTCGGCTCCAACCTGCTGGAGATTGGGAGGCCGCCATCTTCGTTTCCCATCCTCCAGAGCTCTATGGAAAGCGTTCAGGGAACAAAACCTCCTGAGAGTGAACCCGAGCAGATTACTTAGCCTGGCCCCTAGCAAAGGTGGTGCAGTTCCGCCCCCAGCAAAGATATTTGAGAATCACGGCAACAGACCCCTCCCCCAGAAGATCAGCAAGAACATCAAGCCAAGACCAAGTTCACTTATCAGTGAGAACTGCAGAACTTCAGAGCTAGGGGAAGGCAACACACAGAATTCATGGCTTTTTTCCCATGATTCTTTAGTCTTTCAAAGTTAAATTTTTTTAATTTCATTTTTTCTTATTTTTTAAAATTTTTCCTCTTTCCTATTTTAACATTGTTAAACTATCTTATCAATATCTTTTAAAAAATCTTTTTAAATTTTCATTGTTATACTCATATTCTATCCCTTCATTGTATATAACATTATTTTTTGTATACATATAGGTTTCTCTATTTAAGATTTTGGGATACAGTGTCTTCTACTGGATCAAAATATACCCTAAATCTAGCGCATGGCTTTGTTCTAGTCTCCAGCCTGATCACATTCTTCTCCCACCTTTTCTTTGTTTGTTTCCTTTTTTCAACCAACTTCTTATCAATTCCTTTTTTATAATGCTTTTAAATTTTCATCTTTACAGTCATATTCCATCCCTTCATCGTGTTTACCCTTATTTTTGTATATATATGAGTTTTTTTTTTTTCATTAAAATTTTGGGAGGCAGTTTCTTCTAACAGACCAAAGTACACCCAAAATCAATTATGTGGCTCTGTTCTATTCATCAGCCATATATATATAATTTTTTTCCTCCTTTCTTCACACCCCCACCCCCAATTTCAGGTCTCTTCCAACTGGGTTAGTGTGTATTTTTCTGGGGTCATTGCTATTCTTTTAGTATTGTATTCTCTCATTCATCTAGTCTTATCTGATAAAATGATAAGGTAGAAAAATACACTTCAAAAAAAGAACAAGAGAGAGTACCGATAGCTAGGGACCTAATCAATGCAGACATTAGTAAGATGTCAGAACTAGAGTTCAGAATGACAATTATAAAAATGATAGCTGAGCTTGAAAAAAGCATAGAAGATATGAGTGAATCCCTTTCTAGAGAAATAAAGGAATGAAAATCTAACCAAGGTGAAATTTAAAAAGCTATTAATGAGGTCCAATAAAAAATGGAGGCTCTTACTGCTAGGATAAATGAGGCAGAAGACAGAATTAGTGATATAGAAGACCAAACGATGAAGAATAAAAGAAGCTGAGAAAAAGAGAGATAAACTACTGGACCACGAGGGAAGAATTCGAGAGATAAGTGATACCATAAGATGAAACAATATTCGAATAATTGGGATCCCAGAAGAAGTATAAAGAGAAAGAGGGGCAGAAGGTATATTGGAGCAAATTATAGCAGAGAATTTCCCTAATTCGGGGAAAGAAACAATCATCAAAATCCAGGAGGCACTGAGGAGACCCCTCAAAATCAATAAAAATAGGTCCACACCCCGTCATCTAGTAGTAAAACTTACAAGTCTCAGTGACAAATAGAAAATCCTGAAAGTAGCTCAGGAAAAGAGGTCTGTAACCTACAATGGTAGAAATATTAGGCTGGCAGCAGACCTATCCTCAGAGACCTGGCAGACCTGAAAGGACTGGGATAATATATTTGGAGCACTATGAGAAAAATATGTAGCCAAGAACACTATATCCAGCTAGGCTGTCATTGAAAATAGAAGGAGAGATAAAAAAAAAAAAAAAAAAAAAAACCCAAAAAAAAAAACCTTCCAGGACAAACAAAAATTAAAAGAATTTGTAAACACCAAACCAGCCCTAAAGGAAATATTGAAAGGGGTTCTCTAAGCAAAGAGAGAGCCTAAAAGTATCAGACCAAAAAGGAAGAGAGACAACATACAGTAACAGTCATGTTATAGGCAATACAGTGGCACTGAATTCATATCTTTCAAAAATTATCCTAAATGTAAATGGGCTAAATGCCCCAGTTAAGACACAGGGTAGCAGAATGGATAAAACAACAAGACCCATCAATAAGCTCTCTATGAGAAACTCATTTTAGACCCAAAGACACCTCCAGATTTAAAGCGAAGGGGTAGAAAACAATTTACCATGCTAATGGACATCCAAAGAAAGCTGGGGTGGCAATTCTTATAACAGATAAATAAAATTTTAAGCCGAAGACTATAATAAGAGATGAGGAAGGAGACTATATCATACTTAAGGACTCTGTCCAACAAGAAGATCTAATAATTTTAAATATCTATGCTCCTAACATAGGAGCACAAAACTATATAAACCAATTAATAACAAAAGTCAAAGAAACCCATTGACAATAAGACAATAATAGTAGGGGACTTCAACAGCCCCCTCAATGAAATGGACAGATTATCTAAGCAAAAGATAAACAAGGAAAGAAAGGCTTTAAATGACACACTGGATCAGTTGCACATCACAGATATTCAGAACATTCCATCCTAAAGAAACAGAATACACATTCTTCTCTAGTGCATATAGAACATTCTCCAGAATAGATCACATCCTGGGTCACAAATCAGGTCTCAGCTGGTACCAAGAGATCGGGATCATTTCCTGCATATTTTCAGGCCACAATGCTTTGAAACTAGAACTCAACCACAAGAGGAATGTTGGAAAGAACTCAAATACTTGGAGACTAAAGAGCATACTACTAAGGAATGAATGAGTCGACCAGGAAATTAAAGAATTTAAAAAATTCATGGAAACACATGAAAATGAAAACACAAATGTTCAAAATCTGTGGGACACATCAAAGGTGGTCATGAGAGGAAAGTACATAGTAATAAAAGCCTTTCTCAAGAAACAAGAAAGATCTCAAATACACAACCTAACCCTACATCTAAAGGAGCTAGAGAAAGAACAGCAAGTAAAGCCTAAACCCAGCAGGAGAAGAGAAATCATAAAGATCAGAGCAGAAATCAATGAAATAGAAACCAAAAGAACATTAGGACAGATCAATGAAACTAGGAGCTTGTTCTTTGAAAGAATTAATAAGATTGAGAAACCCCTGGACAGACTTATCAAAAAGAGAAGAGAAAGGACCTAAATTAATAAAATCATGAATGAAAAAGGAGAGATCACAACCAACACCAAAGAAATACAAACACTTATAAGAACATTTATGAGCAACTACATGCCAGCACATTTGACAACCTGGAAGAAATGGATGCGTTCCTAGAGACATATAAACTACCAAAACTGAACCAGGAATAAATAGAAAACCTGAATAGGCCCATAACCAGTAAGGAGATTGAAGCAGTCATCAAAAATCTTCCAACAAACAAGAGCCCAGGGCCAGATGGCTTCCCAGGGGAATTCTACCAAACATTTAAAGAAGAATTAATACCTATTCTCTTGGGCGCCTGGGTGGCTCAGTGGGTTGAGCCACTGCCTTCGGCTCAGGTCATGATCTCAGGGTCCTCGGATCGAGTCCCGCATCGGGCTCTCTGCTCAGCAGTGAGCCTGCTTCTCTCTCTCTCTCTCTCTCTCTCTCTCTGCCTGCCTCTCCATCTACTTGTGATCTCTGTCAAATAAATAAATAAAATCTTTAAAAAAATACCTATTCTCTTGAAAATGTTTCAAAAAAAAAAAAAAGAAATGGAAGAAAAACTTCCAGTCTTATTTTATGAGGCCAGCATTACCTTGATCCCAAAACCAGACAAAGACCCCATCGAAAAGAATTACAGACCAATATCCCTGATGAACATGGATGCAAAAATTCTCACCACAATACTAGCCAAGAGGATCCAACAGTACATTAAAAGAATTATTCACTACAACCAAGTGAGATTTATTCCTGGGCTGCAAGTTTGGTCCAATATCCGAAAATTAATCAATGTGATACAATACATTAATAAAAGAAAGAACAAGAACCATATGATACTCTCAATAGATGCTGAGAAAGCATTTGACAAAGTACAACGTCCTTTCTTGATCAAAACTCTTCACAGTGTATGCATAGATGGTACATACCTCAATGTCATCAGAGCCATCAATGAAAAACCCACAGCGAATATCATTCTCAATGGGGAAAAACTGAGAGCTTTTCTGCTAAAGTCAGGAACACGGCAGGGATGTCCATTACCACCCCCTGCTATTCAGCATAGTACTAGAAGTCCTAGCCTCAGCAATCAGACAACAAAAAGAAATAAAAGCCATTCAAATCGGCAAAGAAGTCACTCACTCACTCTTTGCAGATGATATGACACTTTATGTGGAAAACCTAAAAGACTCCACTCCAAAACTGCTAGAACTCATACAGGAATTCAGTAAGATGTGAGGATAGAAAATCAATCCACAGAAATCAGTTGCATTTCTATACACCAACAACAAGGCAGAAGAAAGAGAAATGAAGGAGTTGATCCCATTTACAATTGCATCCAAAACCATAAGATACCTAGGAATAAATCTAACCAAAGAAGCAAAGAATCCGTACTCAGAAAACTATATTCATGAAAGAAACTGAGGAAGGCACAAAAGAATGGAAAAATGTTCCATGCTCATGGATTGGAAGAACAAATATTGCGAAAATGTCTTATGCTACCTAGAGCAATCTACAGGTGTAATGCAGTCTCTATCAAAATACCATCAACTTTCTCAAAGAAATGGAACAAATAGTCCTAAAATTTATATGGAATCAGAAAAGACCCTGAATAGCCAGAGGAATGTTGAAAAAGAAAACCAAACCTGGTGGCTTCACAATTCCAGACTTCAAGCTCTACTACAAAGCTGTAATCATCAAGACAGTATGGTACTGGCACAAAAACAGACACAGAAATCAATGGAATAAAATAGAGAGCCCAGAAATGGATGCTCAACTCCATGGTCAACTAATCTTCAACAAAACAGGAAAGAATGTCCAATGGAAAAAAGACAGTCTATTCAACAAATGGTGCTGGGAAAATTGGACAGTCACATGCAGAAGAATGAAATGGGACCATTTCCTTACACCACACACAAAAATAGACTCTACATGGCTGAAAGACCTCAATGTGAGACAAGAATCCATCAAAATCCTGGAGAAGAACACTGGCAGCAACCTCTTTGACCTCAGCCACAGCAACTTCTTTCTAGAAACATCACCAAAGGCAAGGAAAGCAAGGGCAAAAATGAACTACTGGGACTTCATCAAGATCAAAAGCTTTTGCACAGCAAAGGAAACATTGAACAAAACCAAAAGACAACCGACAGAATGGGAGACGATATTTGCAAATGGCATATCAGATAAATAGCTAGTATCCAAAATTTATAAAGAACTATCAAACTCAATACCCAAAGAAGAAATAATCCAATCAAGAAATGGGCAGAGGGGGACACCTGGGTGGCTCAGTGTGTTAAGCCTCTGCCTTAGGCTCTGGTCATAATCTCAGGGTCCTGGGATAGAGCCCCACATGGGGCTCTGCTCAGCAGGAAGCCTGCTTCCCCTCTCTCTCTCTGCCTGCCTCTCTGCCTACTTGTGATCTCTCTCTCTGTGTGTGTTAAATAAATAAATAAAATCTTTAAAAAAAAAAAAAAGAAATGGGTAGAGGACATGAACAGATATTTCTGCAAAGAAGACATCCAAATGGCCAACAGATACACAAAAAATGCTCAACATCACTCGGCATCAGGGAAATACAAATTGAAACCACAGTGAGATACCACCTCACACCAGTCAGAATGGCTAAAATTAATCAGTCAGGAAACAGCAGATGTTGGCAAGGGTGTGGAAAAAGGGGAACCCTCCTACACTGTTGGTGGAAATACAAGCTGGTGACTCCACTCTGGAAAACAGTATGGAGGTTCCTCAAAAGTTGAAAATGGAGCTACCCTATGACCCAGCGATTGCACTACTGGATATTTACCCTAAAGATACAAATGTAGTGAACCAAAATGGCACATGCGTCCAAATGTTTATAGCAGCAATGTCCACAATAGCCAAATTATGGAAAGAATCTAGATGTCCATCAACAGATGAATGGATAAAGATGTGGTATATCTATCTATCTATCTATCTATCTATCTATCTATCTATACTGCGCAGCCATCAAAAACCCCGAAATCTTGAAATTTGCAATGATGTGGATGGAACTAGAAGGTATTATGCTGAGTGAAATAAGTCAATCACAGAAAGACAATTATCATATGATCTCTCTAATGAGGAATTTGAGAGGCAGGGTGGAGGGTTGTTGGGGGAAGGGAGGGAAAAAATGAAACAAGATGGGACCAGGAAGGGAGACAAACCATAAGAGACTCTTAATCTCAGGAACCAAACTGAGGGTTGCTGGGGGTGGGGGGAGGGATAGGGTGGGTGGGTGATTGACATCGGGAAGGGTATGTGCTATGGTGAGTACTGTGAAATGTGTAAACCCGATGATTCACAGATATGTACCCTGGGGCAAATAATACATTATATATTAATAAAAGAAAAAGAAAGGAGAACGAAAGAAACTAAATAAATAAATATATAATATATCCATCAATGGAAAAATAGTTAACTACATTATGGGACAAATATGTAATAGAATACTGTGCAATCATTACAAAAGATGATTGAATTGTATAATTTTGACTTGGAAAGATGTCTATAAATATCTTGAATGATAAAAAAAATAAATCCAGTGGCTCTTGGTGGCTCAGTGGGTTAAAGCCTCTGCCTTCAGCTCAGATCATGATCTCGGGGTCCTGGGATCGAGCCCCGCATCGGGCTCTCTGCTCAGCGGGGAGCCTGCTTCCCCCTCTCTCTTCTGCCTGCCTCTCTGCCTACTTGTGATCTCTGTCAGTCAAATAAATAAATAAAATCTTTTTTAAAAATTAATAAATAAATTTTAATTTTTAAAAAATTATTTTAATTTTTTATTTTATTTTTATAATCAGAAAAAATAAACTTTTCATTTTGCAATAAAGTATTTGTCACACCTCAAAAAGCTCATTGTTCTCTATGAATAGTCCTCCTGTTGCTAATTATAGCTTCAACTACTACATTTTGGAAAATTATAAATCAATAATTATGTTAAGAAATAAATAGCTAAACGATAGTATTTTTCTGGCTATACTATAATTTAGGTAAGATTTCTCTACGTGAAGGGGCATGGGGGCTTTTCAAACCCCCATTTCAAACTTTTGATAAATTAATGAATAAAAATACATTGATATATAAATCCTTATTCTCCGACTAGTTCATTAGTATACAGAGGAAAATTTACTGAAGCAAAGTAAAATTTGAAAAATACCCCAAATTGCTCTAACCAATGATTAGAGAGTCTTTATCAAGTTAGGTTTGTCTTGTCTTTTTAACAACTCTTTGCCATTTAATAATTAAAAAGAAACAATCTTGTTTTCATTTAGATTTGGTTAGTTCCTAGGAAGACTGGGCACATTAGTATATTACTTGCTATTTTCATAAAATGTTAAATATATGAATTACCTTTTCATGTCCTTTGTTCATTTTAATTTAATTTAGGGGGAGAGGTTCTTCATGAGAACAATGAGCTCACCTCTAAAATAATTTTGTAAATATTCACTCAATTTTATATTTTTATTTTGTTGTCAGATATGCATAGAGAGTAATATGTATTTTATGTGGTCAAATCTATTACAAATTTTACTTTTTAAATATTTTTCCATTCATTTTTTTTGTAGCTGAAAAGTCCTTCCCCATTCCAAACTCAGCTGATCTGTTACTGAATTCTTTACTTTATTGCTTAATCATTTACATCTAATTCTTCAGTTCATCTGGAATTTATTTTGAGGTATGATATGAGGATCTAAGTTATTCCTTTTCCCAAATGGCTAACCAACTATTGAGATACTAAATATGACATCCACTAAGATCTGCTACTTAATTGTTGAACAAGTTAGAAGTTTCGTTCTTCCAGAATAATTTGAGGCAGTTTGTAGTTTGTTGCTTGCTAAAAGTAGTACACAGGAATTAAATTCTCCCGTGACTACCACTTCACTCGCCTTCCCCGGTTTCTCACCTGTTTTCCAACCCCCTACTCCCCTCCCCCGCCCCCAACTGCAGTGAACCACAGCTCCCACTCCTCCTCTTCCAGGTGCATTGCTGAAATTGTAGTCCTGCAGTACACGTAGAGAGAGAGGGGGGTTGATCTGGTGTCAGAGGGTCTTCACTGCCTCACAGAGCTGTCTCGGTGCTGAGGAGGTCATTGCCAGCTCTCACCCGTGAAGTCCCCATTATCTCTGGAGCCGTGGGATGCGTGAAAACTTCCTTAAGCATCCTGATCAGGAGCCTCTTAAACAGTTAACGAAACTTCTCTGGAGCGAGTCAGAGCACTGACCGATGGGTTTAATCCCCGAGGCAGTTGTAATTTACAACTGACTTCACAAATCGTTTTAGAAAGTGTGCACACTGAGAGAGAGGTGGTGATAAATCGGGGATCTTGCCGGCTCTCAGCCTTCTTAACCCAAGATCTAGTAATGATTTCCCTACTTAAATTATTCATTTCACTGGAATCAACCCTTTAAGGAAGACTTCAGACTTAGCAACCCATGGATGATGGCATAAATTTGTAACATATATAAAATATGTAAAGCATCTTACAGCACTTTTGCCTCACTATCCGTAAACTTAATTTTTTTTTAATCTGGCATTTTTACTTAAAAGATAAATCCATTTTAATCCCTGCAGCAATTGTAATGGATTACAGCAAAGAGGAAAAAAGAGAAGTTTCAAGTCAAAATGATAATGTTTCATTTCCCACAACCTTCTCTTACCCAAAAACTCTTCACCATAAACTTTCCCTAAACTTTTTATTTTGTGAGGAAAAAAAAAAAAAAATGTGTGCTCTGTTTTAATGCAGTTCTAATTCTTTCTGTGTCTTCAGTAATTGTACCTCATTCCAAAACACGTCGCCAAAAATAACCTGTGAGCAACAGCGCAGCTTTGTCTCAGCAGGAGGATCTCCATACTTTGTGGCTACTTTTATTCTGAGAGTAGCACACTCTTCCTTAGCGAATTAATCTTTCAGTGGAATTCCTTCTGCACTATTTAGCAAAACAACCCGACTGGGGCCTAACCCACCCTCTGTAAGTCATTAGAGATAAGTATGTTTAATCCATTCTGAATATTTTACTCTAATATGCTCTTCAGTCACAAATAAACAGCCGAATCAACCTGCCTTTGGGGCTGTTGGGTCCAGATTTAAACCTACACATACAACTGTGTGCCACCTGACCACCCCCCCACTCTCCCCCACCCCCACGTCTCTATGGTGACTCAAACTTACCTTCTAAAGGGGCAGGAAACAAAACAGCCAGCAGGCTCCTGGCATGTCAGACCAATGGTGTATTTCCTTCTTCCTCCCACCAAATGTTAAGAAACTTAACCTGAGTTAGAAAAGTTGCTTCAGCTCCTCCCTCGGGCAATGTTCTATCCTCCATAGCTCCTCATTAGGGTTCAACTTGATTTTTTTTTTTTTTTTTTCTGCTCAGGCTCAAGTTGCCTGTCTGTGACTCCATCCACCCCCGTTTAGCACCTGTATCCCTGCCTCTGTTCCAGAGTCTAACTGTTCATCCACCCATAATAGTCTGGCTCCTCCAAGGTCAATCAAAACCCTGGTAGAGAGGCCAGAAATGATGCTAATGGCCTTGCTGCCAAGACCACAAGACCTGCTGAAGCTAGATTAGGATTTATTTTAAAAAATAGATATGTTTCTTCTCCATTACTTAGAAAAGAAAGAAAATTTAAAGTGTTTCTCAAAACAAAGTATACCCCAGGGTTGGCATTAAAAGAATCCATAAGACCCTGTAGGGCAAGACTTGCATCATTTTCATTTTCTTGACCCAGGGGAGCTTTGCATGGATCCCGTTATTCTGGTCAGGGATAACCAGTGCCTCTCTGTTTTTTCAAAACTGCATTTGGGGTCATGGACATACATATTCCTGTGAAAGGCTTGGAGCAGTCCTGCTTAAAGTGTGGTCCACAAACTTGTGCTTGTCCACACTGACAGAAGTACAGAAATTGAGACAGGATCCACACTGTTGTAGAGGATATGGAGCGCTCTCTCCTACCTTGCTAGTGGGAATGCAAAAACCACACATTTTGAAGACAATACGGCAGTTTCTTATAAAGTTAAGAAAATCTGTACACGGGGCACCTGGGTGGCTCAGTGGGTTAAGCCTCAGCCTTCGGCTCAGGTCATGATCTCGGGGTCCTGGGATCCAGCCCCGCGTCGGGCTCTCTGCTCAGCGGGGAGCCTGCTTCCCCCCCTTTCTCTCTGCCTGCCTTTCTGCCTACTTGTGATCTCTGTCTGTCAAATAAATAAATAAAAATCTTAAAAAAGAAAAGAAAGAAAATCTGTATAGTCACCATGCAACCCAGCATTCGTACTGTGAAGTAGTTACCCAAGAGAAATAATGACATGTGTCCACACAAAGGTTGTGTGTAACAGCATTATTTACAGTAACCAGAAACTGAAAACAGCCCAAATCTCTATCTGCTAGTAAGTGAATAAACAAACTGTGGTATAAATGTAAGGGGCTACTTAGCCAGAGGGAGCCATTTTGTTGTTTATGCAGTAAACTTAGATTGACCCTGCCCCTCCCAGAGGAACTTAAAAGCAAGTCCGGGAAACCAGTCCCAGGTAGCAAAGCCCAGATACAAGGGCGGGTCAGGCCAGGTGGAGACATCCAATCAGTGGGTGGCGCATACTGTCTCCCCAGCTACCAAGGAGAGTGGGCCCCGCCTTTTGGGCGCCAATTCTGACCAAGGTGATAGGCTAGTTCAAATATCTACTAGGGTAAATTGAAATTCAATTGGCCTCCTGTGTGTGACCTAGCATGACTGTGCAGCTTTCTCTGTGTTTTACAATCTCATTGGCCACCTGTGTGTGGCCAGGCTCAACCACACGGCCTTTGCTCTATAAAAGTTAGTCTGTGAGGCTGGGAGTGGTCGTCTCTTTTTAAGAGACAGCCCTGACCAGTCGGTTTGATTCTTGATGCTTGGCGCGAAATAAAGCTTTGCTTGACCTTCACTTTGTATCAGTCTCGCTCCTTTGATCACGGACCTATTATTGGGGGACCTATTAATAAACATATTATAGAATATTATACACCAAAGAAAAGGAATGGACTGATATATACAAGCACATAGATGACTATCACAAATACTATTTTAGGTGAAAGAAGCCAAACATGAAAGACGACATACTGTACGATTCTATTTAGGTGAAATTCTACTAAAGGTAAAACTATGGGGAGAGAAAGAAAGTTCATGGTTGTCTGGAGCCAGGGATCAGAGTGGAGGGAACACTGCAGAGGGACAAGAGGGAACTTTTCAAAATGATGGAACTGTTCCGGTTTGGGTGGAATTTGAATGACTGTATACAGTGATAAAAACTTATCAAATAGTATTCATAAAGTGAGTAAATCTTATTATATGTACATTAAACCTCAATAAAATGAGAGAAAAGGGAAGGAAAGAAAAAAGGAAGGAGATAGAAAAAGGAAAGAAGAGAAAAGGAAAGGAAAGAAAAGAAAGAGAAAAAGGGAGGGAGGGAGGGAGGAATGAAAGAAGGAAGGATGGAGGAAGGAAGGGGGAAGGAGGAAGGGAGGGAAGTAAGGAGAGAGGGAGGAAGGAAGGAAGTGGGGAAGGAAGGAGGGAGGGGGAGGTAGGAAGGAAGGGAGAAAGAGAAGGTCAACAATAAAAGATCTTCGTTCTGAAAGTAAATGAAATAGTTTGAGGGGAAAAAATAAAATTTCATTTACCCCACCATACCCCAAAAGAGAAGTCTGAGTCACAACCAATGAGTCTGAAGTAGAGGTATTTTTATTTTATACTATTCACACTGAGTTCCGAGATTCCTTTGTTAAGTGGGATGTGGGGGGACAAGACCAGCACCCGCTGCCAGTCTGCCTCCGTCATGTCAGCCGCTGAGTCAGGAAGTATCCTTAGACCTGAGGTAAATCTGAGTCTTTGCTATACACACCTTCAGATGAAGACTTCAGAGTGTGGCCTACTGTCTCTAAAGACAAAATGTCATTCTTACTCTAACATTAATTTGTGTTCCTTTTCACTAGCACCTCAGAGAATAGCATCAACAGCTCAATGTTTACTTCAATGAATCAAGGCTGTTTCCATAGCAACACCTCTGATTCTCTGGAACTGCCATTTTATGTCAATTTATTATTAATGGAAGATGAAACAAAAGAAAGCACACAGAAGAAAGAAAGCTTAGTGCCAAAGACTGACAAACAGAACAAGGTGCAAGGGAAGTAAATGTGTGATTGGCAAGACTTTTAATACTTAATGGGCTCTGATGTTATTCAACAGATAACCACTCCACATTTATTTAGGTTTATGTAATGTTTTCATAGGACCATAGAGTCTTTGAGCTAAAATGGCCTTAAAAGCTGTCTGCAAACCTTCATTTTAGAATCCAGAACACTTAGTCCCAAAAGGTGTAAGGGATTTAATGAAGGTCATTTGGCTGGTAAGGGGCAGAGCCAAGAGCTGAACACAGGACACAGAACTGATGTCTGAGGCTCTTTTAGGCATGACATGATAATGTGTCTTTCACTTGTTAGTCCACGAGCTTAGGCTCAGCTAAATACTTTTTTGGGGATTCCATTGTACTGAATACCCAGAGTTTCACGACCTGGCCTACCAACAAGGAAGGTGAGGCCGTCGACGTGGTTACCAGGACCATTGCTTATAACTGAGAAGTAAACTCAGATGTCGTGTAGCAAGCACGTTTCAGCAAGAACCCAACTGCAAGAAGTAGAGACCACCCTAAGGATTTTACGCAGAACGTGATTTAATACAAGGAATCAGGTGCTTTGGAAATTGGTGGAAGGACTGGAAGACTGTGCTGTAGGCTAGTTCTCCAAGAACGATGCCCAGAACCATGTGGAACTGACCATCCAGGGAAGCTTTCACGTCTGTCCCAACCAGGAAGGTGGAAAATCAAGAGGCTGCTGCTGGAACTTTTGAGTCCAAGAAACTGTCATTGTGGCTGAGATCCAGAATCAAGTAGCTCGTATCCAGAAGTCACTGGTACTCTCACCATCCACAAATCTGGAGATTGGACTGGACCACTTCCGGAAGGAAGAAAACACTACATTCTAGAACCACATGGGACATCACCAACAGCCCCAAAAGCAACAAGAAGGTGCCTCAACCTCATTTCCATCTTTTCCATCTTTAAATTTCTAATGAATGCATCTCAAGACCTGACTTGCACCCGGAACCTTACTCATAGGGAAGTATAAAAATGCAGGTTTTTTTTTTTTTAAGATTTACTTATTTATTTGAGAGAGAGAGCAGGGGGAGGGGCAGAGGAAGACAGAGGGTGAATCCTCAAGCAGACTCTCTGCTGAGCACAGAGCTTGACGCAGGGTTTGACCTCACCACCCTGAGCTCATGACCTGAGCTGAAATCAAGAATAGGATGCTTAACCAACTAAGCCATCCAGATGCCCCAAAATGTAATTTGTTTTAAAAGCTTTCCAATTTCCACTCTACTGGAAGATGGGGTAAATGAGGAGGGATGGACTGCTGAGTGTCAGTTGACTGTGTAGTCAGGTGAAGGAACTCATTAAGCCTGTTGGTTGATGGGTATTCATACAAATCCACAACCACTGATGTGTTACACTGGGAGGAAGAAGAATACTTTGGTGAAAGAGGGTAAACGAGTTCCCTAAAACACCGCTAGAGGGAAGGAAGGGAGGTGAAGCTACCACATTACACAGCTTTCTACATGACCATTTAAACATTTTCAAGCATGTAGCTCATGACTCAGTAATCCCACCTATAATTTTCTAGTCCAGAGAAATACCTGCGCATGTGCACAATGGCATATGCATGAGGATTTGATTTCAGATCGTGTATAGCAGTGCGATACTTAGAAGTAAAATAATATTCATCACCAGAATAATGACTGACCAAACTATGGAAAAGCCTTCCTAGGAAAATTAAACAAAACATTTTAAAAAAAGATAGGACGATCTGTATTGTCAATGAAGGATCTTGAGGACATACTGTAGAAATTGTTCTGGGTGCATAATTTAGCTGCTGGAATGACCAAGAGACAAATCCATATGAACAAGAAATGGTCTGCACCAATTTCTGGGTGCAGATGACCCCCTCAGACAGATGAAGGGTATTAAAAAAAGGTGAGAGTGATGGGAAAGACATCTTGAGATGTCTTCAGGAAAGATTTCTAGGGGAGGGGAGAATTCCTGTTACTTCCATTCAGGTCTAACAAGAGGGGCTCCAAGGGAAAACTTTGTTGAGGAGGGGACAGAATGGATGGGGCCTGACTCTTCCCCCAGAAAATCTAAAGGGTGGACAATGGCTGGTTTAGTGCTTTGTGTGAGAGCCAGAGAGCACCACTGCGCTGAGAAAGACCACCTTTTCCAGCACATGAGAGGTAGAGGATAGGAGAAGGCTTCTTTGGGCCAGGGCAACCACGGAGGACTGACGTCCCCAGTTAGATAGTCTCTTGGGAACCCCAGTTGGAGCAGGCAGCCCAGGGGATACAACACATCTGCAGCAGAAGAGGAGCATCCCCAGACTGAGAGTTAGTACTTCAATATATTGGGGGGGGCGGGTCAGAATTTAAACTACAACACAAGGAAATTGACCAAGCCATGAATAATCTGTTTTAGATCAACCAGGGAAAGAGTCCAAGACGCCCCAGTATGTGAAAACTGTCTAACCACCCCCCAACCCATTCTCACTTCCTCTCTTCTGCCTTGACCTTGGGAGGCAACAGCTAAAGGGGGATGGGGGGAGGTGGGCAGCAAGGAGCAGGATGCAGGATACATCATTCCCCCAAAGCAGACAGTCACTACCTAACTACAAGCTCTAGTGGGAAAAAGAGGCCCTATCTTTGAAGGAGAATTAAAATGTTGATTGATATCTTGGACCACACATTTAAAAAAAAAAAACAACTTCCTATCCTGGAAACTTTCAAGCATACAAAAAGCAGAGAGAATAGAATAATGAATTCCCTATGTACCCATTGCCCAAATTCAACAATTATCAACTCATGGCCAGTATATTTTTTTAATATACACCTTACCCAGATCTCCCTTCCCCAGATTATTCTAAAGTAAATCCCAGACGTTGTAGCATTTCACCCAGAGATATTTTAACATGTATCCCTGGAAAATAAAAACTCTTTTTTAAAAATAAAACATTTTTATCTTATTCTATAACCAAAATATCATTATCATATTCTCAAAATTAAAAAAAAAATCCCATAATATCCATTATTTACTAAATGTTCAACTTTCTCCATTTGTTGTATTAAAATTTCATATGCTTTCTTTATTCACCTGAGTAGCCAAAAAGATCTATACATAGCAATGAGTTGTTATTTCTTCTAAGTCACTTTTAACCTATAGGTTTCTCTCTCCTCCCTGCCTTCTTTTTTCTTTACAATACTTTGTAAAGAAACTGGGTCTTTGTCCTCTGGATTTCCTGTGGTCTGGTTATTGCTGCTCACATCCCCATGGTGTTGTTTACCATGTTCTTCTGTCTCCTGTATTTTTGGTAAATTGGAAGTTGGATCTAGAGCAGTGGTTCTCAAAAGTAGTCCATGGGAGGAGATTTTAAAAATCCTGAAGCCCAAGGGAGTGCCAGGTCAATTACATCAAAGACTCTGGGATTTTTAAAAACTTCTCAGATGATCCCACTATGCAGCCAATACTGAAAATCACTTCTCTAGAGTTCTACTCCTATTTAACTTCAAATTTTCCTTTCTTTGACAGGTGTTTGTTGTATACTTTACACTGGATATTTAAAATTTCCAAAGTGACCTTTTTTTTTTTTACAATACCATGAATATAGAAGTGTCTATGACCTGACTGGTCAGAAGCATCTTGAGAATGGCCCTGTTTTCCATCCAGCAGCAAGAAATGATTACTCCCCCTGAACAGATTCTAAAAGGACAATAGGAGGAAAAATAAAGGATGTTGGATCATTTCAGAAATTGTTCTTAAGCAATGAGCCAGTCACATGTAAATGGATAGGGAGATATCTAGAAGGGCACACACAAAACTCACAGCTGTGGTTACCTCTGGGAAGTGACTGAATTTGGTGTGGCAGCAGAGTGTTTGTGTCTGTGTCCATGACAAATTATAGTCTTATCACCAACGTTTAAATTTTAGATTGAAAATAAAATTATGTGTTAATTGTGTAAGTGAAGTTCATGAAAAGGGAAATGACAGTGGATTTTTTAACATTAAAATTTCATATTTTTCCTTTATAAAAGTATTATATTTTCACTAGAGAAATTTTTAAAAATAAAGGAAGAAGAAAAGTAAGCTATAAACTATAACTTCCCCACTCCAGACTTATTTTTATGTATTTGCAAAATTAGTTTACCATGGACAAAATGTCTTTCCTTGATTTTTAAACTTCCTCCCTGGTCATAGCCACCAGATGCCCATCTACTAATGTTTTTTTCTGCTTGAAAATTTTCAATCACAACTCATAATAATTATTTTATTACATAACAATTTATATTTATTCCAGGTGCTCTACCAGCTATCATTCTCACAAAAACTTGAAAATGTGAATTCTTTTATTGTTCTCAATTTAGAGATGACAAGGGGTTGAGAGGAGATAAAAACTTTCCCAAGCATTTGGTGATGTCTAATCCCCTTTTCTTAGCTAGGAGGCTGGGGTGAAGCTGGCCAAGAGAGTGTCTCCTCTGTGAAGCTGTGAATATTTCAAAATCAAGAAATCCCTTCAAAGTCCTAAATTAAGCAGTGAGCCAACAGTGATAAATCAGAAAAGTGGGAGAGCTCAGAGACGGATCTGGAAGCCACAAAACCGAGCCAGGGAATCTGCAAACTACAGAGATACAAGCAGGGTTGCATGCATGGAAGGGATAGATGTTTCCAGGCTGACACCCAGGGGAATGTTGCCACTCATGTCTATATTTAGTTTGCTGAGATGGGTCAGGTACGGGTGGGCAGTCAGGTTCTGGGACCAATCCATTTCATGTACAGCTTAATACAGAATGTCAAGCGAATGTCTCCTTGATTTTCTTGAGTCACTGATGGCATAGGGTTGTAGGGCATAGAGTGGTCGCTCTCCCCACCCCACCCCCTGACTACTGTCCCCAGAAATAGCCAGCAGAATTGGTTGTAAAGGTCAGCACCTTTACTTTTCCTGGGTGCTCTGGAACAAATTAAGCCATTTCCTCCTGCCACTGGGAGGAGTTCTTGATGGGGTAATCATGACCCTGACCTACGGATTTGTGCATCTAAAGAGGGATTTACTTTATTTAGTTGAGTTTGGAAGAAATGCTCCTAATTGCACATTGCAACATTATCCCAAGTCTCTGTTTCCCAATTATATTTGCATTACAGTTAACCACTGAAAAAATAAAGTCAAATTGAAAGACGTAGTAGCATGGCTTTCTAAAACACAGAAAAAAATCTTAAAGATATTTGAAGAAACAAATGTGTTATTTATTTCACTATATTTTTATGTTTTTACTGTGATTTTATTTTTTGTTATAGACAGCAGCCAGATAACCTAGGAGTCTTTTTAACATGTTTTTCTTGGTATTGACAGACTGAAAATCTATTTTGTGCAAGTGGCAGCAGAGGGCGCTCTTCCTACAGATTAGTTTCTATCAGAAATTTCTTCCTAAAGGAAAACTGTTAAAATATCTGTATGTTAGTAAGTTTATGGCTCCTCCTAAACATACACATAATTTTATTTATAAGTGTATCTATAATAGCTGTTTATGTGTTTATAGAAATACATATTTGTAAATATATTTAATATATAAATAAATATATTTATTTAAATTATGTATATACATGTTTAGAAAGAGCCATAAATGTAACATACACAAATACAGATAAATAGATAGATTACTTTTATGGTTTCTCCCCATCTATTAGTACTAAAACCATATGTGATTATGTTCCCTTAAGTAATAACCACTTTTTTCTCCTTAAGCATGTTAACTTCCTGTTTCACACTGGGAACTCAGTCTTCAGCACAGGAAACCTGGACTTCGGGGTACTGCCCTCTCATCCTCCAGTTTATGTACTTTTTCTTAGGGTTCTCCCTGGAGAACCAGAAGCCATTTTTGGAGCATGTCCAGCAGAGAAAGGAGGCATATTTAGTTTCTCCTGTGATGGCTTTGGTTATGCTCTGCTGTGAGCTCCAATACTCCTTCCTTCCTTTCTCTCCCCTCCCCTCCCATCGCCCTGCTCCTCCAAGCCCTTCTTCACGATTACATGCTTCCATCGTTGTCCTCCATCTGCAAAGCCATAGGCCTCACCGTCTACGCTACCCACTTGTAGCTGGTCTCCAGGGTGGCCCCAGTAATCCCTGCCTGCTTTACTTGTATATCCTTAGTGCCCTCTGGCCTCCAGCAGGCTGATCTGTGTGCCCTCTAGGATATTGTGGGAATGGTGGTGTGTAACTTGCACAATTAAGGTCACAAAAGACACATGGCTTCCACCTCGATGTGTCTTGGATCACTGAGCCAGCTGCCATGCTGACAGGCTCATGTAGTCCCATGGAGGGTCCTTGTTTCAACACACTGAGCTCTCCTGCCAACAGCCAGCAGTGGCTTAGCCATGGGAGTGAGCCACCTTGGAAAGCAAATCCTCCAGCCCTAAGAAAGCCTTCGGGTGGTGCAACCCTGGTGGCCATTGGACTATAGCCTCATCAGAAGCCCTGGGCCAAAGCCACCTAAGCCACTTCCGAATTCCTAACCCAGAGGAAATGTGACATAGTAAATGTTGTATTGTTTTAGGACGCTAAGTTGGGGCGTAGTTTGTTACACATCCCTTGATACGAATACTCCTCTCCCTGTGCTTGATGACGTGTTCAGCACCACGGGCTTGTGATCTCACATACCGGCTGTGTATGCTCTCCCAGGCTCCTCATCCATTTCAAGGTAAAATCCAAACCCCTCACACGGCCCAAGATTGAGAGAGGACTTTGATCACCCCCAATTTGACTTCAGTCCCTACTTTGTAACTGATTAAGTTCTTCTTTCCCTGCTTATCTCTTAACTTGGGCGAAAGACCCTTCAGGCAAAGCATCTCTTGAGGGGAATGGAAACTACCCCCTCAAGCAATAAGGACTGCCCTGAGCCAGCAAGACTCGGCCGGACTGACTCCAAGACAATGCTCTGCCGACGTCTACGCCCACCTGCATGTACCCAAGAAACTTTTCCTTGTATAAACCTGGAAATATTTTCCTTACATAAAAATATATTTCCTTATATAAAATAATTTTCCTTATACAGACCTGGAAATGTTTTCAGCACTTTGGAGACAGTCTTTAAGACGCTAGTCCCCTATCTGAGCATGTCAGCCTCACTGAAATTATTCCTTCTTCGTTTCACCACCTCTCATTTCTCTGCCTTTGGATTTTGTCATCAGTGAGTGGCTGAACCTGGTGTGTCTGGGACCCCAGGGCCTGGTGCTCTTGTATTCCTGTGCTCTGGCTACAAGACCTCCCGCGATCTGGCTCCTGCTTGCCTCCCACCCTTACCCACTTTTTCTTCCCTCCCCCAGAGCCAGCTACTTGGAAACACCTTCATCTCCCTACATGTGGGTGGACACAATTAACTGGTAAAATACAGACTGCCCAGCTAAATTTGAATTTTAGATGAACAACGAATGTTTCTTCTTGTTATACCATATTTGGGACATACTTATGCTAAAAATATTACACAGCACACACTTATTCTAAAGGGCTCCTGGCTGTTTATCTGAAATTCAAATTAAATGGGGCATTCTGTATTTTTAGTTGCTAAATCTGGCCACCCTACAGATGTGAAATGCTTTCTCTCAGCTCCTGCCTAGATCACTGCACCTCCCCTCCAACTTCCTGTCCTGCAAGACTTGCAGCCCAGATATCCATGCTTCTGGAAAACCTAGGCTGACTGCCTCCAGCATGCACACACCCAGAATGGGTTAGGTGTGCTCCCCACCCTGTCAACCCTCTCACACACTACACCCATTATAGTTACTCATTTTCCTCCAGCGCTAGACTGAACTTCTGGAGGTCAGGCACTCTTACCATGTAGCCTCAGCGGCAAAAACATAAACCGATCACAACTTATAACTGTCGCACCCTTCCAGTAAGCTAGTCACTCTTCTGAGGTATTTGCATATATTCACTCATGAAATCTTCACATCAACCTGAAGGAAGTACTACTAATATATCCCTTTTGCTTTTATCTGGGAGGCAGCTGAGGCACAGAGAGGTTCTGCAACTTCCCCCAAGTTGCTCAGCACTGGCAAGGAGGTTGAAGTTCAACCCCAAGAGTCCAGTTTCAGATTAGAATCCAGCACCCCTGATGCTGAGCCAGCAGTGGGACCTCTCTGCAGTGTTTGTTGAGTGGGTTTGTTTGTTTGTTTTTTTGTTTGTTTTTGGATGCATATAAGAACAATGATCTAGCTAAATGTTTTCAAATGAGGTAATTTTCTTTAAACAGGGACCATGTTAAACTTGGTACACTCCGTCTCTATCTTTCCTTGCTCTCTCTCCAGCTCCCATCACTGAGCACAAAGCATGGTGCTTTCCTCATGGGCCAATAGCAGTGAATCATTCAGGTCTGGTTTTCCCTCTTCCCGTCCTGACCACACATATCAAGCATGCCAGTAGGCACCGCATTCCCTAAGGAGGAATGACGCAGCACGTGCGTTAGGGCTAGAAGCTGACAGAGCCCCATGGTTAATAGCACGAGATCCAGAATGAAGCTTCCTTTGTTCCCATCCCAGCTCTCCTGCTTATTAACTGAGTGGACTTGGATGAGGTCCTGAGACTTTCATATTCGAAATGGAAATAATAATAGTTTTCAATTCGTAGGGTGTTGTTAAGGAAATGAGATCAAAGGGGACAAAACATGCAATGCCTGGGATATAGTATGTACTCAATAGTGTACATGCAGAAGTGTCTCAGCTTTTACAACCGCAATGACTATTCCACGCATTCCAGTGATAAGCCTGTGTAAGCCTGGCACCCCATGAATTTTTGTGACTCCCTCTTCCCCTTTCCCCTGTGCATAATTTCAGACAGGGATTAGAGGGGTGAGTTCGCATTGATATCCTCCAGGGTTTCAAGGCCCAAGCTTCAAGATCTAAATTAAGAACACAAAATCAGAGAAGGAAAGCTGGCCCCACAGCCCAGAGGGAGCTAGACTGGACCAAGAATATCCCCACTTGCCCCCACTTCCTGTCCCATTATGTAGAACTGGGTGGCTGGTCTCTGGACTCAGGTCAAGAAGCAGGTTGGCTTCTGGATGGCTAGCCCAGGAGAAGCCATGGTGTGCTCCAGGAAATGAGGCAAATGTTGTCTGCAGCCATGTAACCCTGCACATCTCCAAGGCACCTGTCTGAAGGGGCACTCTTTACTTCCCAAGTGACCAGAAATACACGAGAATCTCGGCGTCTTTTTGGGGAGTGGTCCAAGCTCACTTAACCATAGGGGTGACCATGATGAAATGGATGGCTAACATTTTTGAGCACTTATGACACGGAGGGCACTGTGCTCACTGCCTTACATATGGTACCTCACTCATTCCCCACACCAATACCATCAGGTTCAGTACCAACATTAAACTTATTTTACAGATAGGAAAATGAATTAATTTGCCCAGGTCATACAGCAAGTAAGAGAACCAGATGTTTAATTCTGTGTGTGGAAATAAACTCTTCAACTGCCCTCATCCCTATGGCTCCAGGGCTTCTTTTAAGGGACTAGGTCAACACTTCCAGTAGATCCTTATGATATAATACAGTTAGAGCTGTGGTTCCGACCGCATGTTAGAATCACCTGGAAACTGATTCACTGGACACTCCCTAAGCGAAATGAACTAAATTTTCTGGATGGTAGGACCAATCATTGGACGTTTTATAAGGTTTCTCTGGATGATTCCAATGCGCAGCCAGAGTTAAGAACCAGTCTCCTGACGGACATTCTTAATGGATATATTAAGCTTTAAAAAGAAATTCCTAGGAGTCTCATATTAGAAATCTATGTGGTATAGTGTTTGTTCTTCCCTCTCCAAGGAATAATCTGTACAAACTGGAGGCGAGGACAGCTCATGGAAGCTTTCCGAAGTGTTTGACACTCATTTACAGTGCCCGCATTATATGGCTGGTCTGCTTTAATGCAGAAGTAAGTGCTTCCCTTGGGCCTTAAGGGAAAAACTTTCCCTGGGTGGCTGTCCTGCATTTGCCTGAACCTGAGAGTGAGTGCCTCCTTCAAGACTGCCTCCAGGGTATTAACCTTGACTCACCCAAGTCTTGGCTCTGGGAGAAGTTCTTAGCATATTCTGTAATGTGTAAGACAACTAGGAAAAAAATGAAGTGGCTCACATCAATGTATCATCATCATCATCATCATCATCTACATTTATATAGCACTTGTACCTGTTCTAGTTGTTTATTTACAAGCAATAGAAACCAATGTGGTTAAGAAAATAACTATTTGAAAACACGTGGAGTGGGTCACAGAACCCAAGGAAAAGCAATGGCCTCAGAAAAGACAAAACCAGGGTACCTGTAAGGATCAAGGACCCAGAAACTCTTCAGGAAACCACCTTAGACATGTAAGCATCTACCATTCTGAGATCCTACGATCCTTCTCTCAAGATTCAAATCCACTGTAAGAGGTCCTATTTGGGTTCCTATGACGAAAGCTTAGCACCTTGACAGACAGTTCCAAAAACACCATTTCTAATAGGAAAGTTTCCCAAAGCCAAACCAGGAAGCTGTTACAGATGGCATGGGGGGCAGACACCCGGCAGGCAGAACCAGTAGATACTCACCCTAGTTCTGTGCCATTGGCAAGGTGTTTTGCACCCATAACATTCTACGAGATAGTCGATGCAGGACATCTAGACTCCAGGTAAAGCTCTATCCTGACTCCGCTACTTCCTTAATGTTAGCAACAAGTACTTAGTAAATTAAAAGGGTGTTGTAAATATATGATGCGTTCTTACAATCTACTTTCTGAGAAACATGGGCTTGGAAATCAGAGAGATAATACCAATATGACCTTCCTACCACTAGATATGCAGAAACACAGCAAGGAGGAGATGTAGCCAGACAGGACCTTCAAGTTTAGCTCCTGCATATGCCACCCTTACCAACATCTTGTCCAGTGTTTTAGATCAGATGGTTTCTGAGCAGTCAGTCATATACTGATAGCAGGACAGCTGGTAGTTAAGAACATAGCTCTGGAGCCATATTGCCAGGGGTGAAATTCTGACTCTGTCACTTACTTGGTGCAACTTAGGGAAGATGCTAACCTCTAATCTCAGCATCCATATCTGTCAATCAGGCATAATAATAAAACAGCACCCACCACATGGGAGCACCATAAATATTAAGAGTTAATATGTACAAAGCGCTTTGTTCAGAACCTGGTCCACAGTGAGTACTAATCGGCGCTCACCATTATCAACACACCATGGTTTCAAAGTTCTTGTTCATGGAAAGAGATTCTGGAAGGTTATAATGAATGGCCTATTCCCATTTATAACATTTGGATCTGCTTCAGAGAAAGCCCTCTGCCCAGGTCATATAACGAGGCTCTCTGGGAATGGACTGGGGATTTGCTCACTTCTTCAACCCTTTTCATCCCCCCTTCCTTGGCAGCAGAACGTGAAAACCACCAAAGGTGATCGGAGATGATAGTTCACAGCAGAATCTGCTTAATCTGTGAAGACCAGCTGAGAGCCTGCTAATGTGACCAGCTTCTTTTGCCTTGGTTCTTTCGTGACTTAGAAGTACAGGTACCCTGAGGACTATGTCCTCACCTCCATCACTGCTTAGCCCACCTGCTTGCCCAATCTCTTCTTCGGCTGACAGTGGCTGTTTTCAGCGAATGGAAAGACAGGATACCCAGTTAAATTTGAATTTCAGATAAATGGTGATTATTTTTTACTTGTTGTTTATTTGGAATTCAAACTTAACCGGGTGACCTGTGTTTTATCTGGCTCCCCTACATCTACCCACTGTAAACATACGTGCTGCTAGGTTTCCTCACAGCAGCCCTGTCTAGCCCAACAGGACCCAAGATGTGAAGAGGATTGCTTCTATTGAGCCATAGATGCCAAGCCAAACACAACATTTCCTGGCAATAAAAACCCACAAGATGCTTGCAAATTGCAGATCTGTGCTCAGATACATTGGGGAAACTCTGCATTCCCTTCAACTCCAATCATCTCCATCCCAGTTTAGAGATAATTCTTTTCTAATATTTTGGTTCTTTTTATTATCTATATAATAATATTATTAGGTATATTATATGTAATATTACGTAGAGTACAACACATATACTATTATCTATGAAATAAATGCATATTTCAAATATTAACTATATACACAAAAGTTTATTTAGATTTATCCCCTTTTAAACCAATTTCCTTGCTCACCATTCCTTCTTAAATCTGAGACCTTTCCTCTGGGATCACGACACCCTTTTTGTGAAAAATAACTTAAGGTTCCCTTTAGTGAAATCTTTTGGTGGCAAATTCTCACTGTTTGTGTGTTTGGAAATGTCTTCCTTTTACCTCTATCTTGGAAGATAGTCTGATTGAGGACAGTCCTCAATTCTGGATGGTTACTTTCTCCCAGGATTCTACTCAACATTCCACTGTTTTCCAGCTGTGGTGTTGTGACTAAGAAATCTGCTGTCGTGCCATCAGTGACAGACATTCCTCTGTATGTAATCTGTCTTTTATCACTGACAAGATAAACAAATTTTATTGTTTATCCTATTACAATAGGTTTAGATATGAATTTATTTTTACTAATTATGCTTTGGATTCATTATGATTCCTAAACCTAATAATTTATGTCTTCTATAAATTCCATACTATTTCCTGCCATTATCTATGTACATATTATCTCTTCTCTCCCTATTCTTTCCTTCTGGAACTCCTAGTAGACATAGTAACATCTGCACAATTTCTGTTTCTTTCATTTTTTAATTTTTTTTTTAGATTTTATTTATTTATTTGACAGACAGAGATCACAAGTAGACAGAGAGGTAGTCAGAGAGCAGTGGGTGGGTGGGGGTGAGGGGGAAGCAGGCTCCCTGCTGAGCAGAGAACCCGATGCAGGGCTCGATCCCAGGACCCCGGGATCATGATCTGAGCTGAAGGCAGAGAATTTAACCCACTGAGCCACCCAGGTACCCCAATTTCTGTTTCTTTTAAACTCTCCATATTTATCTCACTATGCTATTATCTGAATAATTTCTTCAGATTTACCTTCTGGTTTACAAATTCTGTTTTTAACAATATCTTATCTTCTACTTAATCTGAACATTGAATTTTAATTTCAATAATGATGCTTTTATTTCTTTTCTTTTTCAAATCTACCTGTTCCTTCATAAACACATCTTATTCTTTGTGTTTTTATTCACCCTTTCCTTTATTTAAATAATTTAAATACTTTCATATCCAATCATTCTAATATCTGAAATCCTTGGAGATAAAATTATGATGTTAATTGTTTCTACAAACTCGTATAGTTTATTTCTTTACATGTTCTGTAATTGTGGATTTTGAACTCATGTCCTGTGGACGTCATCTATGGAAATACCAAAGGGCTTGGGTGGAGAATGAGTGCCTCCAGAAAGGAGATTTGTTTTCCTGTTCAAGGAGCACTAGAGCATCATAATCTGAAACTATAATAGGTTAATTTTTTTACCTTATGATTTCTCAGATGATAAAGAGAGTCTGTTATTCTGAACTATAATGTGAGACTTTTCCCACATAAATAACATAGCCCAAGATAGAAGTAACCCTTGTCATCTCCTTTTTCTTGAATGGATATTTTCTAGTTTTCCTTTCATCTAGCAGAGTAAACATATGATGATCCAAGCTTAATGGAAGTGTCTTGGTTCTAACTTGGGTCTCTTCTGCAGCTGTTAAAACTCAGAGTGCTGGGTTTCCAAGATTGGAAAATGCTTCCAGTTTACCTGTGGCTTTAACACTTGCTTACTGGCCTGGATTTTCCTTTGTATTTTTGTCCCTGAGAATTTCCCTAATTTTGCACAGCTGTGCAATTTACTTATATATTTTGCCTGGAAGTTCTAGGTGTTTTGTGAAGAAAAGGTTTTTAGGATGTCTGGTTCCCTATGTTATTAGAAAATGGAGTCCTAAACTGCATTCTCAAGCTGCCTCTTGGGGACTCACCTTGCATGTCAACCAACATATTCAGAGTCCTCAAGTAAATAAACCAATGAAGACTTGTTTAAATCAGTATTCCTGGATTTTATTTTTTTTCCCCTGAAACCCATTGTCCAAATAATACTTATCCTTTAGAGCTAGTAATTCCTGGAACACTCTTCAGGAAACACAGGTCTAATAACCCAAAGAGTGATAGCAAGTGAGAGCCTGTCTGGTGGTGGAAAGAAGCCCTTCTTGATAAGCTTGGGGAGTGGCCAAGGAAAACTTTACCAACTAATCATTCTTGCATTCCTGAGGGCTTTTTTGCTTTTTGTTTTGGGTCCTATGTGGAAGCAGAAACACTGTATGTTTGCTCCTCTCTCTGCCAGCACACAAGGCCAGTGTTGTCTCTCTCTTCACAGGGAAAGAAGGGAAGTAATATCCACTCTAGCCCTTGATTTCAAGCCCAGAAGTTTCCATGTTATTATTCTAGATGTTGAAAATTTCCAAACCCAGTGACATGCTGTGTTTCGGTGGAACAGTTGTATAAAATCTGTTCTGCCATTTTTGAATAAGGAAACTTATTATATTTATTTTTAGACCATAAAGTGTCTATTTTTCTAACAGCTCAGGAACAACCAACATTGAAATATAACTTTGCATAGAGCTGCTCCTGACTGAGGGACAGAAGTTAAACTAGTTTTCCAAAAGTTGACAAAGTTTAAATGAGCCACCTAAATGGAATATAATCCTATGATTATGTTCAACTGAGTCACAGTGCATTAAACGGACATGTCATAAAATTCTTTCACATCTGATTATACACAGTCTGTGGGCTTCTGGAACAAGATTTGGCTAAGTTGTGGAGTTGCATAGTTAGGAAAATTAAATCTGTGAATATTTTCAGAGACTGAAAAGTAGAGCATTGTTATGGAAATTATAGTGATGCATTGTTAAAATCAAACTTTACATAGAAAGTAAATACGAGAAATAAGATTTCTCTAGGAAATATTTTATTGTCTGATTATAGTAAAAAAATTCTCAGAAGAATGGGGTAAAGAATTGAGCCTTTTCCAGCCCTAAGGTCTGTCTTTAAATTTCCTTTACTGCCTCTAGTACTACAGATTTACTAGACAGGCTTCTAAAACAAATAATCTAGAACAAACAATGCCTATATTATTGGCAATATCTTTCTAGGGTGACTGGAAGATGCTGTACCATGTAATTGGAAGGCAAGCCTGGGCAAAATGGTTAAAAATGTTCTTATCCTCCCCAGAGAGTTCTTGACACTGATATCAGAGGCTGAGGATGTTGCTGTTGCCATTGGGGCTTGGGGCCTTGCAACATGTCATATCTAATTCGTAGGGAACAAGCAGTATTAGGTTCAAGGAAAAAGCAGGAATGGGCTCACCCACCTCACAGAGAAAGAGAAACCAGTCTTGACATCATACTGTGCCAACCTGAGTCTGGTTCAAGGTGGACCACCTGGATCCATCTGACATTAACATCATCTACCCTAGGGATAAGAACAAGATTGTCTAAGGCCAGGGTAACTAGTTGTACAACTGTTAGGTGGAATCGACTCCTGTACCATTGTCTAAGGGAGTAGAATATTGATAAAATCCTTCCTATCCAGTCTAACTTAGGGATGATATAGAGATAGGCCTACACAATAAGCTATTGCCTGAGACACCCATGGAAGGCTGTTCTCCATTTCCTACCCAGATCTGGAATGGAATGGAAGAAAAACAATTCACCCTCCAGTCCCACCATCTTCCTGAGTCACACATGTTCACTTCCAAATCTACTCTCAGTTGATCCAGACCATCTGAACTTTTCCTCAAGAAAAACTCTATGGGAACAGGGAGGCATCATTTTGCTATCAGGCTACCTTCAGAGACCTACAAAGAAGGGATCTGCTACATATGCTTATGTCATAGCCATGTCCACATCACAGAGGAAGAGCATGACATGTACAGAAAACTCAATACAAACTGTCAGAATTGTCTGCCTTGTGGCAATAACCTTGAGATGACTTCACAGGGGGAGAAAGCACTCAAATTCACATCCATGAAGCTGTTCCCAAACCAGGCATCCCCAACTGTCAGGCCACCCAACAGAGTCAAGATGGGTATGAAAAAAGGAGGAAAGTGATTAGGTATAGAGACTCAAAAGTTCTAACATGCCCAGAGGGCTCTTCACACCTGCATTGGTCCCTGCACCCAGCTTCGTGAAGTTCACTCACCAGCTGTGAGCTGGTCTAATGTATATGCTATTATGCCACATTCATCTCAAGTTCCCACGTAGCAGCTCATAGTGGGTCCTGACTGCCTTGACATATTCTCATGACTTAAAGTCCTACAAGTTCCCAGGTAGGGGGGAAAAAATCCTAAAAATAAGTAAATAAGTAATGGAAAGAAGGTTTACTTTTTTTTTTTAAAGAAGGGTAACTTTAATTTATTTGCAATTTTTAATTCATGAAGCTAATGGTATGATGTTTATTAAATTTTGTGAAGAAAAAGCTTGGTAACTGTCAAATTTTATAGCCAAGCAACACAAAGTCTTTTTCAGAAGCATTTTGAAGTCAACATTGGTCAATGGAACTTATCATTTCCCCTCAAAACCCAACCCTTCTCTGTGTTTCTCTTTCATGAATGGCATTACCATATAACTATTTCCAGACCAAACATCAGAAAAGCTTTTTTGCTTCCTTCCCCTTACTCATGCCCCATATTCAAATACCAAGCTGTGTCACTTCTACATTCCAATGAACCCATTTCTTTTCCTTTATCCCCAGTTCCTCCTCCTTAGTTCAGGTGACAATCAATTCCCACCTAGATACTAGCACTGCCGGTTAGACTGTCTCCCTCCTTACTCTTGCCTTTCCTTCATCCATCTATCAATGCCACCAGGCTCTTTTCTCACCCAGAAACTTTCAAGGACTCCCTAATATTCTTTAAGGAGTATCTAAACACTTTTTCTTGGCCTATCAACCCTGCAGGATCTAGCACCTGCCTTCCTTCCTAGATACTTCTCTTGCCTCTTTGCTGCTCACTCTGCATTCTGCCCTTGTTCTTTTTGAGTGTCCAAACACACTGTGCTCTCTCCCATCTTTGCACAGGATTTCTGGCTAGTTTCTCTTCAACTTCTGGTCTCTACTTAGATATTCCCTCTTTGAAGAAGCTTGCTTGAGCCTATAAGTCAGGTTAGACGGTACCCCATGTAATTCTATAGGACCCTGTATGTCTTTCAGAACACAGCATTTTGTTGCAGGTTACTGGCCCATATCTTTGCCCCAGAAATTGCGTGCTTATATAGCACCAATGCATAGCAGAGTGCTTCCATGTGGTGACCTAAACAAATATTTTGAATGAATGAATAAGTAAATGAATGAATGAATAGCTGTTCAACTACTTATAAGATCTACCTCTTCTATACCATTTTTGGAAATAATTATTTAAAGATAAACCTGGACTGAATCAGAGATAATAAAGATTAGCATAACAACAATGGGAAAATTGCAGTTCGAAAGGATAAAAATATCTCTCCTTATTCAGTTTTCATGCCAACCTCAGGAATATAGTTGAATTATGTATTTCCAAGTGGATCCTGCAGTATCAGGATAAAGTTTCCTCTGTGTTCTTTTAATTAACTAGTCACTGTATTCCTCTCTTCCTTCCCCAGTGTAATGCTTCTTGAGCCATAATCTACACCCAACCAATCAGATGGACTCTCTTGACTTGTTTGATGACTATTGGAAACAATAACTGCTGTTGTTCTTCCAGAACTTGCTAACAATGGCTAAGTTTTTAACTCAGTTGGAACACTATGCCAGAAGAAATACTTAACAAGAAGTCTCCCCACTGCCACCTCCGCTTTATAAAACTAGACTTACATGGAACAACATAATGGACATTTTTATGGCTGAGCAATTTTAATAATGCCACTTTGGATCCTTAAATCTTATTTTAAATGATTCTGAGAATTCTTTTTTTTTTTTTTTTTAGTTAGGAAATCTAATAAACTTTCCAGGGATAGATACTACTCACTAGATCTCTCTTCAGAGCATCAGGATCTGCCAAAATTCCTGCATCAACTGGAATTTAAAATACATAAATATGATCTTGACAACATGCTCTTAGCCATGTAAAAGTATATAGGAAAAAGATTATAAAGAAATATATAAAAATATAAGGAGAGATAATTTCTATATATTGGGAATCCAGGAGATCTGAATTTTCTTTTTTTCTACTTTTCTGTATTTTTTGAGTGAGCATTTTTTGTTTTCATTGAAGGTGGACATTACTTTTACAAAAATCAGAACAATTTATATATGTCCACAATATTAACTAAGTGAAAGAAAATGTATAAAGAGAAAAATGGGTGGGAGGAAGAATACCAGAATTTAACAGTTTCTATATGATTTCTGTTTTCTGGCTTTTTAATATCTTCCAAATTTTTTACAATTAACAGAGCACATATTAATGGGAAAAAAAATCACCCTATTTTCTTAAGTAAAAGGTGATTAATACAAAGCAATAAATGCCACCAAATTGGGGGGGAGTTTCAACAGTAAGCAAGACTATTGGAAGAGAGTTCTCTGTGAGCCATGTGAAAGGAATGGCCTCATGGGAGACAGAGCTTTTGCTAATCCTTAAAGCATGGGCAGGTGTGACTGTGCAAAGAGGAAGGGAGGAGGCACTTCAGGCCGGGAAAGAAGCTTGTTCACCACGTGGAGGCAGAACGTACTTAATTTAAGGGAGATCTCATACAGGGCAGTGGTGGGTGATGAACATGAAGTTGAGTTCCTCTCAACTGGGGAGGACTGTGGGTATCTAGTGAAATACCTTGAGTTTATTCTGCAAGCAAAACATCAGCACTTCATACCATAAATGCCCAAGCAGCCCAGGAGATGATTTGCAATTACAGCTGACCATTGAACAACACAGGTTTGAAGTGCATGGGTCCACTTATACATGGATTTTAAAAAATAAATACAGTACAGTACTCTAAACATACTTTCTCTTCCTTAGGATTTTCTTAATAATATTCTCTCTTCTATAGCTGACTTTATTGTAAAAGTACAGAATAATACATATAACATGCAAAATATGTGTTAATCAACTGTTTATGTTACTGGTTAGGCTTCTGATCCACAGTAGTTAAGTTATGGTGAAGTCAGAAGTTATACATAAATTTTCAACTGCACAAGTTGGGGTCAATGCCCCAACCTCTGTATTGTTCAAGGACCAACTGTACCTTCAGGTGGTTGTTTCCACCAACAATTGGCCAGTTCCAAAGTCATCAAGATTTTCACTGGTGTCATCCCATTTCATTTTGTGACCTGTATTCCAACTTCTCCTGCCTTCTTCCTAATATTCTTCCCTTTTCTGAAAGCTCTTGATTTCCTGGCTACTCTCCCAACCTTCCCCATGTAGAGAGTTCCCTATTCTACAAAACCATCCTAAGTTCTTCCTCCCATCCACTCCATCCAAGAATATTGCTCCTCCCTTAATGTTATTGATAGTGGATGAGAACTTATCTAGTTATAGTAATTCATAATAAAGAAGAAATTATTTATAAATTTTAACATTTACTTTGGTATTGACACTGTAATAGAGGTCCTTGTTAACCCATTATAGTTAGAATAATGGAGGAAAGGAGGTAAATTTTTTGAGATACTTGCCTCATTCTCAAGCTAACAAAGCCAATTCAACTTCCCAGAGCCAATGACTTTGGAAAAGTTGTCAATCCTTTTACATACTTGTAAACTCAAGACTGAGAGCTGCAGGAAGCAGAATCCAGGTGATTATCTGCACGCAGGCCAATGTCAGGGAGTGCCAATGCTCACAACAGATGTTATTCTCTTCTTAATACAAAGATGGTCAATGCAGGTGAGTAATGCAAGTGAGTGGTGGTTTGACAGATATGCCTGCAGTCTAAGGACAGAACCAGGAATTCCCTTGACCCCTGGATTTGGATCATATGTTTTCCTGTTTATCCTACTGCCCTCCTATTCAGGGCACACTCAACCTGAGCCTGTGCCAATAGCCAAGAAGGAGGAGAAGAGGAGATATGCATGGATAGCATTCTGTGAGCAGGAAAGGGGGAGGTAGGGAGGTGATATGTGGAACAGATGCAAGGACTGGTTATTATTAGTGCCCTTAGTAAACAGGAGAGCAGCTTACCCAGGGATGAAATCAGCTGTTTTTGTACTGGGGAAAGTTCCAGAGACGACTGCCTCTGCTCTCTTCCCAGCTTGATCTGACTCTCTGAAATTTGAAACTGCATTTCCTGCTTCTAATTTCTTCACTCTCAGTGTACTTGCTGAAGCTAGGTACATAACTGGATAATAATAATAATGATAACAACAACTATTGTAACTATCCATCCAGGAAAAGTTCTAAGACTTCATATATGTAAACTCAATTTTCCTTATAACCACCCTCTGATAGAGAGGCAATTGTTGTCACTGTTTTAGAGATGAAGATCCTGCAGCCCAAAGAGTTGTTCAAAAACAAAATTCAACTAAGTAAGTATAAAATCTGACTGGCTTTCTTGAATCAATTCATGAATCCAGCAGCCACACATCTAGCAAATAGAAGGAAGATCTGAACAGCTGTACAAAAAGGAAGGTTTAAACGTAGGAAGGAGCTGGGACAGGGAAGTCATAAACAGAAGAAAGGAACATTTCAGGTAAGGTCACCTTCCTTTTGTGGAAAGGGTAGAGATTTATCATG
Organism: Lontra canadensis; assembly: GCF_010015895.1. Classification (NCBI taxonomy): domain Eukaryota; kingdom Metazoa; phylum Chordata; class Mammalia; order Carnivora; family Mustelidae; genus Lontra; species Lontra canadensis. The sequence goes on along the minus strand of NW_022630996.1, from coordinate 39,142,629 downwards.
TAGATTACCTCACTAGTGCTGATCAGGTAATTCTCCACTGACTGGCTAAAGGTCATATCCCTGGGAGGGGCTGAAATTGCAATTAGGTTATGTATTAAGTCTTGAGTTGCTGACATGGGGCTTAGCATAAGTGACTCCATTTGGAGTCTATGGTTTGTTAACAGAGTTAAAGTCACTGTCCAAGGTCACCCAGATGGTAAGTGGCAGGGCTGGGATTTGAACTCTTCCTAATCACTCTGCTGCACTGCCCTTGTTTACCTGTCATCCAATCATTTTGGTCACTGGCTTCGTCCAGGAATGACTCTTGGTGTCTCACTGTAACCCACGTTATCAGCCACTCTGCCACCTGCCTAAGTGTCCCCTGGGTTAATGTTTCTCAACCTTAAATGTACTTATGGATCACTGCAGGGATCTTGTTAACATAAAGACTTTGTTTCAGTAGTTTTGGGTGGAGCCTGTGATTCTGCATTCTTCACAAGCTTCCCAGCCAATGCTGCTAACCTAAGCAAACTCAACATAACACCTGACTCGGTATCACAGACACCAGCTCTGTTTTCCTCTCTGCCATGTATGGGGCTGCCTCCAAGGCAGATCTGTCCCCTCCTAGAACTACCTGATAGACCTATGAAAAGCCTTGCATTTGCAAAAACAATCTACAATCCCAGCTGCTGCCTCATCCTTCTCCACCCGCCGCTTATTCCCCCTCTCTCTGACCTCCCTCTCTCCTCACTTGTCCCCTCTCCCTTTCCACTTTGTATTTCTTTTCTCTCTGACCCATAACAGCTTCAGCTGAGTAAACCTCACTATAGCTCTCGTTATTGGAGACTTCTCACTAAACAAACAGAGCATGTGCTTCTTGCCACCCAGAGATTCTGCGATTATGATAATAACGTCTACAACAATCTGTAACCAGCCTGAAGGCTGCTTACTGCCGTGGGATGTGAGCACAACACAAAGAGGAGAAACGTGGGAAGAGAATTAGGGGGAAAAAAAGCTTGGAAGAACATTCTGTACTGTATATATGATTTACAAGGGGCCTTGATTATTTATTATGAACATTATTCTTCTTCCCTATAATCACAAGAGAAAAGAAAACATACTGTTTCATTTTAGGGATATTACAGAGCACTGGGAAGCCTCTTGGAGTTCACAAACAGCAAAAAACAGGATGGCTGTCACGTTCACAAAGCCTGAGGAGCTAAGGAGGGCACCACGTGCTCCCACCACTAAGCTGGGCTGCCCACGCCTGACGACCAGCAAGGCCACCTCAGGGGCTCCCGCTTTATGATCCTCCAACACTGTGACTTTTTTTTATTCTGTGGGAACTTCTGATAATTGGAACCTGATTAAAGGGAGGGCTTTTGTGCATATAATGGTATAAGAAACACCATCTCCTTAAAATTCCAAGGTTTCACAAAGGCCTGAAAAGGGGACCCTAGATTCAAAACTACCCATATGTTATGTGTCCTCCCAAAATTAATTCAGCTTCAGTGTGGTGGTTTTTGGAGGTGGGGCCTTTGGGAGGTAGTTAGGTTTGGATGAGGTCATGGCGGTGGGGTCCTTGATGGGGTTGGTGGCCTTCTAAGGGGATGAAGGGAGCTCTCTTTCCCCAACCCATTTGAAGATACAAAGAAAAGTCAGTGTCTTCAACCCAAAAGAGGAGACATACTGAACCCAACTATGTGGGCAACCTGATCATGGGACTTCCAGACACAAGACTGTGAGAAGAAATTGTTGTTTAAGCCATTCTGTTACGGCAGCCTGAGCTAAGACATCATCTAAGAGAAGCATATTAAGAAAGACTAGTGCTGGCGAAATTGAACAGAAACCAGGGGTAGCATCGTTTAGTGCAAAGGAGTACAAAGAACATTCAGAACATGCCAGCTCTGCTATCTTTAGGACTGCGAATTTGGGCACATTACTTAACCTCTCTGAAGTACTACTACTTATCTCACGGGCTTGTAGCAAGGACCTAACGGAGTGAAGCATGTGAAGGTGACTTCCAGGAAGCAGACATGCAATAAATGTTGGAGAAAGGTACCACTCTACCTTGGAATGCAGAAGGGGCTTCTAAAAGGAATGGTTCTTTCTCAGAATAAGAGAGATCCATGTGTCTGTGTCCAAGTAAGAGAGGTCTCATCCCTGGTCACCATGGATGCTGACCAGTTGTCAAGAAGGGTTGTCTGCCTCCCCTGACAGGAAAGCACACCTTCTACCACATCCTAAGGAAAACACCCCCATAGTAAGACTGTCCTCTGGGGCATCAAGGAGATGAAGAAGCCCAAGGAGCCTGAGAAGTTTGCTTATGAGCACAATTTGAAGCCCTTGGTAAAAAATGCAACTCAGGACAATTGTATTTCTACACTAAAGTGTTTTTAAAATACTTAAAATCAAAAGGTCAAGGCTTCGAGATGCATAATGACTAGCTGTTTATCTCCATTCCCATCTGCTTCTGGTACTTTTGTGAACATGTTCTGACCTCACACTGTGGGTGGAAATGCAGGAAGGATGCTGTCTGTGCATTAGTGTGAGCCTTGAAACCTGTCTAGAGCACTTCTGAAGCCCTGCCCAGATGACATAAATAGACATAGACTCCCTTCCTATCTCAGCTTGAAAAAGGCACTGTAATTCTTGGAATTAAAGGATTTCAGTGTGCTCTAAATCATGTGCCAGGTATTACTAGAAAGAGAGCTTGTGATGATTAAATGAGAAAATTTGAGGCCAACCACAGACTTAAAATGAAAGCAAAACCAATGAAGCTTCTAGAAGAAATCAGAGACCATCCTCATGACCTTCAACAAATGCAAAGATTTCTTGAACAGAGCATAAAGAGAACTAATCATAAAAGAAAAAATTATAGAAATATTTTTCTTTAGAAGTAAGACCTTTCTGTCTCAAAAGACCCCATTAAGAGATAAGAGGCAAGGGCTCCTGAGTGGCTCAGTTGGTTAAGTGTCTGACTTTGACTCAGCTCATGATCCCAGGGTCCTGGGACTGAGTCCCACATCAGGCTCCCTGCTCAGTGGAGAGTCTGCTTCTCCCTCTGCCTCTGCCAATCCCCCTTCTTGTGCTCTCTCTTTGTCAAATGAATAAATAAAATTTTTCAAAGACAGAGAGAGAGATAAGAGGCTAACTGTGAAGTGAGAGAAGATATTTGCAGTACATGTATCTGACAAAGAACTCTCCTCCCACAACGATCAAAGACTACTACGAATTAAGTTTTAAAAGGCAAGACCAAAAGTTTAAGTGATCAAAAATCTGGAACATGAACTTCATAAAGGAAGATTCCCAAATGTCCAGTGTATGTGTGAAGAGGTGTTCAACATCGTTAGTCAGCAGGGAAATGGAAGTTAAAATGGCAGCAATACACTGCTCCTCAGCTACAGAATGGCTAGAATAAAAGACTGAGTGTGGGAGAGGAAGTGGAGCAACTAGAATGCCCATATCCTCCTGGTGGGAATGTATATTGCTTCAAACATCTTTAAGGGTGACCCCTATGAAGATGGGGACTCCTGAGATGGAAGACACCTGGTGGTAGGGATAAAAATAAGGAAAGTGTGACCTGGGGAGATGAAGAGCAGATCTCTCTTACACTTGAGGCCGCCCTTATCTCCTGGTTGGTGCTCTTGAGGACTCTAGCTGGCCTTTCCGTAGTTCTCCTCTCCTTGTTACATGTTTCTTTCTCTCTTACCCTTGGGCTTGGATCTCTAGGTCTGGGACTGTTGATGTGGTTCCTCTCTCACCACCACCTCCCCCACACCCCACCCCCAGTTCCAACAGTGTTTTATTACTTCAGGGGGATAAACAAAGAAATTAGCAGCAGTTTCATAGATTCACTTCCTATTGCTGCAAAATGCTTGCCTATATAGCCCTTTCTCATGCTGACAAGGTTTTGTCAAAAGACATTCAGGCTTACTGTAGACCTAAATGTATTCTTTTACTATAATTATTCCTCATTAAGTATGAATGCTTGTGTTTATCATCTTATTGAGTAAATTATCCTTGATCCTTCTTCTCACCATTGCTCAGTAACTCTGTTAATGTTCCTGGTGCCTCATTCCTGCTCCCCCTTCTGACATCCAGTCCTCCCTCTATAGCCTTTTCAACTTAACACTGTTCACAGTCCCATGCATTTTCCCATTTAGCCAATGGCATCATTTTCCAAGAACAATTGGGGAATACTGGATCACAGGCTTCTTTCACAACCTGTGAACATTTCTATGCTTGAAGTTAATGATGCAGTTTTAGGGTGAATGTTTAAATCCAGGCTAATCACAGTTTTCTTTAAATCTACTGCATAGTGCACTAAAGTTCATGGGAATCCTTTTTCTGGATGGAGCCTGATATTTGGGCCACTAAACGCTTTCATGTGTTTAATTCAAGTGGTCAAAGGAAGGATAGATTTGCATGCAAGACCATTCCTAGGAAATTTATCCCTGAGGTTCTCAGTAATTTTTTTCAGTGTCATAAATGCTGCTGATCTCCATCAGTAATTGGAACTTGCAGTACAAGATGGAAGTTTCTTGTTTTGTTCTCATTGGAATTATATGGATGGGTTCTCCTTCTGTGTGGCAGATAACCACTTACTGCCTACTCAGTAGTTGTTTTCCACTATCACCACCCCACTCCTTTTCTGAATGCAGAACCCTGATTCTGCTCCAGAAAATACTCAGCAATAGATCGACATTAGCCATGATAATCTCATTCTCCCTAGCCTGTGATTGGTCTAGAGATGGCCATCTGCCACAGTTCAGCCAATGAGATGTAAGCAGACCTCTGGGTGGTACAGTTTTTTTAAAAATGGCTGCCTTCCTGGTAAAAGGGCCCATGGCCCTTTGCCTTCTACCTTTCTTTTCCTTCTACTTCCTTCTTCCTTCCTGGAACACAAATGTGATAGTAGAAGTGCAGTAGTCACATTATGAGCAAAAAGAAAAGGCCAAGAGAAATGCAGAGACATCGGCCTTAATGACATTAAGCTGTTGAATTAATAGCAAGCAACTGCCCACCTCTGACTTCCTGTTATGTGAGAAAAATAAACCTCTAAGTTTTAAGTCTCCCTAATTGGTCTTCTGTTACTTGAAGACAAAAGCTCTCCTAGCAAACGCTCTCCTTTATCACAGTGAGGTAAAAAGGAAGTAATACTTTTTGAGCGGCTTCCGTACATCAGGGATTGGGTTTATTTAAATAAGCTAGCTCATTAGCTCCTATAAAGTTGCTCTTAGCATCTCTGTCTACAGATGAGAGGACTGAGTTCAAAGAGGTTTATGAAAAGACAGATCCAGGATGAAAGCCAGACCTAACTCCAGTGTCCAGGCTCTCGTCACCCCATCACACAGGCTGCCAACCATTGGGTCAGGCAGATGGAAACTTGTATTGTTTTAGCTGAAGTATGAGCCCTTGGATAGTTGGAAGTAGGAGCATCTGGTTGTTTGTTCAGATTTGTTATTATCTTTTTTGTTAATGCCGTTAAAACAGTGCTCTACAAAGTGCTGGTCTACAAGAGGTTTACTATCCTGCCACTCTTTTTTTTTTTAATAATTATTTTTTTAAGGTTTTATTTATTTATTTGACACAGAGAGAGAGAGATCACAAGTAGGCAAAGAGGCAGGCAGAGAGAGAGGGGGAACACTCTTTTGGCTTTGTGTTCAAAAGTCAGGTAGAGGAATGTGTGCCAGTAAAAGTAGGCAAAGCCATAGGCTTTCCACTTGAGGAAAAAAATCACACAATTGTGTGTCACTGTCAATTGTTTCAAGGAATTCTTTGGGGGAATGGAGGAGTCTAGTTTATTAAACAGGAGTAGAACTAGCTCTCCTTCCCCACCTACTCCTTGTAGATAGAAGGTAGGATTTAGGAGTTCACAGCCCAGACATCTTCCCTACAGCCTGAGAGTCTCAAATGTTCACCATTAATGCTACAAAATGGTAAGACAAGAAAAACCCCCATTAGAAGAACCACATCTTATTTTAGGAATTTCATCTCCCCACACCTCCAACCCCTGCTCTTAACACATTGCCAGTTGGTTATTCAGTTGGTAGCCATGAGACCAAAAGGAAAAACAGTGGGCAGGAAATAAGAATGTGTCACAGTAAACCAACGTACATGTGCATAAGGCCACAGAAGAAGGAGATAAATGATGGAATTAAAACACCCTACCATCAATAATGCTTTCATTCATTCATTCAACAAATATTTGAGGCACTATTCTAGGTGATGAACTTCCGTAGTAGAACATATATATATATATGTTTTTTTAAACATAGATAAATTTATTTTATCCATATCTTTTTTTATCATCTCCATGATAAACACCATGAAAATATTTTTAAAGAGGTACAGATAAAGAGTGAATGGAGAATGACCCTAGTAATTTCAAATACATCAGAAGAGCTTCTTTGACGATATAATATTTGAGCAGAGTCCTCAATAATAAGAGTCAGGTGACTATGCAAAGATGGGCGGGGGGTGTTTCAGATAGCATGTGGAAACAGCATGTGCAAAGGCCCTGAGATGCAAATAAACCTGATGTGTGACTGTGATTTGGGCATAATGAACCAGGATTTAGGAGATGAAGTTGGAGAGACAGGAAGGCCAGAGTGTGTAGGGGTCTGTGGGCCTTGGAAGAAGATGGAGGGCACTGGAGGGTTTTACACAGGTGTGTGAACTGATCTGTTCTACCTTTTTTAAAAAAAGACTGCTTTGCAGCTCCCTGGAGAATGGACTGTAGAAAGGCCAAGCATGGAGGCAGAAAGGCCAGTTGGGAGGATGCTACAGGCATCTAGGTGGGAGATGATGGTGGTTCAGACCCTGGGAGTAGCAGTGGAGATAGGAAAAGTTATGGCAATTAGGGTAACATTTGAAGGTAGAGCAGGGATTGATTTGGATTCATGGTAGGGGATAAAGGAAAGAGGGGTCAAAGATAATTCCAGGCCCCTTGTGGGAAGGCGGTTACCCTTTGCTGGGAGTAGAGAAGGCTAAGGTGGACCATTTGGGGGAGAATACTGTGGAAGGGGTGGGACTTGTGAGTTCTATTTTGGACAAGTCACATTTGAGAAACTTAAGAAACAACCAGATGGATTTGCTGAGTGGGCAGTTAAATAATATGTCAACAATCATAGCAATAACTGTGGTCATTAATTAGGTAGCTGCTACGCACACGTGTCCTTGTAAATGCCATCATGCTTGGTACCCAGTCTTATAATATAGGTGTTAACCACTGTGGTAACCCTGAACTCCAGATAAGAAGACTTTCCCAAAGGTCAAGCTACTTGTCCAAGATCCTATAGTATTGGGTAGGTGGCTGCCAGGCCATGAACTCAGAGCTTGTGGTTCCAAGACCCATGTGTTTTTCCCCTGAGTTCACCCAGCAAGAGGGTCCCTCGGGGAGCTTTCAAGACCCTTTCTGAAGCTATTGTGCTGATCTAGAGGAGTGGGACCTGCTTTTTAGGGGTGGGGCTTCCCTAGGCCAGGCCACTAAGCTTTTTTAGGGTTCTTTCCCTGGGCAATCCCCCCTTGAAGAGAAAGGAAAGAGATTTTTCATGGACTAATGAGATGTCACCTTCTGTCTAACTTTATTAAATCTGAAAAGTTCTCAATTTTAGTGCAAAGATTGATTCTTTCCCCCCTCTCCTTTCTCAGGGCTTTTTAAAAGTCTGACATTATTGGACCACACAGAAAATATACTGAAATGTACTTGGCGTGAAGGAGAGAGGGAGCTGCTTGGTTTCTGGACTAGAAAAAGGGCAGCTGCCAACAAGAATGCATTAAGGCCTCTGCCTCTGGTTATTTAACCTATAATGATTTCTTTAAAAGCTCCCAGAAACCTGTGTGGTGGAAAATGGTGAATCCTGTCATTACGCAAACTGAAAATAAACCATGACTCCATCTTCTGAGGGCAGCCAAGCAGTGATATTAGCAAAATAAAGATGGATGGCAGAGCAGGAGCCTTTGCCAAGGTCCTCAGAAGGAGGAGAATAAGACTCCCAGGAAGAAAGAGGAAGGTCAGACTCGGTCATCTTCATGCAAGAGGGTGCAGGCAGGTTCTTGTGATCTTGTAGGTCAGACCAAGGACACCGGGACACACTTTATAGCCACACAGTACAGCAGGTGCTCCAGTCTGAGGGATGGAAGACACAAATTGGGTAACATTTGAAGCTTAGTCTCAGGGAACGTTTTCTTTCTTGAATCCCCATGAGGACACAATCCAGATTTTCATCTGCTACCTCTGTCTTTCTCTGTTTTTCTCCCGGATAATTTCCATGAGAAAAAAATCTGACTCCTCCAGCAGAATGCAATAAATGGACATTCTGAGCTCGAACAGTGTTTTGTTTTGCAACACCGCCCCCCACAAACATTTTGCCTTTTGAGTTATATCAAACCTGACATTATCCAAGGGTTTTTGCATTCACTGATTTTTCAACCTGGTGAAGTTTGTGGACAATTTCAATAATGTGTCTGATCAATTTGTGCTGGGGTCATGACAATCCAACCCACTGGACAGCCCTGAGGCAGCTGCTCTGTCCATCTTTTCCCTTCTCTTCCCATGCCCTATTTCCCTAAGAAAAGGGATATAGGGTAATCCTAACTATTTACTGGGTTGCATGCCTTATTTCTCCTCTGTCCCTCGCCTGCTGGTGAACTTCAAACCCTTCCTCCTGGAAGGGGAGGGGATGAGGAGTAGACAAACCTCCCAGACTCATTGATCTCAACTTCCTAAAGCAGCTGAGCTCATACTGTGTGTGAATTATTATTTGCAAATCGACATCCCCCCAAACAACCACCAGTGTACTATTAAGATAGAAGCCTAGAAGTTTCCATCCTTTTGCACTTTAGAAAGGGCAAAGTGGGACTATTGGTTTGGTCAGCGAATTAGCTTTTGCCTTCTCACCTGCTTAGAATTTTCACATGCCACTAATTCAATAACCTAATTAACACAAAGACCTTTTTATCCCTATATTTCATGGATAATCTCTCACTTCTTTACCATAACTATACATGAGCTAGCTTTTATTATTACCCTTATTGTCTAAATGGGGAAAGCTAGGTTCATGGAGGTACTTCAAATTAAGGCAGGGACCAAATTTTAGGCTTTGACATTGAATTCTACATGTGCTGATCCATTACAGAGGATCAGCCAGATACGGTCTTAAACTTGTCTTAAGATTCTTTAGTATTTTTAAGACTTTTTAAAAGCTCAAACCAATAGCATGATGGTTAGTTTTACTCTTTAACAGGAGGAATCCTCTCACTGCATGTCTATAAACTATTAAACACTTAAAGACAAGGAGAGGAAGGGTCCTGGAAGGTTTATCCCACCTGGAGACAGTACATTCCCCTGCACAGAGGTGGTGAACTATCACTATTTAATCAATGAATAAATTTCTGGGTAGTCATTACAAACTACGGCTAATTTATTTTAAAACAAAGTTAGGATAAAAATTGTATCCCAATTTCAAAATATGTAAGGATTAGCAAATGCATAAGGAAAATAATCAAGAAAAATATATACCACATATTTAATGTCTGACACTAAAAAAATAAAGAAAAAAATGAATGAAAAAGAAAACACATTACAGCATATTTGCACTACAGTTAAGTGTGAAGCCAAACACATCTATTTATAAATTCCAGATCCTCCACTGTCCACGGTATAACCTGGGACAGGTTACTCAACCCCATTATTCCTCCTTCTTCTCGCTTGACAAATGGAGGTGATAAAAATGTGTACTTCACAGTACTGCTATAATGGAGATAGTGTCCAGCACTAAATTAACTATTCTTATTACTGTTTTCATTCTTATTATCATTTTGCCCTAATTCACGTTTCCATGAGCTTGAAAATCACTGTATCATGACCCCCTTTATCAGCAGATACAGTGCAGTCTAGTTGCAACTGCAAAAGTCAACAGCATTCATCACATGGAATGTGGAACAAGAAGTTAGTTTTCCCCATCCTTCACTGTCAACTCACCAAATCAGTAAATAAATAAATAGGGGTGTCTGGGTGGCTCAGTGGGTTAAGCCTTTGCCTTCAGCTCAGGTCATGATCTCAGGGTCCTGGGTCAGCTCAGGTCATGATCTCAGGGTCCTGGGATCGAGCCCCACATCAGGCTCTCTGCTCAGCAGGAAGCCTGCTTCCCCCTTTCTCTCTGCCTGCCTCTCTCCCTACTTGTGATCTCTCTCTCTCTCTCTGTCAAATAAATAAATAAAATATAAATAAATAAAGCCAGCAGGTGAGCAGAGGAATTGTTGAGACAATAGTTATTCAGAAGAAGAAAAAAAGGCAACCTGCCTTCAACCCATCTAGCATGTACCAATGGCAGATGGAGGGATGGCACAAGTGCCTTTTTCTGTGAGTCTCCATCCCTTTCTTCTTATTTTCTGGCTTTGTACTGGAAGAGGAGAAAAAAGCTGTCTGCATTTTACCTACCAGGTACACTCTGGGTATTTAATGTTAAGTCATTGTTCACTAACTTCCAGAGGCAAATCAGGAGAGGAGGGCGGTAACAAGATTCAATTTTTTTAATAACTAAGAAAGCCAACCAGAGACATTTCAGCCCTAAGACAACAGACCCCGTGGAGGATAGGGGAGATGGTAAGGGACTGAAAACTGTAGGATAATATGTAAATCTGCATACTGAAGAGCAACATTCCCTTCCCCTACTCAGACCCCAGAATTTCCACAGCCAGGTTTATAATCCTCGCACAGGAGGTTAGAAGATCTTTCTTTGGAAGAATTCAATACACATAGACCTAGCTTCAAAGGCTGGAGATCATCCAGTGGATGGGTTTCCTTCTTCCTGACCTCCTGCAAGGGAAGCCATGGGTCAGCAAGCCTCATCCATGAACATGGAGCTACTAATTAGAGGTGAACTTCTAAAACAGGATTTGACAACTAACGGTCACCTGGTATTTGAGGAAAGCTTCTACCATGAAAAAGAGAGATTCAAGCAAGCAGCAAAAGGATTTGAAGACAGCAGAAACAGTCCCAAAAGCAGAAGAAACCTTCTCCCAAAAGCAGAGATAACAGAAGATGTTGCATCCATGAAATAAGATCACAGAAAAGGAAAGAAAATTAGAAATTGAAAATTTAAAAAAAAAGGAAAGCCAAATTAAAAAAAAATTTTCAAGTAAGACTCCAAGAAAGTTTAACCAAAAAGAGAGAGAGAGAGAGAAACAATATTAAAATCAGAATATCAATCCAGAAGGTCTGTATCAGATAAGATTAGGTTTGGCTACATTTAACAGAAAACGTAAAATGTTAGTGGTTTAAATGTGCAAAGATTTATTCTCTCTTCGGGTGGTATGACGGCTCCAGAGAGACTCCTATCTTCTGACTCTGCCACTTTCAGCATCTGGCTTCTATCCTCAAATACACATCATGATCCAAGACAGCTGCTGGAGCTCTGGTCATAAAATCTGCATTCCAACATCAGGAAAGAGGAAGCCAGGAGGGACAAAGGGTACTCTTCTCGTCTAAGTCAGCTCCAAAAGCAGTGTTCCAATAAATTCTATACTGACGCTTTTCACTGGTATATCATTGGCCAGAATTTATTAACTTGGTCTCATCTAGCTATAAAGGAATCTAGGAAATGTGTTCTTTTATCTAGGTACTTTACCACAGCCAACCAGTAAGTGTTGTCCTACTAAGGAAAGAGAGGATACAAATATTTAGGTAGGCAACTGGCAGTCCTTAGTACAGGGTCCAGCTTCTGATTAATAGGAAATCTATCAAGAATAAATAGAGAAAATGGACAGGAGGAAATTATTCAGGGGTGCCTGGGTGGCACAGTCGGTTAAGCACCCAACTCTTGGTTTCAGCTCACCTCGTGATCTCAGGGTCCTGGGATGGAGCCATGCATCAGGCTCATGCTCAGTGGGGAATCTGCTTGAGGATTATCTCTCTCCCTCTCTCTGTTCCTCTCCCCCTCCTCTGTTTCTCTCTCAAATAAATAAACAAATCTCTTTTTTTTTTTTAAGGAGGAATTACTCAAGACTAGTACAAAGAGATCTCTCCATATTGATGAACTAGCAATTACCAAGCATAATGAGTGATAAAAGACCCCACCAAGGCCCATCATAAGATTTCAGATTACTGGATAAAGAGAAGATCTAAGGTAAATTCAACATCAAAGGATTGGGGCTAGCAACTGCAATGGACTTGTCAACCATACCACTGGAGCTGGAAGACCGTGGAGAAATGCCATCATTTTCAGGAACACAGTGTTCATCCTAGAGTTCCATACCTGCCACAACTAACAATCGAGTGTGGAAAGTCTCAACCACTAAAGCGTGTGCCAGACAAGAAGCTGAGCGAGGAAAAAAATGTGGATTCCAAGCACCGGGAAATTCCCAGGAGGGCAGCTGGTTAGCAGGTGGGAGGCACAGCCAGCCCAGTTTGGAGGAAGAGAGTGGAATGGATAGATTATCTGAAATTTTTACTGAGAACCTATGGGAGGTGTAAGAAAACTTAGCAATAGATTCGAAGAAAACTAAAAACAAATCCAAAAAAAGAAGCAATTATAAAAAGCTAAATCCTTATCCACCGTTACAGAAGTGAGATGGTCATGTCTAAAACAGATTGATTAAGAACGCATAATGCGTATTACTAAAATATGGACACAGATTAAAAAAAGAAAAATCTAAAAGAGTTGGGAGTAGTTGCTTCTGTAGAAGAAGGAAATTGGAGTAAGGAAATTCTTTTTCATAAGCTTTGCAGCACTATTTTTAAACTTATCTGCTTTATCACTTTGATTTAATAAAATAAGTTTTCAAAATATGAAAACAACTAACGAAGTCATTGTCCTTTTGCTAAATTATCCAAACTACTTCAGTGGTATCCTTCATTGGAATTATTGAGAAATAAAATATTAAATGAAATAACAAATAGATTAATCTGAATTTATTTATATTTACTAGGAACTCAATACCTCTATCAACTGATCCTAAGGATTCTAAAAATCAAAGTGCCATGTTGTTCAGGAAGGTCAACACTGCACACACACACACACACACACACACACACACACACAGCATTTCTGTCCATGTTTCATTGATTCAATTTGAAGGCTTTAGAACAAAAGATTCTCAGGAATGGTTTCTCAAATACCAAACTGTTAAATTCCTACGTCCTTAGCTTAACTGTTTATTGATTTAAAAAAAAAAAAAAAGCCAAGAAATGTTAATGAGATAAACTGTGGAGGGAAAGAATGTGTCAAACTGAATGGAGAAAGGAGACAGCTAACATAACATCTCTGCAAAGATGAGTATTATTTGAAAACTCACTGTGCAAATTTTTCACTGAGAACTCCAGCTAAAGCATTTTCTTGAGCTGATCAGGACAAAAGAATGTGTGTGTGCTGTGTTTACACCGCCCAAGGACCGGGATGTTCCCTTTCATTCTCTTGGAAAGAAAAGTTGGTTGAAGGGTCCCGGGAGGTTTTTCTCTCCTTGGAGATAAAAAACTGGAAGACTATTAATGGGCCTTTAAAGTGTGTTTGATGGGGTGAGCAAAATGAAAGTCATGTCAAGCCTCTCTTCTTGATTCTGAGCTGCCCACAAGCAGGAGAAAGGATGGTTTGATTCTGCCATACCTGAATTCTGTGCCTTTTCTCTCTTGGCTCCCTTGTGATTTCACTCCTCGGGATGTGTCTTTTTATTTTACAGATGCAGACTTTCATACATTAATGGCAGCTAGCCCTTAATCTCACTCCAGATAAACACTGGATTTTGAAACCCAGCTGCCCACACGAGTCATGTCACTTCCAGGCTGACCCATCAAATGAGAAGTGAACCTCAACCAAGCTTCAGATGCCTGGGTCCCTGCACTGGACCGTGTATGTAATGACAAGGAAATTCACCCATGAGGTAATACTAAGTGAAAAAAGCAGAACATTTGTGTGTACGTATGCTATATTATATGAATGGGTATGTGTGTTTCAGAGAAATACATACAAATATTACCTCTCTTATCTGTGTTATAGATTATGGGTTATTTGCGATTGTGATTGCCTATGTTTTCTAAATTTTCAACATATGAAACCAAGAGCATACATTACTTTATCATTAAAAATAAAATGAAACTTGAATAGGAATTGTTTTTTTTCTGTTTAAGGCAAAAGGAACTTCTAGCATATTTCCCACCTGCTTGCATCTTCTATATTATAATGTCACCTGGTTGGATGTGTGGAGAAGTACTGGTAGTTACACCCTGAAGTTCCTATGGACTTTTTCTGGGCTGGACCACATGGCCTTGGATATCATAATCTGGCTTCCCTGCTGGGGTTCTGTTCTTTGGCAGACTTCTCCAGCAAAGTGCCTTCCTCCACCTTCACCAAGGGGTTCCTGACTATTTGCTTGAATAGCCAAGAAGGATAAATATTTCAGGCTGATTAAGATGAACTTGGATTTGAAGAAGCATCTCTTTTCAAAAATTTTCAGAATGTAGAGTTTTATTCTTACTAAGCAGTAGAGAGCTGATAGGCAAGGAAGGCCCTTAGAAAAGTGAGCTATTCTCTCTTTCTGCGTGACATTATATCTTCCTTCGGCCTTATGTTATCTCAGATCAAATTTACCAGCACCGGGAAAAAAAAACAGGAATATCAGTCTTTTTAATGACAGGGAAACACAGCTAATCCGATATCTGAACTTGTTACCTTATAGATGCAGAAGGAGGAAGACTAAGGTTTCTTTTTTGGAGAACTGACCTGCCAAGGCCTGGCTGTGTCAACTGGGTGACTGACTTTTCAGTTAGAGAAGCGGTCCCTCTCCTTTGTTGCCATTAAGTGACAGTTTAATACTATGTCACATGTCAGCCTCTTGTTACCATCTGAACATGCAGAATTCCAGGACTTTGGAGAACAGTTGATTCTTAATCATCCTTGAGAACAGGGTGTCTCTATTTAGACAATATGAATGCAGTCAGCCCAAAATGGCAGGAAAATTATAGCATGTTTATTTCATCTTGGACTACTTTTTTGCTTGAACATTTGAAATGTGCGGCTGTTGTTCAGAAGTTTGCACCATTTCCAACAAAATAACAAAGCTACAGAGTTGAGCTCTGACTCAGGAATTGCTCTGAAACTGTTTTTCTTATCCTTTCACTCTGTTCCAACCTGCTCCATACTGTCACACCATGAGGGCCAGACAGAGTCCTTTCTCATCAGGACAGAAATAAAGCATCCACTTCAGCTGACTTATCACCTCTAAGCTCTTATCTTTCTGGTGCAGAAAATTCCCTGGACATATGAGAAAAAGAAGGCTAGATATTTTTTGAAAACTAATTAATCAATGACAAATTTATTGAGTACTGACATATTATATGACGCTTAATGTGTTAGGTGCTGGTGGTATTGGAGACTATTTCTGCCCTTAAAGATGTAACCAAACTCTATGACACCATGATCTCAGTGCTGGAGTGCAGATGGAGAAAGAAAGTGCTAGATATTCAGAAGTGGGGCCCCTACACTGAAGGTTCAGAAAGCTTTTCTAAAGTAACTGAGCACTGATATTGAAGAACGAAGAGTTCTCCATGTAGCAAAGTGGGAAAAGGTATTCCAAGACAAAGAAATGGCTTGGTGAAGGCAGAGTCAGGAACACATATGGTGAATCCAAGGGGTCCCAAGTCCTTTGGGATAGCCAGGGCACAGCGTAATATACAAGGGAAGACGAGAAGTGGAAGATCATATGGCAGGGACAAATCTTGGAGGCTTTGCAGGCAACACTAAGTTATGTAGGCCTTCTCTTGAGATCAAACAAGAGCAATTGAGGGATTTTGAGCAGGCGAATTAGGTGATTAAATTTCCCTTTAGAAAAATCACTATGGATACAGGGTAGAGAACAGTTGGGAGGAATGGGAAGAACACTGGAGCCAGAGACACCAGTTTGGAGATGATGGCAGTAGACCAGGCCTGCACCAAAGAAGGTGTCTGGGAGGCAGCATGGACAGGGTTTTGTGATGGATCAGGGGGTGGTGGTGGAAGTCAAGGAGAAGGTTAGGATGAACCAGGGTTTTGGCTTGAGAGAACTGGTGAGTGATAGTGCCATTAACAGAAACCAGTGATCCAGAAGGAGGATAAATTCCACTTTACAGGGCTTCTAGTATGACAGGATAGCTCTTATCAGGATGGAGGTTGCACTGGCACAACCACGCAGAGATGGTGATGAGTCATTGCTATAGTCATGCGTTCACCGAATCTGCTCTACACCAGGCACTGGGCTGGGCAATGACACAAGAGTCCTGTGGCGCAGGATTCACTTCCTTTCACAGTTCTACTCCTTACCAACCCAGAGACTCTCACAATCCCATTACCTACTGCGTTTCCGTGTCAACATCTCAAATATGGCGACCACACCCTCAGCTTCTTTGGATGAGCATAGTGATAACACTGGGGAAAGCCCTTGGTACACTGTAACCACTAGAACCTGAATGACAATTTCAACAAAGAAGCTGGAAGTGGAGTTTGCCTTGTAGATAATGGACCATCCTGGCTATGGAAGAGTCAAGAAACAAGAGGTAAAGAAAAACTAATCTTCTTAGCAGTGTGACAGACCCAGATGGAAGTAAGGAGGGGACTCACAGGGACTCCATCACGCCCCTCCTACACAGTGACTGCCCCCTTCACCCACAGTGTACAGGGATGTAAGCTGGGATAGAGGGAACTACTCTGAAATACCATGGGCGAGTTTGTAAAACTAAGAAGAGTTATCAGTAACATCGTTCATTTTAAATAATAATTTCTTCTTGTTGGTGTTTCCAATAAGTACAGATTAATTTCAGATGTGGTAAAGGTAAACAGGCAAAGTTCTTTCCATTCCTGTGGTCCTTAGTAGTGAAACAAATTGCTTTCAATTTTATGAATTTCATAGACTTCATCTCTTGGTATTCTGATAATGACTCTGAAGCATGGCAGAAATTATTATACTCATTTTGCAGTATTAATTAGTAAGATTTAATTAATTAATAAGAATTAATATTTGGGGTATCTGACAAGCTAGTGAACATCATACAGATAGTTGATGCAACCTTGAATCCACATCCATCTCTCTGAGATGAAGACTTTTTATGTTATTTTATATATTTACTTAGAGGGATCAATAGTTTTGAAAACTTTGTGAAATATTGTTCAGCAAATCCCTTCTCAGTTTCTCAAAGATTAGGTCTGAGAAAGTATTTCAGAGAATTCCTGGCTCCATTTCCAATTCCCTCTCTTTCCTAAATCTCAAGACTCTTTTCTCTACTGGTTCTTTTAACCTACAACATGGTAGGGTCTCTACCCTCCCTGACTCTTTCTCCTCTTGTAGGTATGATCTCATCTCTCTCTTCCTCTTCTTGCTCAAGATTTCTGAAAAAAACTGGAAGTGTGGTCTACACTCCCCCAGTTTTTTCTGTATTTCAGCCCACTAAATCAGGCCTCCCTCTAGGACCAGTGCACTGAACTTGTATTTACGAGGGTAACTCATGACCCCCCCCCCTTGTCACATGTTTTGGCCCTTGAATGTGACTTCCATGCAGTATGTACTTCTGACCATGTCTTCTCTCTGCCTGGTTTCTGTGGCCTCTTGCTCTGGGCTCCTTCCTGGCCCTCTCCCTTCTCCCCCCATCTCCTTTGTGGGCTGGCTCCTCTTTCTCTGCCTGCTCAGTAAAGCCCTATATTCTCCATACACCTTGACCTTCCTTTCTTCTCACTCCACAGATGAGGATGGTATATCTCAGCCTTTTTGTGTCTGCAGCACCCTCTGGAGCAGCAGAGTTTGTGGAGGCAGTAGGAAGGAATTTAACTGCACCCAAGAGAGTGAACTATCTCCTTGTCGCCTTTTGGGATGGTGTGGCTGTTTAATGGCATCGTTAAAACTGTAATAAATGCTGCAAAAGAAAGTTACACAGGATTATGAGAGCTTATAATAGGAGAAGTTGACCTAGTCAAGACTTCGGAGAAGTTTAGTTGAGATCTGAAAAATGAAGAGGAGTTCATTTAGGTGATGTTCTCTACAAAGAATAAATAGCATGTGTATAGGGCCTGTGACAAGAAAGAATGTTCCCTGCTCAAGGATCTGAAAGCAGGCCTGGATGCCTGGAGAAAAGAGGTCGGGGGAGAGGCCTGAGTAAGTCATGCTGGAGACAGTGAGGGCTTTCCGAAAAAGCTCAGGATCTTTGTTGTTATGATCTGAGCAAAGGGAAGTCACTAAACTACAGATCATGGGGGTTAATAAGATCAGCTTTGGGTTTCAATACGATCTCTCTGGCCACACCATGGAAAAGGTCTGGAAGAGAGAAACAGAGTGTTGCACAGTGATCAGCTGGGAAGCTGCTTATGGGAGCACTGGGGAGAGGAGGAACCAGTGCCCACGGGAAATACCAGCCAGACCCAAGAGACGAAATCCATCTTGGGAAGGAGTAACGAGGGAAAGGCAGCTGAGGAAGTTGCTGGGTGGGCCAGGTGGACATGTGGGCAGATGGGCAACACGGAGAACAGGATAGGTTTGGGAGGAAGACCCTGAGTGTGGTCTCAGACATGTGGAATTTGAGGCTCCTGAACTGCCAAGCTCTGTCAGACATTCTCTCTCTGAAGTGGCCTCCCTTCCCCAATTTCTGACAGGGAAAACTCCAGTCCCTCCATGGAAGCCCAGCCCAGGTACTGCTGTCTCCCTCCTTCCCCACACCACACAGAGCTCATCATTTCTTCTCCTGTATTACCTCTCTGTTCAAGGCAATCTCCTCTCTTGTAAGGAACTGTAAAACTCTATTTGCAAGCTCATGTCCTCCTCTAAGCTGTTTGCTCCCTGGAGGCAAAGCTGTGAATTCATCTTTGCACCCCAAGAACCAATACATTATCACCATCTAATAGCTGCTCATAAACACTTGAAGAATTGATGTGGATACATGTATAAAACATTTACAATTTCTCTAACGCCTTTCTCCTGACGAGCTCAGGAAGTCATAGCAGCTGGAAATACACGTTTACAAGTAGAGGGTATGAAAGGTGAGCTTTTTCAGGCATTTGCGAGCTGTGGGAGGAGAAGAGACATTTGCCTGTCACCAGGTCACTATAACCATTAGGAGTCCGTTTGGCTGCAAGGAACAGAAAACCCAGCCTAGTGGCTTAAACAAATGGGGACTATTTTTCTCACATGGCAAGATGTTCAGTGAGGGGCTGTTGCTGGCATTGCTTTGAATGCCCAACAATGCCAGGCTCTTTTTCACTCAGTCATCCTAGTCATATTGGTCTTGTGGCTTCATGTTCACTGTCCCTTTGTTGTCACCTGGTTACAGCATCCCTAGACATCCCATTTGTGTTCAGCCATGAAGAACATGGAAAATGGAATGACAGAGCCAGCAGCCTATCCATTCAACTAGCTCCTGCTTGGGCCGCTCAGCTGAAGCCCTGATGGGAGCTCTCTGGCCTTATGGAAATGTCTTCTCTGGTAATTTATCTTTTCTTCCTTTTTTGAAAGATTAGAATTCTAGTTGTTATGTGTTTAATGAGAATAAGCATTAGGGATTCAGAGGAGAGTGTCTTGTCTGGTTATGTTTCAGGGATTTTTTTAAGTAGTGTTCACCTGAACAAAATTGTTTTTGAATTTTAGGTTGAGCAAAGTTTTTCACATTTCATATCCATGATCATTTTATGGCTTCAAAAGGAAGAAAGGCAGGAGGAACACAGCACAAATAGGCAGGAAGCAAGTACGTCACTGTTTTCCACTGACTACACATATGCCCTTATTCACCTAAATCCAACGGAAATCCATGTTCTTGACAACCCAGGAGTGAAAGACATCCGGAGTGAATTATTTATCCTTGCTATGAACATGGGTAATTAAGAAACCAGCTAAGGGCTGCGTGGGAACATACTTTGACAGCAGCTCCTACACAATCTGAACCTGAAGATGGGTTGCAACCCATGTGTGAGATCCTTCCTGCTGGTATTAACTGCTTCTTTCCCTGTGTTCCCATGCACTTCATACATGGCCTTGGCACAACCCTGCGCACAGGTCTCTCCTCTGCTCCAGCCCAGTAGTTCCCTTAGTGTTAGAGACCCTGCCTCCCTCACCAGCATACCTCAAAGACCCTGCAGAGGGCTGGCTTCTAACAGATGTTCAAACACTGCAGGGCTGAGAGGAAGAGTCTGTGAGTATCCTCTTTGCTCCTCCACCAGTAGGAAGGTCCAGGACATTGGGAGGTAGGAGTTCCTCACCAAAGGAGTACTGCACCTAAAGGGATACACCCAGGCTTAGACACAAACTTTCTGCATGTTCCAGGGGGCCTGAACATGAAGTATGACGGGCGTGTATTGGCCACACCAAGTTCTTCCGCCTCACACATTTCAGTTTTCAAACACAGTCCACTTCCTTTCCCTTTAGGCTCCTCCTGGGACAGTCTACCTCCCCAGGCCCTCCTTCACCTGGCTAATTCATGCTCATTTTTCAGTTAGGTGATGTCTCTTGGGCATCACCTCCTGAAGAAGCTTTCCCTGACCTCCCCCAAACTTGGATCAGCGCCACCTCCACGACCACACCCTCTTTGTTCTGGACTGTACTTGCCCATTAGTTTCCCTTTCTAGACCGTGAACTCTGAGAGGGCAAAAGGTGATTTTTGTTCTCTCTTTTGTCACCACAGCTTATGATGCCTCCTGGAGCATAAGAAGGGTTCCAGATGTCTTGGAGTGAACTGGTGGAGCAGTGGCGTGTCCCCCGCGTGGCGGGGCCTCAGGCCCCCTCTCTCCGCGGCTGGGACTCGGGACGCGCACCGGGAGAGGCGCGCCCCTGCCGCTGGGACCCGCCCCCGGGCTCCAGAGCCGCCCCGCCCGCCCGGCCGCGTCCTTGCGCGCTGGGCGGCGGCGACAGGGGCAGGAGCCCGAGGAGCAGGTGGGGCGAGGGCCCCGCCTCCGCGTCCCGGCAGCCCCACAGCCGGCGGCAGCAAGGGAGCTGGGCGCACCGAGCGCAGTGGCACGGAGCGCAGCAGCACCGAGCGCAGCGTGGCCGTGGCGGCGGCGGCGCCTGGAGCACTCGGGCTGCGGGACGGAGCCCCGAGCCTGGAGGCGGCGGCGGGGACGTCGTCCGGAGCCTGAGTCCTACCTAGCTGCAGGTAGCGGTGCGCGACCGCGTCCGGGTCCGTACCGGGCTGGGGAGGAGGGGGTGACGTGCTGGGGCAGCGGCCGCTCGAGCGGGTCCCGGGACGGAGTGGACCGCGGCGCGGATAGTGTTGCCGCGCGCGCGCGCGTGTGCCCGGGAATCCCCGCCCCCCGCCGTCCGCCGCCCGCCGCGTAGCGCCCTCCGAGCCCGGCGGTAACGGGACGGCGGAGGGAACGAGGTCACCGTGGGGTTGCCTGGTGACTTCTCTTGACCCGACTGTCCAGTGAGCGGCCCCTGGCGTGCCTGGCCTGGGCTTCACCGAGCTCTCCCTTTCTCTCTTCCCCGCCTGCCCCACCCCCGAACAAAAGGCTGGGGTCTCGGTGAGGAGGGGGCAGACTCATGGCAGGACTGGAGATGGCTTTGGGGATACAGAAGCCTGTCCCGGAGGTGTGAAGTGACTTGCCCAAGGTCACACAGCTCATGCGTGGCGACCTAGCTGGGACCTGAAAGAAGGTCTCAGGACTACCCTCCCAGTGCTCATCTCCAGGCCCCCAAGATCACTAAGCTGGCTGTGCTCCAGAGCTTTAGAATTGGCCCCACGTGGGCTTTAAAGTCCCCTGAAGGAGTCAGAGAAGGTGGCAGAGACTGCCCCTCCCCCCAGGCCCCGGAGGCGGAGTGGAGCAGGGTTGCGGGAGCGGGCATTTGGACAGCGGGTGTGAGGGACAAGCCCTGCCCTGTGGGCAGGCAGGCACAGCCTCGCAGGAACAATGCCTTCTGAGCGTGGCGTGCCAGCCGCGTGGGTGTGCCTGCAGCGGGAGCTGGAGCCGCGTGGGGACCGAGTGTACGCTGCTCCCTGGAAAGTTCTACCTGGAGAGGCCCCCGAGAGCTGTTCCCAGCTCGCTGGGATGCCCCGGCAGCATCCCTCATATTCGGGATGTTTTTGTGTTTGGAAGCAGAGTTACTCTGTAGCAGGAAGTTGGGCTGTCACTTCGCCTCCCGGAGTGTCATTAGCTACAAAATGAGGCCCTTGTTCTACATGACCTGTGTGATTTAGTTCATGCCCCTGTCCTTATTTCCAAAATCTTTTATCCATTCAGAAGGAGGGTTGGAAATACATTTCTTATGGTCAGCCATAGTAGTCATCACTGGGACCCCAACCTTCCCTGAGTTGGTTTTTGTTTATTTTTGTAACTTTAGGTAAAGCTAATGATGGCAATACAGGTTAGAAGTGGGGTTGCCTTTGGGCCTTATAGTGACCGGGACAGGGCATGAGTGGGCTTTCTGGGGTGTTGGAAATCCTCCTTCCCTTGCCTTACCAGTGATTCCACAGGCATCTGCCTATAGATATTTATGAAGTCATTCCCTTGAGATTTGTGCACTTGACTTATGTGTTACCTCGATAAAAAAGTAAATAAAATTTTAATGCTAAAAATCCACTCACTGTGGTAGCACACAGATTAGTCCAGTTTTCTAGCAGTGCATTTTAGAGATACATTTAAAAACCACAAAAACCGAATCAGAAAAGGAAAAAAGAAAAAAAAAGACGGAGAATAAAAGAAAGTTGAAAAATAACAGGAAAGGGAACATACACTGCAGAGGGCTTTACCAAATGCCTGTATGAACATCACCTCATGGGAGTCACAGTTCTTTACGGGAGATACTGTTATTCTGCCAATTTTACAGATGAGCAAATAAAAAGTCATACACTTTTAAAATGCCCATTTATGCCTTACCCCGGGGGAGCCAGGGTTAAGAACCTGAGTACACAGACTTCAAATTCTGTACCTACCACCGTAAACAGACAATTTTCGGCCACCTGAAGCAGAGGCACGAAACTTGAAGTTTGGCTTCCTGCCCTGCCCCCTTTTTGTTCCTTTCCAGGAGCCTCTGTTGTTTTCATATAATTGTGCGTGTGAGATTTTGTCACAGACTGAAGTTAGCCAGCAGCAGAAGGAATGGAGGAAGCGTGTGTGTCTAAGAACATACAGTTTTAGAAACAGGAGAAAGCCAGCTGGCCTAGCCTGCCAACGCTCTTTTTAGATTTATTGTTCAGAAACCGTATAGAACAGGTTGTGATTTTTGTGGTTACTCAAATACACACACACACACACACACACACACTGAATAATATAACCTAGCAAAGGTATGAGAAACCAAAGTATAATTAACTCTAGAGGAGAACACGTAGTAGAATTTTCACCAGGGAGGATCAGTCAACTTTCCTACATCCTAGAATTTATAAAGACACTTTCCTTAACCCTTAAGTAGACACAAAAAAAAACAAAAAGACACACGCTGTACAGAAATAACTCAGCAGAGGAAGAAAAGTTGTTTTCGAGCCAACGTGTTGTAAATATACATTAAATTTGGGGCAGACAGTATTTGAAACTTTAAAGTACAGTAACATTGTTTCTAGAGAGAAACCTTATCCTAATGTGTGGTCTTCTAGTGATTTTATATTTCTGCCTAAAATTCAGACCTCAGAGAAGTAGAAATATGTTTGTTTTACCAGCCTGTTTCCTGTTGCAGTGTTGGATGTTTGCCTTATTCTTGGAATTATAAAGTTTTGGTGTAAAGAGCGTGGGTTAAGTGGGGCAACCAAAGAGGTGTCTCTGGGTGAATCTGCTTAGCCAAGTGCCATCTAGCATGATTCTGCATCATGAAGTTATCTTTAGGCGAGTTTTGCCTTGTCACAGTAGCGTTCCTGCCATCTGGCTGCTGGAATATTTTAGAAAGGAATCATAATGTTTGACTGACTTCGCTGATAGCATGACAAAACAAACTTTGAGAGGGAACTATTAAGTATGAGTTAGGAATGGTGAGAAAATGATCAGTTACTTCTTATTTAGCCACTGCATGAAACTGAAGAGACGTCCCGTTCCCCACGGGTGCTGGGCAGGTGCAGCCCATATGGTTTCTTACTGGCTTCAGCCAATAACGCACTTGAGACTCCCATTTTGCAATTCTACTTGGGTCTTTCCTGCAACCTGTTCAAGAGGGAACCTGACCCGTTACGCAGCAGGGGAATCGTGTGGTTACATGCCATGCTGACATGCCAACCAGATAGAGCGAAGCAGAGCAAATGTGGGAAAAATGCCAGGTGGGCATTGGGTGGACCAGGTTCCATGGAAGATTTTCAAGTGCAACTCGAAGGAATAGTCACCGTGCGTGGGTGATCTGTTCCAACAAGACACTGAATCGGAGATGGTGTCTTCTAGAAAAGAGTGCTTATGTACTGTGAGTTCGTCAGCTCCTAGGGAGAAGCTCAGAGGAGTAGATGGCCTCAGTTCTTGAACTTCTGAGAACATGTGTCCATATGAGTATGTGTGTGTGACAAAGCAAGATGCCTGGGCCGCTATCCGCTGTGCCTTAGGAGCTAAGGACTAGCATGTACTGAACACATAGTACATGCCAGCCTAGACTAAGCTTTCTATGTACGAAAGCATCGCAATAGCCCTACAAAGAAGCTGATTCTTCTTACTCCTGTTATCCGATGTGACATAGAGACCAAGGGCTAATCTGGTCATAGAATGGTCATGTCGCACCTTGCTCTGGTCCGCTATCAGCCCATTTATAACCCCAGGTACCCTTTGCCTCCCTGACTCTCGCTTATTACAGCTTAGCTCCTGAAGGGCAGGTGCTTGTCTATTTCATCTCTGTTCCCAGAACCTGACCATGCATGGTTCATGATGAGTATTGCATGAACAAGGAAGTGAATGAATGAAAACCTCTAGGTTCTAAAAGCAAAACTTGGAGCGCCTGGGTGGCTCAGTGGGTTAAGCCTCTGCCTTCGGCTCAGGTCATGATCTCAGGGTTCTGGGATTGAGCCCCGCATCAGGCTCTCTGCTCAGCAGGGAGCCTGCTTCCTCCTCTCTCTCTGCCTGCCTCTCTGCCTACTTGTGATCTCTATCTGTCAAATAAATAAATAAAATCTTAAAAAAAAAAAAAGCAAAACTCAAGTATTTTTTGGCTTATGTGCCCTTTTGACTTTTATTGTCTCATTCCCCTATGTTGATATGGATCATGAGGCATGACTTTATAGACAAGATGTATTAAATTTGGTGCAGATGTATTTGAAACTTTAAAGTTTCTCCTTTAAAGCTGAAGAATGCTAAACTCAGCCTGTAAAATCAGAAGGCCTCTGCTTCTTTTAGAAATTCAATATTATTATCTCTTTTTTTCTAGAAATTTTGTCATTCAGAATACCTGGGCTTGAATCATCATTTATTTGTTGTATGACCTTGGACAGATAACTTCTTTGTGCCTCGTTTTTCTCATATGTAAAATGGACATAATAATAGTACTTATCTCATATTGAAGGTAAATAACTTAAGATAGGGTCCATGCTGAGCATGGTGACTTCTTCATAGCAATGGTCAATAAAGTAGCTGCTATTATCTGATGCTTTTAAAAGTTGTTTGCCTTAAATATTTCCTAGTCCATTAAGCATTTGAGGAGATTACAAAAAAATAAGTGGCAAACAAAATTAATAGAGAATGAAACCAGGGTAGAGAGAACACACACATTGGAAAGCCAGATAAAATCAGAGGTAATTTAGAGAATAAGACTGTTTTATAAGGTGTAGGTGGTTTCTAGAGATGAGTTTATTATAAAGCCTTGTGTAGTTTCTGGAGAGGGGATTAAAAATTTGTCAGAGCTTCCCAGTAGCCAAAACAAAGAGGAAAACACAAATAGTTACTTGATCCACAGTGAGCATGAGATAAAAACAGATCAGTTGCACAGCTTTTCCGGGTCCTAAAACCTGGGACAACTTTCTCCTGGCAGGTCTTCAAAGCAATCACTGTTGCCATAGAGATCTCAGTGTTCCACATGGTCCCTGCCGTGAAGACAATGGAAGTTTTGTGGTAGAAGGCAATAATAAATGTTTCCTAGAACATTATGGACTGCAGTTCCGGAGACATAATCCCAGAGCACAGTCCAGCCAAAGCTCTTCTGTGAAGGGCCAGAACGCTGTGGTTTGAGGACATGCTATTTTCTTAGCTATGTTTACCGAGAGCCTGGGGGAGTAGAAAGATTCTTTCTTCCACAGATTATAATTCTTGGGAGAGTCATGTGAACAATCCCATCTTTAAGAACATTCATTTTAGCTAAAGCCATTTAAATATGCCAGCTCAGTTTACCTCATCCAGAAGGAAGTTTTGTGCACATATGCTCATTAATAGAGTGTATATTCATGAATTGTCTTAATACGGTAGTCCCATATTATCTGCAAATTTTATCACACTGTTTGGAAAAAGAAAGATCCAGTGCTCTATATTATACCTCTTCAATCCCTTAATGCTTTCAGTACTTCTTGGTAGTAAGAATAAATATTTGGGGGGGACTGGGTGGCTCAGTCGGTTGAGCATCTTCCTTCAGCTCAGGTCATGATCCTGGAATCCTAGGAATCAAGCCCCATGTCAGCTTCCTGCTCAGTAAGGAGTATGCCTCTCCCTCTTCCTCCCCTTCCCCTGCTCTCTCACTCTCTTACTCACTCTCTCTTTCTCTCAAATAAATAAAAACTTTTAAAAAAAGAATACTTTGTTTTTAGACTTTCTTTTTAGTAATTGAAATGGTCATGTTTTTGTAGTCTCACTATATGTAAGTTATATAGTAATATAATACTAATGTTTACAATAACACTAATATATTCGTTCAAATGTGACTTGTGTCAGTTAAGATTGCATTCGGCTACCAAAACAAACAAACAAAACAAAACAACATACACGTCAGAATTGGGCTTAAACAGATGCAAGTTTATCTCTTATGGAACCAGACTAGACTCCGAAGAAGGGCAGTCCAGGGCTGATGCAGGAGCTCAAACAATGCTTTCCATCTTTCTGATTCACCGTCCTTAGCCTGTAGGACTTCATATTACATCTGTTTGCCTCATGGTCACAAGATGGCTGCTGTATCCCACCTTTTTATTCAGAAAGTGATGCCCTCCCTAGCTATTTCCTCCTATATCTCATTGGCCAAGATGATGTCACAAAGTTGCTCGAAATATAAGGAAGTCTGAGAAAGCAAATATTTTTAGCTGGGTAAATTGCAAGCGCCACCTCCCCACCCACAAATTAGGGGTTTTGCTATGAGGAAGAAGAGGGAATGGTTATTGAATAGGCAATTAGCAGGATCAGCCACCTGACTGACTGCCATTATTAGCCATGTCCCTGACTAAATTAGAAATTATAGAAGGCAACTCAGTGGTTTAAAATGTTCTGCGTTTCCAGATCTTCATAACAGTTAGGCTGAGAGAATGAAACATACCCAACTGCCTTATGTAAAGGTTCCTGAATCACTACCACAGGTCCTGATTCATCCCTAAATTTCAGATCTGAATCTCCACTTGCCAAAAGCACCTCATACGCTTCAAATTAAACCCACTTCTCCCTGCCCGTCTACGCCGCTCCCCACCATACACACACTTTCTCCCATCCCCCTTATGTAGCTTGTGTTGGCAGGGAGCTCTGGGGTTATCCTGGCCTGATTCTTCTCCCCCATTCCAGATATCCAAACTAATATTCTTGGTTCTATCCCTCTTACTGTGATTCTAATTCAATAAAAATTCAATAAATACCCACCCTTGCTCATGTGGTCTATGTATTTGCTTCTCCCTCTAATTCGTTTTCCACACATGGCCCCCAGGATGCTGTTTTTAAAACACAAGTATCTAACATCTAACATCTTTCCTGTCTTCAGAAGCCTACAGAATAAAGCTTGAATTCCTTGACAACCTGGCTCTGTGACATCATGTTGGCCGTGAGCGGCTGCCACACACCCCAAAGCTTTGCTCGTACCTTCCTCATTCTCTTCAACTACGGAATGTCTGCTAAAGAGGTCCCTTATGCTTTTTACATGTCTCTTACCCATGGAAGCAATTAATTCATGTTTCCAGAGCACCGTATATTTCTCTTAATATTTTTTGCCCTGGATTCTGTTTTGCCTGAAACTAACCATGTGGCATGAATTGTTTTTTGTAACAACAGCCTTATTGGAGTATAATTCAGATACCATAAAATACACTGTCTTAAATTGTGCAGTTCAGTGGTTTTTGGAATATTCAGAATCACGCAACCATCACCATCATCTAATTTCAGAACATTTTCATCACCCCAAAAAGAAATCCATTAGCAGTCGCTCCTGATCTTCTGTATTCTCAGCCCTGACAACCCCCAGCTTTTTACTTCTGTGGATTTACCTATCTGGATTTTCATATAAATGGGACCATACAGTATGTAGCCTTTTGCGACTGTCTTCTTTCACTCAGCGTAATGAATTTTGGGTTTATCCATGCTATAATGTGAGTCAGTCTTTCCTTCTTTTTTTTTTTTTTTTGCAAATAATTTTTAATTCCATGGCTATTTTGTTTTTCCACTCATAAGTTGATGGACATTTGGATTGTTTCTACATTTTGGTTATTACGAACAATGTTCCTAGAAATATTCACGTGTAAGTTTTAGAGTGGGCGTAAGTTTTCATATCTCTTGGGTAGATATCTGGGATGGAACTGGTGGGTCTTATGGTACCTGTTGGACATCGTGAGGAGCACTGAGACCTTTCCAGAGTAGTTGCGCCATTTTTCATGCCCACCAACAGCATGCAGTTAGCTCTGCCAAAGGGAGGAGGAACGGTCTGCAGAGAAGTTGGCACCTGAGTGTGTTTTAAAGGACCAGGAGGACTTTCCAAGGTGGCAGAGGCTGCCATATGCAGCCTGAATAACATGGACAAAGACATAGAGATGCAAAGAAGAGGTATGGAAGAAAATGTCGCAAGTGTGGTGTAGGTAAAGTCTTGGTGCATAGAACAGAGTGGAGGATGAAATGTAGAAAGAACTTGCCACCGTTGAAAAGAGCCACGAAAGGAGTGTGTGTGTGTGTGTGTGTGTGTGTGTGTGTGATATCGGGGAGTGATGCCCTGTGGCCTGAAAGGTGGGGCCTCCTGTCACTTGGCTGTCACTGAACGGTGCCTGGGGCCATAGGAAGGGATCTGTCTGGTGAGAGAGGAGAGTGGCCGCTTGCAGTAGACTGTCTGAGGTTCTAGCAGAACATCAAGGTGGAGGAGAGACTAGAGGCACCAGAATCTTCTTGGTCCTTCTCTGGCCCAAGCTGGAACAGTACAAATAAGGCGAAAATACTTAAAGTCTCAGAAGTGAAACTTGAAAAGGATGGATTTGTCTTGTGGCCTTGAACCCTGTGCCACCTCCTGTCCTCCTATTATTTCTTCAGTGATTCTCAAAAAATCATTTTCAGGAGGGCTCACCATCCTTAGTGAAAAGTTACCACCTTAGCCTTAGAAAGTAAAAAACACGCTCCTCATAAACTCTAACATCCTCAGATAAATTAATTAAGGAGGTGGCAATTTATTGTGTAAAATGACTCATTATTTTATAACATTGATTATGGGTTTCCATTGCATAATAAACTCCTTTTGTATACTTAAAGCACACTTCAATTTTCCAAAATTAGAGATGCTATTTTTCAGAAGCATAGCTGTTATATAAAATGAGGCTTACTTATAAATGTGTGATTAATATCATGTATTTTTAATAAGCGTTGTTCTTCTTTTAGCTCTTTCAATGGCAGCAAAAAAAAAAAAAAAAGAAAGAAAGAAAGAGACAAGAAATCAATATTTTCTCCCTTCACCCTTGGGAACTGCACACATAATGATTTTCATGGCATTTAGCTATAATTTAAATACCTGAGTCAATGATAAATATTATCAATAGCTCCATTTTTTTCCTATCACCAAATACTGTCCAAATATCATAACAAGCTCGATGAATGATCTGGGGACAAATTTGCGTTTCAGTAAGAGTCTTATAAAAGGAAACCAATTTATGAGCTCATTAGAGGCGTGACTTACTATGTTTCATAGTAGATTGTGGTTAAAGTCTGTCTTCATTTTAGAACTCAACATGGGCAAGACTGCATTAATCCTTTCAGCATTTTACCAGATAATTAACTACAATGCCTGATCAGGGCTGCGTAGATGCAGCTTCAAGAGCTGCTATCATCAAGGCAGGGGTTCACAGGTGTTACAAATCCTTCCCATCACCTAGGCGAGAGGTAAATGGGCACTCAGCCTAGTTTCCCTTTCACGATTGTTTATCAGTTCCAGTTTTAAGTACAGTATGCCATTTTCATGGATTCAGCCTGCTGAAGTTAAATGAGTTTATAGAAAAGGAGCCTTTCTGTAAAGGACACAACTTCCAATAGTGTGGGACAGAGAGTTTCAGCATCCTAGATATTCTGCAACAAGCTTTTCAAACTTAGTGGGCATAAAAATCACTTGTTGATAAGATTCTCCCAAAGATTCTAATTTGGAGGTCTGGGGTGGGCATTGTGCCTTTCTTACATGTTTCCACATTTTAGAGCTAGTCAAAGGGTGGTCCCCAGACCAGCAGTTAGTCTCACCTGGGAGCTTGTTAGAAATACAGAATCTCAGGCTCCATTCAGAGTACTGAATCAGAATCTACATTTTCTCAAGATCCATACCCCCCAGCCCCACCATGATTCATTCACCATTAAAGTCTGGGAAGCATCTAGATCACTGTTTCCCAAAGCACAAAGCTTTAGTTATCACTAGGGAAACCTGAAATGAATTTAGATGGTATATAGATCGAATTTTATTTTAATGATTATTGCGTTCATTTTTGTTACTACCTTCTATTTATGGCAGATGATATTGTTTTTCCATTTATAGCAATAATTTAAAGTTTCTTTTGTAAAATAAATGTGTTTAATTAAAAGTAAGTCCAGGTGGTATGTGAATGTGGAAGAAAATATAAAAGCCATGTGGTTTTTTTATTTTTAAATAATTTAATTTAATTATTTAAATTCAGCCTACTATATTATTAGTTACTGGGGTAGAATTTAGTGATTCCTTAGTTGCATATAAAACCCAGAGCTCATTACATCGAGTGCCCTCCTTAATGCCCATCATCCAGTTACCCCCATCCCTCCACCCACCCCGCCTCCAGCAGCTCTCAGTTTGTTTCCTAGAGTTCAGCACCTCTTATGGTTTGCCTTCCTCTCTGTTTTTATCTGATTTTATTTTTCCTTTCCTTCCCCATATTCATCTCTTTTGTTTCTTAAATTCCACATGGGTGAAATTATATGGTATTTGTCTTTCTCTGACTGACTTATTTCGCTTAGCATATATCCTCTAGTTCTATCCACATCATTGCAAGTGGTAATCCCATTCTTTTTGATGGCTGAGTAATATTCCTGTGTGTGTGTGTGTGTGTGTGTAATATTCCTGTGCACATGCGTGTATAGCCCCATATTGGGCTTTCTGCTCAGCAAGAAGCCTACTTCTGCCTGCTGCTCTGCCTGCTAGCGCGCTCTCTCTCTTTCTATTCTCAGTCAAATAAATAAATAAATAAATAAATAAATAAAATCTTTAAAGAACCTAACACAGGGTTCAATCCGATAACCCTGGGATCATGACCTGAGTTGAAGGCAGATGTTTAATTGACTGAGCCATCCAGGCACCACAGTTTCCAACTTTTTAAGGAATCTCCATATAGTTTCCAAAGTAAAAGCCATGTATTTTTAAGTGACTGAAGTTAGCATGGTGCTTAAGAGCATGGACTCTGGAGCCAGACATCCCAGGTTTGAATGCCAGCTCCTCCACTAATTCATTTTGTGACTTTTCATAGATTTCATAACATTTTTGTGCTTCAGTTTTCACTTCTGAAGAACAGGAACAATAGTACTATCTATCTGATTGGGCTGTTGCAGAGCTTAAATGGGTTAATATACAAAAAGTCCTATGAACAGGATCCAATCCTTACGAATGGCTGTATCAGAGCTAGCTTGTTCTACTGTTCTCTAGAATGCAAATGGTCAAGGACTTTTTTTATCCTGTGCTTTTTACCTCGCCTCCCTTTGTCCCTTGCTTTCCTGCTTACTCAGCCCAACTTGCCCCAACTCCCGCCAAAGGGTAGGTATTTCCAGGACTTGTATATCACTGAGGATACATACCAGTGAGGGGATCAACTTCCCTTTGGCCTAGCCAAAGGGAAGTTAACACTGGGAGAGGCGGTGTGTGAGATGTGAGATCTTAGAGGTGGGAAGTCCCAGGAGAAGGCAATGCCCAAAGAATTCACTCATCATCACACAATGAGGAAGGACAGCAGAAGTGAGCGCTCATAAATCATTTTCAACATCACTTGGAGAGAAGGGTTTTTTTAAAAATTGTCTTTATTATTTTCCTTATGGCTTTGGCATCTTTGCCACATGTTTTTTGAGAAGCGTTTTTATTTGTGCCTTATATGCTCATGGGCTTGTGGGTTGTGATTTCCTGGCCACAAGGCCCCTTTGAGAAATAAATGACTGATCTGTAGAACCCTGCTGAGACCATAATGTGAGCAATGGGTTGTCTGTTGCCTGGGGCTCAGTTGCCTTTATTAAAAGTTCGGAGGTGAGAAATCTCTGCTCGCCTCCCCCATTTCATAGCCACAGAAATAAGAGACTCAGTGGGACAAAACAGAAGTTATGAGTGTCCAGAGAACTTTATTTTCTGATTCCTATTGAAATGTATTTTAAGTACCAGCAAAAGCAGCTTTTGTCATACAGTGGCAGTAATCCTTCTTGCTTGTATTTTTAAAATAGGCACATATTCTACTTGTGAACAACTGTAATCTGATGAACCACTATTGGGGGGAAAAAGGGAGTATATGGTTTTGACAAAAGCAAGTAGTGTGTAAAATTGTTTACCATAAATGATTTCTCTCTGAAAAAGCTCAGTTGGTGTATATACTATAGAACTTTTTATATTCACAAGCTGGGCGAGCCTGGTCCACGTCTATTCTGGATCAGGTGGGGAAGGAAGGGGAGCAGAGAGGTGGGAGGGAGGGCTCATCCCCCACTCCCACACCCTCAACCCCAACAGCTCCTGGTAAAGGGGTCACACTATGGCAGTTTGTGGATCCTGTGTGACCTGCAGGGATGTTCTGCTGGCCTGCTGATTTTTAAAAACGCTTTTTGAATTAGTTACCCACATTCCCAAACTGGACTTCCCACAAAAATCTGGATTTGGGGCCTTTGGGGGAAAATTGGGAGGATGGGGCCAATACTGGGCTTGGATTCCCACTGCAGGGGGAGCCTGCCACTGCAGACCTAGGCTGTCACTCCTGGAGCCAGGGCCCCTCCATACCTTGGCCATCCACTGTTTCCTCACCTCTGGCTCAGTGGTCACAAATCAGCTTCCTGCCTGCAAGGGATGCTGGGTAAAGGAACTCCTGGCTTCCTGCTGAGGGAGGGAGGAGTCCTGTAGGAAATTCCTCAGGCATAGGAAAAATGTTCAAAAGCTGGTGGATAGCCACAACAGGATAGATGTCCACCTGTCCCCAAGGGAAGAGACACTTGCAGAATAGCGTAGTGTCATTTCAGCCCCTCTGTGACTCTAGCCTTTTTCTCCCTTCCCCATACATGCAGAGCCTCCCAGGCTGCTTGCGTTCTCCCCCTTCTGTATCTCTGCTTATGTGCTACTCCATCTAGCTAGAACGGCCTCCTGTAGCCACCTTTTCACCTGCTGAAGAATGCTGGAGCTTCTACCAGAACATTTATTTACAACCCTCCCTCCCCTGCTCTCCTTGAGCTGGAATTGATGGCGACATTCCTTAGTGCTCCATAGCCCTCCTGGGGCATGTGTCCTACCCCACCTTTTATTTTAGTTATTTATGGTGATGCAGGTGGTGGTGTGAGGAGGATAAATATAGCTTCCAGTGAACGTGTCTGCTGTGTGTCACCACCTCTGTAATAATACTCTTCATGTACAGTCTTTGTTTCGGTCCTGATGACAAACTAAGAGTTAAGCATTATAGATCGTTTACAGATAAAGAAAACGAGACCCCCTGAGACTAAGTGACTTGACCAAGGCTATGCAGCTGGGATAAGCAGAGGCACAAGTAGGACGCGGGTCTGTCTAATGCAAAGATCAGCCCTGTCTGCTGTGCATGTGGAAGTGGCATTAGTTCTGCTGTCCTCCACACCTTCTAAGGTTGCGTAGATATCCAACCTGCATCTAACGCTGTTTTTCAGAGTTACTTCCTGAGTCAGGAGAAAATATAAAAAAGCCTTTGAGAATCTGGCTTTTTTTTTTTTTTTAATCCTAGGCATTTAAAAAAAAAATACATTACAGAGCAAAATAACAGTTTTAAGTGTGTTGGGAGAGCACAAAGCTTCAAAGAGCTTATGGGTACAGCCTGTGAATTCCTGGAGCTCTGCATTCTTAACTGTCAGATTTTAACAAATACTTTTCTAGGTAATTGCTTAATTATTTTACCTGTCAAGAAAAAGCCTTCACAGCCATCAAGTCCTGCATGTAAAAATATACTTTACTCCTAGAGTTTGAAAAATCATTCTGGTGAGTTCAGTGACACAGAAGCCCAGTGGCACCTAATTCCTCTCAGATTCCTCAAGTAAAATTAAATGGGCAGCAAGGATGCCTCGGTTCAGGAGGAGCAAGTGGAAAAATTACCTGTATGAGGTCCCTTTCACATGAGGGTCTCAGAAATACTTAAAAATTTTTGTCAGCTGGAAGCAGAGAAGTATTATGACCTGAATGATACCAAGTTATTAAAACAAAGAAATGAGGTTTTTGGATCAGAGAGGGCAGAGCTTTAACTCATCTCTGGTACTGTTTCTGAAATTTGGTATAAACGAGGTAAAGTCTCTGAGACAAAATATGGTTCTCCTTCATAGGAAATGCCACTGTCTACCATAGAGTCATTGAGGGCATTAAACAAAACACGTATTATAAGTACCTATGCAGTGCTGAGCCCATCTAGGGGGTTCAAAAAGTTATAGAGTCAGTCCTCATTATTTACAGATTCCATAGTTTGCTAATCACCTACTCACTGAACTCTGTTTGCAACCCCAAAGTCAGTATTCACGGGCACTGTCACGGTTGCTGGAGGAAAGGCACAGAGTGGGGAGAAACTGGAGTCGCCCCGTGCACACGTGCATTCCCAGCTGCGGTGGAATGAGGTGGGACTCTGCCATCTTGTTCCAGCTCTCACACCGTGAACCTGTGTTCTTTACACATTCTGTTTAGTGCCATGTTCTTCATATTTTTGTGCTGACTGTTGGTGAGTTCGCTGTTTAAAACAGCCCCTCCTAGGGTCACCTGGGTGGCTCAGTGGGTTAAAGCCTCTGCCTTCGGCTCAGGTCATGATCCCAGGGTTCTGAGATCGAGCCCCGTGTCGGGGGCTCTGCTCAGTGGGGAGCCTGCTTCCTCCTCTCTCTCTGCCTGCCTCTCTGACTACTTGTGACCTCTCTCTCTGTCAAATAAATAAAAAATATCTTAAAAAAAGCCCCTCCCAAATATAATGCTGACATTCTATCCAATGTTGAGCACCAAAAGGCTGTGACATGAGAGAAAAAGGGTGTTAGAGAACCTTCATCCAGGCATGAGGTATGATGCTGTTGGCATGAGGTCAAGTTAATGTACCAACAATATATATTAAATAAGGTGTCTTTAAGCGGGAACACACATAAAACAAGATTTTATATTAGTGAGTCACAGAAGTCTTGTGACTAGATGTCCAGACCTCTGTGTTTCTGTGAAGAGCAGTGGCTCAGTGTTTGCTAACTCAGAGTCTGTGGCAACTTTATAGAATATAACTACCACAAACAATGAGAATTGGCTATATTCTATTGAGTTCCTGTATTGGGCAGCTTCAAAATTAGTGGCTGTAATACATTAACTTCAAATTCTCCCTGACTTAACACGGTAGAAATTTATTTTTCCTTTTTGTAAAGTCCAGTCGTGTGTTTGGCAGATGGCCTTAAAGAGGTGAGTCAGGAATCCAGATTCTTTACATCTCATGGCTGAGCCCACACATTGGACCTTTCCTTCCAGCCAGTGGATGGAGGAAGAGAGGAAAGCTGTGGGTAGAAGGTCTTTATGGGCCAACCTACACGTGGAAGACATCACGCCTACCTTCATTCTGTTGGCCAGAGCTCAGTCTCAAAGTCACATCTAACCACGCAGGACACTGGGAAGTATAATCCAGCTGTATGCTGAGGGGTTACAGGAATCGTTCTGCCACAGTTCTCCTTAATTACTTCCTGTGGTCATTTTTCCTTAGATCAATGGCAAAACCCTTAGGTAAGTAATATTTATTTCTCTAAAGTTACTTTTCTAGTCCCTTTCCAGTTCTTCACCAAGGGAAGCAGCTGTCTCCTCTCCTCTCTCTTGCTTAAAAGATGTAATCCTCATATAATGAGACCTCTGTGTTTTCTCTTGTTCTGTGATACTTCAGGCAACCCTTAAATCCCTATTGTAAAGTTCTGACTGAAATTATTCTGCCACTAAATTAAGGATCACAAAAAGATATACCCAGTGCCTTTTATGAAAGAAATTGTTAAAATACAAATAACTGATCATTCATGTTTGTTCCAACTAAACGTGGGCTCACATCCAACTTGCTTTAGAATTCAGCCAGTAAAATGCCAGCTTTGTTTGACTCTATGTTATTGTCTAATACATGCAATTTGTTTTATTTATAATAAAATAACATTGACACTACCTAGTAGTATCTACTACCACCCCTGCTCAATTTTAGTATAGTTTTATTCTCTGGACTCTGATGAGCATTATTTTTTTTTTAGTCTTTGTGTTCCTGTTTTATTATCAAGGAAAGAAACAACGACAGAAAAATTCATAGATGCTAATAACTTTGAAGGGAATACTTTATAAGAAAATTGTGGTCTTCTTCAGTAATCAGCTCATGAACCTCTTTGGAACTCTAATGAAAACTATCATGGACTCTTTCTACATGAAAGTTGAACTTACATGTATATCTTATACCATTTTACATTTTTCTAAAGGATTTACTTATGTGAGAGAGAGAGTGTGAGCACATGAGTGGGAGGAGGAGCAGAGGAAGAGGGAGATCGAGAATCTCAAGCAGACTCCCACCCAGGTGCCCCACCACCTTAAATTTTTGTACAATTTTAAGGAGTTCTTAGCCCTGCTGAAAACAGGATAATATCATATGATCCAGCAATCCCACTCCTAGGTATATGTCCGGAAGAATTGAAAGCAGAGTCTTGAAGACATACTCATATACCGGTGTTCGTAGTCATAGTCACAGTACCCAAAAGGTGAAAGCAACCCAAGTGTCGTCAGCAGATGAGCAAATAAACAAAATGTGGTGTATATTTACAATTAAGGAAGGAAATTCTGGCACATGGTACAAAGTGAATGAAACTTGAAGACAAGCCAGACACAAAAGGACAAATGCTATATTTTAAGGTACCTAAAATAAGCAAGTTCACAGGAATATAAAGTAGATTAGAAGTTACCAGGGACTAGGGGAAGGAGGAATGGGAAGTTACTATTTAATGGGTACTGTTTGGGATGATGAAAAATTCTGGAGATGATAGTGGGGATGATTGCACAACATTGTGAATGTCCTTGATGCCACTGAATTGTACAGTTTAAAATTATGAAAATAATAAATTTTCTATTATGCACATTTACCACACACAAGTCGAGAAGAGGCTGGACTTTATTTTATTTTTTTAAGATTTTATTTATTTATTTGACAGAGATCTCAAGTAGGCAGAGAGGCAGGCAGAGAGAGAAAGGAGGAAGCAGGCTCCCCGCTGACCAGAGAGCCCGACGCAGGGCTCCATCCCAGGACCCTGGGATCATGACCTGAGCCAAAGGCAGAGGCTTTAACCCACTGAGCCACCCAGGCACCCCAAGAGGCTGGACTTTAAAGCCTGATAAGCCTAGGATCCAATCCCAGGTCCACCCATTAGTAACTGTGTGGGATTTGGGGGAAAGTATTTAATATCTCTGAATGTCATTTTTCTTACCTATAAAATTGGGATTAAACTACTGACCTTAGAGGAAATTAATGTGATTAGCTGGTCACATGGCAGCCACTATCCACAAAGGTAAAGAGAGCATGTTTGAAGTAAGCAAAATCCAGGGGACTAGGTTAAGAACAAAGTACCAGGTTACATAATTGCTTTTTGCCTCTAAGAGATAAGAATATTACCGTGGAATAATACAGATGCCTCAGGAGTTTAAAGCTAAAGAAATGGGCACAGCCCTTGGTCTGGTCTTCCACTAATTATAGAGACAGAAGGAACACAAAACCACCCCTGCCTAAGTCTGATGTTTATTTCTGTTTCCACTTAAATTGTGAGATTTTTATATAGGTCTTCCTCATTCTTGTAAACTGTGGGGGTTTTCTTTAGTACACATTTTAAGCTTTTTCATTGTGTCTTGATGTGGATTCTAAGACACACACACATACACATGCACACACACGCTCCACAGAGAAAGACCACATTTATTTGGAGATCACAAGTCCTGTATATTAACTGTTTGAAACATAACCATATTTGCAGAGTTAAATACCCCAAAGCCCTCTATGTAGCAAATATCAAATTGTACAGAAACAACAACACAGCCATGGCAAGAAAAGTGAGAGCTGAAGCTGAAGAAAAGGAAGCAAGAAAATGATTAATGCGCTCTGTGAGTGTTGTTCAAGGCTGGCATCGTGAGTAACGTTGAGCCTGTGACATTCAGAAAGGTTAGATTTCATTCCATTTGCTCTACTTAGGAAAATGGAAGTAGGCACAGAATATTTTTAAATTGCCTCGGAAATGATAAAACTGAACGTTTAACCCTAAGGAGGTAGAATGCAGTTATTTGGAAAAATCATGATGGAATGAAGTGTCCCCATTGACATACTTATTATATTCTATTTATATTGAGATATAAATAACTAAATTTTATCAGTTTTATTACCTAGTTCTAAAATCTAGGTACTTTTTTTTTTAAGATTTTATTTATTTATTTGAAAGAGAGAGAGCAAGCTAGAGCATGAGCAGAGGGGAGGGGCAGAGGGAGAGAGAGAAGCAGATCTCCCAGGACTCCGGGATCATGACCTGAGTGGGAAACAGACCCTTAACCGACTGAGCCACCCAGGCACCCAAATCTAGCTGCTGCTTTTGTTCCTAGTACTTGAGGCAATGCCTGCCTCCCAGGGGGTGGCTTCAGTAGTTACTGAAAGAATGAATGAGAGCAAAAATGACTGAATGGACAAGTGAAAAAAGGAAGCTATCCATGAAATGCACATGTCTGCATGACGGGGATTACCGGTACAGGAATAAAGACATCCAAATTTAAAACTCTTTTCTCCCTTTCAGGGCAGAAAACCACTCTCCTGGGACCTTTCAGAAGCAAGAGCCACCAACGCTGTAACCTATGCCAGTGCCACCTCCGCCACCTCCTCCTCCTCTGCCTCCACCTCCCCCGCCCCTGGGGGCTCCTCCCCCTCCCCCACCGCCAGCGCCCCCGGTAAGCCCTGTTTTCTTTTGGTCTGGTTTACTGCTGAGAATAAACTGCTTTGAATACCTTTGAGCAGAATGTTTTAAATGTTGAGAACCTCAGGTGAGGGGCCGTGGAGAGGTGCACAGTCAGTGAGGGGTGCCAGGGGGTCCGCTTCCCGGGTGCGCTGTGGATGGAGGTCACATTGCTTGAGCTTGGGAAGCCTAGTTCTGGGTCCACACAGGCCAAGTGACCAATGAAATGCCACAGTGAAACATACATCTCAGACGAAATTTCCCTGTCTACACAAGACTGAAGTCAGTCCATTCCAGTTTGTATTACTGGATACTCTTCTAACGTTTAAGTTTGGGTTTAGGAGAGGCACAGAGGGCAGCTACTTCGCTTTAGAACAGAGATTTCTTAACCTTGACCCCACTGATATTTAGGGCAGGATCGTTTTTTTTCGTGGAGGGCTGTTCTGTGCATTGTAAGATGTGTAGGAAGGACCCTGGCCTCTACCTGCTAGATGCCAGTAGCGCCCCCCAATTGTGCCCATCAAAAACGTCTCTAGATTTTGCCAGATCTTCCCTAGGGGTGCAGTTATCCCCCTCTCATCTTAGAAGAATATGTGTGCTGAATGCTGACAATGAACCTTTCTTCTGATGGAAACATAGAGCTCTCCTTCCCCCTCAGCCTGCCCTCCACTGGCCACCGCAGAGAGCCAGGTCTAGCACTGACCACAGCTCCTGTTTCTGGTGGAAAATGAAAGACACAGATGCCGTGTTGAAGTGACATGCAGAGGCAGCTCTGCCTCGGAATAATATGAACCAAGTCAGCAGAACCCGGGAATAGAGAGCCTCGCCTGCCTTCCTCCCCTGGAGAGGGTGAGGGCGTGCTTGCGTGCCTCCCCCTCCATGGTGTTAGCTTTGCACGCTGACCGTATCTGATGTGCTAGGGACACGGACCTGCCTGAAACTTGGCTCTTGCCCTTGAAGAGAGTGGAAAGAAAACACATAATGTGAATTATTTCTAAAAGCTCTCCAGCCAATGTAGAAAGAACAGCAGTCAGTATTGGAGTTCCTTTGCTAAATCTGATCCCACAAGGGATAAAGGAGATGAAGTTTGCAAGTGAAGGAAATGTACATGGGACTGTCATGTGGTCCTTGCAGAGACGTGTCAGCACCAAGGAAGTGCCATTTATAATAACTTCAGATACCGCAACACTGTAAACATAGCCAGAATAAATAAACTTATCAAAACCCATGTTGTTGGAGATTTGGGGAAATAAGCCCTTTTAAACAGTGCTGGTGACACTCAAATACCTGGGACTCGGTACGTGTGGAATGAGTCTTTCTGAAATGTTCTCTAACAGAGAACAATGAAAATCTAAATGTATCGTGCTTTTTCCTCTGGTTTCCCAGTAGTTTTATTTTTGAGACTGACTTACGAATTTAACCCTAAAGAAACCAAAACGAATTTATGCAAGGATGTTCACAGCAATGCTGCTTATTCTAGTGAAAAATTAGATCTTAAATGGTTGATGAGAACTAAATGAAGTTTATGAAGTCATGCTGTTAATTAAAAATTGCATTATGTCATAGAGTTAATTAGAAATTATATTTATAACTGTGCTGATTATGGAAAGCAGATATGGAACGATGGATTAAAAACAGTGCACATTTTGTGCATAATGAGATCAACTATATAATATACATATGTAGCAAAGATCAGAAGAGAATTTTGAGTGCTGATAATAAAATTTTAAATTTCATCAGGCAGTTCTTTTCCTTTAAAGATACTGAAGTTCATAGTAAACAAAAATAATTCTACACTTGGTCAATTTTTTACCTACCCTCCCCCATTTTGCTGTGACGCAACAAGAAATACATAGCATCACCCTGTAAAAATCACCTGCCCCAAACGAATGTAACTCTGAGCAAGCAGGGAGACACGTCCACATGTGGGATCTACTGCAATAGATGTTGGCAAACAAGAGGCGGACCCATGCTTCATATTTTGTATAGCCTGCAAGCTAAGAATGGTTTGTTGTTGGTTTTTTTTTTAAGAGTTTATTTATTTATTTGATAGACAGAGATCACAAGTAGACAGAGAGGCAGGCAGAGAGAGAGAGGGGGAAGCAGGCTCCCTGCTGAGCAGAGAGAGCCTGATGCGGGACTCGACTCCAGGACCCTGAGATCATGACCTGAGCCGAAGGCAGCAGCTTAATCCACTGAGCCACCTAGGTGCCCCTTAAGAATGGTTTTTACTTTTTCAAATGGTTGAGAAAAGTCCAAAGAAAAATACTTAATGGCACATGAAAATGATGTGAAATTTGAATATCGGCTCATAAGTCAGCTTTTACTGGACCTCAGCCGCGCTCTTTCATTTATCTCGTCTGTGGCTGCTTTAATGCTACAGTGGTGGAACACCAATTAAATAACTTGTTATCCGCTCCCAAGATAATTTCATTTTCTCACTAGTCCGCCTGTATTTTTAGAATTATACTCAATTATTATTATTTTTTTATTATTATATTTTGGACTTATGGATAAAAGCTTTGCGGACACGTGGTGTCTTTTTTGTTTTGTTTTGTTGTTATTATATCACATCGATGATTTTGCCTCTTGGCCCTCCGTGCCGAAAATATTTACTCCCTGGCCCTTTACAGAAAAAGTTTCCCAGCCCTTGTCCCCCAAGCCAGCTGGCTTCATTCTGCCTTCCTTCGGTCCCCAGCACCCAGAGATGTTGATATGCCCACCTCAGACCTTGTCCCTCCCCCGCATTCCTTTGCGGGACTTCCCATCCCTCTCTTAACTGTCGCCCATACCACCTTTGAGACCTCTGGTGCTCCTCTAGTCATGAATCCTCTTTTCCGGGATCTCAGCATCACTCTTCTTTTTGTCTGGAAAACTCCTTCTGGGCACCTCAGCTCCGATGTCACTGCCTTGGAGCAACCTTTCCTCAAACCCTACTGGCATTTCTAACACACTTTTAAACCCCTCCTTCATAGCAGTTATTAGGTTTTAGTTTTGTTTTTAACTGACTGGGGACCAGAGTGTGTGTCTTGTGGTCTTTCAGTGCTGTGTGCCCACCTCACTCATACCCAGGCACCGCACTGACTAAATGAATGAGTGAACATGCAAGAATGAAGGAGTATTTGTGTAAAAGGGTTAAGGAACAGAGCTAAACTTCCTAACCACTGTTCAGGACTTCACACAGCTGGGCTCATGGAGCAGTGTGGCAGGTGTACCGTATGGAACCTTTGCAAGGAGGAGGCACTTGTGTGTTATGTGTGATCCCTTGTAAAAAAAGCATCCTGTCAGGCTTCAGCTTAGCTCTGACAGATCTGGGGATCAGACCAGGGCTGAAAGTTTCTTGGTTTCTTCCTCCCACCTTGCACCTTTCCGCTTCCTGTCCCTTCCATCCTCATCTCCTCTTGTCTGATGTATAAGTTTTCTTTTTCCAAGAACATGAGTGTGGAACTGGGGAGAAGGGCAGATGGGGCTTGCTAATATTTTGAAGTAGGCTTTAATTAAAGGCCAGACGTGGGGCACCTGGGTGGCTCAGTCAGTTAAGCATACAACTCTTAATTCTGACTCAGATCATGATCTCAGGGTCGTGAGATGGAGCCCCACATCAGGCTCTGTGCTAGGCGTGGAGTCTGCTTGGGATTCTGTCTCTCCCTCTGCCCCTCCCCCACATCTCTCTCTCTCCCTCTCTTTAAAAAAAAAAAAAAAGCCAGACAGCCTTCACCATCTTGTTCCCCTTTTCTTGCCCCTTATTCCCGTCTTTTGAACGCTATGGCTTTGTCTTCGCCCTCCAAAATCTGGTAACAATATCAAAACTGCCTGCATGGTGCATTGACCCACTTACGATGAAATTATTATTGTTGCTTTGGTTACAGGATGTAAGTTTTTAAAAATCTAAAGAAAATATAATGGATCTGATTTTTTGAAATGCAGCAGACTTTTACTGAACATCCGTCTTCAAATCTACCTGGACCCTTTGGTAGTGTCCAAGATGAGAGAATAAACTCCTTGAGGGCCTATGATTTTTTTTTCTGGCCATAATCCCATAAAACTATCTACCCAAGAAGAAGGAAATACATATGTCCCTGACCAACAGATTAACTCATTGGAGTTGTGTTGCCCAGGCAAGGCCTAATGGTAGCGTCATGTCCACAACGTGAGTGTTTATTGAAGAAGTAGGTTTATAAATTTTTGCAGCATTATTTTATAATGTTGCACTTCAAACTTGAAAAGCCTCAGGAGGAAACAGTGCCCCAAAGAGAAGTCGTATCTTCTTATTTAAAAACAAAAGAGAAACTGGTTTGACAATCGTTTATTTACCACAAAAAACAAAACTCTAAATAGGAAAATACCACGGTGCCACATATTTCTCCCTGCCTGTTCCGAGGGGTTGTGTTTAATAAAACGCTGAGTGAGGGGAAGTTACAATGAGAAGCATACTGAGGCCCCTCACTCTTTTGTTCCATCATTACCACTTGCAGAATCTTTGTTTGCATTCAGGAAACTCCGTGAGATAATTTTTCTCCTTATAGTCTAAGGCTTGCATAGTTTATCGGCGAGGTAGGCTCTCCAGCATCAGGAAGTATCAGCTGTGGCTTATATCGGTCGGTGTTCCCACCATCTCTAGGATGCAGGAGCTTACATGGTATAGAAAAATATATGAGGCTAAGAAAGAAAATTTGGAAAGTGGAGTGGTATCTGAAGTCCCATGAGATCCTTTTTCAGAGTTTTCTGAAAGAAGAAGACTTTCGCCTTAGGCCGAGCTATTAGGAGGGAATTAAATGGACATTTGGTTGCTGCTGAACAGTTTGCAAAACTGCACCATTGTCTCCCAGTAATTTTAAAAACTTGATTTCCTCTCTCTTGCCCATGTGCACCCACAAGCAGT
Source organism: Lontra canadensis (assembly GCF_010015895.1). Taxonomy (NCBI): domain Eukaryota; kingdom Metazoa; phylum Chordata; class Mammalia; order Carnivora; family Mustelidae; genus Lontra; species Lontra canadensis. The sequence continues at coordinate 39,098,346 of NW_022630996.1, read as the reverse complement.
AACCCTGCTTCAGGGAAAAAGAGAGCCAGTCTTTGCAACAGATTGACTGGGTCTGTAAGCGAGAGAGGTGTGGCAGGACCTGCCAGTCATCCTTGCAAAGGGCCATTCTGGATGTTATTGAAATGTGTTTCTTTTTGCCCAGCCGTGCGGTGGGAGGGGTGGTGGGAACAAAAAGGAAAAGGCTTGTAGGGGTGGGCTGGAGACAGCGGTTATGCTCTAATAATGCCTAGGACTTGGTTAGATAAGAGCCTGCAAGCTCTTGTTAAAGGCTTTTATCGAATTTCATAGGAGCCCAGGAGCGTAAGGTCCTTATGCAGCGTCTGAGCCGAGGGATAAGGAGGGGAAGGTACCATGGAGTTTGAGGCCAAAGGGCGATTCTCAAAAGCCTCAGCCACACTCTTTAGCAGTTACTAACCAGGGATTTATTGTACACCCAAGTCTGCTGGTTCTTTGCCTTTGAAATCTTTTAAAATTACAGTGTCACAATTCCTAGAAAATTGCAAGGGGACCATTGTCCCTGCACCAGGGTTCTTTTCATATTACACTGCTGGACTTCAGAGCACCGCTGTGGTTTGGGGCCGTGGACCCTTTCCCTGCAAACTGCTCTTTCCTTTCTTTCCATAAAAGGCAAAAACTACCAGCGTCTGGTGATTGCTGGCGGTGAGGCAGCCAGCCCTGACTCGGTAGAGAAAGCCTCAAGAGCGCAGGGGTGCTCACGGGACCTGCAAGCACATCTCTCCAGCAGGGTGCTGGCAGCCAGTAAAAGTCATGTTTCCTAGAACATGTAATGAACAGGCAGGTAGCATGGCTTGAAAAAAGAGGCTACAGTAGTATAGATCATACAGTAGTATGATCCCAACTATGTAAAACAAAACTGCATTCTGTACTTGCTCACTTGTGGTCTAACTGCTCGGGGGTCTCTGCTGCCAGCAACACTGGGCACACCATGGGGACTGTAAATGCCTCTGAGCTCAGTGACCGTAGACCGTGCCCTTCACCTTGACCAAGCCATCGTGCAAATTTACAGACCTTTTACTGTGCAGACTTACCCGGTCTCTGCCTCTGAAGAGTTTCAGACCAAAATGCAGAGAAGCCTGGGCTTGTCATTGATCACTGCTCAGTGGTTGATAGCACCGAGAGTACAATGGGTTATTCCCAGCCCAGAATTTGCACCTTGAGTTGCTCCTTCGTTATGTATTTCCTGCATTTCCTGCATCTGGGATCCTCGAAGGCTCATCTTTCAAGAGCCCTCAGGTGCTCTGAATTAGTCACCTTTCATTCTCCTAAGCTTGCTTCTCTGAGCATCAGGCACCAGCTGTGTCTTGCTAATGCTTTGAGATCTCCCCGGAACAGACAAGTCGATGACGGAAAGGACCATGGGGCCAGTGAGCGGTGAGTGAGTGACTTTGATACAGGGAGTCTGTGCCTAGGCCGGTACTAGGCGCATAGTAGGAGCTTAGTTCCTAGCGTTACTTCCCCAACTAGTGAGTTTAGCATAGATATTATTCATAAAGTAAGCCCACTGGGAGCTAACCGGCCACTACTTTACATCTTACACCTGTTTAAGCCTTGAAAACCAGGACATGTTCTATATTGTGTCAGAACAGCATCAGCGCATTCAAATTTCAGTAAGAGTACTTTATAAAACAAATGCAGTTCTATCAGAAGATAGCAAAAGTGAACACCCAGGTATTATTCGAAAAGTCCTAAAAAGGCCTGTGGCACAACCTTACCCATTCCAATTTGTTATTGTTTTTGAAGAGAATAGACCTTGCCCCTTTTCTTTACATAAACGCGCATAAACTCTAGGAAGGCAACACGGTGTACCTGTTTCGTACAGGATAGCAATAGATTTCTATTTTAATAAGGTCTGTTCACAGCAGAGGCATGTGAATGTATTTTCCAGCTGGTGAAAGCAGGATGGCACCTGTACCACAGACAGTATTTAAAACAAGCTGTAAAAACATGTTTGTGTTGTTCATCCTCCATTCCACACTCATTGAGCCAAGCTGTCAGGTTAGTAGGGTTCATTGGATGATACAGCGGTGTGTTAAAAAAAAAAAAAAGTATAAAAAAAAAACCCAAAAAAACGAAAACAAAAACATGTGGGTTTTAGAATGATACAGATTGAAAACTGAATCCCTGCTGTGCTACTTATTAACTATATGATGTCAAGCAAATTCCTTGATAACTCTGGGCTTCACGTTTCTCTCTGCATGTGGGAAAAATGATCACTCCTTCCTCCGGCACACTGCCCTGAGAGTGGAAACTCCATTTTTGTCTGTTTTGCTTGCAGTGCCTCCTCAAACCCTGAGCTGTTGCTGGCACGGAGTGGGCATTTAGCAAATTTGCGTTGAATGCACAAATCATGGGTTTATTGTAAGGATCGAATAGGATCTTGATAGAAGCTGTTGCTTACTGTGTGCCTGCTTGTCAGTGGTAGCTACTGTTATTTCAGGGATCAGAGAACAGCTGGGCAAGTAATCAGATCTGGGACTGGTAGCTTGAAGGCAAAGGCCCCTGTGGCCAGTGTGGGGCAGGAAGTCAGACCCCAGAAGTGAAGATCAAGGTCGGAGGCCTGAGTTATTTCAACTGGGGAGTTAGGCCAGTGGTCTGAAAGTCATCCAAAAACAGAGGGCAGAGTTGACCATTTCTGGGTTTTCCTGGGTTCCAATCCCCACCATGCCAGTATCTGCTTCTGTAGCATAATTCCAAGGAGGTGAATGGTTGGACTTCCCTCCTCTTCTGTGCCTCCCGATGAATTGAATGGCCAGAGTCCATGGGTGTAGCGGGAAATACCTGGAATCGGGACTAGGGCTGTGGGCGAGGAGTCAGTGGAGATGTGGGAGTGTCCTTTAGAACCCACTCTGGTGGAATGGCAGCCCGGTATAGACATCGTAAATGTGTAGAGGAGGCTTTATTTTCTCAGCTGCTGTTTGGTTTGTCACTTTACAAGCAGCTCCTGGGAGGAAGGCACACGTTTCCTTAGAAGATTTAATGTGATGTTCATGTAAGAATTCTAGATCACCTGGCTGGCTCTGAGCCCCTATCTACAGCAAAGAAAGATGTTAAGAAGTTCTTTGGGCCTTGTAGCAGCTGGAGGAGGCTGTGATTCAAATGTTATGGCTTGGTCTCTATCTCTACCTGGCTCCGACTTTCATTTAAAACTGTTGATGGGGTACCTGGGTGGCTCAGCTGGTTAAGTGTCCAACTCTTGATTTCAGCTCAAGTCATGATCTCAGGGTCCTGGGATGAAGCCCTGCATTTGGGCTCCATGCTCAGCAGGGAGTCTGCTTCTCTCCCTCTCTTTGCCCTCCCCTTGCTCACGTGCATGAGCACATTCTCTCTCCCTCTTTCTAAAATAAAATAAATAAATCTTAAAAAAAAATAATAAAATAAAACAAAGCTCTACGGACCAGGAGAATTTGAACACTGATGGAAAGAAGTTATAGTTAATATTACTTAAAAATACTATTGTTGCATTTTTAAGAGCTCTCTGATATCATACGTGGGATATATTTTTTCTTTTACAAACTTTATCCTAGAATCATGCATGATTACATAAATGATTATTTATGATATGAAACATTAACATGGTTCTGAAAGTCAGAACTATACAAAAGGTACATTCAGAGACATGTCACCCTGCCCCACACACATCCGATCTACTCTCTGCCCACACACCTCCCTCTCCACAATTTCTCTGCTGCAGGTTTATCTTTCCTGTGTGTTTCCCCTTAGCGACAAGCAGATGACAGTTATTTGATATCCTCTTTCTTACCAAGAAGGAAGCATATTTAAGAACACTCTAGCACTTTGCTTTTTTTCTCCCAAGAATATGTCCTGGAAATCACTTCGTAGGAGTCATAGAGGTCTTCTGCATTCTTCTTTAAAGATGAAAACGGGAATGGCGTGGCCCCATGTGTGACTGTGCCATAATTTATGCAGCCCCTCTCCTCTGCTAAGGCATGGAGGTCACTTCCAGGGTTTTCCAATTACAAACAAGCTGCAGTTCACAAGCCCGCAGACATACATGTTTGTACTGTAGGAGGTATGTGAGTGGGATAACTTCCTGGAGTAGCACTGCTGGGTGTTTCAACGCACATACAGTTGTGTTAGCCATTGCCAAAGTCCCTCCACAGTGGGGACACCGCTCTGCGTTCCCACCAGCAACGTATGGTGGTGTGGGTTTGCTTACGGGCTCGCCAACAGAATGTGTTGCGATGTGATACTTTTTAAAATTTTTCCCAGTCTGGTAGTGAGAAATGGTACCTCAGTACAGTTTTAATTTGCATTTCTGTACGGATGGGTAAGGATGAACATCTCTTCCTGTGTAAGTACCATTTTTACATCTTTTTGAGGGGACATCAATTGTCCCCCATGTTCTACCCCATTTTAAGTCTTTTCCCCTTTGTTTTTAAGATTTAAAAAATGATCTTGGGGATGTTAGCTATGATACATGTTTTAAATATTTTCTCCCAGACTGTCGGTTGCCTTACTTTACGACAAAGTTTTTGGCTACGTAAAGGCTTTTTCCTTTCTAAGACTGAGGCCCTATCAATTTGAGATGCTACCCTTATCTTATGCTAAAGTTTCATATGTACTTGAGTCTGCCTCTTGCCTATTTTATTCTACAAGACTGTTTGTCTAAGGATAAGCCAATACCAGTTTTAATTAGGGAAGATTTAGAGTATGTTTTAATGCCCAAGAAACAAGTCGTTTTTTGGTGTGTTCCTATCCTCTCTTCCATATGAACTTTAATATCAACTAAAAAAAAATCTTTTAATAACTGCATCAAATTCATTCACAGTTACTGATACATACGGTCTCAACTTAGTCACGTAATTGTACCGTTATTGCATGCACTGTCTTTCCAAGGCTTCCTTCTCTGAGTGAAGTGGTCTTTGCTTGCTCACTCCATTATTGATTTATGGGCTATATTCAGGAAGGCTTCCATTTCTGTTCTCAGGTTTACCTTTGTACCTGTACATGTTAATGCCCATAGACTCCCAGTTTTCTTAGATAGCCTCTCGTTTATCAATTCTTAATGGTGTCCTTCCATGCTTATCTGTCCCACACACACACAGTCTTGCATCAACCATTGAACACATCACATGCTCACTGTCACTCCTTAGGCTCAGGCTCCCCACTTAGTTCTTGGGTGGATGGAGCCCACCTTCTGGCAGATTCCAAAAGATGGGCTGATAGGCCGAGAATTCTTGTATGTTTAAAATGGTTTAAAGTGGTTTTTCTGGGCCTTGCTACTTGAAAGACACATATATCCTTGATTCATGCTTTCCTTGAAAATACCTCTCCATCACTGCTTTGCTTTATGTATTGTTTTTGAGACATCTGATGCCACTTTATTTCTTTTGCAATGTAAGTTATTAGATTATTATTATTTTTTTTTTTTGCTTAGAAACTTTGAGAAATTTTTTTTCTCTGTCTTTGAAGTCTGCTAGCATACTAGAATGTATCTTAGATTTGACTGTCCCTGGCCAATTTTCCCAAGCATCTGACAAGCCCTTTTGATGTACAGATTCAGCCCTTCTTTAACTTAGAAATTTTTCTTACAGTCTTACATATTGAGACCATTTGTTCCCTTCTTTCATTTTTCTTCTCCTCAGGCTCTGATTATATGCATGTTGTTTCTTCTTTGCCTGCGTCTCACTTCAACAACTTCCCCTCTGACCTGTTCTGCTTCTTTATGTTAGTGTCTGTCATTCTCCCGGTGGTTTCCCTGCCTTTCCCCAGTGTTCTCTACTAAACTTCATGTGAATATCTTCTTCCTCAGACATCTTGAAATTTAATCTTAATTTCTGCGACAGTTTTATCATTTTCTTCCAAATTTTTTAGAGTATACTAAGTCCTTTTCATTTCATTTCTGTCCTTAATTTCTGATTCAAGGACTTTTTAAAAAGTCTTTTACCCCAAATGCTTGAGGACATTAAAACTAGTTTGGTGTGCCATATTAGGCAGTTTTCTTCTGTTTCGTGGTGTTTGTTCCTTGGGGGTGCGGCATATCTTCAGCATAGGTATTTGTTCAACATTTCATTATGAAAAATTTCAAATATTGGAAGCATTGCTGATGTGTGATTGGGCCTGGATAAGTGGATGGACATTTCAGGAAACATCCTGTCAGGGCAGCTGATCACATCATCAACAAATTGATGTGGTAAGACAAGAGTCTTGGGCTGAGCTTTCGGTCTCCGTTTAGCAGATACTCCCATCTGGTTAGCAGAGCATTTCAAGGACTGTTGATTCAAAAGGCCAGATGCCAGACCCGCATGGGACTGCAACCGGTTTGACCATTTATATGCTTGAAGGAGTTGACTAGAGAGGAATCCTGTCCTGCACAGGATTCAGGCTTCACAGCCCACTGTTGCGGAGAGGATGGTTCTCAGATGACTTGCTTACCAAATTGCTCAGACATTCTAGCTCATTGCGGTCCCAGTTGACCCAATGTAGGTTGTCCTGGAAGTGCACAATGAAGGCCTTCTCCCGGCCCTCCAGCCTCTCCTTGTTCTGCATACCATCCTTCAGGCAGTAGAACACCCCGTTCACACTGGAGCCTAGTGCCTGGATGGCACAGATGGCCTGAGCAAAGGCCTTCAGGTCCGCCATGTTGCCATTGCCCAAGATATATGTTTTTCATATAACATATGAAAGGAAAAGCAGGTCGGGGTAAAGGTAGAACAAGATTGGCTGTGCGTGGATAATTGTGGAAGCTGGAGCACTACATGGGGCCTCATTATACTACTCCACTTTTGGGGTGCCTGGGTGGCTCAGTGGGTTAAGCCTCTGCCTTCGGCTCAGGTCATGATCTCAGGGTCCTAGGATAGGTCCCGCATCTGGCTCTCTGCTCAGCAGGGAGCCTGCTTCCTCCTCTCTCTCTCTTTCTCTCTCTCTCTGCCTGCCTCTCTGCCTACTTGTGATCTCTCTCTCTGTCAAGTAAATAAAATCTTTTAAAAAAATTATACTACTCCACTATGTTAATTTTCCATGATAAAAAAAAAATGTTAACATCAACAATCTCAAATTATGCAAAATAGAGGTGGTTTAGCACCCCCAAGGAGGGTATTATGTAGCATGCTTTCCCTAATTCAAATGAATAATTGAGACCAACTATTATATGCTTTTTATTTTTTATTTTATTTTATTTTTAAAGATTTTATTTATTTATTTGTCAGAGACCGAGCACAAGCAGGGTGAGCGGCAGGCAGAGGGAGAAGCAGTGTCCGTGCTGAACAGGGAGCCCGTTGTGGGGCTTGATCCCAGGACCCTGGAATCATGACCTGAGCTGAAGGCAGATGCTTAACTGACTGAGCCACCCAAGAGCTCCTATTATATGCTTTTTAATTAAGAAAAATAAAAACCATGTAGGCACAGAACGTCTGTTTAAAATTCTGTGTTGCCCCCCCTCTGCCGTCATATAGTCTGACTCCTGTTTTTCCAGAGATTAATGTTAAGGTTTTTACCGCCACTTCCCTGCAGCAGACATACTATCTCTAATCACTGAGTTATGGAATGTTTTGGGTTTTCCCTCCTCTGACTGAGCACTGATAGGAAGGACTCTGAAGGGGAGTGTCATAGAAGCAGTGAGCTGGGCATCCCTGTCTCCCTTGCTACTTTTTATTTAAATCAACCTGGAGCCCTGGTAGGAGCGCCAGATTACAAACATTGATTTGTGACACTGTTGCCTTTACTGTCCCGTGCCTTGGTACAAGGACACCGCTAGCTGTTTTCTCCTCAGACAAAGCAGAGGACATCATGGGAATTGCTAAGGCAGAACTTTCCCAGCCGGCAACCCTTCTCGGCACCAAGGTCGCCCCACCCAGATAAGAATTTTCACCTTCAGCCTTGTCCCCTTTCTGACGGCACGCTACTTGTTATTGTGTTGCTGAAGGATTCTGGAGGGTGGGGTGGGGAGAGGAACTTGAAAACTTTAAAACCAACTCTGAGGCAAAAACTTTGGGTGTGGAGGTAACTTGGAAAATGTGTTACGGCTTAGAAAACAAAAAAAAAAAAAAAAAAAAAAAAAAAAACTGCGTGGGTCCACAAGCAGGTGAACCGGGCTTCCCAAGAAGTCAGATCACAGGCATCCAGGGACTTCTTTAAACTTCACAACTGTGAAATACAGACTTTTGCCCTTTGGGCATTGCAGACTGTCACATTTTTTAGAAACTACCATTGGTTTGACTAGGAGAAGAGAAAGTACAGTCATGCTGGGGGTCAGATCTGTGACAGGAGGGGAGTGCAGCTGCCCCTCGTGGCTTGGCACTCAGAACCAAAAGGACCCAGTAAAACCCATTCATTTAGCTCAGGGGCCCCTCGTGCTAACACAAGTGAGGACTGGTAGGTGAGCTTCCTTTTTTTTTTGCCATTAGTTCATAACTATTGCTAAAAATGTACACCAAAAGCGCTTATCGAGGATTAAGACAAAAAGATTTAAGACAAAAACAAGCCAGTTGCTGAGGGGAAAAGACCCACTGAAACATGGCTGTCTTGGCTCATCTCCTCAACCGCCAGATTTGGGCTTACCTAGGGGAGCATGTGCCCTTCTCCGCCCCCCCTCCCCGCCCCTGCCGAGAATAACTGAGGAAAGCTAGAGTTAGGAGGGGGAACGTGGAGACTCACCACCATGGTAGGGGTGATTCCGCGGTGGGGTGGTGGGGAACACAGAGAGCACTGTGCCTGCTGGACACACAGGTACTGCCCCCAGGAGTGGGAGGACACCTGAGCAGGGAGGGGAAGGCTATAGGCTTCCCTGTCAGATGGACCTGACCCCAAGCTTAGTGGCTAATGGAACCTGAGCAAATCCTTTTGGATCTCAGTTTCCTCACCTGCAAAATGGAAATACTACTGCTCTATGGGGTGGTAAAGGGATTAATGGGAATGATGGTTTGAAAACCTCAGCCCAGTGCCTGACACAGGCAGATGTGCCGTTCTGTGAGGGGTAGCCCCTCGACGCCATTCCCCCACAGACTGGGTTAGAGCATGGTCTCACTGGCTTTCACGCTGCTTGCCATGAGGATGCAAACCCTCCCATGTCAGCTGCTTTGTTGTCAGTCCCACTTTGGGGGGGATTTGGTCCAGGAGCCTTACGTGTCTTGCCAGGAAAGGCTGCCCTCAGGAGGATCCTGAGAGTGGGGGTCAGGAGGCAGAGATCGGCGATTTTCCTGTCCCCTGGTAGCTACGGAGCAAGATGTGAAGATCAATTTCCAGTGTCCAGAATTTTCCTCTGGGCATACTGGTGTTCCCATTTCCTTTCCAGTAATTCCTTAGGAGCATGCAAACTCACACATCAGTTCCTCTTTCCCTTCTTGGCAGTATCACTTTAGCCCAACCTCCTCTTACCTATTTTTGACCAAATACTTCCTTGAATCATCAATTCCTGACCCTCACCTGGGAAAAACCATGGCTGCTTCTCCTTGCTAGGGCCACACAAAAGCACCCACTCCTTCCACTGATTTTTATGTTAACACAAACACTAAGATTTTGTGTTCAAGGCACATAAATTTTCCATTAGTAACAGGGCTGGGCTTGGACTGTTTGGCTTGGATAAGAATAGTAGTCAAGTGACTGACATGGAAGGCTGGGTGAACTTGACGAAATTCAATGGCGTTCCTTCCTGCTGCTCTTTGGCACCGAGAGGTGTGTCGGTGAGACCAGCCAGGGGTCAGCGCTGGTTGGGCTGGCCCTGAGCGGGGGCTGCAGGAGCCCAACACATCTGCCTCACCTCTGCCCTCTGTGTCATCGGGGGCTTCCCAGCCCTTCACCTCTCAGGCTGCACAATGGGGACAGTCCTTATACAGGGAGAGGCGGAGTGGCTCCCTATTGATTTTGTTTCGTTTGGCTTTGTCGAGAATTTGTTTCATTTCGTTTTCATTGTTGCTAGGTAATGCCTAAAGAGAAAGGCTCTTCTAAATCTTTAAACATATTCTTCAAAGGCTGGATTCTCCAGTGCAATACTGGGAGAGGCTCGACATGGGGAGATAAAGGGGACCTGTGTCCTGGGGAGGATATGAGGAACCAATGAGATTTCCTATGAAAACTCTAAGCTCACACAAAAGCACACCCTCCCTTAGTTTAGTTTTTAGGTGAAATGAACAGCTATATTAGGATACACTGTTCTGCATTGTGTTCCTTTAAGGCCCAGACCCCAGGAGCACCAAGACCAGCAAGAATCACCAGCACCCAGTTCCTTATTCTCTGCTTTGATGTCCAGAGCACTCACCCTCAGGGCCCCTCTGACCTGCTGGAACTTCTTGTATGTTGTCCGCTCCCTGGCAGCGGGCCCCTTTACCCATCTTTACCAGGAATCCGTGCATTCCACCAAACCTCTGGCTCTGTTTGCTGCCAGATGTAGTTGGAGTTTCTGGCGCAGACCCATCATGATGGCCAAGTTACAGGTTTCTGAGGACAAGCTTGGAAAAAAGGGGGTGCATCTGTAATCATCGGGCATGGAAACTTTTCCATGGCAATTATAATCGTACCTCTGCATTATTTCTCAAAATAGTAATCCTACTGTAAAGAGCTTGACCATTTAACAACTTCTCATAGAACCTCATTGGATCTTTCGTCATCAGCATTGTCTAATTTTGGTTTCCCTAGAAGTAGACCTGGAGACACGGGCCTGGGAGCAAGTAGTTTATTTGGGGAGGTGATTCCCGGATGCCCCAGCAAGAGAGTGAGGAAGCAGAATGGAGAGAGGAAAGCAAGTGAAGAGTGTGTGGGAACGTGGGGCTTCATCCTGCAGGAGACCCCTGAGAGACTTAGAATCTGCACGGATTGTGCTGTGAGGGGCGAGGGGAGGCTTTGTCCACCCACCCTTGTCACACTCTGGCACTTTGGGCAGTCCAGCAGGGGAGTGCAGGCCCGTCCAGGGAATTCCTCTAGCAGAGACCAACCAGCAGTTAGCATGTGGGTGGCCGTGTGGCGTCAGCCGATGAGCTAAGTCAAGCCAAGCAGGTAGGTGTGGGGACCGAGCAGCCTCTGCTATTGTCCTCACCAATTCATGGAGGAAGAGCTGAGGCCCAGAGAGGTTAAGTACTTGCTCAGAGTCACACAGCTCATGAAGTCTCGGCACTCCTTCATCTGCATGCTGTCCCTCACACCACGTGGCCCCCAGGGCCGCGGTGATGACAGAGGTGGCTGGGACATCCCCTAAAAGCCCCAGGCAACCAGGGTTAGGAGGCCCGAGAGCAGCACTGGCGGAATGCCTTCTCTGATGGTGCTTCTCACACTTCCGTTTCCACAGGGACATTTGCCTGACTAGCGTAGCCCTTCCTTTAGAGGTGACACAGCATAGTGGTGAAGTTTCCAGCTCAGCCCTCCTATACTCCTGTCCTGGAAACTCAGTGGCCTTGAGCAATGTACTTAAACTTTCTGTGCCTTTGTTTTGTTCTCTATTAAAATACCATCTGCTTCCTAATGGCTGATGCAAGGACTAAATGAATTACACGTAAAGTGCTTATTAGAAGGGAAGAACAGCCCTACGAGTGTTGGTTGGTCTTGTTACTGTGCATGTGGATGCTCTTTGTCCTGTCACTAGCATTTCCCTGGCTGTAGGATTCGTGTGAAGCCATTATAAAATGAAAGTTCACATTTCCTCTTGCACTCATGTCTGGGAAGCATCTTACCAAGCTTAAACACCACGGCCCTTGAGACAATTTGTTGATCGCCTGTCTTCACCCTGCATTGAGAAACTCCCTAAGGAGGGAGGTCGAGCCAGCCTTCCCCTTCGCAGAGCAGGCAATGCGTAGTGCCTGGCCTTGGGAGCTGCTCCGGAAATGGGTGTTCGGTGAATGAGAGTGCACCCTCCCAGGGGCTCACTGGTGACACCGAAGCTCATGTGACCCAGGCAAGCCACCTGCTGGTGGTGACATCAGCGTAAAAAGAATGTAAAACGTTGAACCAGAGATGTACTCCTCCCAGAATTTTCTCTGTATTTATAGAATACTATTCTGAAGCCCTCAAAAGAATTTTCAGCTGTGGCTCAGTTCTTTAATCCTCAGTGGGATGACATTGGAAGCTAGGAGATGGAGTGGGGCATTCCAACGTGCGGTGTTAACATCTGCTGGTCATTACTGGTATTATTGTGTCGTTACGGATAACACCGTGTGGCAAGAGGTGGACTAATTTTAATCTCTTTGACCCTGACGCACTGTTAAAATGGGTCAGGGTCAAACGGGGGGGTCCTGTTTCAGGTATGAGGAACTCGGACCCACAAGTGGCATGTCGAGGACCCTGAGGCAGAACTGACCTAAGCCGAGGTTGGAAGTACCCAGAAGTGGGAGGTGGGTTACAGCCGTACAGCCTAGACACCAGGTCTCAGTTTCGGCATGTTAGGGGCTGAATTGTGTCCCCCTCCAATTCGTATGTTGAAGCCCTAAAGGCCAGTACATCAGAAAGTGACTCCTAGGGTCCTTAAAAGGAAAAGGAAGGTTAAATGAGGTCGTCAGGGTGGGCCCTAAGCCAGTGGAACTGGTGTCTTTATAAGAGGCGATCAGGACACAGAGAGGGAGGAGGGGGGGTCTCTGAGGAAACCAACTCTGCCCACACCTTGATCTCAGACTGCTAGTCTCAGAGCTGTGAGGAAATGCATTTCTGTTGTTTAATAAATTGCCAGGCTGTGGGACTCTGGTGGCAGTCCTAGCAAAGGAAGACACAGTGCCTTCATTCATAGGCCGTGCAGAGACCTCTCAGGGCTCCACCAACTCAGTGACACCCCTGCGCGGCCACTCCACCACGCCTCCGGGATGGGTCACCCGGAGGGCAAATCTGATTCCAGGGTCAGCCAACCCCAGACAGAATCCGCTGCTTGTTTCGTCAACCCCTGCTGCAAGTGCACCTCCTTGCCCCCAAATTTTTGTGCTTTGTTTGTTGTTGTTTTTGATTGGGTTTGTTCTTGCTTCTCTGTTTTGTCTTACGCTGTCTACTGTTGAGAAGCACACAGAATCTCTGATTAGAAGGGGTCTTCTACCCCCACGACCTTGTTTAAAAGCCTCTATAGCCTTTGCTACGAATGAGCTGAACTGGTGAGGTTGCAGCAGGAGTCGTGCATTTCAGAATCCACGGACTGACAGATAGCTTCTGTTCCTGGAAAGCCAGATCGAGAGTTGTGTCTATTCCGTGCAATCTTAGATCGTTTTAGCATCCATTATGGGACGGTCTTCCAGCCATCACGGAGCAGATCTCTCTGCCTGCTCGCTGCACAGCGGCTGCTGGCTCCCTCCCGGGACCTCTTGGTCCCAGCCAATTCTTGCTGCAATGGTGGGGGGTGGTGTGGAGGGTTGGTTAGGTGCATGGCTAGACCCCGGGGTAAGCCTTGGGAGGTCCTCATGTAGACCTGGCCTTGCAAAAGTGCAAAATGGCTTCGTGTAGACCTGGCCTTGCAAAAGTGCAAAATGGCTTCGTGTAGACCTGGCCTTGCAAAAGTGCAAAATGGCTTCAGTTGTTTAATAGTACCAGAGAAACCACAAGAAGCAAAAGTTAATATTTTTTAAAACAATCATCTTACTTTCCCCTTTCTCTTTCTCCTTCACATTTTCTTACTCTACCTTCCCTCTGTTCGTTACTTTATGACTGTCGCCAGAGTGAGCAAAGAGAAGTACAAGACACCAAGATAAACTTGAATTTCAATTAAATAGCTATTCTACAACTAAAATTATTGTTCCAGTATAAACAGGAAGCAAATATGGACATACTTACATTTTTTTGTTGTTTATCTGAAATTCATATTTGACTGGGCACCCTGTATTTTATCTGGCAACTGTGTCTTTGTGAATCTGTATCCTTTTCTGTGTTTCTCATATATACAGGCATGTACGTGCACAGGGGGTTAGCTAGATAGAGATAACTCCCTCCCAGGCTTTCCTTATGTTGTTTTCCCCTGTAAACCCACCACATATACTCCCCACCTTCATTCATAGGGGCAAGAGCGCTCACACATATTTTCCTTTCCACCTCTTTTCATTCCTCCACATCCTCTCCCCTGTTATATTATCTCCCTTATCTAGCCTTACAAACTGTAGAATTTCCCTCTCCCTAAGTGTTGGTCACACTTAATAACTTTTGTTTCCTTCTATGTTAACATTTGGAGAAGCATAATACTTCAAAAAACCAGTGAAATAAGGTCATGATCGGCCTAGATATTCTGATTTGCTTTTTGTTGTTCTTGCTTATTTGTGTTGAGTTTGCCTTGCTGGATCACTGGCTCCTCATATAAAAATGGATCATACCCTTGTACAGAACAGTAGTGGCTCAGGATACAGGTCTGTAGGAACCTCAGGGGCAGCGTAAGATTTGAGGAATTTTTTTTTTTTTTTACTTCTGTTACATTTCATTAGTAAATCTTAAAACCTCCCAGTCAATAGGCATATTGACTCTAATGTCTGTGGTTTTTTTTATCTGTTTGTTTGTTGGGTTGTTGGTTTTTTGTTTTGTTTTGTTTTGGTTTGGTTTTTTTGCAAATCATTATGCTAGGCTGTGTGATTCCTAACTCAGTGAAGCCCATTGGTCTTCACCCTTAGATAAGACACATGCAAAGGTAAGAATACGAAGGACTATCTATTCATTGCAGCAAAGGATAAGGAGTGTTGGTTGAGCCAGAACTGAGTGATGACTGACCTTCTTCATTAAGGGTTTGGGCTAACATGGCTGCCTTGCTCACCAAATGGATGACAGAGCGGGAGCGCCAGGGCACTCACTCCAGGAACTTCTGCTTCTTCTCATTTTGCACCCTCGGCACCTCCCTCACTTCCCTTTTGTCCTGGCTCTGTAACATAGTATAATTAAACTTTGCTACCTCGTAATCCAGCACTTCAGAAGCTCAACCAAGGTGTTGCTCTTTCTTTTTTTTTTTTTTTTTAAGATTTTATTTATTTATTTGACAGAGAGAGATCACAAGTAGGCAGAGAGAGAGAGAGGAGGAAGCAAGCTCCCCATTGAGCAGAGAGCCGGATGCGGGACTCGACCCCAGGACTCTGGGATTATGACCTGAGCCGAAGGCAGAGGCTTAACCCACTGAGCCACCCAGGCGCCTGGTGTTTCTCTTTCAAAAAGGATTATGGCACCGATTTTTTCCAATTTGAGAAAAATAGAAGTAAATGAGTTTATTTTTCTTGATTTTTATTTCACTGTGTTCTACCTCATTCCACAAAAAGTCGACACCACCATTGTTTAAAATTCTGCCTCCACGAACTTTTCCTAAACCCCTTTCATAGTAGTTGGCATCTATGGTTTGTTTTGTTTTTCTTTTCCGGTTGAACAGTTGTCTAATTCACTTGTTAACAAAAAAATTCAAGAGCTCTGTGCAGGCATCCACCAAGGCACTCCTAAAACACCCTTTCCAGACCTCCATCTTGGGGACCAGCTGTTGGCGTTGATGGTATTTGGGGCTTCACCACTCCTTGACCTCACCCCTTCCCCATGACCTTGATGCCTAGAGTCCTTTAATACTATGATTTTTCCTTAAAATCGTTCCATTTAAACATCGGAATCTGAAATCTATCTGTGTAATATGTGGTTTATTTTTAACTAACTTTATTTTTTTTTTAAAGTAGTTTTAGGTTCAGAGTGAAACTGAGTGGAAAGTACAGAGAATTCCCTTATACTTCCTGCCCTTGCACACACATACAACCTCCCCGATGTCAACAGCAGATTTTTCATCAAGACTTAAATTCTGGGTTTTGTTAAAGATTCGTCATCTTTAAAACTATCTCTTAGAAAGCATGGCTACTTAAAATGAACAGAATAACCAAAGATTAGTAGCATTTTTTTAAATGTGATTTTTTAAAAATGTTCATGTATTAATATTTTACAGGGTCTTACATATTTTCTGCCTATATAAGAATTTTTGGTTGCTAAAATGGAATTAAATGTGCTAGACATCAGAGTTGTAGCGGGCACATCAAAGGCATTTATTTGATGTTTGTTGACTGTATTGGTATGTTGTTCCTTAATAGTCCTGTGACTTCCAGACACTTTGTCATCTGAACGGTCCTTGGCCTGGGAGCCAGTAGGTTGGTGGTCTTTAAATGGCTTTTCCTCAATCCAGGGTGTAGCCTCTTCCTTAAGGTGCAAGGTTGACTTCCCCAAGATGCCAAGGAGGCCGAGAGCCTTCAGTGCGAAGGAAGGACAGTGGTTGGAGATCTGTCTCAGCTTGCAGGAGCAATTACTTGCACAGCCTACATTGTTCTGATTACATATGGCCTCCATGAGGAGGCCTAATTTTAGGAGGTGTAAGACAAAAATACAGTTGAGAGAAGTGAACTAAAAATAGCCCTCCCCCTTTATTCTGTTACAATTCATTCCCTCAGATGCTAAGTCTGTTCAGTTTATGCAAAAGTCTTTCCCTGTCACAATTGCCATGAAGACTTTTGACAGTTATTAAGCAAAATGAAAGCCTACATCTCATTTCGATTCACTGCAGCTGTCATGACCTGCGATTTATTTCTGCTGGCCTCTAGAATTCCTGGCGTTCTGTTAAACAGGTGCTACTGTATTTTTAAGGGAGGGTTTGAGGTGGCCCCATTTTATTAAAAATACACAAGGAGTGTCACTAATAAGAATATGTTGTGTGAATCACATTTCATGTGCTCAAGTGGGGGCCTTCTGTGATTCTCATGAAAAAAAAAACTTCTGTGAAAAAAGAACTGATACCTAATTTTCACATTAAAGAATTAATTTTACTTTAGTGAATATTCGTGGTGTTTGTTATATAGAAGACATTGTGCTGAGCACTAGAAGAGTTGACGGAGACATCATTTCTGCCTCATGGAACTTACTTGGGGAAGACAGATGTATGTCAAGACGTGAAACACAGAATCTCAGCAACGAGCGCCAGAATTCTTCCCGAGGCGAGACCTTTCTGGGGAACATATCCTGACAGACTGTGGAGGGGTTGACAGGGAGAGTGGGACTTGAAAGCAGGAATGAGTCAAAAAATAAGAATGGCTACACTGTGCCACACAAAGCAAAGAGAAGGATTTACTTCATGCCTAAGTAGCTGGGCACGGGGAAAAGAGAGTTCAGAAGGGAGATGGGGGAAGGGGCCAGAATGCTGGTTTGAGGAAGGTGACTAGGGTGATTCTGAGCCAGATGGAATCCTCCTGTGGTGTGACGAGCAAAGGCCATTCGAGGGCCGGGGATGCCCCAGTGCTCAGCGTGGAGGTGTTGTTGGCTCTTGGAATGGAAAGCCCTCCTGTTCTCCACCCACATTTCAATAAAGTCTCCTGTGCTCATGAATGGTTTGTGTAGGTGTTTAGGGGTTTCCCTGAGGGGCGTGGAGGAAGAAGGGAAAGGCTCCCAGAAGGCTGCGGCTTGTGTTTCTGAGACCATAAGGAGGAGAGCAGAACAGGATGTGTGAAAGAAGGAACATGGAAGCATATGTCCCATGAGACATAACTTCCCCTGAGCTTGCAGAAAGCTTTGGGAGGCGTTGGGCATCAAGAAAGACTCTGAGCCAGTCTCCTCTCAATCTCCAGGGCTTAGGAACCCCCAGATGATATCTGCTTATCTAGGTTAAACTTCCAAAATGTGTAGCTATTGTACAATAAGTGGGTAAGAATTAAAATTCTGAGTTGAAGTTCTCTGTGGGAGGCTTCATAGCTAGACCTTGGAAGATGAAATGTAACTTTGGTTGGCAGACTTGGAAGAAAAGAGCAGAACCTACCAAGAGAATGCATGGGTACTGACACTGAGACGCCAAGGGCGTGACCAGTACAGGGAATGGGGGACCAGGCGGGTATAGACGGTATAGAAAACGTGTGGGATGGGAGGTGGAAACATGGAAGGTGGTCAGATTCTGGACAGCCTCAAACACTATGCCTAGTGAGTTTTGTCCAAATTCTGTGGTTGCCTCATCTGTATGTAAAGAAAATTGGAGAAACCACATGAAAGTTTTAACTAGAGAGTGGAGATTTCAGAAGCAAGAGGCCCATCAGGAGACCATTTAAATTTGTAGCTCTCAGACTTCCCACCTCTACCTGCACACCTGAAGGTTGACCTCCTCGTGTTGCTAAGAATGGAGCCATGGTTTAAGTGGTATGGGATAGGAAGCAAAGAAGGAACACAAAATGTGCTGGTAGGCCCAGAAAGGGCAGCAGGAATTAGATGTATGTCCTGCAAATAAAGCTGATAATAGACAAATTTGACCAATGACAGAATATCAAGAGTGTAATATAGGGAGTTGGCATTGAGCCTGCATGACTTAAAGGGTAGTGCTGAGATCCACATTACAAGAGCCATATCACAGGAGTACAGGTGGGAGCGTGTGTGTGAGCATGTGTGCGCACACGCACATGCTTGGGGAGGAAGTGCATGATATGGGGAAAGAATGAGTTTGTTTTGGAGGTGTTGAGTTTAAGGTGCCAGTGGAACCCTTGCATGGAGATGTTCTGCAGCAGAAACATATGCCTGGGACCACAAACTCAGCACGTTCTGAAGTTACTTATGTTGCAAAGTGCCAGCAAGGCCCAGAAGCAGGTTGGAGTAGATCCTGGGTGTTTCTGCTCTCCTGGCATGTTTCTGAGTCTTATCCAGCTAGTAATATATGGAAGTATCTGGCTTCCCCTTTGCTCTGTTCCTGCCCAGAGGAGATTCTCTGTGATTTTTTTTTTTTTTTTTTTTTTTTTTTTTTGCTATTGAATGAGTGAGAGCACGAAGCCTCCTTTTGACAAAGCTAGAAGAACAAGAAGGATGTATACTTTTCTTGCAGATTATGGTGTGGAGATGATTTACTATATTTACTTATATATTTATATATATATATTTACCTACATATATATAGGTATAGATATATTATATATATATATTATATATTTACCTATATTTACTTATATTTGGCTTTTCATCCATATACATGTAAATGTAACAATTTTTTTCTGAATCAAAGAAATAGAACTTTACAAAAGAGGTTTAAATTATATATATAAGAAAGAAGATAGGGAGTGAAGACCAGATAGTCTTAATTCTGCCTTCTTGACTAATTTCTTTTTTTTTTCTTTTTCTTGACCTATTAGTGTCATATTTCTGCCATGTTCTGATTGTCATGCATTTATTTTAGATATTGTTTGTTTATTGTTTATTCGTTTTAGATGCCGTTCCCAAAAGAGCAGCAACCTGAGGCTGTCTTTGTAGAAAGTCTTAGACCACAACGTTGTGCTTTAGAGTCAAGAAAGTCAAACAAATACAAATTGAATTCCTGGCCTACAGCAGTCACTGGGTATAGGGTTTAAGTGGTAAAAAAGGAAGTGTGACATTCACACTTAGCCCTCAGGGTTGCTGGGAAGCACACATATCATAATGGAGAGAGCCTTGTAAGCTGTAGATGTGTGGAATTATAGGGCTGTTTTAGGCAAAGATTGGGCAGGTGAAAGAAAGACCCATGAGGGTTTTCAGAAAGTATGTGATGGAGAAGGTGTATTTAAGACAGCAGAACCACTACATGTTCTTAACCAGAGGAGGGACTGATGAAAACTGTGTTTGGGGAAGGTTTTCTGGTTGGTAGAGGAGGGGGTGATGGGATTGGAGAGAGAATGCCTGGAGTGCTTTGTAGGGAATCATCCATGCAGTACTGGGGCGAGCTCAGCGTGGTTGCTGAAATGAGAGGGGGATGTTTCCATAGGTCCCATGGGAGTTGTAACTCAGAGTGGTTTCTTCTTCCCAGCTCATGTTCATATTCGCATCTTTGCCAGCAGTGCCTCCTGTCCCACTCGTCTTACTCCGTGAAGGCCTCGCATACATCCAAAGTAGACAGTTCTCAACTCAGCTGAGGCTGAGGGAAAGGTCAGCCTTCCTTCTTAGAAGAAATGACAGAAATGGTTGCTCCTGGGTGTTCAAATTTACTCGTATTGTAAAAGACTCACTGTAGGGCCATAAAGTGATGAGGGGTCAGAGAGACCCTGGGGCAGTGGACAAGCATGGTCACTTGTTGCCTCCAGGGTGTGTTATCCCTGTTCTGCAAATGAACAGGAATCAAAACTGGGTGAGCAGCCCAGTGGGCCCATCAAACTAATACATGCCCACGGTTAAAAAATGAGCTAGAGCCGAAAGTTGATGCTCACAGAAGAGCAGTGGCGTGAGTCTGAGTATAGTTTGAGCATTTTAGTGGGGTTCACTTTCTGGGTAGGGAAGTAGTCTGTTTGCGATGTGTTGAGTTTAAATTACAATATCTAGTGGTTCATAGACTTCTAAATTTAATGAAAAACAGCATAATTACAGCTAATCTTACATGATGCTCTAAACAGATATTTTCAGTTTACAGTGAGGACGTCTTTGCCCTATTTATGACCTGTAACATGGCTTAGAGATTATAGCTTAACTGGATCCTTTGATATAATTAAATATATATATTTAGCTTGGCTACCTGAGATTTGCATGACAAAAATAAAATTGCAAGCCAGTGGGCCTGGGCTGGAAAAAAAATCTCTAAATAATATACCAACACGCTCATTTATTTGTTACATTGAGAAATCATCTATTGACTTAACTGCTATGAAACATGAGAAATAACTCCCTTCTATTACCCACTTCCCCTTCCCCACCCTCCTCTTTATTTTTTATATTAGTGGCATTATTTGTAATTCCCTTGGTCATCACCTTATGTCTTCGTCAGGGTTCTCTAGAGAAACAGAACCAATAGGAGATGTGTATTTTTTTAATCAATAAGATCTATTTTTGAGGAGATTTATCATAGAGATTGGTGTATATGATGATGGAGGCTGAGAGTCACAATTTCCCATCTGCAGGCTGGAGAACCAGTGAAGCTGGTGGTCTAATTCATTCTGAATTCGAAGGCCTGAGAACCAGGAGTGCCAGTGTCCAAGGGCAGGAGAAGATGGATGTCTCAGCTCAAGCACAGGGCAGATTGGCCCTCCTCTGCCTTTTTGTTCTATTCCAGCCCTCAGCTGGTTGGGTCATGCCCATCTGCATCATCCAAATGCCAGATAGGCAATTGGATTCATCAACAGGGCCCAGAACTCAAGTGAGGTCCCAGGGCGATGACAGAGATAAGAGCACATACACGGAAGACCCAGGTCTGGCTTCCTAGGGGCCAACCAGAGAGGTGTGGAAGCAGATTCTGAAATGATGATAATATCACCAGATCCAGATGTAAGATTCTTTTGGTAACTTAGTAGGATCCAATCCACACTCAGATCCAGAGGCTTCCACTGGCCTCTCCATGCAAGGGGCCTAGAAAAGTGACCACGAAAAAAGAAAGTCTAGATCCATTTATATTCTTATCCATAACAGGTACAACACTTTGGGAACACCTTGAGCATTCTAGAAATTTTGGAATTTCCCCCTCTTGGTTATTTTTGTTACTTTTGCGTCCTTTCTTGTTTGAGCAATGTTCAAAAATCTTGATCTATTTCAGAGTCCACAAAGGGAGGCCATAGGCTGAAAACCCTGCCTTGTGCCCTGCAGCCAGCAGGGAAGTGTAAAAGGAGAATAGGGGGCTGACCCTTGGAAAGAAAGAGGTGGGCCGTCATGGTCGCCTCGTGGGAGGTTCCATGTCACCTGACGAGGGAGTTTCAGGTACAAGCTGTTTACAGTTGAGGGTATCAGCCTCAGAGCTAGAGTTACTCTCTGCAGTTTCCATTTTAAGTGCTTTCAGTCGTCCTCTTGCCAAGGCGGCTGCTGGCTCACATTGGAGCCACTAATCAGACTGGTCTCAGAGTCCATCATTCAGCTCTGGCTGTCCTTGCTGGCCCTGGCAAATGCCTAGCTGGCACTTAGCTCCTCAGGCCCCAGCCTTCTCAGCAGCAACACCCCCTCTTCCTTTTCCTTCTGATACCCCTCCGCTGCCCCCTCCTTCATGCTCTGGCTGTTACACTCTTTGTGAAACAACACTTACCATGGTCCCAGGCCAGAGGATCACCGGACCGCTCTCCCACCCAGCTGCGGGCTGGCTTTGTATTCCTAGGTTTTCGCCCGCACTGTTTTCCCAGGTGATGTCATTACCAAGAGGCGGCCCAGCACTGTGACAGAGGGAGCCTGGCTTGCCTGGCCTCTCCTTTCTGCTCTCCCCTCGCTAGCAGTGAACAGCACATTTCCCCTCTGCAGCTCATCTGTAAAGTGGACATAATACTCATAACTAGTACCTCCATCACGGGGCTGGTTGTTCAGGTGCCCTCTGTATGAGCTAAGACACATCAAAATCTTGGAACAGTGCCTGACACACACGAATGCCTTCCCGTCTCTTTGTCTTATTGCTGTCATCATTGTTGTCAGCCTTTGCGTGTCGCAGCCTCTGGACCTAGACTCCAGATTCACTTGTGTGCATTGTAGAGTAAAAAGAAGGAGCCACGTCTCAGGAAAAGTTGGCCATTTCAGATGGAAAAGAGGAATGAATGCTAGGTGTGGGCTTCGGTAAGTGAGACAAAGCCTTTAACAGAAACAGTGATGCTGCAGTTGATAGTAGTATTATTTCATTAATTTTCAGATTAATGTGGGGGTTGAGAGCACGATTCTTCTTGGTAGTACTTTTTGTCTTAAAAAAATGGAAAATATGAAACCTCAACCAGTTTTTGAGACACTGTTCAAACTAAGTTTTATTTATTAATAATTCCTAGTGCCATGTCCTTGACTCCCAATGCTGGTCTCTCTTTTTGTTTTGTTTGTTTGTTTGTTTGTTTGTTTTTTGCTTACAAGGTTATCCTCTCCAGGTTGAGTATAGGTTTTAAAATCAAGTTTTATCCTCATTTAAATTTTAGTCTTAAAAGCCTAGGGATACTGGCATCCTTGAAAAAGGAGAAGGGTGCTGAATTGAACTCCCATCTCTAGGGACAGGGTGACGAGAGGTAAAAAAGTGTGAAGACAGCTTGAGGAGTCAGGGCTGTGGCATAACCTTGAAGGCAGCAGCTTCTCTTCCCACGCCTGCATGTTTTGTCGGAGCAGACAGATGTCAGAGATACAGGGGCTAGGGTTTACACGAGTTCATTTTAATAAAATACTGATAGATTGCTCATACTTTTTTTTTTTTAAAGCTAGGTATGTGGTTATTAAAAGCAGAATGGCTTAGTTTTTGCATGTTCAGAATTTCCACTCAAAATTAAGGGGAAATGGCAGAGACAAATGTTCTCACTTTCCAGAGAAATGATGGTTGGTGTTTTAGCTCTTTTGTAATTAAATCTGGGTATAGCTCAAAAGACTCTTTAAAGAGTGTGGTGATAGGATGCTTTTCTCAGGGTAAAGGAGGTGGGGGAAGCACCTGGAACTCAAGTCTTAAACTTCTGTGACCAAACATGAGGGGTCCAGGTGAGGAGGTTGAATGAGTTTTATGGCAGCGTTCTACAGTCGCTGGAACAGACGTCTGTCAGTGTAGCCGTGACATGGACCCCAGATTTCTGGAGTTTCCAGAACTGAACCTGGGACCTGAAGGGCTTAGCAGGATGTGGCAGGAACTCTGGAGCTGGATGTTTTTATTTTTTAATTCCGGGATTGTTGACCTGGCTTGGAGGAAAGAGACAATTACCAGGCGAGCACTCCCATCAGCACTATTACTGGGAATTCCAAGACTCAAGTTTTTACCAGACCCTCAGTGCAAACTCTGGCAACCCTCCATCCAGAGGGAACTAGGTCCTGTGCCTCCTGATGGCTGCTTGTTCATCTGGACCTTTGGACTTTTTCTTCTCGCTTATCCTTAACCTCCTACTCCAACAATGAGATGCCTTGTAGCTCCCCCTTTGTCCGTTTGTCACCTGTGAATTGTCCAATTCCAGGACAGCAGAATACCTGGAGAGCAGTTTCAGAATTGTTAGCCAGTACCTCTCTGGGAAATGACAGGATCATATAGAGTCCAGGATTTATATGCAATTCCTTTGCCTTGATTCTTAAAGGTTTTGACTCATTTATATATAAATTTACATGTATCAGTGTCTTTTTTTGACACAGGGTGCAGTACGATTTTCATTCATTTGTAACACAGGTTTGATAATTCTGTCATGTTCTGTATTCTTCCCTGGGATCCAGCAACTTCCTAAATGATTATTTTTATTCGCATGCATATAGTTTACTGTTTATTCTATAAAGTTTTATGGCTTTTGACAAACGTGTGATGGCCTTTGCCTGTCATCAAAGTATCCTGGAAAGTGTTTCACCAGTTGAACCTTTCTGCTCCAAAGAATGTCTGATAGGTTTACCTTGTCTCTCATTTTGCCTTTTCTAGAACGTCATATGACTGGAATCCCAGAGTCAAGATAAATAAAGAAAGAAATAAGGGGAGATAAAAGCCTATAAAAACTTGAATATTTGAAAAACCTGGGCAGTGCTGTAGAGAATTACAGTGTGCTTTGGAGGACGTGTGTGGCTCATATAAGGAAAAAATTAATTTGAAGAAGTTCAAAAGAAAAAAAAAGATTTAATAAAGTAAACTGTTTTTAATGTAGAGCTTAAAAGAGAAGTAAAAGTTTGAGCAGGTAGGCAGGGCTGGGGCCAGGGGAGCCTTCCCAGAAGAGGCAGAAGCATGAGCACAGGCTTGGAAGGAGAAAAGAAACGCGGGAGGAATCCAGAGCAGTTTTAACTCAGCAAGAAATACAAAATAAGGTTGAAAGCTTCCTTGGGAAAGTGTGGCTAGATTCCTTGATTTGGTTCAGGATGGAGAATCCTCAAAGCATTCTGAGGGGAGTCAGACAGCGGGTGCCTTCAATACAGTTGTCTGAGGCAGACTTGAAGATAGATTGGGGTCCTAGTTGTGGAGACCAGTTCCGAGGCTCAGGTCCAGAAAATAAATTACACGGAATGTGGTTTACCCCGCTCTCTGGAGGTAGAGTTCCTATGAAGACTTTTGTAAGTCAAAACGTACATTGAGGGGGCACCTGGGTGGCTCAGTGGGTTAGGCCTCTGCCTTAGGCTCGGGTCGTGATCTCAGGGTCCTGGGATCGAGCCCCGCGTCGGGCTCTCTGCTCAGCAGGAAGCCTGCTTTCCCCTCCCCCTCTACCTGCCTCTCTGCCTACTTGTGATCTCTCTGTCAAATAAGTAAATAAAATCTTAAAAAAAAAAAAAAAGTACATTGAGGAAGCAATTACCATCAATTTATACAGAACCACTTTGGAACATTTCCAGACCCAAACTATAACCTCTCCCAGACTCTTCTGGTACCTTAAGACACATCTTGCTAACAGGTGCACAGAATAAATCAGGACAAAGCACAGGTGCCCACAGACACAATTCTAAGCTAGGCAGCTCGATGCTAAGATGCTAAGCGTCCTTCTGGGCGAGGAGCTGGGCTCTCCTGGTCCTGGCTGCCTCCGTGAGGCTCACTGCCAAACAATTTTTGCTTTTCTTGAAAAAGCAAAAAGCCTTTTCTGGTTTCTTGTATTTAGTAAAAATTGGCGCTCGTGTAGGTATTTTGCAAAAGTGAAGTAACTTGAACTTGCAGACAGCAGAGGATCTCTGTGTATGTATATATACACGTGTGCAAGATGTGTATACACACACATAATGTACCTATATATACATGCACACACGTAAACACACACACGTAGATATGCTCCCTGAGAACAGGATCCTCACAGTCTTGCCCATACTATATCCCCAGCTCCTGATCCAGTGGCACAGAATCAACACTCAGATCTTATATATGACTGAGACATATTAATTACCAATACTAATAACCAATAATTAAGATTGCTCTACTGATTTCTACTTGCCCTCTTTTCAGGGTTCCTCTCTCCAGCAATTCCTATGAACTACTTACAAATTCATTTAGCTATGATGCAGATAAAATAACTATTACATGAGTTTAAAGGTATGTTTTTGTCCAATGTCCAATCCACAATCCATAAATCGACTGCCTTTTAAAATTCATGGCTCCAGTAGAGTTAAATCTAATCCCTGCCTCTACAACCCACCCGTGGGCCCTGTTTGTACATCCTTCAGATCCCTCTTTCTCCGCATTTCTTTATTGCTGTCTTTCCATTCCCAGCCTATATGCTTCCGTTTCCATCTGATTATTCCCTACTGAAGGGCCTTGGAACTCATATTAAAATCAAAATTCTCAGAAATGCTAAAAACAAGTACCACAAGCACAGCTTGCAGTTAGAGAGGGATTGCTAGACAGTGGAACTCCTTGAAAACACTGGTGTGGACAGAAAAAGTCTGGCATTGGTAAGTAAACTCAGGATAGCATACAGAAGTGCAGTTAAGCCCAGCAGACCATATGAATGAGGTTTTTGAATTTTGCATCCCAAGTGAGATGGAAAAACATTGCAAGTTTTGAGCCGAGTGACATGTCTGGGTGGCAGGTGCTCTGCTGAGGGCAAACATGTTGCTCGAGGAACAGAAAGGGGCTCTTCACCCGGACGTCAAGGATCAGAGGTCCGATCCAAAAGACAAGTGTAAAAGGAGCAAAAGAGATTAGCTCCAGCTAAGGTCCAGAGGTGAGCTCAAGCATGGAGTGCCTGAGAAATGGAGATCCTTGCACAATGTGAAGGATTTGAACTTGCTCCTGAGGCAGTGGGAGCCAGGGAAAGTTTTATGGTGGGGAGGGACATGACAAGTAACATGGCCCTTATTCAGGTCATTCTGAGAGCCAAGTGGAGGAGAGCAGGAAGACAGGAGGCATGAAGGACAGGTGATGGGATCCCAAGGTGATGCTGGCCGGTGGAGGGAGGGGAGGGTCATTTTCCCTTTTTCCCCCTCTAGGTTCTTTGATAATTAAATTGACATAAGACAGAGTAACAGGAGAAAAATGTATTTTGTATGTATAGGAGCTCATAGACATAGGAGATTCAAAGAAGTGACCAAAGCAGGCAGCTTTTAGACCTTTTAGACAAAGAAACTGTATTTGTAAAGAGTTGACAGGATGTTGACGCCTGGGTGGCTCAGTTGGTTAAGTGGCTGGCACTTGATTTCAGCTCAGGTCATGATCTCAGGGTTGTGAGACCCTTAAAATTCTCTTTCTTCCTCTCCCTCCCTCCCCCCTCGCCCCACCCTGTGCGTGCTCTCTCTCTCTCAAAAAAAAAAAAAAAATTAAAGTATTGAGAAGACAAAGAAGTTTGGATTTGGGGTAGTAAATTAGCAAAGAAGTAACAAGGTTTGTTTATACAACTCTCTTGGCCTTGGAATTCCTATCTTTGGGGCTAAGAATGTCTCCTTTCCTCCTGGTACAAGGGGGTTACTTTTCACATGGGAAACTTCTTTCCCACTAACAGGGGAACAAAGTCAGTGTCCTTGCATTGGCTGTTTCTTATGTAATTTTAATTCAAAATTACCAACATGCCAAAGTGGCATATTTGGAGGCAGCCGGCATCGAACCCCACCACCCGCATTAAGTCAGCATTGCAGGGATGGAGAAGAGGAGCCAGATTCTGAAGAAATCGCTCAGGAAGAATCGGTAGGAGTTTGTGATTGAGCAGCTGTAGGGAATGGGGAAGAGGGAGGGTCTGAGAAGGCCTGCAGGCACCCAGTAGCCAGTCATTCCAGAGGAGTCATTTCTCTGAGGATGTAGAGAATGGGAACAGACACACCTAGAGTTCCAACGGAAAGGCCCTGATGCTTCTTTGCCTTTTGTTAAAACACAGAATTCAGCTGGGTAAACTTAAAGATCTAATTGACTGTACTCAACAATTCAGGATTCAAGGAGCATCCCATCTAGCAAACAGAAGGGAAGTCTGAGGAGTTGTACCATATGGAAGGTGGTTTTTGTTTTTTTTTTTTAAGATTTTTATTTATTTACTTGACAGAGAGAGAGAGAGAGAGAGAAAACAGGGGGAGGGACTGAGGAAGAAGCAGGCTCCCTGTTGAGCAGGGAGCCAGAAGACACAAGACTCGATCCCAGGACCCTGAGATCATGGCCTGAGCCAAAGGCAGACACTCAACTGACTGAGCCACCCAGACACCCCTGCCCCCGTCCCACCCTCAAGCCCTTACTGCCTTTAAAAACCTTCCATTTGAGGCACCTGGCTGGTTCTTTTGGGCCCCTCTACCCCATCCACCTCCACCTCTCAAATAGATAAATAAAATCTTAAAAAATAAATAAATAAAGGGAGAAAGGGGGTGGGAGAGGGAAGTAATAAGAGAAAAGACTATTTTAGATAAGGTGAAGGGCAGGGATCAGTCACACAACTGGGGTCAACTCAGATTGACTGGGTAAAGGTCACATTGCTGGGAGGGGAGGAAACTATAATTAAGTCTTGGTTTGCCGTCTTGGAGGGGCAGGTGGCTCCGTTTTGGACCTGTCGTGCCATTTTCACCCTCCCGGAATGGGAAGTGGCACTGTGGGAGGCGGCTGGTACTTTAGGGAACGTTGCGGTCTGCGTGCAGTAGTTCAGGAAACCAGGCTATAGAAAAGAAGGTTACACGGTCCGTTCTTTTTGCTGTGGATTTTAACTACATATTTGGATTTCTAAAAATGAGACCTAACACTGTTAGTTCCCAGTACCCTTCATTCTGGAGCAGCCTCCCTTCAGCAGCATATGTGGGGTGTAGGGAACACGGCGTCAGTTTTCTCTGGAAATATTTCACGTCTGTCTTCCGGATCCCAGGCTCTCTGTGTTCTCCTCCAGCAAGACGGTCGTGGCAGGGGGGAGGCAGTGCCAGTCAGGCTGGCCTGGGGGCCCAGGTTTGGTCCTGAAATCCAAGTACCCTGGCCTCTGAGAGCTGTCGGCCCCCAAGGGTGGAAAACAGGAGTGGGCTGAGGGCCGAGGGAGTGAGCAGGCTGTGTGCCTGGAAACCTGAGATCTAAATTTAGGTTTAACAGCCGTAGTGGAGAATGTACCTTTCGGAAGCTGCAAAGCTGAAATTGTATGAAGATGATGGGGTTTAGATCATCCTTGAGACAAACAACCTGCTAGGTTTGGATTAACCGGCTGGATTTTTTTATTAGTGTTTCTCACAGAAATCAGTATGAATCAAACAGATGCAGGAATGGCCAGCGTATGGTGACAGTGTGACAAACAGCAGGACACGCATTTTTCTAGGCTGGACTGCCATCCCCCCGCCACACACACACACACACACCCCCAACCACACTGAAACCAGATCAACTCACCTGCTGGGATGACGAAGGGACATGCAGAAGCGTTTCTGGTTTATCAAGACGGAGAACAGACGCTTCCCGCCCTTGGCTCTGTTAGAACTGTCAGTTCTAACAGTTTTTGTCTTTACTGGTTCGTTTCAGTTCTTCAGCCTTTGGATGGCTCAGGGTGGGCTCATTTGCATTGTTATTCTGCTATTTCCATCTTTTCAGGATCCACACTGTTCCATCTGAAGCTCACGGTGGGGAAACTGAGTCCACAAAAGGTTTATGCAGAACTTAACAGATCGGCGCACTCAACGGCAATGTTGAGAAAGACCAAGAGCAAACCTGAAGCGATGTTTTGGTTTCCTGAGTGTGTGTGTGTTTGCACACGTGCGCGTGCATGCGCGGTGAGGGAGGCAAGTTTGGTGGATGTAGTACCACAGGAAAAGTGTCCAGGAGTGGCCTTCTCTCTGTCGACTATGCTTTCAGTGAAGTTGCTAGTAACCAGTATTTGCATAGAATAAAAGAACAAGTGAATATCTGGAAATCTTCTCTTTTCTGTTTCTGTATCCTGTAACCACAGTAACAAGGCTTCTTGGGGTTTTTTAAGAAAGCAAATTATGTGTGGATTGTTAAAAAATATATATTGCAGGTGAAGTAGAAATGACGCTTACTGTGTAATACAGTTTTCAGTGTGCAAATGAATATGTCCTTAGATGTCCTTTTGCACAAAACCCATTAAGCCTAAATCTAGGGTCACCCTAGCCCCGAGTTCCTGGTTCTTGACCTCGCAGGAGAGGCTTGACCGATACCATCTCAATATCGGGGAGGGAGAGCCCTCTAGTGGAAAGTCATCAGGGCAGACAGTGCATCAGGAAAGGACTCCCAAGAAGTCAAAGGAAGAATATTCAATTTAGTCCAGCCAATTGAACTCCAATGAGTACGCATGGTATGACTCGCCATATCTTCCTGCTGATTTGGAAGATGCTTATCAACAAATCTGTGATGTAGAGTCATCAAGAACCTATTGAGGACTGGGCTAAGTAGATACTCAAATTAGAATAATTATTCTGAGGACATAGAGCCTTCTTCATAGCCCTCACCTGAAAAGCTTGGGATGGGCAAGGTTGGGGAATAGAGGATACATTTAGGTAATAAATAGTCAAGTTTAAATTAGATGGGATGACTCACTCCCACACCAGGATTATTAGCTATAAGGTTTGTTCATGGGTCCAGCTGCTTCTTTAAGCAGGACACGCCATTCTAACCTTTGCCTTCCCCAAGTCTGTCCCCTGAGTTGGGCCATGACCATCATCATAATTCAGTGGGTGATTTACCTTGTAACTAGGAAGAAAGAGACAAAGCACCCTGACCCTAACACATGCCTGAGATTGTAATTCTAGATTTTTGCAAAAATGTTCATACCCTGTCAACTAGGGTCATGATATTTCTGTTGGCTCTTTATTCTTGTCATTAACTACTTATAAATAAAATGAGAGACTTTCAAGATCTTAAAACTTGGCAGTTTAAAATGATTTCTTGATATTAATGGTTTCTATAGAGACTCGTTTTAAAAGCATGTTGTATGAGAAATTCCCTGTTGTACATGTGCGTTAACAATGCATTCTAGGGACGCCTGGGTGGCTCAGTGGGTTAAGCCGCTGCCTTCAGCTCAGGTCATGATCCCAGGGTCTGGGATGGAGTCCCACATCGGACTCCTTGCTCAGCAGGGAGCCTGCTTCTCTCTCCACCTCTGCCTGCCAGTCTGCCTGCTTGTGCTCTCTCTCTCTCTCTGACAAACAAATAAATAAATAAAATCTTTAAAAAAAAAAAAACCAATGCATTCTAAAAAACGTGTATCACTTGGATTGTGCCCCTTTGCTTATTGCTCTGCATGAGCCCCTCCCCTCATGGGCTCAAAAAGCTTGTTTCCCGGCAACAAGAATCCAGCTTTGAAGCATGTGCCCTTCAAAGCTCTCGGAAGATGCCTCACCAGGATGGTAAAGTCAGTCTGAAAATGCACGCTCCAGACACTGGAGCTAAAACCGCAACTGCCCTTGCTTCTAGCCTGTGACCCTGCGGTCTTTGACTATGTCGTCAACACAGCTGAATTGTCCTTTGCCAAACAGAAAATGGCTACAGCAAGGATTTGTAAAGCCTATCTATACTTCAAGGACCGTCTTAAAGCCTCGTATCTTCCTTGGGGCTTGACGGGTATGGCTGTTTCTGAAGTCTCGGTGGCCGTGCTCTCCATAGGACTTACGTCATGTGCTGTGTTCTGTAGTGGCTCCCTTCCGTGCACGTGGGTCCCGCGGCCCTGGCACACACATGTGCCCCTAAAGGCAAGGCCAGTGTATCTGTATATCCGGGGTCTAGTTCACTCACCCATCCATTTGTCTGGCCGTCACTGCAGATATGCGTTATCTGCAGACAGATCCTATTACACTCTCTAGAAATGCCTTTGTGAACAAAACGAACAAGATCTTTCTCCTGATACGGAGTCCTGGTCGGTGGTGGTGGGTGGGGGAGTGGCAAACCTTAAATTCGTAACCAAGAATGGCCATTTTCCACAAGGAAAGATACATAGACGTTTATACAAGGTGATAGAAATGGCAGAGGAAAAAAGAAGATGGTACCCTAAGAGAGAACATGGGGTGGTGGTGAGGGGGGAGCTTACTTAGACTGGAGGGTTAGAAAAAGCTTCTGAAGTCGTGGTATATCAGCTGAAAGCCAAAGACACATGGTACCTCCCATACAGCAGGTGCTAAAAAGTATTTCTGGCTCTGAGAACTGTTTAACCAGGACTCCGTGCACATGGTGTAGACCTTCTGTGTTTCCTCCAGGCTGTGTCTCCCAGTGCAGTCCTCCCCCTGCCCTTATTAATGCCACCAACCTGTGTTTGTTCTTTCTGGCGCTCCCTTTTTCCGCGAGCCCATGGACACCCCTGCCATGTCATCCCAGGCTACGGCGGAAGTGTTCAAAAACAATATTCGACTGAGCAAATTTTAAAGATCTGATTTTATCCAGGGATTCATGATATCAGCCAGCATCCCATCTAGCAGATAGAAAAGAGCCCCAAAGAGCTCTACACATTGAAAGACTTTTGTAGGGAAAAGGGAGTGGACACGAGGAAGTTGTACTAGCAAAAAACAGATTATGGTATTATATGCGGTTATAATCAAATCCCTCTTATTCCCTTACAGGTAGGTACAGACACTTCCAACTTGAGAAAGGCAGACCCCAAAGGTCGGAGTGCCCTATTGGCTGATATCCAGCAAGGAACTCGCCTACGGAAAGTCACGCAGATCAATGACCGCAGTGCCCCACAGATTGAGAGTAAGTGAGCTGCTAGGCCGGGCTTGATGTGCGTCAAGGGCAGACCACGTGGGCCTCAGCCAGGCACCTCTGGCTTGCTCAGGCCAGGGTCCACACTTGCTACCCAGGACGCACTTTGGGCTATCGCAGACTTGCACAATGTACAGGCCACGTGGGTGAGAGTCAGAGCTCCCTTTCCATGTCTGCAGATGGTTTAGAGCCTATCTTCTACCACTATTCAGATGCTAAACAAACAAGTAAAACCATGGTGGAATAACTATTTCTTTTAATGGTGACAAAATACACATAATGTGATGGGGCACCTGGGTGTCTCGGTGGGTTAAGCCTCTGCCTTTGGCTCAGGTCGTGATCTTGGGGTCCTGGGATCGAGCCCCGCGTCAGGCTCTCTGCTTGGCAGGGAGCCTGCTTCTCTCTCTCTGCCTGCTTCTCTGCCTGCTTGTGATCTCTCTCTCTGTGTCAAATAAATAAAATCTTTTAAAAAATTAAAAAAAAATACACGTAATATGAAATTCACCGTCTTAGCTATTTTAAGGGTCCGTTTCAGTGACATTTGTACATTCACAATGTGGTTGCAGCCATCACCTCAGTCTAGTTTCAGAACATTTTCATCACTCTGAAAGGAGACCCCATGCCCATGACATGTCACTCCCTATTCCGCCAGTCCCTGGCAGCCGCTCAGTGTACTGTGTGTCTCCGTGGGTTTGTGTCTTTGGGATATTGACGTGAATAGAATCATACGATATGTGGCCTTTGGGGACTGGCTCCTTCACTTAGCATAATGTTTTCCAAGTTCATCCAAGCTGTCGCGTGCGCCTTCTTACTGTCGATGACTATTCCATCGTCCGGATATTCCAGTCTGTGTTCATCCATGGTGGGATACCTTCTAACGATCACTGACCCTGCGCCCACCTAGTCCTCAAAGAGAGAAAAATTAAAGTCTCAACATTATAGTGTGCCAAATCGTGTTCGCAAGGAAAAAAGATGTCCCCAGACTGAGTCCCGAGTCTGCTACCAGGTGTATCTGGGAATTTCTCTGAGATTCAGTACACTCAGCTACAAAATGCGGGAGGTAGTGATAATTGCTTTTTCTTTCTTTCTTTCTTTCTTTTTTTTTTTTGGTCACGATTGCTGAAGGTTGAAATAATTTATGCAGAATTATTTATCAATGTCATCTCTTGTTATGTCTTCATATAGTTTTCAATGATGCACATGATGGTAATTCTCAAAGATAGTCCTAAAAATGTAATTGTATCTAGTGTCTGTAATTATATATTTTCATATACAAGGATACTTTAAGAAGTATTTTCAACAATTGCAATAAAAATTAGTTTCCAGGAGACCCACTAATTGGTTAAGCCCAATTACCAGATAAACCCATCTGACTGGAACACTCACTCCCTAATCATTCCAGTTGATAGGTAATATATATAAATACTCAAAATAATCTGAACACATTCATCCACCAGTGCGCACTGTGCCCTGATACCTCTGCGCAAGTTAGCCCCAGGCTGTGAACATTTCTTTCTAGGCATTCTTGTCTACGCTGAATGCCTTCTCGTTGCATGGAGTTGGTCATCACACACATCTGGAAGGCTGGCATTACGGACACCTCTCCCCCAGGGTTTCACAAGAAGAAAAGATGCAGGAAAGGGTGCAGGGCTCAGGGACACCTCTCCCATAGGGTTTCACAAGAAGAAAAGATGAAGGAAAGGGTGCAGGGCTCAGGGACACCTCTCCCATAAGGTTTCACAAGAAGAAAAGATGCAGGAAAGGGTGCAGGGCTCAGGGAGTAAGAGCTGGTGAGATGGAGAAGGAAAATGCCAAAGCATCAATCATTGCAGACCTTCCCTTCCTGCTTGTAGTCCTGGGCCAGACTCTGTGGACGAGAAGTTACAATTACTGACTCAACTAAATCCATGGGTTTTCTCTGGTCCTCCCACAACAGTCGAGTTGAAAATAGGGCTGGCGCTACACCTACAATGTTTGGGTGCTCGCATTTGGAAGGTGCTGCCAGTTCCCCCTCTGGCATCAGTGGAATGGCAGTATTTAGGTCCCTTCGTTTGGGTCATTTTTCAGGGTGCTCGGCTACCAATGGTCAGTTCCTAGGTGAATCCGGAGAGAGTAGTAGACAGGCGTGAGCACAGGAGTCTGCGGGGTAACCGGGCAGAGGGGTTTGGGAAAGATGCCCACTAGGAGGGAAGGGCTGGAGGTGGGAGGACGGGAAGGCTCCCCTGGGTGCTGTTGGATCACGGCCCGGACTGAGACCAGGCTGCTCCGCTCTGCTCAGAAGTCCTCATCTACTTGCCTCTTCTCTGAAAGGCTCTAAAGGAACCAACAAAGAAGGAGGAGGGTCTGCAAACTCTCGAGGCGGAAGCACACCCCCAAGCCTGGGAGATCTGTTTGCTGGTGGCTTTCCTGTGCTGAGACCAGCCGGCCAGAGGGATGTGGCAGGTAAGGGAGAATTCAGACTGATTTACCTGGTGATCTTTCTGTCCTTGACACATAAAATCAGCTGGGCAATCGTCCTGAGCCATGAGGATTGTGGCATGTTTTTAAGAGAAAGTTGCATAGCAGGAGATCATGGTTTGGGAGCGTGACCGGGAATTACCCAAAGCATTGTTCTCAAGGGATCTTGTAAATCATCATCCTGTTTAAATCATCCCGTTGTAATAATTGAAGAATGACTTGCCACTGTGTGTAGTGCTTAGCAATGGCGTGATTGGGGCCCCCATTGCAAAGTATAGACCAAAGGTATAAAGCCCTTCAGAAAAATCTTAGTGATATCACCATAACGTATCAGGCATTGTTATCAGTTAGGTGTTGCTGTATAACCAAATAGGCTAAAACTTAGGGACCTCATACAACCATGTATCTGGCTTATAGTTCTGTGGTTGGCAGTTTAGGATGGGCTCACCTGGGCTCCCTCTGGCAAGTGGGTAAGATGGCTTTTGCTAATCTTAGCTTGGGTAAGGTGGCTTTTGCTAATCTTATATTTCTTAAATCTTTCATGCCTCAGCGGAGATGATTGGCCTGACACATCCATATGGTCTCTCAGTGTCTGGCAGAATATTTGGGATTATTTTTCCTGTTGGTGGTAGGGTATACAAAGTCTCTTAAGGCTTAGTCTTAGAGTTGCCACAATATTGCTTCCTACAACACCCTCTCGTCCAAGCCACAGGACCAGCCCAGAAACAAGGGTGGGGAAAGACACTTCACTTCTGGATGGAAGGTCTGCAAAATCACATTTTAAAAATCATAGAATCAGGAGTGAGTGGATAATCAAGGCCATTGCCTCAGCCAGTCTACTGCAGTCGTTTGTGTGTTATGGGTATCAGGTATTTTGAAAGCATTGCATTAAAATTGGGCAATTGGGGCGCCTGGGTGGCTCAGTGGGTTAAGCCTCTGCCTTTGGCTCAGGTCATGATCTCGGGGTCATGGGATCCAGCCCCGCATCGGGCTCTCTGCTCAGCAGGGAGCCTGCTTCCCCCCTTCTCTCTCTCTGCCTGACTCTCTGCCTACTTGTGATCTCTCTCTGTCAAATAAATAAATAAAATCTTAAAAAAACAAAAAATAAATAAATAAAATAAAATTGGGCAATTACTTATTAATTATGTGTGATAGAAGTGTTTTTCCTGTTATTATTCTCTTTAGCCAACAAGCGGGAATAAGCTCTGAGAATTGCATTAATCAGGGAATATCAAGCCCCAAACGTTGCTGGTATAGAATCTTCTGGCATGGGGTTTGCCAGCCTTTTCAATGGGCTCTGTGGCTGTTTGACATAATGGGGTGCATTTGCTTCTGTCACCTACTGACAAAGTCCAGCAAAGATAAGGGCTGTACGATGCTTTCAGATCCAGTTTGAATCTTCTCAGAGGCCATTGCCTTTCCTCTTTTTTGCAAAAGGTTTAGCAAAGAAGGTTGGCATTTCCCAGTGCCACCTTTTTCAAAATTCTTGAGTGGTATCAAATAAATATCATATAATATAATATACTATATATTGTATTATTATATATTATAATTATATATATTATTTTATATAATTAGTTTATGTTGATAAATATATAATACTTATATGATATATGTTATATATAATTTATGTTATATATAATAATATATATTATGTTATAATTATTGTTTTATATACATATATAAATTGTCTACCAGTTTCTCTTCATAGAAGTACACATAGGAGAAATAGCCCCCAGTCAGTTTTAACAGAGACCAGCCAAAGGAAGCCAGCTCTTCTCTATTCCTACCTGTCAACACTAGGACACAGGTTTCTGATGCCTGAGCCACTCTGTTAAACAAGGATTAATTTCAGTAGAGGAGATGGAAATCCTTAATGCAGTGGCTGATGATGCCTGCTACAGGATAGTAGCTCAATAAATAGAGCCAATAAATAGATGCATGGGCTGGGTGCCATGTCAGAGAAAGACAGACCATGGCCGTCCCTCCCAGAACCCTTCTATCAGCCCCCTCGTCATTCAGAGAAAAGGACTTCAGCCTTTGCTACCTCTCTCATGTTACTGTCTTCCACTCTTCCCTTTCAGCTGCATGGCCCTCTCGCTGTTCTTATACACACTAGGCATGTTGCTGCCACAGGGCCCTTGCACTGATGGCTCCCTTGACCAGGAACGCTCTTCCTCAGGTGTCTTCATGACTCATGCTCTCCCTTCCTTCAGGTCTCTGCTCAAGTGTGACCTGATCAATCTATCAGTGAGGTTTTATTCATCAACCCATATAAAATATCAGCCTCACCCCCTTACTCCCATTTCCCCTCTACCTTTAGTTTTCTTATATTACTGATCACCATCTGACATGTTATATATTTACTGGTTTATTTGTTTATTTCTGTCTTCTCCCTCTAAAGGTAAGCTCTGTGAAAGCAGGAACTATGTTTTTTTCACTGCCTTAAAAATGCCGGATTCATAGTAGATGCTCAGTAAATATTTGTTGAATGGAATGTGGGCGTAGATAGCATGGTTGCTTAGGGCCATCAGGCCAAGAAAACAGAGTGTGGTGCTCACAGTACTTTGGCATGAAAATGTTTGGATATCTTCTAAAATCAGAAAAAAAAAAACCCAACCATGAACTTTTAGAGTCAAAGATTATATTTGTTTTTATAGCAATGCACCTATGAAATGTCTTCAAAAGCCATAATTTGGTCTTGGCTTGGAGTTCTGAAGAGTGATCATTAAAATAAGATGGGGGGCACCTGGATGGCTCAGTCGGTTAAGCATCTGACCAGCATTCCAGGGTCCTGGAATCAGCCAGGCATCGGTCTCCCTGGTCACAGGGGGTCTGTTTCTCCCTCTCCCTCCCTTTTTGCTCCTTCCCCAGTTCATCCTCTCTCTCTTAAATAAATAAATAAAATATTTTTATTTATTTATTTTTAAAGATTTTATTTATTTATTTGTCAGAGAGAGAGAGAGAGAGAGAGCACAAGCAGGCAAAGTGGCAGGCAGAGGCAGAGAGAGAAACAGGCTCCCCCCGAGCAAGGAGCCTGATGTGGGACTCGATCCCAGGACTCTGGGATCATGACCTGAGCTGAAGGCAACAGCTTAACCAACTGAGCCACCCAGGCATTCCTAAATAAAATCTTTTTAAAAAGTAAAAAAATAAGATAGGATGAGGAACACTACTGGGTTCTATGGAATGTGTAATGAGACTTCCATGCCATCTAAAGTCTTCTGGAAACATACCCAGATTAAAGGAACATACACATCCTTTGTCTTTTGATGACCCCAGGCTCTTGATGCACTCAACCTGGCCTTTCCCCACCCTCTCTGTGGTCTCCTTTTGTTTTCCAATTTGATTTCTAGGGGTAGCCTTTATGTGATAATGGAAAGCCTCCTCCTTCCTTCCCTTGGCTCTCCGCTGGCTGGCCCCGTGCTACCCGAGTTCCTGGCCTGCACTTGACACTGTTAGTTCCTGTGTCTGTGGGTCTCACCTGCAGTGCGCGCTGCCCACTCTCTGCTGAATCCTGGAGTGGGCCTGAGCAGAAGCCAAGTGAGGATTTGTGCCTACCTTGCCTCCGCTGTTCATGTCATGATAAAAATAAGTTTGCCCACTTCTCATTTGCTTGGCTGCTTAGTAAACAGAAGCTTCTGTACTTTTAACTGACTCGTTCTAAGAGCTTTTGGATCTTGGGCACTTGGTGTCCTCAGTCATTTCCAAAGCCTGCATTGGTTACTCAGGGGCTGATTATGCTCCTTGAACTTATTAGCCCTTTTAAATTCATGGGGAGAGTAGGCATATAGGGAGGCCTCACCTTGTTAGGGACTGCTTTGGTCCTCCCTCTCCATCTCTGTGTGCTGTGGAAGCAGGCTTGGAAGCAGGAATCTCTGAGCCTGACCCCTGCCCTAGACCTCCCATGAAATGTCTAACATTAGCGTTGTGGGTGGTAGATCCCATCCTTGGCAAGGCCAGGTGGGGGCCTTCCCTCCTAATCATGGTCTGCCAGCTGTTATCAGTGCCTACCTTAGACCCCAAGGGGATCAGTGATGTCAGACAGGGTGGAGGCATTGGTATGAAGATGTTATCTCTTCTGAAATGGCCCCAAAGAAAACCCTCAACAGAAGAATGGGGACATCACTACCCTGCCCCCAGAGCAGCTGTTTGGTATGGAGACCTGTAATGAGTAGTGCTACCCAGGTAACTGTCCCCTCATCACCGGCGGGGGGAGGGGGGGATCCCTGTGGAAGGCCAGGTGCTGCCATTCGGCCCACTGAGTTTCAGCTCCAGCATCCCCTCTGCCACACCTCGCTTTGATTGCCTGGCTTTTGGCATCAAGCCCTTTGGGGTACGATCTTGCACCTGGTTGGGTAAACACAACTGGAGACTGATCAGCTGAAAAGCTCAGAACCACCACCAGATGCTGGGGTTTCTAACCTGATTTGAAATTCATGGTTTTTATTCTGCAACACCCGGGAAGCTGTAGGTGGGAGAAGCAACCATCTTTTCACGTGTTCTGCACATGTTTTCATCAGGGTAATAAAATACAAGGGTGCAAGGATAAGAAAAGACGGATTCCCTGGAATTCCATTCGGGAGGGCAGTGTATCTGTTTGGAAGGAGGATTTTAGCGCGCCTCCTGAGCGGACGGTGATTCGCTAAAGACACATTTAAGCAGGGATCGCAGACCTTCCGTGCTTTAGTAAATGGAGAGGGGAACATCCTTCTCCACGGCGAGAGATAGATGTGGGGGAGAGAGTGCGGTACGGTGCAAGGGCTTTGTGCAAAGAGTGGCAAGGCCCTCCTAGGGTGCACCTCTGCCCAGCCTTCCCCGAAGCACACCACACACACATCGCTGTGAGGAGTGTGCCATTGTGAGTTCCCAAGAGCCCTATTTTCCAAGTTGGGGTTTGTGGATCTGTGAGTTCAGGAGACCCAGGAGACCAGGAGACAGAGAGCCTGTTGCAAATGGGCATGTCTTTTGCAACTTCCAGAGGCCATGGAACTGGGAGGTTCAAGGTCGTTGGACCTGGATCCCCAAGTCAGTTCCCACTGTCTTCTGAGTGACATTATACATTCAAGGAATGATTCATCTTCTGATCTTGCTGCAGAAAACAAATGCTCACACCATGCTGGAAGTGAGGAAAGCCTCCCTAGCAAGGAGCCTCTTGTTGGTACACCTGAAGGTCCAAACTAGGATGTACGGACTGGGTCCCCAACTGCACTGACTAGTGGGTAGTGGTGAATGAGTGTGAGGGTGGTGTTGCAATGAGGAAGGCCGAAGGAGGCCAGAACAGTCCAGTGCTCTGGGTTGGGAGACTCCTGGGCCCTTGGCAGGTGAGGGCAGAGGTGGGATGGAACAGGAAAGCTGGTCCTGCACCACAATCTGGTGGCTTGAGCTGGGCTATGATAGGTGCTGCCCCGGAGGCTTCCCGTTGAACCTGCAGGATGACAGCGCCCACCACACAGTTCACGGACATCATGCTGGATGGTGTGTGTCTGTCTTCACTGCCTACAAACTTCAGTTTCTCCTTCCTCTGTCTCTGAGCTGACTCAAAACTTGTTTTCCTTCCAGGTGGCAAGATAGGGCAGGCCCCTGGCTCCCGAGCACCTTCTCCCCGGCTGCCCACGAAAGCTCTTGGTGGCCCACTTAACCCCCCTGCATCTCCCAGGCTAGGCAGTGCCTCGGAGGCTCATGGCACCTCCAGGACAGTCCCTCCTCGCCCCAGCATGCCTGCCCCACCGCCACCCACCCTACCCCCACCTCCTCCACCCCTACCCCCACCCCTGCCCCCTTCCTCCCCCACCAAAGCTCCACTGGTATCCCCACCTGGCCCGCCCACCAAAGGGAACACCCCAGGGGTTGCTCCCCCTCTCCCCTCTGCACCTCCCCCTCCTCCTCCACCCCCACCCCTCCCTCCTACCACACCCCCATCCTCCCTGACCTCTGTTCTCAGTGACAAGGCCTTGAAGCCTCAGTTAGCCCCCTTGCCCCTGCCACCCATCCCACCCCCACTCCCTCTCCTCCCCCCTTGTGGGTATCCGGGGCTCAGTGCAGATGCTGCCAGCCCCACCCAAGATATTCGGGAGCCTCCTGCCCCACCGCCTCCGCCACCCCCACTCCCTCTTTATACCTCCTGTACCCCGAGGTTGTCTGTGCCTGCTCCTCCTTTGCCAGGAGCTAACAACAACAGTGAGGCTCCACTCCTCCCACCCCCCAAGTCCCCCAGCTTCCAGGCCCAGCCACCCAAGTCCAGTGCGCAGGCCTTGCCGACACCGCCAGCCCCTCCAGGATCGCAGCCATTCCTGCAGAAGAAGAGGCCCGGCCGAGGCCCAGGTAAGCACCAGTCTTCAGGCCCAGGGTGGCCGTAGCAGAGGACCACTCAGCCAGTGATTAAGAAGGTGCTGGGAGGGGCACCTGGGTGGCTCAGTGGGTTAAAACCTCTGCCTTTGGCTCAGGTCGTGATCCCAGGGTCCTGGGATCGAGCCCTGTATCGGGCTCTCTGCTCGGCAGGGAGCCTGCTTCCTCCTCTCTCTCTGCCTGCTTCTCTGTGATCTCCGTCTGTCAAATAAATAAATAAAATCTTAAAAGAAAAAAAAGAAGGTGCTGGGAACACAGCCAGAGCCTTGCTCCTAAGGCAGACCCACTTGGGAACACCTTGAGATGTCTTAACTCTTGGAATTTGTTTTAGAACTGAGCTATCAGTGCCCCTCATGGAGCACAGTCATACTTATTGTATGGGACTTTATGTTGTATTCATGTTAGGGACAGGAAACCAAGAGGAAGCAAGGCTGAAAGGCTTGTCCAAGATCACACAGACCCAGGCCGGGCATTCTGGCTTTGATCACCTTGCAGTTACTAGGGGAGTGACCCTCGGCAATCCCTTAGCGTCTCTGGGCTTCCTTCTCCTCATCTGTAAAATGGGGCCAGCAATAGTTCCCACCTCTTGTGATTGTTGGAGCCGGGCCTAGCAACACTGAACTCTAGAGAAGCATTATTTCTTCTTACTCTCACCCTTATAGACCCAAATCTCCAGCCTGAGGGGGCTGTGGGTGCGGTCTGTTTCCAGAACCAGGTGTCTGGTATCATTTTTGCTGGAGTTTCTACAGCCTGGCTCCCAGCCACCATTGGCACTGGCCCTCGGCAGACTGGATTCACATTCTGTCTTCCTTTTGGCACGTTCTCGTGCTGACTCAAGAAAACTAAGGGTCCGTATTTTGAGCCAAATATTGAAAATAATTCCTTCATATACCTAGCAGAGGGGATTTTGGATTGAGCATGCGTGCCCACGACTGATTTCCACCTGGTAAGGAGGCTTCATTGGCCTTGTGTCCTTCTGAATAGAAAGTATACCCACATACACACCCATCCACACATGCCCACAAACCGCAATACACACACACACACACACACACACACACACACACACATATTCTTCGGTCTTTAAGAAAATCTTTTCATGCAGAAGGTTTCTTAAATGTATTTGCTCAAATTAAAAATAGCACAGGCTCCCTGTAGAGCAAATAGAAAGAAATTGAAATCACCGACAGTAACGTCAGCCAGAAATAAACGCTGTCATAGTCAGGTGACAACTTGTCCCTTCCTTTTTTTTTTTTTTTCCCTGAAAGATCTATAGATTTACAAAATTAATACAATTTTGAATATACAATATTCTATGCTGTTTTAATTTAATATTACATTATAAGCAGTCTCATCAAGTTAGAGCTTGTTCATAAGTGTATTAAACTGATCGTCAGCATTTACCAGATTTCTACTATTCAGTTGATTCTCTTTTTTGTTATTGTGACTAATATTGGAGCAAACACTTTTGTAGCAATTGTCATCCACCTTTTGGATATTTTGAATGGACAGGTGCCTCAAAAGGGATTCCTGGTACAAAAAGCAACAGAGGCTGTTGGTCACAGAGATAAGGTCCGATGTATTCTCTTTTGAACTGACTGGTCACCACAAGGGCCAGCTTTCCCGCCGGTGAGCTGCCCATGATTCTGAAGTGTTCACGGGGTGGTGAGAAGACAGTGCCTCAGATTCAGGCGGGCGAGGAGAGAGAAGAAAGTTGTCATGGTGGCCGTTTTGTGGTAGGTGGGGTGGATTTAGACTGACTACAGGGAGAAAAGAGGGTCTGCAAGGCAGGGAACCGCCCCCCCCCAAGCAGAACCCTGGGAACAGGAGTCAGCCCACAGCCTGTTCGTCTCACCCCCGCCCCCCACCACACACACACACTTCACCTACAGACGGCTCTTCCCTTTCTTTGGACTCTGCAGTGGTTCCCCTTCTTTGAGCTATGCGTTCTGATCCTGAAGGTGGCCGTGACCATGCTTCTTGTCACAGCAGCTAACATTTACTGAACCCTGCTGCATGCCACTTGACTTCACTCATTCAGCCCTCTCAGCAGCCCCAAGGAGGCGTGTGTATTGTGATCCCCGTCTTACAGATGAGGACACAGAGGCACAAAGAGTTGTCATTACTCCAGCAGGAGAGCTGGAATGCAGTCCCAAGCAGCTTAGCCCCAGAGGC
This sequence comes from Lontra canadensis, assembly GCF_010015895.1. Taxonomy (NCBI): domain Eukaryota; kingdom Metazoa; phylum Chordata; class Mammalia; order Carnivora; family Mustelidae; genus Lontra; species Lontra canadensis. Next base: position 39,055,052 of record NW_022630996.1, on the reverse strand, counting down.
AGCCCTTTTAGTCACCAGATCCTGTGACATCCCGGGACCTCAGTACATTACCTCCCCCCCCCCAGGAGGTTATAGCATCTGCTGTCCCCGGTCCTGTAACTGAATACACTGGCATCTTTTCTCTAAGGGACCAGCGGGGGGAAGCTAAATCCACCCCCAGCACCCCCTGCGAGATCACCCACCACAGAGCTTTCAAGCAGAAGCCAGCAGGCCCCAGCCTGGACCCCAGCACAGCAGCCGGGAGGTCAGCTGCGCAACGGAAGCCTGCATATCCTCGGTGAGTGGGGTCACCTTGTGCTGCGCCGGCTGCCGGTGTGGGAGTGGGTTCCCTTGGCCCTTGGAGGGAGTGTGCCAGCCCAGCATGTCAGGGTGCGTGCTTCACAAGAGCAAGGAGCTCCCCCCAGGGCAAAACAGCCAGCAAGTTGTGTTAAAGAATATTTCTCTTGAGGCTTTCTGGGAGGCTCCAGAACTCATCCTCTAACTTTCTGATTGCGATGAGAAAAACGGAAGAAAACCAACATTCAAACTGTATATGTGTGTGTCTTGTCTGTCTCCGTGGAGAAATCCATGCGTATTGGATGACAATAGAAAGAATGGAGTGGTCTGGAAAAGGTGAAAGGATGAGTAGAAGGCCCACCAGACAGAGGGACTGTTAGGGCAAAAATACGGAGAGAGGAAGGAAAGTTCTCTAGGGTCAGACCCAAAGCCTAGGTCACAAAGCAGGGACTCAACTAATAAAAGGGCCACAAGTCTCCTCTCACAATCAGGAACTCAGGGAAAATCCTGTTTGCTTTGGAAAGTTCCAGGTCCCCCACTGGACATAAGCCATAAGCCTTCCCACCAGCCAAGCTGAGGACTTTTAATCTCACCCCTCCCAAAAAAAGCCCTCACCAGGGTCTCAGGAGTAACTGCAGGCCCCAGGCACTCTGCTGGTCCCTTGTTGCTGTCATGTTCCCCACCTCTGATTCTGGACCCTGGATAGCTCGTGATTTCTCCCTTTAGAAGTTTCCTTAAGATATTGGCGAAAGCAAGGTGGGGTGGATGATAGGGAGAGTCTGTTGATTTCACTTTTCCTGATTCTCCTTGTCTGAGCTAAGCAGTAAAAATCGAAAGGTGATAGATGAGTATTCCTAAGGAGGAATGGCTCAGCCGCTAAAGCCCTTGAACTGGGCAGGCAAACCTGTGTGCTCCTGGAAGTTTTCAAGTTCATCACAATAACCAAAGTAATTTTTCTATTTTCCACGTGTGCAGATGACTTTGAATCTAAATTCACGTTCCATACCATGGAAGACTTTCCTCCTCCAGATGAATATAAACCATGCCAGAGGATTTACCCCAGCAAGATCCCCAGAAGTAAGTACCACTTGGGAAGCCTCTTGGTTTTCCCTGACCCTCCAGAAGTAAATGCTTAGTATGCATTGATGGGCCACAGGCTGCCTAAAGGATGATGTCATGATTTCACCGTACTACTGGGATAATACAGTGCTATTCCTGCTTCTGGAAGGATCTGAACACTTACTTGTCCTGGCCCCAGTGATTCTTTAGAAGCTTTTTACAGAACTCCAGAGTGAATTGTTTGGCTTTGGATTTGAGTGCCTGGATTTACTGCTTGTCCCTCCCCTCCCAGGGCTTTTGACAAAGGAGCTAACCACCCCAAGACAACAGCAAAATGGGAGACAGGAGCTTCGTATTAATACCCAGAGAACATTCTAAATGAGTGTTCAGAATTCTGGCAGACTGTGAAATGAAGAATGTCCTTAGGTCAGTGGTTCTCAACCTTGAATACACATTAAAATGACCTACAGAGCTTTTAAAAATCCCAAAGGCCGGGCTGCACCGAGACCCACTAAATCAAACGTGCAGGAGGGGACCCACGTGGCAGTATTTTTGAGAACTGCCAGGTGATCGCAGTGTCCAGCCAAGGATGAAAGTCTCAGGCTGATAAGAGCCTGACTTCTCCATATTTCATCATGTGGCCAGCCTCCAAGTAGAGGCCTTCACTCTGCTTACCTCCTTAGCCCCCTAAGAGTAGAAGAGGCAGAGGCTGGCGTATCCCTCAGGCCCGAAAGGGCAGGGAAGCAAGTACTTTAGGAAAACAGGAAGCAAAGAAAAGCAAAGTGGAGAGTGTTAAGCACACAGCGAAACTGCCTATTAGTTCTGGTCTAGTGCTGAGCCAACGCAGTTGGGCAGGGGCTGGTAAGAGGGGACAGTGACAACAGCATGGAGTAATAAGGAAGGCTGTTTCCCGCGCTCCAACAGGAGTTAGGCCCCCGGGCTCAGACATCTGTGGACTAGCATGGAAGATCATCTGGGTCCTGGGATAGCCCAAGACCATGAACTGGACTTCGGCGATATCCCTCCTCCAGGGTTCACCCCCCTGCAGGCAGATCAGGGAGCGTGCACCTGCTCCCTGCTCAGCTCACAGGTCCTCTTGGAATCAGCCTGGGCAGGTCTTTTTCTGCTGGGATTATACATTTAGAGAGAAGTGACCTTGTGTGCTTTTTAAATAATGTGCAAACACTGCTGCTGTGAACTAAGACAGAGAGAGGAAGGGGAGAGGAGCAGCATGAGATGGAGGGCCAGAGACGGACTCCATATTTTCACACTCCTGCAAGGCTCATTCCTTTCCCTAAGCAGGTATTTGTTAACTGGCCATGTTCATGCCACAAATCCCACCGTTCTCTGCTACACCCAGATGGTAAAGGGTGAATGTGACAACTGGCCCCTGGAGGCTTTTCGGTTACTGACTGCTACCCTAAACCAGAGGCTAGAAACAACATATTTGAAGCTCTGTGGGCCATTTGGTCTCAGTCACAACTACTCGGTTGTGCTGTTTTGACCAGAAAGGAGCCATTGACGATACAAAAATGAATGGGCATGGCTGTCTTCCAGTAAAACTTTATTTACAAAAAACAGGTGCCTTGGGGTGCCTGGGTGGCTCAGTGGGTTAAAGCCTCTGCTTTCGGCTCAGGTCATGATCCCAGAATCCTGGGATTGAGCTCCATCGGGCTCTCTGCTCAGCAGGGAGCCTGCTTCCCCCTCTCTCTCTGCCTACTTGTGATCTCTCTCTGTCAAATAAATAAAATCTTAAAAAAAAACAAAAACCAAAAAACAGGTGCCTGCTAGATTTGGTCTGCTTGCCCTATTTTGCTAATCTTGGCACTAAACCATTCCAGAAAAGCAGATTCTCCAAAATCTCATTTCTTTCTTGTACCACGGTAGGCAGTCCTTCAACCTTCAGATGCGGTAAATTCTAAAGTTCGCTGCTTTTTGAGCCCATGGTGCCTGGTCCCTTCCCTGAGAATGGAAACGAGGCCATGCCTCGTACAGATCGCCAGGAGGGCGCAGCTGGCCATCTGTGCTGTCTTCCTATCAGCACAGAGAAATGGCCACATCAGGGGCTATATACACACAAAAATAACCGGATGCTCAGGAAAATGCAGTTTAAACAAAAGTAAAGAAAAAGAAAACCTGCTAAGTGAACTGACATCCTACAGACCAGGAAGGGTATTTGCAATTTCAAAAATAAAATATAGCTTTGGAATAATGCAGCATTGGCAGACTCAAAATCCTCCTTTGGCTTCCGAGCACTATTACACTGGCATGTTCCTGCCCTCCCTGTGAACTGTAGGGTAGAACCTTGGTAATTCTATTAGTGTGATACAGTTCATGCCTGTCTGATTCCATTTCTTCGCACAGTTTTCCTCCTGCTCCCCACTGACCTGGTTCCCCGAGACTGGAGTTGATGATCTGGGAGACAGCGTTGGTTCTGTGGGATGAGTGTGTTCTCACGCTGTCTCGTAGCAGTTCTGGCTTTGTCTCCAACAGCTTGCATGCTTTCTCTCTCTGCTCCTGACACCCGCACACAGCACACAAACACCCTTGTGCATGGCTTTTCTACTTGTCCTCTTCACTGTCTCCACCCTGCTCATATTAGTGGTTTTCTTTCTTTGATAGAATGATTTTACCTAATTTTTTAATTTTTTAAAAAATGTGTTATATTCCTCAATAAGTCAATTGTAGAATTACTATAGGATCCAGCAATTCCGCTCCTGGGTATACACCCAGAAGGATTGAAAACGGGGTTCAAACGAGTTCATGCACAGATATTCACAGCAGCACTCTTGGCAATAGCCAGAAGGTAGAAACATCCAGTGTCCATCCACTGATGAATGGATAAACGAAACATATAGCCATGCGATGGAATATTCTTTGACAATGAAAGGGGATGAGGTACGGATCTATGCTACAACATGGATGAACCTTGGAAACTCGTGATGTGTGACCGAATGCAGACACAAAAGGTCACGTGTCTTATGATTCCATTTCCATGACGGAGCCAAAATGGGCAAATCCTTAGAGACAGAAAGTAGAGTTAGCAGTTGTCGGGGGTTAGGGGTATGAAGAATGAGGAGTAGCTCCTAGTGGGTACGGGCTTCTTTTTGGGGTGATGGATATGTTGTGAAACTAGGCAGAGGTGATGGTCGCACAACACTGTGAATGTATTCAACGTCACTGGTGGTAAATTTTATGTTATGTGCATTGTACTGCAATAAAGTAGGAGGGAACACCCTATCAGTAGGACTCTTGAGGAAAAATTGCATAGGTCACAAATATTTATTAATATAATGATGATAGAAAGAGTGAAGTTATCATATTGACAGATAATTAACTGAGACCTCACTGGAGAGATTTAGATAAATGGTCCCCAGACACAGCCTCAAGAAATTCACATTTTGGTGGAGAAAAGGAGGAGAGACAGACACCCAAACATAACATCTCAGTCTGGTGTTCCCAGCAAAGCCATCCTGATCACAGTTCAGTGGCAAAGTGGCTGGCTAGAAATCTGTTTGCATCCCAACTCCTTTAAACAGAGAATTTTGGGGGTGCCTGGGTGGCTCAGTGGGTTAAGCCTCTGCCTTCGGCTAAGGTCATAGTCTCAGGGTCCTGAGATCAAGCCCAACATCGGGCTTTTTGCTCTGCTGGCAGTCTGCTTCCCCCTCTCTCTGCCTGCTTCTCTGCCTACCTGTGATCTCTCTCTTTCTGTCAAATAAATAATAAATAAATAAAATCTAAAAAAAAAAATAAAAAAATTTTTAATTGTGGTTTAAAAATGCATAACATGAAATTTTCCATCTTAGTGCTGTGTTAAGTGTACAGTTCAATAGTGTTAAGTACATTCACACTGTTGGGAGACCAATCTCCAGAACTCCTTTCATCCTGCAGAACGGAAGCTCCGTACCTATTAAACCCATGAAAATAGCACCCACCACTCTACTTCCTGGCTCTAAGAGCTTGACTTCTCTTGGTACCTCATATAAGTGGAATCATATACTGGTTGACTTTTTCAGACTGGCCTTCTTTCATTTAGCCTGATGTCCTCAAGGTTATCCACTTTGTCAGAATTGTCTTCCTTTCTAAGGCTGAATACTATTCTGTTGTCTGTATGTATGATGCTGCGTTTATCCGCTCATCTGTTGGTGAACAGTTGGCTTGCTTCCACCTTTGGCTGCTGTGACTAATGCTGCTAGGAACATGGGTGTACAAGGATCTCTGATACTCATCCAGCTTTTAGTTCTGTTGGGTATAATATACCTAGAAATGGAATTCCTGGATCATACGATAATTCAATTTCTAATTATTTGAAGAACCACCATACTGTTTTCCATTTTACACTCCCACCAGTTGACATTCCCATCAGCAGCACACAAGGGTTTCTCCACATCATCACTAACATTGTTGTTCTCTGTTTTTTTAATAGTAACCATCCTAATAGGTGTGCAGTAGTAGCTCATTGTAGTCCAATTCCTATTTTAAAATAGTTACTTTACACTTAGGGCAAAACTAGCCACCATTGTTTCCATTAGCAAAGAAACTTCTCCAGCAAGTGCTGCAGTCACTTTCACAGTATTGGGTGGTTCATGTCATGAAATCAAAGGAGGAGCTATCCCAAGCCTGAGAGACTCTATAGACACTGCTGGTGGCTGAGCATTTATCTCTGCCTCTTTGGAGGGCAGCAGGACAGGAAGGACCTCTGCCCTGTGCTTACCTTAGCTGTTCTCCTTCATAAGCTGTCTTCCAACACCCCACTCTCTTACTGCTGTTCCTGTAGTTCTAGAATATTCCTTTATTCCTCTGAAATGGCAAAAGGAGTGTCATGTCTATAAAACACCTCCCTTGACCTGCTCTGGCCCTTGGGCCACTTACCTGCTCCTCTCACAGCTAGTGCGTGTCTGCTTCCTCTCTTCCTGTCCTCTGAGACATCTTCCACCCACCACGCCATGGAAAGAGCCCTTAGCAAGGCCACCAGGGGATGCCATGTTGCCAAAGCTAGCAGTCAGAAGTGTTAGCTAAAATCCATTACTCCCTCCCATGAAGCACTTCTTTGCTTGGATTTTTGGACAGCCCTCTCCTTCCTCCTTCCACTTCGTGCTCACCACTCCTCCACTTTTTGTTACATCAAACCCTTTGGAGTCATCTTTGGCTTCTTTCTTTTTCTTCTGCTCCCACATCCAAGTTACCAGAAAAATCTTGGGGCTCCTCCTGTGAAATGTATCCCCAGTCTGCTCTCTCTTAGCTCCTCTGCCACTGTCAACCTGGCTGAAACCACCGTCATTTCTCATCCGGAGGCTGCGGGAAACCTGCTGACAGGCTTCTCTGCTCCATACTAGTGGCCCCATGATTCGTCTAAAGCCCAAGTCCAGTCAGACCACCCTCTACTCCAAATCCTCCACTGAGTTCCCATCGCGCTCTGTGTCAATGGGGTCATGGGGTCAATTAGAAATCCTCCCCCATGGCTCCTAAGACCTACCTGAAGTGCCCACACACCCAGCCCCACTCCCTACAAAACCTCATTTTGCCCCAACAGCACAGACCACTTATACCTTGTAGAACATTCCAAACACACTCCCACCTCGGGGCTCTGGGATCTGGGCTCTTTGCACTTGCTGTTCCTTCTGTGGGACACTTTCCCCAGATGTCCATGAGACTCACTCGCTGTGTCCTGTGGGTCTTTGGTCTGATGGCATTTTATCAGAAATTTCTTCTCTGACCAGTCTTTATTGAGTAGTAGCCCTTCCTGCCGCATCACTTCTGTTCTCTAAACTCTGCTTTCTCACTTCCTTTGAAGCATTTATCACTTCCTGACATATTATATATTCACCTGTGTCCTGTCTCTTTGTACAGTGTAAGACCCAGAAGGGAAGGGATGACATCAATTTTTACGCACTGGGGTCTATCGCCAGCTCCCAGAATGGGGCCAGGCACACAGACACTTGATAAATACTTGTTGAATTAATAGACAAGAAAGTCGGGGTGCCTGGGTGGCTCAGTCGGTTGAGCGTCTGGCTCTTGATTTTGGTTCAAGTCAGGATCTTTGATCTGAGATTTGCACTAGGCCTGCTTGGGATCGCTTCTCTCCATCTTCCTCTGCCCACCGCCCCCAGCTCATGCACACGCATGTACTCTCTCTCTAAAAAGAAAATTGATGAGACTGTCCATACATATATACATTGCAAAACCATTTACAGAATAAAAAACTGGAAAACAGCACAGATCTCCAATAATGGGGTTAAATACATTAAGGAGAGCCACAGGATAGAATCCCATGCTTCCCAAGGAGTGTTGTTGAATATTCAGTGACATGAGAAAATGCAAACACAACTTTGAGAAGTAAAAGCAAAACACCCAGCACACTAGAAGTACATAAAATAGAACTGAAATTTAATCTAAACAAGGAAATGACTTTGCAAATCCATATGGAGAGGGAAAGGGAAAGGTGTTGACCAAATAGAAAAGAGGCTAGAAGCACATCCATTGAAGTGAGCTCAATGGTAGAAGGCTGGGTGATTTTAATTTTCCTTAGGCTTCACGATTTTGTCCAAGTTTTCTGTAACAAATACATATTACTTTTAATAATCATTAAAACTAATTTTAAAATTCTAAAATTTCCAAATTATTGGGAGGGAGACTCTGGCCAGCGCCTGGTCTGAGTTACTTGTGGAGGAGAAACGTGGCCCCGTGGTACACGGGGTAACCCCGCTGAGTTCTGTACAAGCGGGATGTGGTCTGGAAGGAGTGGCGAGCAAGGCTCATACCAGCCTCAACTAAGACATGACAGTCGGGGAGGAGAGGAAAGGCCAGATATGCACCTTCTAACATCTAGGTCTGGCAGATGCTAGAAATATCATTTGCAGTGAAACCTGTCATTTCCTTTGGTTAGAGACTGTGAGAGGCCCCCAGGGTTAAAACAGAAGGGCTCTTTGAGGTCGTCCAGCCCAATTCTTTCATATACAGCTGAAGCAACCGGGGCAGAAATAGGATAGCCGCCCCTGGTCACAGCCGGTGGCAAAGATGGAGCTCGGAAGGGTATTATACTAAGGGAAATAAGTCAGTCAGAGAAAGACAATTATCATATGGTTTCCCTGATATGTGAAATACAAGGAATAGTGTAGATCATAAGGGAAGGGAGGGAAAACTGTATGGGAAGAAATCAGAGAGGGAGACAAACCATGAGAGACTCTGGACTCTGGGAAACAAACCAAGGGCTGCAGAAGGGGACGTTGGAGGGTGGTGGGGTAACAGGGTGATGGGCATTAAGGAGTGCATGGGATGTCATGAGCACTGGGCACTCGCAGTTACATGCAACTGATGAATTATTGAACACTACGTCAGATGCTAATGATGTACTATATATTGGTTAATTGAATTTAGATTCAATTTAGATTCCAAAAAAGCTGGGGCTCTGGGCTAAGGTTCTCTGCTCCGTGTCCAGTGCTCTGTGCACCCCACCTTGCTACCTCTCCACCCTGTGCCACGTAGCCCTTAGCTTGGAGAGACTGTGCTGGCCCAGAGCTGCCGGTCAGATCTGCTTCTCCTAGGAGTCCAGTCTGTTCTAACCCAACTCCCTAGGCCACAGGGGTCACACTGCAAGGCTGGCTCTCAGACCCAGCTTGAGCAGCCAGCCACATCTGGGAATCCTCTCCGGCCCTTCTCCAGGTCCTGCAGTGTCTGTCCTCCTGTTGGTCGGCTGCAGAATGGATTTCTTTTTCTCTGATATGGAGTATCTCTGTGCCTGGATAAAGGCACAGACTGGCTTGGTTGACAAATGAGAAAAAATAAACCTGGAAGCCAGCTTGGCCCTCAGGCCTCTGCGCCTTCAGTCCTCGCACAGACTTTCTTCTCTAAGCCTCGAAGTTCAGAGAAGGCTTTCGTATCCGGCTGCTGTGCTCAGCACCGGGGCAGAGGGGCATCCGTGTGCCGGGAGGCCGCAGCTGGGGTCACTTGGGCTGCTCTGAGGGCCCTCGCACGTGGGGTCTGGTGGGGAGGTAAATGGTATTTCATAGTAGAAGTTGGTGTTCCCAAATTTTGAAAGCGTGTGTTTTAGTGAACTTGAAACACTCGTCTGTGAAAATACAGCCCTTATAAAGGACTTTTTAGCAGAAGAGCTCTCCTTTTTGAATCCTAGCGATCCTAATGTCATCTCAGAGCAGAAAAAAAATCCCCTAAGGCAGTATTTACATTAAAATGGGACACTTGGGTGGCTCAGTCAGTTAAGTGTCTGCCTTCGTTTGGCTCAGGTCATGATCTCAGGGTCCTGGGATCAAGTCCCGCGTCAGGCTCCCTACTCAGTGGGGGAGTCTGCTTCTCCCACTCCCTCTCCCACTGCCTCTGCTTGTGTTCCCTCTCTCTCAAATAAATAAATAAAATCTTGGGGCGCCTGGGTAGCTCAGTGGGTTAAAGCCTCTGCCTTCGGCTCAGGTCATGATCCCAAGGTCCTGGGGTCGAGCCCCACATTCGGCTCTCTGCTCAGCAGAGAGTCTGCTTCCCTTCCTCTCTCTCTGCCTGCCTCTTTGCCTACTTGTGATCTCTGTCTGTCAAATAAATAAATAAAATCTTTTAAAAAATATATTTTAAAAAAAAGCACCCCAAGTAACCCTAACCCCTGGCCACCCACTTCTAGCAGCAGTAAAGTTTCTTTTCTAGCAAGATGCAAAATTTTCCTTCCTGTTTTACGAAGAAATTGGTTCTCCTTTAGCTCTGCTATTGTTTCCAGTCGTATTTATGAAAACTAGCAGGCACCAGTTTCCTACAGAGAAACCTGTCTTATTGCCCAGTGGTTCTCCAAAGGGAGGATTTTGCCCCCTGCAGGACACATGGCACTGGCTGGAGACATTTTTTGTTGTTACAAATGCTCTGGGGGCTGGGGAAGGTCCTCCTGGCATCCAGGGATGTGTCCCACAGGCTGCAGCACACAGCCAGCCCCCTAACCAAGAGTTATCCAGCCCACAAGGTCAGGAGAGCCAAGTTAAGAAACCCTGGCCTAGAGGAAGGCTTTTCTGTAGTAGGCTGAAGTTTCTTATGTCGAAGAAGTAATTTCAAGGCCATTCTGCCACATGGAATTAAGTCAAGGGCTATATATCAGTGTCTTTTTACTTTTTTTTTTTTTAGGATTTTATTTATTAATTTGGCAGAGAGAGAGAGAGAGCACAAGTGGGGTGAGGGATGGATGGAGAAGCAGGCTCCCCACTGAGCAGGAACTCGATCCCAGGCCCCCAGGATCATGACCTGAGCTGAAGGCAGACGGTTAACCAGTTGAGCCACCCAGGCTCCCCAGTGTCTTACTTTTAACGTAGTTAATAAACTGACTAAAAATCTACTCCTTATGTCATTTGCCCAAAAGTATCTTTATCCTAGAACAAAGGCGCTTATTGATTTAAAAAGTATTTTCATGAAAATTTCAGTGTCCGTTGGATTAATGTTTTGTAAGTTGCAGAGACCCTTCTCTGTGCTAGCTCACTTTAAAAACTAGATCTTACCTTAACAGATTCCTAAGATGACTTATATGTTCACTGTACAAATTATGTTTGAGATTTTTTTTTTAAGATTTTATTTATTTATTTGACAGACAGAGATCACAAGCAGGCAGAGAGGCAGGCAGAGAGAGAGGAGGAAGCAGGCTCCTTTCTGAGCAGAGAGCCCGATGTGGGGGCTCGATCCCAGGACCCTGAGATCATGACCTGAGCCGAAGGCAGCGGCTTAACCCACTGAGCCACCCAGGCGCCCCTGTTTAAGAGATTTTTAAAAAGCAACAACAACAGTAAATCCAGGAGGAATCCATTCAATACACTATTTCCATCTTTTTAAGTATTTGAGGTCATCCTGCTTATACAATTTCTAGTCTGCTTTCTTTCTCCTCGATTTCAGACATCACCCCAAATTATTTTGTTTCGTAAACATTCAGACGGCCACTTCATACTCCATCATACAGTTAGTGAACCCTGGAGTTCCTAGATTTGTGGAACGTGGGGCATCATCACCTTTTCACCATTGTAAATGATCTGAGATGAATAGTTCTGCTTTTCACAGTGCTCTGTAAGGAACACAGCAACCTGGATTGTCTGGAGGGCTTTGGGATGTGGTTATTTAATTCCCCGTCCGGGACAGAGGCAGAACGGAAAAGCCTTGTACTGTGTGCCGCAGAGAAAGAGCCACAAGGGATGCCATTTGGAGCATGGAACTCACAGGGAACGTTCTGGAATGGCTGGGAATGTGGAGTTAAAACTGGGCTAGACCAACCAAACCACACAGACACATATACACACATATAAGTAAATGCCAAAAAGAAAAAAAAAATCTGGAGGGATAAACAGAAAGCTTCGAGTAGTGGGGACTCTGGGATAGAAACAGGGATTAGGCAAAGAAGAGGCATTTGAGGGTGCTCGGATGTTTTATTCCCTATTGTCTTCCTCTATATTCTTTGACCCCTTCATTATGAGAATATATTTATATGTAACTTGTGTGATATTTAAGCAAAATACATTTTAGAGAATGAGCTCAAGAAAGAATCCAAGCTCCTAGAAGAAAGCATGATTTATTTCAGCATACAATTACCTTTTATTCCCTTTTTTAACCAACCCTAGCACGGCGCTTGGCACACAGTGCATACTGGACAAATGAGCCATTCTGGAGATGGTGGCTTGTTCTGAGCTATGAAGCTTGTTATAACAACCTATTCCCCTTCCAGCAGACTGGACGAGATGCTTTTGCATCCAGGCTGGGCCATGGAAGCAGTGGGCGGAAACACTCAGCCTAGGGCGGGGAGGCGCCTGGAGGTTTCAGGCTGACGGGCTCCTGGTACCCTTGGTCCCTCTGCTGTTGCTCTGAGCGCCAGCAGAGTCTGAGTTTCTCAGCGAAGATCTTTCCTGTTTCTTTCAGGCCGCACGCCTGGTCCCTGGCTGCACACAGAGGCCACAGGGCAGAGCTCGGATGACATCAAAGGCAGAAATTCTCAGGTAACACCTCCTCAGGTCTCTGAACGTAAAAGCAGGAGTTCTCCTCAGGGAGCCCAGAAATGCCGAGAGTGTGCTTGGTCCCTAAAGCTTAACATGCTTTGCACAGATTCTTTTGTCCTCGGGGAAAGCCGTTTGGTGTACTTTTGTTTCCAGCTAGAATGAAATGCATACATTTTCAAACTCTGAAGAGGGAAAGGGGGGCTTCCCCAGAATCCCCCCACCTCCAGAACAAAGGCTGGCCACCCAGAAGCCCTTTGGAGCCCTTCTTTAGCGGTCACCCCACTCCCTCCCCGCTCCCTCTTCCCTGGTCACAGTGGCTGAGGAGGCCGGATCAGATACTACTCTGCGATGTGCACCAAGCGTGATTCAGGGTTCTGTCTCCTCTGTGGAGTACAGGGTATCTCATGGCCCCTGTGGGGGTTTTTCTCCCATCGTTTCGATCATTTCCTTTGGCCAAATGTAGTCACGATTCAAGTCCTGGTGGCTAGAGGAAGCTGGGAGGGGAACCAGACGGGTTCTTGTGGGATAAGACAGTCTGTGAAAAAATGCCCTCCTTCTCACACAAGGCAGCTTGGACAGACTGTCTCCTAACCCCGGGCCGAGATGACATCTGCTCACGACAGAATCTCATCTTTAAAGGCCCTTAGTTGGGGCACCTGGGTGGCTTAGTGGGTTAAAGCCTCTGCCTTCCACTCAGGTCATGATCCCGGGGTCCTGGGATCGAGGCCCGTATCTGGCTCTGTGCTTGGCAGGGAGCCTGCTTCCTCCTATCTCTGCCTGCCTCTCTGCCTACTTGTGATCTCTGTCAAATAAATAAATAAAATCTTTAAAAAAAATAAATAAAGGCCCTTAGTTGTACCCTGGCCTCCTCCTGTTTGAGAGTTCTGTGTGGCAAAGGGGGTGGCCCGCCATTCAGCTGGGTCCTCCTGCAGCCCCCTGGAACAGCACAGCAAGGGATATGAGAAGGGGACAAGGCCCTGGACATGGGGATGAGTTTCTTGCAGGAGGACAAGCACCACCTTTTCTAACCACAGCTGAGCTAAGAATTGTGATAATCACTCAGACAATCAAAGGCTCAAAATGGCTGTCTGATTGCAGTTAAGGGAGAAATAGATAAGCACAGGGCAAAAGAAAACAGGGAGACTATACACAGAATTAACAGGCATCCGCTCAGGGAGATAGTAGTCACGTCAGCGAGACAAAAAGCAGTCACCCAGAGAGCTCACAGGGTTCTAGACATCGTAAACTGCCCCCCAGGGGGCACTCTTCTTTTATGGTGGAGAGACCCAAGTGATCTGTGCATGGGTGGGAGTCCTGGGCTGGAAATCTGAAGGCCTGGGGCCCTGTGTCTTTACCTTTGCCTTCTTTTGGGATCTCCAGCAAGTTCTTAGTTTTTCTTGAGTTTCTGTCACATGCTGGTGTTTGGTCTTATGTCTGTTTCCAAGATGGCGGTACGTCTTGAGACGCCATCAACTCTTTGTCCCATTTCATCCCTTTCCCACCCACAAACCCCTGGGTCAAAATCAGCCCCTTGCATCTGACGGGACCCTCAGAACCTGGCAGCCTCGTATGAATGCAGGAAGGCTGTGGTGCCCAGCCCCAGGGTGTGTGTGTGTGTGTGGAGTCTTCCAGATCCCCCTCATAATGTTCCTGTCTTTCCACAGTTATCACTAAAGACACTCCGGTGAGAAGACAGAGGAAGCCAATGTCCTGTGAGCCGCCTGGGGGTCCACATCGCCAGATGGGCTTCCCCAGAAGAACGTGTCTGGCCTTGCCATACTTAAGTTGCAATTCATTTAACATGCAAGCTCTGAGTGGAGCATATATTTATTGTAAATACGTGGTTTGCACAGGCTTTAAATCAGTATGACAGCTCTTATTTGCATAATTTAAAAAAAACACACCCGTATTATGTTTCTCCATTTTCCAAGGATGCATCTTGGCATTCATCCATCATACCGATAGCGCCCTGTCCCCGCCCCATGGTGTCCATTCCATGACTGTAAATAATGCGTGTGGACTGGCCCTTCCTAGATTCTGAACCATTTTTAGAAGATTCCCTCGTTTGCAAGTAGTCCCAAAGTCATAGTCCCCACAGCGGCTTCTTATCGGCATGATTCTATATTCTCCTCACACACACACTGCAAAATCAAACCCAGTAATGCCTTATAAACATTGCAGCTCAGAGAGAGCAGTGTGTCCCCCCACCCAGATAAGGCCACACAGCCTCCGGTGAACGAGATGCCATGTCTCGCTTCCGTTTTGCAGTACAGGGATTTTTTTTTTCTGCCTCATGTAAATATGACCCAAAAGAAAGGCAAGAGTGGGCTTGGCCCCTCCGATGCCAAGCACAGGGCCCTTTTGTAACAGAAAGCTCCTACAAGTAGCCAACGCCCTTCCTGTTTACAGTGCCCCCGGTGCCCACGTGCCCCTGGCTTTCCTCCTGTCCCGCCTAAGTTCCCAACTCCTTCCTGGCTTCCAGGGTAAGGCGAGATTCATGAGATTTAGGTTTGTTTTTTTTTTTCTGCAAGTTAGAAACCTATGTAACTCATTATTATAGTCAATTACATATTCTATCTCAGAGATGGTTGTTTGTTTTTTTTTTCTCCCCAAGAATGGGATTTTCATGGAAACTAGGACATGAGGAAGTGTAGACAAAAGCCTCTTGGCCAAGTATCTGCCTCACCGACCTGGTGCCTCACTCCTGTGCTTAGGAAGCCTGGCAGCCCCCACCAGGCAAACGCAGCTCCCTTCCCAACTAAAGAGGGCCTGATGGGTCTCAGAGCTCCCGCTGCCCTGTGGGGGGCGCACTTCTCTGTTGGGGAGAAGTGCCCAAGGCCGGCCACCCCTGAATATGGAACTGGTGGGGAAGGGC
This sequence comes from Lontra canadensis, assembly GCF_010015895.1. Taxonomy (NCBI): domain Eukaryota; kingdom Metazoa; phylum Chordata; class Mammalia; order Carnivora; family Mustelidae; genus Lontra; species Lontra canadensis. The sequence goes on along the minus strand of NW_022630996.1, from coordinate 39,039,884 downwards.
TCTGGCTGCTGTTCTCACACCCTTTTTCTGGAGCTGGCAAGGAAATGGAAGTGTGTGTTTGCTTGCACCTGACCCCAGATGCTCCCCGTCCTTGGAGGGGAAGCTGTAGAAGGGGAAGGAGAGAAAATAGAAGGAAACAGACTGACCCCAGGTCTGTGCTCAAAATAGGTGCAGATTAAAGGAAAAGGGGGGCGGGTGCAGAAAGAGCAGTGGAAAAACAAGTGTCCTTTGGAACAACCCACTCATGTGCTCAGACCTGAAGGACACCGTGCCCAGACCAAGCCATCCAGAACAGGTAGCCGGTTAGCAGGGTTTGGGCAAACGTGACTGCGTACACTTAGCTGTTGTCTAAAGACTAAGATGGCATCCTTCATTGTTGTGCTTTCTCATTCCAGAGAGGAGCAGCTGAGCAAGGTCAAGTGCCCTTCTCTGGGGAATCAGTCATGTCAGATTGTGACTGCTAACTCAATTGGAAAAGAAGCTTTTGCAGGTCAGCAGCTCTGGGCATAGCTGATTGGTTTTATTGGTTCTGGAAGGTTTCCAAAAGGTCGAGATTTCTTTATTATAACGGGATCCGCTCCATCTCCCTCCCAGCTGTAGGAAAATAATTACAAGGGTTTTAATTATCATGATGAAGAAGGCCCAAGACAAAGGCAAGTCCACCTTCCGAGGAGACTGGCTCCCCCATGAGATGTTTATGCATTCACGTTCCACACCCCTGGGATAGAAGTTAAAAACAAAACCTATCAAGGACAGAGGGAAGGGAGGGGCAGAAACCAGAAATTGCAGCTTTAGGGAGAAATCTCAGGAATCTGGCCTCCCATCTCTCCTCGAGACCTGTCACTGAATTCAGTGTGTGCGGTGCCTGCTGCTGGCAGGACAGACCTCAAGCCCCTTGACCATAAACTCACGCAGAGCCAACGAGTTCCAGAGCTCTTGCCACACTCCAGTGTTCTCACTGACCCTGTCGTCTGTGGCTCCCCCATGTTTCATATGTATTTTATATTTATTGATGTGCCCTCTGCAGAGTCCTTTCTTTGTATCTAATAAACTTTAATAAGTGGAAATGCTTCTGCCATGTCCTTGCTAAAACCCATCGAGGGTCACGAGTACTGACCTAAGCCAACCATTTTTCAGGGTTAGAAGGGCTTCTAAGAAGGATGGGACACGGGGGCCCCGGGTGACTAGGTTAAGCATCTGCTTTCGGCTCGGGTCATGATCCCAGGGTCCTGGGATGGAGCCCCACATCAGTCTCCCTGCTCAGCAAGGAGTCTGCTTCTCCCTCTGCCCTTCCCACTCTCTCTCTCTGTCAAATAAAATAAATTCTTAAAAAAAAAAAAAAAGGGACATGAAGGGTACTCACACAGAACCCAATGCCGGCTGTGACACACTGTGTTTGAAATGAGGCCTTTCTTTTCTGAGCTGACATTTCTAACTAACCTGTATAATGTTTTCCAAGTTTTGGGGCCCCTGAGTGGCTCAGATGGTTAAGCATCTGCCTTCCACTCAGGTCATGATCCCAGGGTCCTGGGATCAAGCCCCACATCGGGCTCTCTGCTCAGCAGGGAGCCTGCTTCACCTTCTCCCTCTCCTCTCCCTGCTCCTGCTCTCTTACTCTCTCAAATAAATAAATCTTTAAAAATAATAATAATATATTCCTAGTTTTTGTAGCTAAACTGAACTGATGGGTATTGAGGGAAATCCAAGGGAAAATATGTCTGAAATGCATTTTCTTAAAAAAAAAGGTAACACTATATTGTTTTATTCATAGAAAATGGGCAGAGTATTGCTTATAGAATGCCTCTAATTTGTGTTAAAATGGAACAGCTTTTGACCTAAAGTGCACTGAGCACCTGCCCCAACTTAGCAAACCCCTCAAAACATCTGTATGAGGCAGTATCCTCAATCTCCACTCTAGTATTTTCAGGTGGCCTCTTTGGTATGTGGTGCGGGGGAGATGACGTTCACCTGCTAGGTAAGCTGGCTTAGAGTCAAACATAGATCTATTTGGCCTCTTACAAGTTTGGGGATGTAAATTACATAACTAGTGTGTGCCTCAGTTTCCTCATGTGTAAAACAGGGACACAAATATGGACCTAAGCATGTAGTGGTCAAGATGCAGTAACATTAAGACCTAAAGAAGCCCTGCACTCTTGGGTCCCAACAGATGCAGGGATGAGCGTACCCCGCACTCTAGGGGACAAGTTTGCTCATTTCAGCTGAGTCCCAGACAGCTCACCCTGGCTGTACCCTTGCATTCCACTTCAACTGTTACAGAGCAGCTCAGAGCACCCCCCCCCACTGGCTCTGCTGCTGGATAGCAAGGAAAAAACAGTAATTAAAATTCATAGACTTCCAGAAATAAGTCTCATCTAGAAACTCATTTCAAAGTTCGCTGCCACACGCTGCCTCCTAATAAGTGAGGGACCTGACCAGTTTTATCTGCCGCTCTTATTAGCAGAGGTAGAGAGAAGCTCTTTCCCTACCAAAAGGGCCATTCTGAGTGGAGAAGAAAAGCAGTGGCCCAAGATAATCCATGAAGGGGGTGATGAAGGTCAAAGCCATGGACTACGGAGGTGAAGGAACCATACTTTTAGGAACTGCTGATGGAGTGATGTGGGGCAGAGGTGGCAGCTACAAGGGTGAGGGAAGCAGCTCCGTGAGTAGGGCTGTACCTATGACTTGCAGGAGTGAGTTCCAAATTCTCACACCAGGCCCCAGGGATTTGCACATCCTTCGCAAAGCTGCTCTGTTACAGGTTGAATTATGTCTTCCAAAAACTCATATGTGGAAGTCCTAAACCCACATCTCAGAGTGTAACTTTCTTTGGGAATAAAGTTGTTGAAGATGTAATTGGTTAAGGGGAGGCCATGTGCAGTGGGGTGGGCCCTAATCCAGTCAGCCTGGTGTCCTTGTAAGAAGGGAGATTTGGACAGACACAGTGACACTATGTGAAGATGAAGACAGATTCTCCCCCACAGCCCTCAGAGGGACCCAACATCGCGGACACCTTGTTTTTGGACTTCTCGCCTCCAGAACTGTGAGACGACCTGGGGTTTGAGCCAAGCACTCTGTGGTATTTGATGACAGCAGCCCTAGCAAACGAACATGTGGTCACTGTGGAGCTTTGTGGGAGAATGTTATGTTTCTGAAAAAAGAGTTGTTATGAAATAAGGTTTAAAGAGCTAGCCGTTCCTGGTCATGTAAATGGAGCGGTCGTCTTCTCTGACCTTGACATGAGTCACTTGTACCAAGGACAAAGTCCTATCTTCATGAACAAGATACTCAGTTGCCTTTTGCCTGTCACCGTGGAGACCGAATCATGGAAGCAGTGTGGCATTTCTAGGTCATGGGAGTGGGAACAGCTAGGCTTTCTCTTCAGTGAAGTTAGTTAGTGGCAGTGCCATGGCTTTCACATAAAGATGCTTGGCATAGATGGCACCGATGTTCTGGCAATCGGGACTTCCATTTCTAGTGTGGTTTCTGTTTGTGGTATAAGATGCGTGACATAAATTCACCATCATGACCATGTTCAGTGTTGTTACATACCTTCACATGATTGTGCAGCCAAGCTCCAGAATTCATCAGCTTGCAAAACTGAAACACTCTACCGCCTTGACAACAACTCCTCATTCCCCATTCTCCCAGCCCCTGGCAACCACCATTCCACTTTCCGGGGTTCTATGAGCTTAACTACTCTTGGGACCTCATCTAAGTGGGATCAGACAATATTTGCCTTCTGGATCCTGGCTTATTTCCCTCAAAATAACATCAGTGGACACTTGGGTTGCTTCCACCTTTTGGCTATTAAGAATAATGTTGCTATGAACAGGGGTGTACAAACATCTCTGAGGCCTTGCTTTCGGTTCTTCTGGCATCTACTCAGAAGCAGAATTTCTGGGTTATATGCTAATTCTATCTTTTCAACTTTTGTGAGTCACGGCCATACCGTTTTCCATATCAGCCGCACCATTTTCCACTCCCACCAACACAGTACAAGGGCTCCAATGTCTCCACAGCCTCGCCGACACTGGTTATTTTCTGCTTTTTTGATAGTAACCATCCTGATGGGTGCTTTAGTATTTATTTTTAAGAGTGACTTATCCACAGAATGGTACACCATGTTGGAAACGCTGAGCTGATTGGGTTTTCTGAGGATGCCAGTCAGAAAAATATATTCCCCTTCGTACATTTTCTATTTTGTGACTGAAGTCCACATTTATTCATGAAACACAAGGATATTCATTTGAGTGTTTTTTTTTTTTTATTGTATGCTTGATGTATTCAGAGACAATTCCAAGGGCAAGCACTGGATAGGGAAGTTATCTGGTTCATAGGTGTTTGTACAAAAGGCTGTTAAGACTACATGGTCAGTTCCCACTGCAGGAAACACAAAGATTTTTCTTTTTTTATTATTCCCTGCCAATAGCATTTTCCAGCTCACACATTTAACTTCTCACAACATGATTGCAAACATGTACATACTCATTCCCATGAGAAATCTGCATGTGACATTCCGGAATGTTTGAAGTCAGTCTGATAAAGCACACTTGACACAAGCCATAGGAGGAGAGCTGGGACTTGGGACTGTGCAGGATGAAATGTCAGCCACGGGGATGCACAGGGTGGTGCTGGGATAGCACGTGCATGTGACCCACCACTCCTCCCCCTCCATACAAGAATAGTCATCTGTGGGGGGGGGGTCTCTCCTCCCTCCTCCTTCCATGTGCTTCCTTCCTAAGGCTGAGAGCTCAGCCGAAGACCTCCCTTACAAATGACCTGACTGTTCTTTAGCTGAGAACGCAGTTCGTGGTTTCCTAGCAGCCACATTGGTCCCCCCTGGTTTCCCTGCTGGGCCAGCCAGGGTGGTGTTAACACCTGTACCGAAGCGGGATGATGTAAGTTAGGGAGCAAAGTGGTTTGCCTGGTTGGCAATTATTTTTTATACCTAATGATTCACCCAATAATGAAGGAACTTCACTGCTAATATCTAATATGCATATACCTGCTCAGTTAGCTTGTAAGAAAGACTCTTCTTAATGGTAACACTGTGTCTTATGTTACTGGGCACTAAGGAATCACCGTAATTTCAAGTACATCCTTATTCTACCTGGAATTCCAAACCAGCCTCCCAAGAATTAAGAGTACTATTCTGCTTTGCTAATTTACTTTTACTGTAGCCTCTTTCCCCCTGAGGGGATAAGGGGTGTCTTCATCTATGGTAAATCCCATCTACTAGACAAGACGAAATAGCTTATGTTTGGTTATGGGGCATGGGAATAGGGGAAAAATTCCATCGTGGCCATGTCCTCTTTCTGCACAAAGCATGCACAGCTCCCCCAGCCAAGTCTTAATGGATACACACATGGTATTTCAGGAAGCTATTTACACACTGACCTTTAAACATTGCTTTCATAGTTCATCTTGAATATTCATTTCCCCACACTGCCTTTAGAAAAGCAATCCCTGGTCAAGAAATCATCCATGTAGTGATAAGCATTTTTCAAAAGCAGAGTCTGTTAGGAGCATTTAAAAAGAAACATCTCACCAACAGCCCGCCCCAAATTCAACAACATATTTTAAGCAGTTGACCTAAGTAGGTAAAAGTCACAAAAAGTGAGTCCAGGCGCATCAGTAGACTCCTAACTCTCTTCTTGTCTTTCCCCACAACCCCCCAGGCACAAAGATTCGTCCACTGCTATTACTGGGGGTTTGACTGTACACAGGTCCCCTCAGTGCCAGAGGGAAGTATCCCAGCCCCATTTAACTTCTGCCAGGCTGTGCCATGGCAGGCTGCCACGCCCCCTGGTGGTAAGACAGGAGCATCACAATTGTGACGTACAGTGTTAGCTAAGACAATTCTCATTTTGGGTTGGCCCTTCTTTGAGATGCTGGCCAAATGTCCCCTAACAGAAGTAGCCATTGTATCTCCCACTTCACAGCGGCTAGGGAACAGCATAGGCTGGATGGGTTATCCATGACCTTTGCATAGCCCATAATAAGGGAAGCAGGCCTCTGTGTAATGCAGTCTTACTAGACTTCTTTTGGTAAAACCCTGAATCACGGTGGGTATCTCTGATCTGATAAAGTGTTTCTATAACAGGTGGAGGTGAAACCATGTGGTGAAATTTTACGGTGGCTTTTCTTAAATAGCCACTAAGCAGGGGGACTTAGGAGAGGCAAGGTACCTCTGTCACCCTTCCTCCCCCGCCAAGCCTCACCCTCCCCTGCCTTAGCATCCGTAAACAGATGCACTAGGGTGGCCGCTCCCTCTAAGAGGAGACCCTGCATTCATCGACAGGGAAAGCCCTGGATGAGATTCAGTTACCACAAGCCACCATGAACAGCTGTGTTAACTCTCTCAGCCCAAACATCCTCCCCACCTCCTACCACTCATTGTTTATGATTTTACAACCAGAATTCACAAAACTGCTGGACCAAAAGCTCGTGGTGCTCTGACACCCACACTCTTCAAGGGAAGTTGGTAGCCTAAGATGTGTTCTGATAAGACCCGTGGCCCTTTGTGCCCAATCTGTGTGTGAGACCACGTCCCTTCCAGCCCACACAGCCTGCCATGCACCGTGGTCAGCTTAGAGTCACTAACCCTAGGTCACTTTGAAGCGTAAAAACACTCTCAGTATTTCCACTTGCCAATTCCTACCAGTAACGAAGTGTGAATGGGCCCCACTGGCATGGGGGAGGCCGGAGTAAAGGAACTGCTGTCCTTCCACTAGTGGCTATACCTGCTTCCCCGTCTATCCATCATCTCTGCCCCCCAAGCATCTCACAGCGCTTGAGAGTATCAATGGCCAGAGCGAAGTCCCCCCACCCCGCACCTGCCCACTTCCGCTACCTTCTGAGAGCAGCTGTAAGGACTAGTGGGAAGGGCCAGAGAGAGCCAGCTGCATCCTACGTGGCTTTGTGGGCTAGAGCGAGCTGGGCAGGAAGGCTGGCTGGGGGTTGGATCGCTACCCTGCGGCGAAATGCTTCTGCAACCATCTGTCACCTCCTTGCCCTCTGTCTTCCCAATGCGGAGCCCATCTGGTCCTCCTCACACGCTCTTCTTCTATGCTCTGGTGGTAAGTCAAATCCTCTGCGTGAACGCGACGATGGAAACAAATCAGTTTAATTCAAGTCTCTGCAGAGATAATGTTGTTGCTGCTCAGATTCCAGCTACTTTCACTGAAATCTAGACAGTCAAGAGTTTCTCCTTTTCTTTCCCTCGCCAGCTGGGGAAATCCACAGCTTTGTGGGGTGGAACTATGTCATGGGGCCACTGAATTAATCCTGAAGTAGATGGCCATCCTCGGGCCCGAAATCATTGCACCCAAAGCCACATCCAAGGGGTGGGCACGCCGCTGGGCAGGGAGAGCCACGTGGTGATGTGGGGTATGCCACCATGCGGCTGCCTCGGAGTCTCTCCCGTGGGCACTCCTGACTCCACTAACTAGCTGTCCTGTACACACGGGCTGTCTGTGGGTGCCCTGCAAACAAGCATGGTGTAGAGACTCTAGTATGATCCCGGGAATCAGGATGAGCTGGGACCACAGAAGGGCTCCCTTTGTTCCTCCCCAGTGGTTTGGTCCCTCAGCAGACACATGTGGGGACACTCTGCATGACAGGCATGCACTCATGTGACGGGAAGCCTGGAAGCTTCTCCCTCAAGCACACACAGAAGAGCCCTGTGCCTTCTGTCAACCTGGAAGAAACCAGTACTGAAAGGAAGAATAAGACTTCAAAAGATTTTGCTTTTCCCGCACACTTAAGCGCTGTGCAGCCCCCTCCCGAGGCCCGATGAACCCTCGTCCTCCATGAGAAGGTTAATGTGTCCACTGTCACTGAGAGGCAATGAGAGCGGCTGGAAGTGCACAAGCAGTCATACAGTCGGACGACAGGCAGATGGAGACGCGTTACATTGCAAAAGAAGGGAAGCTACGTGGTAGGAGAAGGGGTCACTGCTGAGCTTCAGGGCGGAACACAAGAGTGTGACTTTAACACATCTGAACTTTCTCATTTTACTCACACAGGAGAGTGGTTTGTTTTGCTGGTAATTTAGTAAGGTGGGAACGTTTAAATAAGAAGGGGAAAGGGAAGGCTTACTTCACTTAAAGAACTTAATCTCCGTGTCAACACAGTCATAGAAAAGATCCCCCACTTCGGTGGGGTCCAGGGGGTCAGAGCCGGTCAGAATTTCTTCCATGGCCTCCAGGCCTTGCTTCTCTAGTTCCAGCATGGTCTTTCTCAGTTGGCGACCTTGCTCCTGAGGAAGGACAGAAACAGCGCGGGTCACTACAGTGGACAAGAAAGCCTCCCAGAGGCCCAACCACCCCGTTCAATCTGTTTCCCCACAACTGCTACAGGGACCATTCTAGAATGCCAGGGTGGTTATGGTACTTCCCTGCTAGGCATCCTTAACTCTTCGCTGCCTTCAGGACAAAATCCAGATTCTCAGGAGACACTCAGGAAAGGTCTTTTGTAACATACATAGCTCTCGCTTGCCTCCCCTCCTGCCATGGCCCTCATGTCTCCCTTCCCTTCAGCCAGACTGAATTAACTATGTTCTTCCAACCCATGACACTCCTCTCTGCTTTTCCTCAGCACTTGGTCAACTTGTACCCATCTCCAGGCCTCTCTGAACCTTTCCTCTGGGCTCTCTGTCAATGCCTTTACTCAGCCATGGTTGTTCTTTTCCTGTCTTGTTAGGTCTGTCGACTTGCCTGCATGCTCCATTAGCCCACGATCTCCTGGGAGTGAGCACTGAGCTCATCACTATGCTCCACTGCCTGGGACACAGTAGACATTCCCAAGAGCCGTTTGTAGAATGAATAAATGGATCAGCAAACAAACATGTTCCACACATCCCAACTTACTTTCATTCTGAGGTGGGGAGATCTCTTCTTCCACTCACGGCGGATGACCGTGAGAAGCTTTCATGGGCCTAATTTGTCCCAGAATGGAGAAGCTGCTGTCACCACCCATCCACCAATTCCTAACAAGGCTTTGACACAAACCAGTGGTCATTTCTCAATGTCAAAGCCCACCCAACCTCATCGGTCTCAACTCTTTGATATTTTGCGCAGACTAGCTCAAACACACAGCCCTTTTTCCCTCTGCCTTCTAGTTGCCAAACATCCATAAAACCATGCACCAACTGGCATTTTTATTCGGGGCTTGCTGTCCTCCACCTAGAAAACATGCACAGTCGGGAAGCGAGGTGGACCGCCCTGAGCAAAACCCAGCGCAGCGTGCTGGCTGCGCTCATACTTCTGGGGACACGTTCCGCAGGGAAGGCAGATGTGAAAACACTGTGACTTTCACACGTCCAAATGGTTGTTTCTGTGGCATGGAAAAGCAAGGCTGCCCTTCTCTGAGATTCTTTCTGGATTCTCCTGGATTTACTGTTGATGTTGCCCTTCTTTCTATGCTTTTCACAGAGTCCACCAAGCTAGGAAGGAGAAAATAAGCTCCCCCAGTCCACACAAATGCAGGCACCCATTCGTCCACAAGGTGTCCCTTTCTTCAGGACAATCTGGACCTGTTCTAAGTTGTTAAATACATGCGTGGGAGGCCAGTGGGCATTTAACGACCATGTTCCTTCCCCTCCCCTTCAGCAAAACAGAGGCTTGGGTTTTATACGTGCTCTGTCACTAACGGCTGCGGTGGGCAAATACAGAGTGTGTGTCTTGTTTGAATTGATGTCTTGTGACTTCATTTACCAAAGCTTGGGCCAGGATGGGTGTGGGAAGCTGTACAAGGAAGAATAACTTTTTTAAAAAACTCGGAATCTGGGAATCTTTTTTTAAAACTTTTAAAAATTATAGTAAAATATACATAACCTACAATTTTCTGTTTTAGCCATGTTTAAGTGTACAAGGTCAGTGGCATAAGGACATTCACACTGTTGAACACCCATGACTACCATCCATTTCCAGAAGTTTTTCAGAGTTACTTTTTTTTTAAACAACGTATGACTGTACCTTTAAGTAAAGTTTTGCCATCTTGTACAACTCTGTACCCCCAAAAGTATAGAAAGATTTTTAGACAGCAGAAAAGCAGTTATCCCTACTAGAACCACATGTTTCTGTTATTCCTAGGTAAACAGTAAATGAAAGAGGGATATTCCAAGCCCACTGAGTTCTGGAACAACATCAAAAGTAAAGGCTTTGTTTCATTTGGATTCAAGAGACTGGCTGGAAAAATTAACAGCAGCCTTCTAGGAAGGGCCTTGGGTACCTGGATTTCTGAAAGGCAAGCTGGTGAGGAGGAAAGTGATGAGTTCCATAACTGCTCCCCTGTCTCCCATTTTGCAGACCACGCCCCCCTCCGCAGGCTTGGCGCCAGGCTCACCTGGTCACTTTCGATGACAGCACGTGCCCACTCGTGGGCCTTGTACAGCTCATGCCGGCGGTCTGGCTTCTCTAGGAACCGAGGCTCCTTTTTGGCAGGGTCATTGTCCCCAAAACAAGGAGACTGTGCTTTGGGGACAAGTTTCACATCATCAACAAAGATGAAAGGCTTGAATATGGACCTGGAGGGAAAGGAGAGGTGCTTCAGCCAAACTGAGCTTGAGGCTTGAGGACACCAGACCATCCTTCCGCTCAGCAAACACTGCCTGAGCCAGCTCGTGGTGGGTGGTGGGTGGGTGCCAAGACAGAGACACCACTGCATATTTTAGTAAATATTTTAGTAAAACTGTCATTTACCAGCTGCAAATTCTCCTATTAACAGCAAGGAGACATCAAAACAGACTTGCTTTGTTCTGGGAAAACCATTTGAGAGGCCCCTTTTAGTTATGTAAAGCAAAGCAAACAGACACATAGTGTCCAGAGGAAAGGGCGCCATGGGCCATCTATAGACACTGGTAGAGGTCTGCCTTTCTCTACCACAGCTTGCTGAAAGTGGCCTCCTGGAAAGGAAGGGTCTGAGAACCCATCTCTCTCTTTTTTTTTTTTTTTAAGGTTCTACCTATTGGCAGATGACACAAAGGTTCCCAGAGTCCCCGGACACACTACAGAGAAACAGAAGCCCAGTTGTGTGAAAGAGGAGCTCCGGGCATAGGAGGTGACTAATGCAAGAACTCCTTCAGCTCTCTGCCACGATGGTGCACCTTACGGAAAACGACTGTGTGTGTGAGCACATGCACGTGCACACATGTATCGTGCATACGTGAGCACATGTACACACACACACACACACACACACATACACCAAAAGAGCCACGTTTCTAAAAAACTGCATCCTGGGATCCCAAGCCAACAGGGAGTATGGAGACCACATGTGAGTGTAACATAAGGAGAGAGCCTTCTTCTCCTCTCTCTGCACCCAAAGAAAACAGTGCTGAACGACGGCAGTGCTCCTGTACCCCAAGGGTGGCTTGCATGTAGCTGCACATGGGGCAGCACCTGGAATAACAAGAAGACAGAGAAGACTACAACCAGACTCCCACGCGTACTGATCAGATTTGGGTTCTTTTCTCTCCTCAAAGCTGGTGCCCCTCAGCCATTCCATGCCTCAGGTGGGGGAGCAGTGAGCTGGGACATTGACCCCTGGGCCCTGAGGTGGCTGGGCCTGAGGTGGCCACAGTAGCCTTGCCAGTGTGCCCCACAAACATTTCCAGGTGTGTCACGATCGGAAAAGAATCGGAAACAATGACCTTGGCTACCCAAATTGTGTCCTTAGACGGGAGGCATCAGCAGCCCCCTACAGCCCCACCCCTATCCTGCTGAATCAGAACCTGCATGTGAACAAGGTACCCGGGGGACTCCTGACACACCAGGTCTGAGGAGCCCAGCTAGGTTTCTCCAGCTGTTAGAAAGCAGAACGTTTCTGAAGGGAGAACGTTCCTCGGAAAGCTCTCATAAGCCAAAACGACATAAGGCGAAGAAGCAATTACCATTTTTGCAAAAGCAAAAATCCTCTTGGGATTTCTTGTGTGTAGTGAAAACAGTTACCATACTAATGTCCATCTTTCATAAAAGTGAAGTGGGGTAAAGTGAACTTGCGGATAGTGGGGAAAATCTGTAATGAGAACTGACCTCTTAGATTGGTTCCCTGAGGTTATCAAGGGAAGGAGGCTCAGGAGAGGAAGAAAGAGTCAGAAGTCACTCTGCAAGACTGGGCTCCAGCTAAGTTAATGTGAGAATTAAAAGCAGTGAGACCTTCATGCTCCCAGCTGGTAGAGTGGATGGTGCTGATTAGGGATGGGTGCCAGGCACCCTGCTGTCTGCAGGGGATGCGAACATTTACAGGAGACTAGACCCATCCTCAGCCCCTTCTCCTGGAAGCACATGGCACGTGGGCCGGCCTACTTCCACTGGGCCAAGTCTGCCCCAGGACCCACCCTGCCCAGGACGCAGCGGGGCTACCCTGCACAGAGGGCTGGCAAACCCCCAATGGGCACCTCCTCCAGCCTCTTGAATGTACATGGATCCGACCCTCCTACCCACAGAAGGAAAGCACCCCACCCTTCAGGGCTAAGAGCAAGCGGGGCTCCTGAAAAGTCCGTGTGTAGCACACTGTCCTCCAACAGACGTTCAGCTGCAGCCTCCTGGGTGGGCAGGGTTTCGTCTGTATGGGAGGCGGGGTCTGGGCTCCCGCCACACAGTCCAAAGCCTGTGCAGTGCACATCGGCTGAACCACAGGGTCGCTGGCCAGAAAGGGTCAGAGCTGTGACCTCCACGGCTAACGCTGGGCAATGGGGCTGGCCTCAGGCTTGGCCTCTGGCAAGGCTTGACTTGACTATGCATTTCAGGGCCACTCTGGCACAGTGACCCCGTGGATGAGATTGGATAAAAATTACTGCTGATGACAAATGGCAATAGTACTAATATTTATTTAAGTCAGAATGTTGGAATTATAACTCGGGCTTGAATATTTGTGGCTACGTATCCAAAAAAAGCAGAATGTGGATAACTCAGTGGTCCCCAAACCTTCTGATTTCTTGCCAAGCCTCAGAGAAAATCACACTAAACTTCCAAATAGGTGAGGAGTATCTCTGGCACTTTACCACACTTCAAGCTCAAATGGTAGCTTCTCAAATGCCACTTGATCGAATCTGTGTTCATTAACGGCCCAGAAAGTAAAGGACTTGACCAAGGTCACATGTCCAGCCAGTAGCAAAGCTGAAACTGTCCCCGGGGTCATAAGGCACCACCCCTCCCAGGCCACCGGACAGGGCAGGGCATAGTTTGTCACACTTTGGAGCTCTCCCAGGGTGTCCCAGGGATGGCTCTGATGTGGGACACAGCTGAGTGGGGTCCAGAAAGCTGGTTCTGCTCTGTCCTTGGTTTCAGAGAAGCCATCAATCCCGGAATTTGCCCTGGTCGCTCAGCCCCTCCATGGTGCACTGTGACAGGAACACAAGCTAATAGGACCAGAAGGGGAAAGTGCTTCCAGTAGCAAAAGGCAGCCCAGCAGCTGGTCAATGAGGAGGTTTAAAGCTGGCTGAGCTACTCTGAAGAGACAATCCAGCCTCAGAAGGGACAATGAAGCAAAGGAAGCCATGAGCAGCACAAAAGAAACCACGTCACCACAACCATCAGCTCTCCCTGAGATAAATCTCAGGTCTGATGACAAGAAGCACAGCACGGCTTCCACGGTCTGGCTCAGAGGTCTGCAGAATGTTAGCCTTGGGGACACTTGGAGCCACAGCCAAGAAACACGCTCCCCTAGAGGAATCTTCGCCATATCTGTCCTTTCTGTCTTCCAAAACCTCATGATTGATGCACTGAGCCAGTGTAAATTTAAAAAAAAAAAAATCTGTTTTCCTTTCATTTGTTTTCTCATTTGGAAGGAAAACAAAATTACCATGAAATCCCCTACCATTTTATAGTGTATCATAATTCTCAAAGTGCTTGCCTTCAGTTCTCCTGCTACTCCTATTTATCCATTCACTCATCAGGAAATACGTGTTGAGTGATGACTGAGCAGCAGATACCTGTTCTAGGTGCTCGGGATACAGCAATGAATAAGGCAGGGCAAAAATTCCCATCCCATTTTACGGATGAGAAGACTGAGCCTCCTAGCAGCTAAGTGCTTGGTCCAAAGGCACATTCTAAATAAGTGGCAAATGGGGAACTAAATTCAGATGTCTGAAGCGGAGGTCAGTTTTTCCCCACTACTTTTCAATATTATAGCCTTCTATTGGTTTTTTATACACATTGTCAGAAAAATAACACCCTTTTTGTGCTTTGGGATTTGGAATTTTATTATCAGCAGCCAGCTAGCACTTCTGACCTCAACCACGGCTCTCCTCACTGAAGGTGCAGGTAGTCCCTTAGTGACTAAGCCAGGCTTATCCGGGGCCCTGGAGTCCCCGGCAGATCCGCTGAGGGGAGTCTGGAACAGAGCGGGGGAGCAGCACAGGCTCCTGCTCAGATGAATCTATTAAACTTTCAAGCAAGCTCAGAAGAACCCAGAATAGCCAGTTTTCTCTCAATTGCAGGTGTCCCTCTGCATGGGTCACTCTGGCATTTTACTGTGAGTCACTTTAATCACACAGTCACAGCCACATCTGGCTGAGAGCAGAACCTATCAGTGAAGAGCCTTTCTATTTAGAGGGAAAGAGAACTAGTACTTTTGGAGCATGGGACAAGCTTCGGGCTGGATCCAGACGCTCTGGAAGGTTCTGAAGTCAAAATTGTAGGGTAGGAGAGAGGAGAGAGATGGTGCTGGACAGATTCAGGATGAAATGGAATGGAAAGTTTGCTATTTTACATGGGGCCCTCAGCTCTGTGGGCGTCTGTGCCCCACACGGGACCAGAGCTGTACTTACAGAGGCTGGGGTGTCCACGGCTCACGGTGTTATCTCCACCAACAAAGAAGTGCCACTGGTTGCTACATTTGAATTAACAGATGAGACAGTCTCAGTTAATCCAATTTAGCCTCTCAAGCTTGGTACAATGGGAGAAGAGGAGAAAATGCGCGTGCGTGTGTGGGCACCCACACGCACACACACGTACACACACACCCCAGGTCCCTTGCATCTCCCCAGCTCTTTGCCATTAGCTAAACAAGGTCAAAACCTTATTTTCCTAGAAATTCTCTATTCTCTGTTTCCTAGGTTTAAGTACACAGCCTGATACAATTAGAAAAATGGGTTGGGAAAGAGCCTTCTAATATTTAAAATGGAACATTTTTCAGGGTTCTCTCCCTCTTGGTTTATCCATCCTATACACTGAGTATTTGTGGGCTTTCTCAGAGGTGGGGCCCTCTTGGTGATGTGCCAGTAGGACAACTTCATCTGAAACAAATAAGCCCTGACTCATGAGGTCTGCCAGTTTCTGCGATGTGACCCACGGCAAGTTCCCAGTGTGATGTCACTGAACACAGGGGTTGTTGGCAAGAGAGGCACATAATCAGCTCTCGCCGGCTCCAGCACCCTGTGGGACTTCAAAGCTCACAGTCTCAAAGTGCTAAGGGACTTCTCTACTCTTTCCTTCTCCCAATTCTTCATGTCGCTGAAGTTTTGGCAAGTGTCGGCTTCCGCCAAGGCTTGCAAAGGTCAGAACCAGAGTGCTAACGCCAGTCGGTGTCACGATGTGGGTGAATGAGGTACCGGCTGACTCAGCAGAATATTAATATTATGGAATCTGCCTTCTCAGTAAAATTAACGAAAGGTCTCTGGCATCTCCCTGTATTACCCAATCTCTGACTTCTGCATCTCCATCCAGCTCTCAAACTTGCATAATACCTACTACATGCTAGGAGGGAAGGAGAAAGAGGAAAAGAGAATGCAAGAACAAGTTATTTCAAGAGAAAGATCTGTAATGAACACGGTGAGCAAAGGGCAGAGACGTGCTGAAGCAGACAGAACAGTCAGATCATGTCCTTTGGTTCCACACATCAATTGGGAGGGATCAAGAACAGAGTCTTGCTCTTGGATCATCATCTTTTGCCACCCCCCTGCTCTGAAATAATTTCCTGAAAACATCTCTCTCATGCTTTCAGCGTCAGCAGCAGCCAGCTAAAATTTCCCCGATTTACTACGTAAAAGCCCAAGAGTAGGTAATTATGCTTCCTGCTGACAAAATACAAAATGTTAAACATGCCCAATTACGGAGACACATGGAAATGTTGAATGTGTGACAGTTCTCATGGTCGCAGTAAGAAATGTTGCTCACTTAGCCCTGGAAGATAAAAACGAATGTCTTACGGAAAGCCCTTCATCTTCTCAAAGGTCTTTTCAATTAATTCAACCGTGAATAATTTTCTTCTAAAATTACTTGAAATTTTCCATATTCAGTATGAGAAGGCTATTTCCCAGCCTGATTTTAGAGTTGTACAAGGCCGTGTACTTCACTCTGCGAAACAGCATTGCTTTGTATCAGCGTCCCGGCCTCATAGAGCCCTGTCTTCTAAGCACAGTTGGAGCAGGTGCCTGAGACATCAGAAGCAAAAGGGGTGGTACAGACTTTCTTCGGTTCAACCCACTCCCTCAAAGGCTCCTGCTTCCTAATGAATATGTCCAAATACGTTGGCAGAGCACTCCCGTCACTTGAAAGTAGGGCTCTACGTGCGCATGTGTACCCCTGTGAGCCGGCAGAGAGTGTTCTCAAGAGGAGGCTGAGCCCCCAGTGCAGGGGGCAAGCGAAGTCAGAGTCCATGAGAAGAAGTACAGATGACAGGGGAGGAAGGACGCGCCCACAGCTGGTGGACCACAAAGGGGGCGAGAACGGGGCCATCCATGAGACCAAGCATCGAGCCCTGGGAGGTAAGATCAAGAGGAGGCAGCTGGGATCAAACGGGAGTGCATCCTGGGGGGCTGGATGGAACCCTGTGGAGTGGAGGCTCACAGCCGGAGGCCAGAAGAGGGGCCACATGAGGGCGGCTGGGCTCCTTTACTGGAGGAGTGGGGGTGGAGGAGAGAAGGAAACTCAGCCTACACTGGACACTGTTTCAGGGCTCTCTGCATTTGCACATGTTCCCTCTGCCCAAAATACCATTCCCGCTTTTTGTACCTAACAAACTCTTCCTCTTCCCGCAATGCCTGGCACTCAAAGGATCCTTCCTTGGTGAGGTCTGCTCCTTCATCATCGCCTCCAAACCACCTGTTGCCTTGTACATACTTCATCCCTCGGACCCAAGAAGCATGATATTTTGTACACAGTAGGTGCTTAATAAGTCTCAGTGAATGAATGAATAAATGAATGAATGAAAAACCAAGAATAGCTTATACTGAATTTAATAGTCAGCTCCGGCCAGAAGGATTTGTTGATATTAGCAGTAGTTTAAAATTAAGGCTGAGGGGTGCTTGGGTGGCTCAGTCCATTAAGTGTCCGACTCTTGATTTCAGTTCAGGTCACGATCTTAAGGTCCTGAGATTGAGTCCCATATTGGGCTCTATGCTGGGTGTGGAGCCTGCCTAAGATTCTCTCTCCCCTTCTCCTGCTGCCCCTCCCCCCACCCTACTTATGCACATGCTTTCTATCTCTTTCTCTAAACACAAAAAAGTAAAGAAGTAAGGCCAAAGGGTCAAGAGAGGTACTGGGCTTTTCCCCTGAGTCATTTAAGAAAAAGTCCCTAGATAGACACCATCACTGTCTCATATTCCTGAAACAACAGGAGAAGAATAAATATGTTCAGCTGGAAGGAATGAAACTGAACAGCTACAGACCTCCTGGTAGCAGTCAAAGATTTGACACCCAATATTCAAATAGTAATGATGGTTTTCAGACAATGGAACCCCCTAAACATTATCAGTGAAACTACTGGAACAGAAAGTCTTCTAGAGTTTCCCAGGCTGAGGACCAGTCTTAGTTGACAGATTCCTAAGCCCACCTTAAAGATTCTGATACAACAGGTTTGGGTCAAGGCACCTGTATTTTTCAAAAACTTTCAAAAACAGAATTTCAAAAAAATGCTGATAATGAACAGAATTAGAGACCATTAGATGGTTGTGTCTACCTAAGCCACTGATGATATGACTTGTGGTATATGTGACTGAACATGACCAGGGAACGGGGCTGCTGTGTGCGTGGCAAATCAGAAATAGTTTTAATAAAGAGAAGTTAAACCTACTGTGTATTTACTTGGATTATCTCATTTAATCCTCCCAAGAAGCATACAAAGTAGGAGCCAGTATTATCCTCATTGCACAGTACAGACACTAAAGCTTACAGAGGTTAAGTAACTTACCAGCTACTAAGTGAGACACATGGAAATCAAAATCCTGGCAATCTACTCAGACACTGTATTCTTAAACACTGAGCAGTACAACCCCTTTGCTAAGTATATGGGCAGAAAGCATCTCCCTGAAACATCATGTCTTAAGGAAGTAGCTGGTGCACTTGACATTGCTTCCATCTGCATGGCCTCTGGACCATTTTGTCCTCTAACTTATAGGAACTGATTGCTTTGCTGAATCTTGGGCATTTCTGCATCTGTCTCACTGTGTGGTTATTTATGTTTGCATCCCTCAGATATAGCACAACACTTGGCCCATGGTATTAACTCAATACATACTCGTTGAATTTAAAACAATTTGATTCCATGAATGTCATAAAAATGATGTGACTAAGAGCAAGCACTTGGGTGGGTGGCTCAGTCAGTTAAGCGTCTGACTCTTGATGTCAGCACGGGTCTTGATCTCAGGGTCATGAGTTTGAGCTCTGAGTTTGGGCTCCATGCTGGGCACGGAGCATACTTTAAAAAAAAAAAAAAATGATGTGACTAAAGCTGAGAGTTTCCTTTAGTCAAAGTTCTTTGTGCTACATCGGCCACATTGGACCACGATGGAAAAATGTGACTCAGCTACAGAAGGGGAGTTACAGGAATGCAGTGTACACTTATTGGATGAGCTTTCAAGGGAAGAGCACACTTTCTGCCAGCAAGACTGTGTCTCAGACAAACCTGGAAGGATCTGGGGTCCCAGTGAAGTAGTGAATGCATGGCAAGCTTCTTTTCTGAGGCAGAACGGACACTACGCTGGCTGTGGTAAGGAAAGACTCGGAGTCTATACAGATGCCACTGGCTTTGTCCCGTAAGATGTCAATCATAGTCTGCACAGTGATACTTTCTGTAAAGAAAAAAAAGAAAGAGGCACAGAAAGAGAGAAACTGTAACAGTGGCAGGTTGTTAACCAAATTCCATTCATTCCTTTTCTGCTTTAGTAACAGAACCCTTGGATGGATAGCTGGGAACACAACTGCCCAGCTACAAACTACATTTCCCAACTTCCCTTGCAGCTATGTGTGGCCACAAGACCAATCTGACCAATGGGAAATGAAAAGACATGGCCAACTTCCCCGTCACACCCATAAAAAGGACGGCTTGTCCTTTTTTTTCCCACCTCTTGTTGCTGCCTAGGACACGCCTGCAAGTGGACCACAGATGGAAGTCCTGTGTTCAGGCAGAACAACCCACCAGCCCTGGACTCTCCATATACATCTAGACCATGAGAGAAAAATAAGCTTCCATTTTCTTTAAGCCATATTATTTTGAAGTCTCTTTGTTAGAGCACTTAGCAATTCCTCAACAAGTACAGTACACAATAGAATGATTATCTATAGGAAAGTACATGCAGTCTACACACACTCCACTAAGCAAGCTCTCTGGTACACTCTTGCTGGTTAGAGTCAATATGGTATTTGGAGAACATCCTCTCTGAAATGGGAGAGAGTCACATACAGAAGTATCCACAATATTCAGAGCCATTTTGACTATCGGCTCTGACTTCAATTTAATGTGTCAACAATTCCTTGACTCCATAGGACCCCAGCTTCACATTTTCTCTCTCGGATTAGAATTCATTAAAACACTATTCTTACAGTCTGTGTTCACAAGGATGGATTCAAAGCATCACAAAGGGAAAAGGTCTTAAACTTCCCTAACAAAACTCTGTCTTTGTAAGTTAGGATGCTTCCTCAACTGTGGGAAGTGCTTCTCCTTCTGACGTTCTTTCTTCTTCAGACATTGGTGTCTTTGTACTTGTCTTTATGATACTTAGTATAGCCTTCCTTCTATCTTTGTAAGTAGAAGTCTTTGTAAGTTTCTATTTGTAATATGTCATACCTAAAAATATTAACAGTAAAAGCCTTGATTTCTTCAACTACCCAGTATTCAAATGTTCTCATTGCCTCATAAATGAGTTTCTTGATTTAAATCAGAATCCAATTGGTTGGTAATGTCTCAAATCTCTTTCAATCTCTGCCTCTCATTTTATTCCCTTGCATTGTATTTGTTGGGCCATTTCTCCTGTAGAATTTCCCACAGTCTGAACTTTGCAGATGGCATCCCCTGGTGTTATTTAATGCTACCCCATCCTCTGTACTTAGATCCAGAGGCTTCATCAGACTTAGGTGTGATGTTTTGGTGAGACTACGTCACATGCGGCATTATATACTTTTATCAAACTTGTTTTCTTTTTAACTCTTACAGGTTTGTTTTTTTTTAAGTTCCCATTTTTAAATGGGTACTTTCTTACTTTCCTACGCTAAATCCATTAATTAAGCTCCACAGCAAAAGTCCTTGAAGTGTTCTTCTATACTAAGGATCAGCAAACTTTTTCTTAAAGAGCCAGATGGTAAATATTTCAGACTTATGGGTCACAGCATCCCTGTGGTAACTTAGTGTTCAACTGCGCCACTACAGCATGGAAACAGCCCTCGACAATCTCTAAGTAAGTGTGCATGGCTGTGTTCCAATAACACTTTATTTACAAAATTCTGGCCACCAACATATCATAATCTGCCAACCCCTGTTCTAAATGATCACAGGTTTACCTTACAAAACATATGTATCACTGGCAAATGCAAAATGTGGCCACGGTGGTTTCTTTGGAAGGCACCAAAGTAACAAGTTACCCAGTCACTACATTTACCTAATTTGGGATTCTGCCGGAGTCAGTAACGGGAGGGAAGACAGAGGGTTCAGGAAGAGAATTCAGGTCAACAGTTCAAATCAATAAATGTTCGTGGAGCAAAAGACCGTAATGGGCACCACAAGGGGATCCCATGATGAGTCAAGGACAGTGCCCCACCCTCAAGGCCCAGCAGGCTAATGAGAGCAGAAAACACAGAAGACAATAAGGCAAATACACAAAGGCTGAGGTAGAAGGAAGGCTATACTAAATATCATAAAGACAAGTACAAAGACACCAGTGGAGATGGAGAAAGAACGTCAGAAGGAGAAGCACTTAGCATGGCTGAGGAAGCATCCTCCAACAAGAGATACACGTCATCCTGCCGGCTCCTCAGGGCCGTCAGCACAGGTCGGTCTCTATGGACAGGTTCTATTCTCATCTCCTCCTCTTTGCTCACTCTCCTAAAATCAGACACGTTCTCCACAATAGCTACAAGACAACAGGTATGAGAGGGAGAATCATACGGGATACGCTAACTCACCTTCTTTCTTTTCTATGCTGTCTTTGCCTGAACAGCAGTCTAGATGGTCTTCAGCTGAAGAAAAAACTTTGGAAAAATTGAACTCGTCCTCTCCCGTCCACCAGCCTTGACTCTGAGCATAACTCCGGAGTTCAGGGTGCTCCGCATCGATCTTAGTGGTGAGTGAAAGCTGATTGCAAATGCACTTCACTCCCTCTGTAGAGAGTACAAGCCCCATTAGCTGGAAATAGGCTTGCAAAGACTTAATCAAGAAATGGAAATTTACAGGGAATCCCTTCTCTGCAACTCAACTTTAACTCCAGAGGGGAAGAGACTCTATTTTTGAGAGAGAAACAGACAAACCTTTGTCCTCTTTTAAGGAGACCTCCCAGAAGGTTTGACCAGTGACCGGGCATTACCACATTTTAAATGAGCAACAGTCACTTGATCTACAATTCACATTCAAAAGCAATCAGGAGAAGCCATCATTATGGCTAAATGAGCTCCGAGCATTTATTACTAAGGTTTCTTAAAGAGACACGGCACTACAAACAAGACTTATGAATGTCGCAACTATAGAGATTTCCCTCCCCAATTTAACCTTCTTCTACTTGAAGGAACCCTCTACACTTCCATCCTCTGCCCAAGTACATCATTTTTGGAAAATACAAATATAATACTTCTTCATTCAGCTTTTTTTTTCTTTCGGGTGCCAACATTTAGAAAACCACAGTGGCACTGATAATGAATTATTCTAAAATACTGGAATGCACCTGTCAACATGTGTCTCGGAGTCTATCAGTAGGGGTGTGTGTGTGTGTGTGTGTGTGTGTGTGTGTATGTACAGATGTGTCCGTGTATATGAGTGTGGGAGATCTACGGGAATTTTTTCTCATAAGAATATAAGTGTGACTAAAGAAGTCTAGAATCAGAAAGACCTGCACTCTGAGTACACTCGGCTTGATGGAGGAGGGCGAGGCCAGAAATCCTCCCGGCTGCTGGCAGGCTCACTGTGGCTCCTCCAAAGCCTCAGCCTCAAAGACCCTGAGGGTGACTTGGCCTTCAAGCTTCAAAATGCTCTCCAGAACTCTAAGAAGTTATGAGCTGTAGTGCAGAAAGGCCCTCTATATTTGCTACTTCCAGGGAGCATGCTGATCTTCTACATTTTTGGACAATGAAGTAGAGGGAGAGAGCTCAAGCCACGGGCCGCAATAAAGCCATGACTGCCTGAGAACCAGATCTGAGAGAAAAGGTCAGTACTGGACTCAGTTCTCCAGCATGTTCTGCTTCACTGACTTATTCTTCCAGAACAAGTATTCCTAGCTTACGGGCACTAGCCTTTTGCTGTTCATCTCTCCAGAGGACAACACAAGAATAAAACCACTTTAAAAAATTAAAAATAAAAAGTAGCTCTGGCCTAAATAAGTGATTTTGGCATTCTTCACACTAAGCTATCAAAAAAATCTTGTGCACAACTCTCCACAGACAGTATGTCCCTCAAGGGCTGATTTATAATAGATGTTTGCTTTCAGGGATGGGAGCATTCAGGGACCAGACTGAGGAGATCCTACTGTTGGCACCCTGCTGCAGGGAGTGAGGACATGAAATCATGTCCAAGGAAGGAGTCCAAGGAATGGCTGGGGCTTTATTTCAATAGTTGGGAAAAGACATCACTCATTTTGAGGAGATGGATATTTTTAAGGTGTATCTTGAAGGGCAATGAAGCTTGTGAAAGGCAGGTATAGATCAGAAAGTTTTAAGTTCTACTGAAAAGCAATCTAGGACTGCTTCATCAGCATGGACCACTAGCCCTCTGGATGGAACCATTTGATAGTAAGGCTTCATCCTAGGAGAAATTTTTGGTAAAGGAGTGTTAAGCTCTTGCTCAGCGGGAGGCTTGGTGATACGGTGGCCCACACGGGCTGCATCAGTCCTGTGAGGACTGCAGGAGTAGGGCAGCAGGCACACGTGGGTGTGTGCTGGGCACGTGGGGGTGGGGGAACTCCCTGACATCGTTGCAAGGGTGCCATCAGCCCATTCGACACCCTTGTGAGTATAAGAAGAAGCCTTCCTCCTCCAGGCAAGCACCACAAGCCAGCCTCACACAGGATACAACGTACCTGTCGCCCATGGCAACCCTGATCCCCACACTGACGGTGGCCATGGAAAACAATGGGCTTGATTCCCAACTATTACAGTAGAGCTTCTGCTTCTAACTCAGGTCAGATTCGGCTCCAATCCCTCTTAAGGCAGAGATGGAAAACCAGTTTCATCCCTATCATCCCCATCATTGATTCTGAGAAACCTGAAGAGACGTCCCTACAAACTCAGTTGAGAAAAATACATAGACCAAATCTCGGTCCAATATGAGAGTGTTACGACCTACCAGCTGTGTCAGGGAATGGCAGCTCACAGTCCATGTACTTGTCATTCAGTCCTAAGGAATGTCAGTGGGGCTTCCCTGGCCAATTTTCTCCTAGAACTCCTTAGTCCTCTTGGAAACCCTCTAGCCCTTTCTGGGGCCCCATCCGGTCCCCAGTGTGAGGCTGCTAAGTGATGAGACAGGACAACCACACCCCCTCTAACATCTCCTCCCTCTGAACCATCTCAAGACAAATGCTACAGGGAGCGTAGAGCAACAACTGAATGCATCCTTCCGGGTGCATCCCTAGTCCTCTGCTCTTCTAGAAACACTGTCTCACAGAGAAATGAGCTTGTTGGCCCAGAAGCAGTCAACGGTCCCCACACAGATCCAAATTCCTCTTTCAGAGGAACATTCCAAGTGCAAGGAGCTATGGGACTGGAGGTGATGAGGGGCAGCTCCCTGTCGTAGTGGTTCACTGACTGAACAGACTGGGAAAATCAGCATTCCTTTGACCAAGTCAAAGTAACCATTTGGGTCACGGAACTGCTGGTAGTCAAAATTGGATCCTGCCCAGAAAGCAAATAGAAAATAAGAAATGTCAAGGGTGTGTTTCCCAAGTGCTGACGTCCCCACACCCCAGGCTCGTCTCTAGAAGCAGAGCCCAGAGAGAAGGTCCAGCACAGAGAGGGTGGGCACCAGCAGCAGGATTCCTGCAGATCCGGCAGCACCCGCCTCGGCCGCCCCATCCACACAGGCTCACCTGTGATCCGCTCGGCAGCCCAGTACTTCCCCACGGTCTCCAGCACCCAGGCCTCCTCACGATCCACGATCAGATATGCGCTTTGGAAGCTGTGGCAGGAGTCTGCGTCTTCATAGTAATTCCCACCTTGTCCGTGTTCTTCCAACAAGGCGACGATGACATCTAAGGCTTCTTTAGCTGTCGTCCCTCTTTCTAAACCAAGCCTGGAGGAAGAAAACCAGAAGTGTACCTCAGTCCTTTCCTAGCATGTGGTTGTTAGCACGGCAACCAAAGACGGGGCCGAAGCCGAGCGAGGAAGCCGGCCAACGTGCGTAAACACGTTCCATCCACGGGCTGAGACGTAGATGCACGGCACTTGAACTCAGAATACATCTCTACCACGTTTGGTTTCAAATCATGGGGGTGTTTTCTGTCTTTGGGCACCCCCCTCCCACACAGACAGAAGAGTCAGGAACCCAGCGGCTTCTCCCTTGTGAAGGGCAGCTCAGCCTCCTCTCTGTTTCCTTTCTAACTCTGGCTCCCCTGGAGCTAGGCAGCTCAGCTCCAGCCTTATCAAGACCCCCTTTCTGTGGCTTATCCTCCCTCCTGCCTTTGGGCAAAAGGATTGTTCTGGGGGCGCCTGGGTGGCTTAGTGGGTTAAAGCCTCTGCCTTCAGCTGGGGTCATGGTCTTGGGGTCATGATCTTGGGGTCCTGGGATCAAGCCCCGCATCAGGCTCTCTGCTCAGCAGGGAGCCTGCTTCCCCCCCGCCTCTGCCTGCCTCTCTGCCTGCTTGTGATCTCTGTCAAATAAATAAATAAAATCTTAAAAAAAAGGCGGGGGGGATAGCTCTGCCCAGGGCAGCCCTGATCTGTGCTATTCTACACCAGGTATGTGGCTTAATAACAAAAGTGTTCCATGACCAGCCACTCTCCTGGGTGCCTGTAATTTCCTGAGAGATCTCACTAGGTATGGTGCCTGGTTAGGACATCAATGCTTTTCAACATATCTCTCCTCCACCCTATCGGCCTCCCTCTGCTGGTGTGGCTTAGGGCTTCACTTATCAAAAAGTACATCCTTCTTCTGAAGTCAGACAGCAGTCTCCTCCCAGCCCTTCCAATTAATTGGCCCCCTAAAGAGGGCACGGATATTGTCTTCGGCACAACCTGGGCCAGCTGCACACTGTATCGAGCTCAAATTTATGTCCCCTCTGAAGTAAGTACCTACATCCTCGGGTTGCCCGTGGGACAGGTTTATGAGATAATGAATGTGAAAATACAAGCATAACCAAGGAGCTGGGGGGTCTGTTGGAGAGGCAGCCCCCTCTGGCAGAAAAGCAGTGACTCAGAGAGAGGGCATGTCTTCCAGGTCCGGTCTGGTCACCCACTGGCAGCACGACCTTAGGTAACCTAACCTTTCTGAAACCTGGTTTTTTCCTTTGCCAAGTCAAAAGGGCAGTACATCCCTCTCAGGCTGATTGGAAAGAGGAAGGCACACAATACGCGCTCAGTACATGTCTATTTGACCATCTTTTCCTCCACGTTGTCATTCTGGGGGCGGGAGTGCAAGAACCTCGGGGCAGAGGCTGCGGCGCAAGCTGGGACGGCAGCGACAGCCAGCTCTCGGTGAACCGCCAACAGGCCGGACTTATTGAAGTTCACCCGGCTTGATTCTTTCTGAAGGGACGCTCCCTGTGCTGCCAGGGAGAGGAACAGATGATGCTATGGACGCACTCTTGTAACAGGCTTATTTTCACCATCAGATCATTGTGATCAATTCACCGGGCATTTCTCAATTTTAGTGTATGTAGGGAGACTTGGTGATAAGCCACTGATTTGCAAAGCTGATCCCTAACAACTTGGGAGAATGACCAAAAATAACCTCACCAGAAGATGGAATTAAGTAGACTTTTCTGTTGGTCAGTGTCATCTTCTCCGAAGAGGAAAGGCGGAAGCAAGCAAGCAGTCATCTGCTTTTGGGGATCCAGAGCAAGTAAGTGTGTTATGAGCACCTCTATAGGTCTGTCCAAGCTGTTTCCCCAGGAGGGTCCCCCTCCTCCCTCCACAGGTCCTTGGAGCCTCTAGTCACACTGCCCCATGCATACATTCCAAGCAGAAGCCTGTCCCCAGGGCTTGTATGGGGCTCCAGTTTGCCCAAACACGTGCCAGCACCATGCGACACCTCGCCAGGGGCACCCCGCCTCCAGAACCTGTGATTTCTCTTGTGCAGGTCTAGCTCACTCTCCCGCTGTGTTCCACGCTGAGACTCCCAGTACAGCGCTTGCCCTCCCACGCTGACTTCCATGCCCTCTGTGCCCAGCGTCTGCAGCAGGACCTCGACACCCATCCACGGACACAACTCTGCTCTCACTCTTCTCTCCCTGTGCCAGGATCACGGGAAGCAATACTCCTTTGTCCACCTGGCCATTCCCACCTTGCCTTGGTGCCACGGGGCGAGGACAGGACAGCCTGCTCCACGGACTGCCAACGGCCGCAGGGTTACACACCATCCGGCTCCAATGACGGGTGGACACACTAGGGCTACAGCGGTCTAGAGCCCCAAGTCACTCGATGTCGAGACGCCTGTTCCAAAGCCTTTCAGGTGGTCTGGCCTCATAGATGGGGCAGGTTTGTGTGATTCAGAATGAGAACAGCATCTCTCTGGCCCCCATGCCTACTTCCACACTGGCTGCTCCACCTCCTTAGGAGCATGACCGGGGCAGGCAAAGGGATGCAATTTACCTGGCCAAGGCTCAAGTCTCACTCCGACATCTACCTTCGGTACACTCTAGATCCTCCAAAAGCATGTGCTTGGTCTAGGTTTTTTCTGGGTCTTGGAGTTAGCTCCTCCCAAATTCAAATTCTTGTTTTATGGCAAGTCCTTGGAAAAATCCTTACTTGAGGCCCATGACTCACACAGGTGTATCAAGCCCCCTGGGCCCTTCCCTGGAAGGTTAATAGACCTGGCCATCGGTTGGTGGGAGCTACAGACCACAGAGGTCTCGGCATAAATGTGCACGTTCTCCCTACACAACCTACTAAAGGTCAAAACCTCTAGTCCTTTATACAGAATGTTGGTTTGGGAAGGTTCTTGAGAGGTCAACCCATCTAAGGCCTCCCTCAAATAAATGTGGCCCAGAGACGTGTTATCACTTGGTACATTCACACTGAAAATCAAGGCCCCTGGCTCCCAGCCCAATATTCTTTCAACTCAGTCATGATTCTATTGCATTTCACGGTCTCAGAAAAAAAGAAAGTCATTTCAGAATGTCATTCCTCTCTCTCTCGCCTTTGGTCATTCAGTCATTGATCAGCCACTGCAGGACAGGCCCACACCTCTGGGTGCTCGTGACACAATGGGAAGCAAGCAAAGGTCCCCATCCCACGGAACCCACGCGTCTGCTTCCCCCTGTTACACAGCAGCTGGCAGAGCAGCAAAAGGAAAACAGATGATGGAGATGAAGAGGGCCGGGAGGGCCATGGCTCTCTCCTTTTTTCCTTTATATCTTAGGTATTTTATATGATTCCTTCCTTCTTTCCTGTATTTTAGATGTATTTCAAACCATAAACCATAAACATCACCCACTTAAAAAAAATCAGTTCAGTGATTTTTAGGGTATTCACAAAGTTGTGCAATTATCACTGCAATCTAAATTCAAGACATTTCAACAGCCCACAAAGAAGCCTCATATCCATTAGCAATCACTCCCCATTTTCCCATCCCAACCCCAGGCAACCACTCATCTACTTTCTACTACTATGAATTTGCCTATTCTGGACACCTCATGTAAATGCAATCATACCATATGCAACCTTTTGTGTCTGGCTTCTTTCACTTAGTATAATGTTTTCAAAATTCAAGCATGTAGCACATAGTTGGTTTTTATTACTTACTAATCTACTCTTTTTTTCTAACACCTTGAACTTCATATCAAAAGGCACACGTCAGGGCGCCTGGATGGCTCAGTCAGTTAAGCATCTGCCTTCGGGTCAGTTCATGATCCCAGGGTCTTGAGATCGAGCCCTGTGACGGGCTTCCTGCTTAGCAGGGAGCCTGCTTCCCCCCCCCCCCCCCCACCCACCTCTCTGCCTACTTGTGTGTGCTCTCTCTCTCTCTCTGTCAAATAAATAAATAAAATCTTTAAACAAAACAAAACAAAAAAGGCACATGTCTTCTTTGGGGGCCTTGTGTTACAAAATATGAGGTTTAGAGGAAAGAAACCCTATCCCCCTTCCCTGCCTATTTGAGCAGGTGTTTCAAAGAATCGTCTTGTAGTACCTGACCAGATCCATCCCCAATAAGGCTTCCGTCTCAGCGGCTGGTTCTCTGGCATTGATGGCTTCATTGGCTATGCACACACCATGCTCGTTGGCTCCCATTTCTGCCCCCCAAAGCCAAGCAGGTCTGCTTATCACGATGGCATGGGTCCTGGAGACTTGGTCGATTGAAATATAAGTGCACTGAAAAATGAAGACAGGAAAGAAAGGACCATCACCTGCCAGGATCCGCTTAGTTTCTACCCTGGAACTTACACTGAACCACCACATGAGTTACAAACAGACACCCCCCCCCCCCCAAAAAATGAAAGGCCTCAGGAACACCAGACTTCAAAACACCCCAAGTCTCAATGTAGCTCAGAGGTGTCTCTAGCGAGCTGCAGTTTCACTGATCAGATGTCCGTCTCTGTTTCAAGCCCAGCTGATCCACAGGGCTCTCATCTTCTTGAACCTGGCATTCAGCCAACCTCCGCCCCGAATAGTCTGCCTGGTCATTTCAGTAGGCACAGAGGGCACCAGCGTTTGAAATACATATAACTATTTATTCTCAGAGGCAAAAATCCTTCTGGATCAGCGGTTTTCAAACTTCTTTAAAGTTATAGCGCCCTCCTATAGGAGACACTTGACCTGGAGGGCTGACATAGAAAGTGGATTAAAGGGAAAATGTGTTGCCTGAAAACAGGGGTTCTTATGCCCCTAGCAATGATACCAAGGGCTCCCTGGAACCCAGTTTGACAACCTCCACAGCTGCTCTAGGGGTAGAAAAGGGAACATGATGATAGTATTTTACATTTAACTAATGCATTAAATGTTCTTTTATATGCCATGCTTCCCTGTCTGTCTCATCTGATTCACACACTAAGCCTGTGCAGTGAACCCATAAGGAGACAGTCCCAGAAAGGCATGTTTCTACTGTTGGCAGGACTGCAAGACACACCCCTTGGTGTGGTATATCTTACCTTCTCCAGGCTGCCGTGTCTCTACCTGGAAAACAAGTGGGCTACTCGAGATCAAACAATCTTTAGCCTCAGAAGCCTGCTTTCACGCAAATTCTTACATTGAAGCGTGAAAACAGTAAGCAGTCTAAGTGTGTTGAGGCAAATGGAAGACGGGGCGTGAGACGAGCTCACTCAGAGCCTAGCCTGCTGGTTCTTCCCTCTGTCTCTGCACACTGGGCCCATGGGAGAGCTCTTTTGCGGAAATTGGAAAGCCACTAAGCTAGGTTACCCCAAGGGTCCTCCTGACTCTGGCGTTCTATCAGTCTAGGTCTACTCTAGGTTAGACGCAGCACGGAATTCAGGGCTCTAAATTACACGGAGCTCTTTGGCTCTCAGGGGAGAATTTTATCAGCGGCAGCAAGCATTTACATTTTAAATTGGGCACGAAAGCCTCCGTTCAACATGGCCCTGGATCTTTTTCTGATTCGAGACCCAGTTACACTGAATGCAGCCTGGAAAGTGATTCTGCGTTGATTTTCCATAATCTCTAAACCTCAGGTAAGAGCTGAAACGCGTGTGGCATGCACACTCATTGATTAGGCGACACACATGTCCTCATAATTCACGTGAGGTATTGCTCTGCACTGGGATAATATTCATTCACTTGATAAATATTGGTAAACTTACAGCTAATTAAATCCAGAGGCTGTCAAGAAATGCTTGAGTTTTTCATGGCAAATTGATAGTAAAATACACTCTTGAAATGTTTTCCCCTATTCAGTTCCCAAAAGTTGTTTACTTTGAAAAACAATTCTGTTAGAGCAAAAACCTAGCCAAAGCAGGAAAAAAACTATGGTCCTCTGTGCTCTTCTAATTTGCAATTGAAATTTATATCTTATAATTGTGTTTTTTCATGTAAAAAGCAGTTCAGGCATTTGACCAATGTTTTCCAAAAGCCCTGTGCTCACTGAGCTCCAGTGACAAATTCTGTCTTGAAAAGAATGAATAAATATGGAAGGAATTTAAGATTTTTTTTTAAGATTTTATTTATGTATTTGAGAGAGCGCACATGCACACGCAGGGGGAGGGGCAAAGGGAGAGGAAGAAGCAGGCTCCCCACTGAGCAGGGAGCCTGACATGGGACTCCATCCCAGGACCCTGAGATCATGCCTGAGCCAAAGGCGGAGGCTTAACCGACTGAGCCACCCAGGCGCCCCTTAAGATTCTTAAAAAAACCTTTATGATAAATCTATACTTAAGGGCAGGAAGAAAGTGAAAATAAGAATGGGTTTATTTGCGGCACCTGAGGGGCTCTGCTGGTTAAGCACCTGACTCAGTTTCGGTGTAGGTTGTGATCTCAGGGTCCTAAGACTGAGACCCACATTGCGCTCCAGGCTAAGCAGGAAATCTGCTTAAGGTTGTTTCCTCCTTCCACCTTCTTCCATTCTGGTCCTTGTCCCACGCCTTACTCTCTCCCTGTCTCTGTCTCACTCTTTCAAATAAACAAATAAATAAAATCTTAAAAAAAAAAATAGACTGGGTTTCCTTATTTGTCTTCAAATTCGTTTTTACATGTTCATTTCCATTTTACCATTTACAGAGCACCAACCACACACATGGCACTATGTGCTAAGTACTGCTGGCAGATAAGGCAGTGAGGATGCCCAATTCCCGTCCTTTCAGTTGGGAAAGGAGAAGGTACACATGCAAATTACCATGGCCACCAGGCCAACCTCAGTAGCTGTCACCAAGGCCTGTCTACCTAACACACACTGCATCTTCCCCCTCCTTCCACCTTGGACATCTGATCAACCTGATCCTGCTTTTCCTTTTTCACATTCCATTCCACTTTCCCCTTTCCAAAATACTGTGTAACTGACTTGTGTACTGCATATATTGTGTATTATGTTATCTCCCCCAAATACAAGGTAAAGCTCCATAAGGGCAGGGAGATAGCTCTGTGGTTTAGCTCACTGATATATCCGAAATCTGGTACATGCAAGGCATCAGTAGATCTTTTTTTGAAAGAATGAATGAAGGGGTGAATGAAGGAATAAGTAACAAAGATCAGAGGGACACAGTACAGGTTCAAAAGAAAGAGGGAAATTACCCCAAGTGGGGGGAGGCTTTCTCAAGTGGGTGACATCTGAGTTGATCTTGAAAAATGGGCTAGACATCAAGTTATTCCAGAAAGAGGTAAGAGCCAGAGAGGAGAGAGAGAGAGATGGGGATGTCAAAGATGTGTTCATGGTCCAGGGGCACCCTCCTCTGTGACGCTCAGGGAAGCTACTGCAACAGCATTGGGTAATAGGACTGCAAGAGCTCAGTAAGTATTGACTGATAAAAATGTTGAAAATCGAATCCAAAAGACCATATGGTCTTCATAGGAGTTCAAAATATTTGCAGCCAACTTGACACTTTTTGGCCAAACTCAGAATGAGGAGGAAGAAAGGAGATGCCCAAGGAGCCAGATGGGCCAAATCAGCCCCTCCTAAACACTGGGCTGAAAGCCAAGGCACCAGATCCCCTTCACATGCTACAGAGCAGGGGGGCAGGGAGATGGGGAGATGGGAGATGCACCAAAGCCTCAGTGAGCATAACGCACACCCCTTAGGGCATCTCTGTTGTGGACTGCAGCAGCCTGGGCTTAACAAGGACCCTTCTGTGGCTGTAATTCGCACCCGCTCCATTGTGTTTGAGATGTGACTAATCACACCCAGGTCAAAGCCGATGGTCAGATGGTCACGCTTGTCTTGTATAGATTGGTTATCTAAAATCCCAGTCTGGAAGCAAACCTCATAAATAGGGAACATTTACAGAAGATGTAATTAGCCAGAGTTTGTAAAGTCAGCCATCTAGAACGTGAACTCTGCAGGCAGTCACTTCTTTTTTAAATAAAATTCACCGACCTTCACAGTCGCCACATCATTAAAGAGGTGGACAGTACGTACGATTTGAGGCAACAGAGAAGGTCTCACCAGGAAAAAAAAAAATCCAAACAGCACCTGAAATCTTCTTTCAGTGTGACAAAAACAATTTTGTTTCAAGTCAGAATTCTATCCAGATTTCTAGCAGAAAACAAAAAGAAAAAAGAATACGTTCACCACTCATGAGATCAGTCTTTCAAGGAATGGTTCTGGCCTCAGCTTTGGTGATGAAGCTATTTAAGAGGCCTGCAGAGAGGGGTGCCTGGGGGGCTCAGTCATTAGGCATCTGCCTTCAGCTCAGGTCATGATCCCGGGGTCCTGGGATCAAGCCCCACATCGGGTTCCTTGCTCAGTGGGAAGCCTGCTTCTCCCTCTGCCTGCCACTCCCCCTGCTTGTGTTCCCTCTCTTGCTATGTCCCTCTGTCAAATAAATAAATAAAATCTTTAAAAGAAAAAAAAAGTGGTCTGCAGAGAGAGATGAGCAAACTGTCATGCTGCCCTTCAGCCACTCCCAACCCTCTTTAATTAAACAAATCTGTCAGCTAGCACAACTTCTGGGTGCCAAGGCCACATAACAACCTAAGAATGTCCAGCGTGGGCCGCGTGGTGAGGCACGTTTCTAAATGTCAGCGAGGTTTTAAAGGTGCCGCCTGCACAGAGCCTGTCACTCTCTCAGGAGGCTCCAGGGGACCGGTGCCAGGTTGGAAGGTAGCAAAGATGAGCCTTGACAAAGCCCTCAAGACAGAGACAAAAGACGATTCTTCTGCAGAGCAAGCCCTTTCTTATTTTGCGTGATTGTGTTGAAAACAAAAAGCAAAATCAGCTTCATGCTGTTGCCTACCCTCTGTACATTCCAGCGTGCACACTTTCTGGAGATCACCCAGGGAAAGGGGAACAGAGACACACAATAGATGTTTCAATTAATGAAATGCAGCCATTGTGCTTCCTACTGTACTCAGATGGTGAGCACAACCCTGGCACCACCAGTGAAAACTGCTCTGAAATGAGCTGATGAGTCAGCCAGACTTCCTAGGGTGGTGCTTGGGGGAGGGGGGGAAAGCAGGGAAAATGGGACGCTTTGGAGGAATATTTTTAGTTTTAGAAAATTTGCAACTCTAAGGCAGCATTTCTAATTATCACTGAGGTTTTGGGAGGTTTGTTTTTGTCTTTTTTACCCCAGTGTCTTACCTGCTACTTGACTGGTTTTTGAAAATGTGCCCTTAAGGTTCATTATGATTCCAAAAAGAGACAAAAAAAAAAAAAAAAAAAAAAGTCAGCCACATTTTAGAAGAGCTGCTTTTTATTTCCCTGAAGCCACAAGATCTTTGAGAATGGGCAAGGCCTGGGGTCGGAAACAGGAAAAGGGGACACAGCGAAAGGAAGGAAGGCCCCTGCTGAGCCACGCTTGCTTGAGGTGAGAGCTGGAGACTCCTGGGGCCAAAGAGAGCAGACAGGAAGACAGGCACGCAGTCTCTGCCCATGGCACGGAGCTTTGCTCAGCTCTCTCTGATTCCAGAAAAACCTGTGCTCTCCGACTGTATAGGAGAATCTTCCGAATTTAAAATTCAGACACTCTCCCCTGCAAAAGACATGTCCATCCCACAAACCACAAATAAAGCTGTCATCCAGACCAAGTCACTAACAATGTTACTAACTCTCATTAATGGGTAGTTTTCTATTCTTCCTACAAGTACTCTTATCCAGGAAGAAAAACGAAGTGGCTACCAACAGCCTGCCCCAAACTCTGAAAGTTGTACCTGGAGATACTGAACTCATATAGAACTTCAGATGGAGGAAAATATAAATAAAGTAAAACTCATTTTCCCAAAAAAAGGGAAACAATGAAGACTTTAAACTTTAAAGGAAGGGGTAAAATGGAGATGAGGTTTATTATATAATAACAAGAAACTTTTTAAAAGCATTATGTGTCATATCTGACTTGGCTATCAAGAATTCTGTCTCAGCTGAGAGTTGCTGGAGGGGCGGGGGATGGGGGATGGGCACTAAGGAGGGCATGTGTTAGGATGAGCACTGAGTATCATATGGAAGTGATGACTCACTACATTCTATTCCTGAAACCAATGCTACACTGTATGTTAACTTACTTGAATTTAAATTAAAAGAATAAAAGAATTGTGTCTCCACCAATTGGGACAGAATTATTCTCTGGGGCACCAAGTATAAATCATATCAACTTTAACTGAAATTCATTGTTTTCTCAGTCTTCTTAATGTTGGATCACTTGTTTCTTAACTAGAAGAGTCATCCATATAAGAATAGATACACATACCCATCCACAGGCATGCACACGTACACACACACGTACACACACCATGCACTCACAGAACATCATAATCCAGGAAATTATCCACCGGCTTCCTCAACACTCCTATCTATAGGAAGAGGCAGGGTTTGAGGAAGAGTCGAGGCGAGTTCTGTGATGCACAGGGGTACGGCATCCTCAGAGAGGACAAAGGGCCTTTCACAAATGGATATACATTTTATCTATCCTACTCCTCATCCAAGAGTGATTTTGTTAAAAACAAATAACCAAACAAACAAAAACAAAAAAACTCAGAATCTGTAAGAGAAAAACTAAAGAACATAAAATAAAATGCAGCCATCTTCCAACTGTGCAGCAAAATGAAACTGAGGAGTGTAATTTTAGAAGCTGGGGAACTCTGTTAAGGGACCCGATTTCTCATCCTTCAACTTTCAAGCAAAGAGAACTTGCTGTAGAACGGAGGATGGATGGACAGACGAAGGAAGAGGAAGGGGTGGGTGAGTGGATGACTTGGAAGGGAAGACTGCCTAGAAGGATGGGCCAGCTGGAAGGGGAGGCAGGTCAGCAGATGAGTAATCAGGATGACTTTTAGTACAGAGTTATTCCCAGAAAATGAATTCCTGGAACCTCAGAACTCAAGTATGAGGTTTCTAAGGAAACTGCAGACTATGTAAGCTTGAAACGTCGTGAAATGGCTAAGAAATAGATGGGGTTTTATGAAAAATTCTCACTCTTCATAGTTTAGAAAAATAATTTCCATATGCTAATGAGAGCTTTTGTGAAAATTACATGATAGTTGTTAGGGCTCATAAGCCTAGCTATGGAAAAGAACCCATCATTCTGTACTTGGGAAAGTTACAGGTGTAACTATAAGGGAACTAAAGGAGTAAGAGTAAATTTGAAAAGCAAATTTAGAACCATATGATACAGACAGGAGTTTGGGATCTCAGACCTGGGGTCACAGAATCTCTCAACCCTAGTCAATTCTTTAAAAAAAAAAAAAAAGAAAGAAAGAAAGAAAAAAAGAAAAGAAAAGAAAAAAAGAAAAAGTACTCTTCACAATGTTCTCCTTAGAGTTTACAAAGTACTTTTAAATGTTGGTTCCCATGTGCTTCACAAAAAACTCTATAAGGCAGACACAGTGGGTTTTATGATCCCTATCTGGCAGTTGCATAAACTGAGTCTCAAAGAGGCTCAAAGACCCAAGATACAGTAAATGCAGAAGGCAAGACAGGAAGCCAGGAACCCTGCATCTGGGGCCAGACTCTTTCCACTGGTTTCAGGCAACTGTAAATTTCCGATTTATAATGGCAGAACATGCATAAAGTACTACATGTTCATAGAAGGAGGGCAGGCTGGGGCACCTGGGTGGCTCAGTCAGTTAAGCATCTTGACTCTTAGTTTTGGCTCAGGTCATAATCTCATGGGTCATCAGATGGAGCCCCAAGTCAGGGTCCACACTCAGCAGGGAGTCTGCTTGAAGATTTTCCCCCTCTATCTCTCCCCCAACTCACACTCAAGTTCTCTCTCTCTAAAATAAATGAAAAGATCTTAAAAAAAAAAAAAAAAGGAGGAGGAGGATTAGGAGGAGGAGGGCAGGCCAGAGGGAGGTGGGAATATTAGTATTCGGGCTTTGAAAGATGCCTGAGTCTACCAAGCAGATGACAAGAGGGGAGAAGAAGGACCTTCTTAGCAAAGGACAGAATGAGTAAAAGCACAGATAAATACAAAAGTGGGTTATTTGTTCAAGGAATGATGAGCTCCAGTGTGGCTGGAGCCTACGGTACAAGCTGGAACAGAAAAACTAAGAATGAGGATAGAAAAGTAAGCCAGAAACTGTACAACTCTTACGGAGGGCAACTAGTACAAGAACAATACACTTATTGGAAGTGTATCTAGCGACTATACATGCATGTAGGTGGGATGACTCATGTTCAAGGTTCTTCGTGGCTGACTTTCTGGACTAGCAAACAGTCCCAGTGTCTACCAACAGAGGACTGACTGAAAAGTTATGGGACAGCTCCACAATGGACGACTATGCATCTGTTAAAAAAAAAAAAAAAGAACAATCTCTGTGTATAGATGTAGAAAAATCTTTAGAAAATATTATTAAACAAAAAAAGCTATAGACCTTTTTTGTGAGTTTGGAATTTTATACTTAAAAAATCAACTTTCACAAGACAAAACCAGAGAGGGAGATGAACCATTAAGAGACTTTTAATCTCAGGAAACAAACTGAAGGTTGCTGGGGTGTCGGGTAGGAGGGATGGGGTGGCTGGGCGATGAACATTGGGGAGGGTATGTGCTATGGTGAGCACTGTGAATTGTGCATGACTAATGAATCACAGACCCATACCCCTAAAACAAATAATACATTATATGTTAATAAATTTTTTTTTAAAAATCAGTTTCAGAATAATATATATTATGTGCTACCTTCATGAAAAAAGTAAGAAAATAAGGCTAAATATTCATATTTGCTTGCATTTGCATAAGACACTGAAAGGATGTGTAAGAAATTAATAAGAAGGGTTATATGGGATGGGAATCAGAGTGACTGGTAATAAGGGGTAATAAGACTGCTCACGTTAACCTTTTTAATATCACTTAATCTTTGAACCATATGAACATGTTACCTAATTCAAAATTACATTAAATTACATTAAAAAGTAACTTTACTTTTTAAAAAATATTCCAAATGAGTTAAAAACTATGTCCATACAAAGACTTGCATACGGGGGGGTGGGGGGGGAAGAAGGGCTAAAAAAACAAAACAAGACAAAACAACAAACAAAAAAAACAAAAAAAGTTAAAAAAAACCCAAAACCTGCACACAAATATTTGTAACAACTTTGTTCATAATTGCCAAATCTTGGAAGCAATCAAGATGTCCTTTAATAGATTAAAAGAAAATTAGACCATGGTTCATCCAGACCATGGGATATTTTTCAGCGCTAAAAAGAAATGCACGACCAACCCAGAAAAGGCCTGGACGAACTCTGAAAAAATAACTACTAAGTGAAAGAATCCAGTCGGAAAAGGCTACACACCAGGATTCCAACTACATGACATTCTGGAAAAGGCAAAAAACTCTAGAGACAGTGCAAAGATGAGTGGTTGCCAGGGGTCAGGAAGAGATAAATGAAGAGGAGGAGCACAGAGGATTTTTAGAGCAAAGGAAATACTGTGTATAATGCTATAATGGTGGATAGGTGTCATTACATACATCTGACAAAACCCATTAAAATACACAACACCAAAAGCGAAACACAATGTAAATGATGGGCTTTAGTTAATAATAAATGTCTCAATGTTGGCTCATGGATTATAACAAATGTAACACACTAACGTAACATGTTAATAACAGGGAAAGCTGAGGGAGGCCCCAGCTTTCCCAGAGTTATATGGGAACTCTCTGTACTTTCTGTTCATTTTTCTGTAAACATAAAACTGCGCTTAAAAAAAAAAAAGTGAAGCCTATCAATTTTAAAGAAGAGAAAGGGAAAGGGAGCCCAGTGCCAGCCAGGAAGAGTTCTGAATGGCATACAAATCAGCCAAGACTCTGATCCTATAAACACAACCGTTTTTAAACAAGGCAGTGACAGAGTTGTGCTCTGAAAATCCTGGTGACCCCACAGGCTGAAGGATCTCTGAAAAGGAGAGCCAGGGACCAATAAGCAGATGACAGCGGAGCGGAAGGGAGATGGGGGTGGGTCTGAATGATCAGGGATCCTAGGGAGGAGATGTGAACACAGGACCGGAAGCAATAGGACTTGGTGGCAGCCGTCCCCAAGCATCTAGGGATGCATGGGAAAATGAGGGTCAGAGTTTCCCTCTGGTCTCTAAACTATGGTGCTGACAGAGGAAGAGGAACGAGATGGGGAAAATGAATTTGGTTTCTGACCTGTCATGTTATTTTATTACCTGCAGAATACAGATGTGGAAATGTACAGAGGCAGCTCCAAACACAGGTTGGCAGCTCCGAAAGGAGGTCAGGTTGTCTTGGAAACAAATTCTGGTATGGATCAAACTGCACTTGTTTATGCAAAGGGACGTCACTGAACTTCCAGCGTAGGTGAGTGATTACACACCACGTGTTAACAAGGGAAAGCAATCTAGTCTACTTTCTAGCCTGATTGTACCCATGAAAGGAAAATACTGGGTTTTTTAGCCTATCCCTCCCAAAATTAAACACATTTTTCTAAAATATCTATTTCAGACATATTTATAAATGGCTTTTGTGTGATCCTGTGGTTACTATGGCTACTAACAAGTGACCCCAAGATTTAGTGGTGCAAAACACCATTTATTATCTCATGAATTCAAAGGGGCAGGAGTTTGGACAGGGCGCCACAGGGACGGCGTGTCTCCACTCCACAGTGTCCAAGGCCTGGAATCGTCTGAAGGGCCATTCACTCAAACATCTGGCGGTTGGCTGTGGGTTGGCACTGGCTGTTGGCTGAGGGACTTCGGTTCCTCTCCATGTGCGCCCCTCCCTGTGTTCTTCCTACATGGGCTGGTTTGGGCTCCCTTCACCGTAGCTCCTTCATGCTTAGGGCCAGACCCCAAGATTGAGAGACTCCATGCCCAATTCTTCTATGGCTCAGCCCTGGAGGTCACATGGCATCACTTCCACCAGGCTATGCTGGTCAGAGCAAACGTAAGCCCTCACCAAAGTTCATGACCCTCACCAAGGTTCATGACCCTCACCTCCCCACCGAGGCATGTTCATCATACTGTACCAAGTGCATGTAGGATGGGATTTGGTGCAGCTATCTTTGGGAAATTAAATCTGCCCACGGGAAAATCAAAGTGTTGTTTCAGTGGGTATGACTCTTTGAGAAAAAGGAACATTGAGGGAAGACAGACAGGGGAAGTCAAAATAACTCAGACCTGCAAACTTCATCTATGCCCAGTGCACTCGGCTCCAGGAAGGGAGAAACATTCAAATTCAAGCAACATGGACATGGAAACATGAATGAATGAAAACCCATTTAAAAACTAGTGTGATTGGGCATGTGCGTGGCTCAGTGGGTTAAAGCCTCTGCCTTTGACTCAGGTCATGATCCCAGGATCCTGGGATCAAGCCCTGCATCAGGTTCTCTGCTCAGTGGGGAGTCTGCTTCTCCCTCTCCCTCTGCCTGCCGCTCCCCCTGCTTGTGCTCTCTCTCTCTCTCTCAAATAAATAAATAAATAAAATCTTTAAAAAATATATTTAGGCATTGCAACATTTAATAAATAAAATAAAACCTAGCACAATCACCAGAAAACCTAGCACTCTTCTCTGCCTTTACGAAAGAAAAGTCCGGAAGTTTAGGGGCTTGGACCTGTTAGTGGCACAGCACAAGAGGAGAGCGGTTCTGAGAAAGTTCTGTGAGACACAGGCTGTCACTGCCCCAACCGCACACAATCCACACCCCAAGTCATGCTCCGTGCTGCCAGCCGCGTCCCCGCCTCTGCTCCATCCACCTAACACAGCCACTCCTTACAGAGTTCTGTTGCTCTCTGGTGCTGCTTAGTTGCCTTTAAAGGTTTGAAACAGTTAAAAAGATTCAGATAGGAAAATAAAACACACATTGATGAATACCCTTTTAAAACCTAGCACAATTACCAGAAAAAAATCAGTTTATCTTGAACGCATAGAACGCCAATGAGTAGAGGTTTATGTCAGTAGAAAGAGCTCGTTAATTTACCTGCCCCCAGTTTTTTTCTCTACATTCTTCATCCTTTAACAAACAACAACCATTGAAACACACACACACACAAATGAATACGCCATAACCAAGAAGTTTATTCTATGAATGCAAAGATAGTTCAATTTATCATATAAACTGAAAGAAAAAAAATCCAGTGATTATCTCCATATCACTGGTGGGGAGGCGGGGCGTTCAACAAAATTTAACACCTATCCTTGAGGGTTTTTTTAACCAGTAAAAATAAAAATTGATGTATACTTGTTAACACAATAAAACTATGTAAAGCTCAGTCCTAAAGCCAATGTCTGAGTGACTAGAGAATCACTAGAGGCTGCCCCACTCAGGCCAGGAGCAAGACAAAGAAAACCACTATTGCCACTAAATATTAACGCTGAATCCAAGCTATCAGGCAATCAGATAAGAAACCAGACATGTAAGTACAGTCAGACTTCCTCTGCTTATAGGCATTGATAACAATAAACCTGGAAAACCCAAGAGAATCAATGATAAAAGCTGACACAACCAATGAAAGAATTTAGTAAAGTAGCAGACTTTAAAATTGACATCAGGCATGGTGAAAGTTTGACGGTACACTCCGGGAATACGGAGAAACAGGCATTGTTCCATCCCTAGCAGAAATGCAGAAGGACACCACCTGGGTGAGCAAACCAGATTAAGTCCAAAAAAATTACACACTTACTTACTCTGTGACCCAACAATCCCACTTTAGGTACCTATCCCAGTAAAGGACCGACAAAGACAGATTTTTAAGCACTCAAAATAGGAACTGATGGATAATCTTCTACCATGATACAATACATAAACCAAGACCAGATATTGTGACCGATACACCAGGCTATCAGCCCCTCCAAAATACAACAACATATCTGCAATAACAAAAGACTGGAAAAACCACCCAGATGTCCAGCAACCTGGGACTAAACCATGATACCCATAGAATGGAATGCTCTGTTCAGCTCTAAGTGAGGAATGAGGAACAGGACCTCTATTTATCACATGGGGTGATCTCTAAGATATGTTTTTTAAGGTGAAAAAAGAAAAGTGGAGAAAAGCGTACACGGCACGCTACCATTCATCCAAGAAAGAAAAACATATGGGACAAAGGGGCATGTGTGTGTATGTGCGTGTGTGTAGTTTCTTACATACACAGGTAATTTTTAAAATGGAAGGAAAAACCAAAAAAACTTTCAAGAAAAAGGAAAAAAGTAAGTAGAGTAAATGAGACAAAGAAAGATACCAGACTTCTATGAATACACCTTATTTTATACTTTTGACTTTGGAACCATGTAAATATTTTACTTACTTGTAAAAGAAGGGCTAGAGCCACGAATGTAGTATTAGTCCCCATGTGATCCTGTTTTTAAGGACACGAACAAACTTGCGTGGGATCAGGAATCAACAGACTGACATGGCAGTTCTGACCAGTGAGCCCAGTTAAGGAAAGGTGCGCTGAGCCAAGCCAGAGGAAGGGAATGAGCGCCAATGAGAGACTGTAACACGGGACTTACCTCAACCTTGCTCCCGGGTTCATGATCAGCAGCCGAGAAATACATAACCTCCTGTACTTCATCCCTGGGCCGAGCTGAATTTTTCCCAAACACCACCAGCCCGTCCTTAGCACGTGGTGGGAAGGCCACAAAACAGTAACTCGGAGGAGCGACAGCCATCCTGCAAAGAGAGAGAATGCCAGGGACGGCCTGGAAGCAGTTGTGACGTAGAACATTCCAGGAGTGAGTTCTTCAAACACATTGCATCAGAGAAAATAGTTTTCACATTGAACTGTGTGCAGCTCGCTCATTAAGGGATCCCAGCTGGCACATGAAGTTGGGCGCCCGCAGTAGAATTAACACAGCCACCGAGACCAGATAGTGTTTAGTACTCCATGGGATTAAACAAGCTCAGATTTGCAACAAGCTGCAGTCGGGGACAGCCAAAAGCGCAACGACGTAAGAGAAAGGAAAGGAGGTTATTGTTCCCCGCAGAAAACACAAACAGACTGCAATCTGTCACAGTAATGGAAAAATAAATAACTACACTTGTAACATTGCCCAATGCAAGTGTCTTGGATCTAGAGTTGTGTGGCTTGCACCTAATGGATTTTGGGGTTGTGATGAGGAAATGGGTCTAGAGAGAAAGTGACAGATACGCCCCCTATTTTATATATTTTTACTCCACCTCAACGACATGATGCTCAGGGATCTCTTGGTTCTCCTCCAACCTCTCCAGTGCTGCTGGGCTGGCCTGTTCTCTTCAACCTGGCCAACAAGCTTCCTCACTGCTTTATTCCTCTCTCCTCATTTCATGCTCCTTTCTCTCTGGGAAAGCTCATCCATGCCCATTGGTCACTTATGTGCCCGGGACCTCCACAGTCAATCCCAACCCATTCTTTCCTTGAGCTCCAGACCCAGAGACCCAAATGCCTTCCTGATACCCAAAGCTGATTTCTTCTTCTTCCCAAACATCCGAAACTCAAAAACTATCCTTATCATCTGCTTCTCTATTACCTAGCATATCACCAAATTCCACCTGTAGACTTGATCTTCTAAATCCCTTTGGGAAACTCACCACTTCTCCCCATCTCTGCTACCACCACTCTGCACCAGCCCACCATGTCTAGCCTGGATCCCCATAATAGTCTCTTAAGGGGTTACTGCATAACCTCTATTATTGCTCCTCCAAAACATTGGCACACAGCAGCCAAAGTGATCTTTTTAAAAGAAAATTTGACCATGTCAGTCTTGTCACTATGCTTAAAATCCTTCAGAGGTTTCCCAC
This sequence comes from Lontra canadensis, assembly GCF_010015895.1. Taxonomy (NCBI): domain Eukaryota; kingdom Metazoa; phylum Chordata; class Mammalia; order Carnivora; family Mustelidae; genus Lontra; species Lontra canadensis. Next base: position 38,996,543 of record NW_022630996.1, on the reverse strand, counting down.
AGTTATTAAAATAAAGACCAAAATCTGATCAAGCTTGTGCCTCCTCCCCAGCCTCACCTCCTGCCACTCACCACTCACCATTTTGCTCTCTCAACACCAGCACCGAGGCCCTTTTCCAGCCCCTCTGATCCTCCCAGGGCCTTTCCACATGCTTCACTCCTCTCTCTGAGCACTCCTCCTTTTGTTCCCTATACCAAAACCACTTTTTCTAGTTAACTTCCACTCCCTCACGTACCAGCTCAAATGTCAGTGGAATTTATGTCACTGTACCGTATGCATTCATAGAATTCATAACGAGAAACCTTTCTCGTTTATAGCAAATCTTAATCTGAAATACTTACGTAATTATTTTATTACCAACAATCAATGATTGGTCTTTCCCCCCTAAGTCTAAGTTATATGAAGTGGGGGGCCATGTCTCTTTTGTACACCACTCTAAACCCAGCTGTACGCAAGGTCTTCTGCAGGGCAAATTTTCAAAAAATAATAAACAAGTGCTCTTTTCTTCTTTCTTAAAACTGAACCCAACCATGCCTCTGTATCCGGCTAGAATGCCCTCCCATTAGTCTGTGCATATCCTTCAGGGTCTGATTCAAAATCCCTTTCTTTCAGGACGCCTTCTATAAAGGATTCTGTCATTTTCTCAGCATCCATATGCACTAAAGCACCCAATTTGTTCTGGGATGATATGTATTTATTGCTAGTAAATGTACTGCTTCAAATGTTTCAAGTAAAGATCCCTGAGGGCAGGGCCCAGACCACCCAACTAAGCAGCCCCCTTCTCAACCTCCTATTATGGGCACTCAACAAACATTATCTTTTAAACTCTCATATTTGTGTCACCCATTATCCGACTTAGGTGTGTTTTATTTTACGATCCCAAAATATGAGTCAGAAGGAAAGCAACATCCTCAGCAAAGCCCCTTGGGATTCAAAACTCAGCCACACCACCCACTACTGTGTGACCTCGAGCAAGTCACCTCACCTCTCTGGGCCTAGGTTTTCTCTTCTGCAAATGTCTGGTCCCAGCCCATAAGTTTATCATCAGATGACATGATGCTTGAGAACAGATATGGCAAACTGTGGAGGCTGCATGAGTGTAAGATATTTTATTTGAGTTTTGATTGTTCAAACAGAGCAGCATCTCAACATTTCTACAGGGCAGGCCAACCAAAACCATCTCACTCATAACTGGAGCAGCTATCGAGTCACAGAGTCAGTCACTTTCTGAGTTTGAAACCTTCTTTGTGAGAGACCCTATTGCTATGTCTGCATCCAGGCTGTTTCACATTAGTCTGTCCCTGTATACACACACACACACACACACACACACACACTCACACACACATTGTGCAGGGCAGGCCCCTCTGAGGGTACTGAGAAGCATGGGAGCTCAGAGCTCTGAAAATCATTCCCCTCCTAGTGCAGAAAAATCTCCCCCCCACCCCTTTGTGAGAAAGAAAAGGCAGGAAGATAAAGAAACTCCAATTCCTTCTCCCTTGATCCTTTCCTAGTTCAACAAAAACGCCATTATCTTCAGACTTGAGGGGTAGGCAGCAATCAACCAAGACTCTGTATGTGTAAGAAAGACCTAGAATAATTGTAAGATAAAATGCATTAGTAGTGCGTTCCCAGGATTTGAGGGTGGGAAGAATTGCTAGCTGAGCCAAATAAAGTGAAAACCCAGATAAGAAGGTAGAGAGAGGGTACATTCACCTGTGTTTGTCTGCCTCCCACGCGTCATAGGACCTCCCTTCCTTCTCCATCACTGGGTCATTTCAAAAGAGCTAGTGTCTCATCTACGAGCAGAACCTTACCTTACTTGGCCCTTAAAAATAGTAGCAATCCACTGCATTTATGAGCACCTATTCTGTTCTTCAGCCAGGACATCTGCTTGGTTAGCAAGTCATAGGAATCAGGTGATCATGATCTGGATGTAGGCGACAGAAGCCCAGGGATATGTGGGCCCAGAGAGGCTGGCTTTTCCACTACATCTGGTGAAAGACCAGGAATACCAGAAGGGAACAGAATTTTAATGTCTATTTCATTTTATTTTATTTTTAAATTTTATTTATCTATCTGACAGAGATCGCAAGCAGGCAGAGAGGCAGGCAGAGAGAGAGGAAAGGAAGCAGGCCCCTCACTGAGCAGAGAGCCCGATGTGGGGCTCGATCCCACGACCCTGAGATCATGACCTGAGCCGAAGGCAGAGGCCTTAACCACTGAGCCACCCAGGTGCCCCTATTTTTTTTTAATGCTAAAGGAACCAGCAAACTGTGTAACATATCCAGCAGCAAACTAGCCAAGAAAAATTGTGCATTTTTCCTGGATCACCATTCTACACACTGACTAGCCTCAGAGATGACTTAGCTGGATCCTCTTCCACTCTCTAGAGCAGTGACTCCCAAAGAACTTTCTATCTTGATGGAAATGTTCGAATGTTCAATATCCACTGTCCAGTATGGTGGCCATTAGCTCCATACAGCTATTAAAGTACAGTTAGTGTAACTGAGGAACTAAATTTTTATTACAAACATTAACTAGTTTAAACTTAAATAGCCACACCCAGGAAGCAGGAATGCTATAATATAATATGAACAGTAGTAGCCTGACCATTTAATTCTTTCTGATTTTTTCATATTTTCCTTTAACTTCCAATTTCTCTACAAGTATTTATACTTAACACAAACACAAAAATGATTTTTCAAAAATAAACCCAGTGGTTAGTACCAATTCGGGAATTTTATTTTATTATTTTTTCAAAGATATATTTATTTATTTGGCAGAGAGAGAGGATGGGCAGAGTGAGAGGGAGAGACAGACTCCCCAGCTGAGATCATGACCTTAGCCAAAATCAAGAGTCAGACACTCAACCAACTGGGCCAGCCAGGCCCCTGGAATTTTATTTTAAAGAAAACACTTTGGCTTTACTTCTATGTCTTGATACATCTAAAGTTTCAAAACTGGCAAATTCTTACGATTTACAGTTACGATGCCATTTGTTATTGAGGTATAACTGACATACATCATATTAGCTTCAAGTGCACAACATAACAATTCAGTATTGACCACACTGGTCAAGGAATGTTTTTGCTTGTGATCAGAACTTTTCAGATCTACTCCCTTAGCAATTTCAAATACGCAATACAGTATTATTAACTTTAGTCACCATGCTGTACCTGACATCCCCAGGACTTTTTTTTAATTATTTTTATTAACATATAATGTAATATTTGCCCCAGGTGTACGGGTCTGTGAATTGTCAGGCTTACACATTTCACAGCACTCACCATAGCACATACCCTCCCCAATGTCCATGACCCAATCACCCTCTCCTTACCCCCACTTATTTTGTAACTGGAAGTTTGTGCCTTTTGGCCACCTTCAGCCATTATGCCCATCCCCCAACTCCCAAGGATGAAATTTTTAAATTCAGCATTATTTACAGTTATTCTCTGATACTTTCTTCTACTTTTTTCTACCACCTGCCTAATTCAGAGTTGTTCAAGGAGTACATAAATTTTCCTTCAAGGCCTCTTAATAGCACTATCTCCTCTGTTAAGGTAAAAAGAAAAATAGGCCCTTCAGGAAGTAAATTCTCCCCTGACCCTGAGATGAAATGCTTCTGAAAGTTATTTAGGGAAACTGCTTTTTGTTTCTGTTATTGTCAAAATACTAGTTAATATACCAGATAGTTACACTACAAAAGAAAAAAAAAATCTGACAAGTTGACTCATCTATATATTTTATAAAGCATACATTTGGAAATGTTTGTTTACAAGATTTTTATAAATTATTAAATTCTTCATGCATGACACAAGAAACTAAGACTTTTTTTTCTCCTTTTCCCTCAGTAACCTTATATAGTATTATGATGTGATACTCTCCTCCACAAAGAAAAGTAAGCTAAAATTCAATGAACTCCCAATCGCACATGCTAAATAGAAACTTACTGCGTGAAAAAGGGCTCATCGTTTATATTTAGCTTTGGAAAACAGTCTGCCATTTGATAATGGATTTTTCTATCATAATACTCTCTACTTAAACCAGCATTAAAATGAGTAGACAGAACTCACTCAGAAGTAAAGCCATGATGGCTTTTCAAAAAACTTGTTTGTTTTAGAGTGCCTGGGTGGCTCAGTCAGTTAAGCATGTGCCTTCAGCTCAGGTCATGATCCAGGGGTCCTGGGCCCCAGCTCAGAGGGTGGGCCTGCTTCTCCCACTCCCTCTGCTCGTGCTCCCTCCTGCACTCTCTCTCTCTCTCTCAAATAAATAAAATGTTAAGCAAAAAAAAACAAAAAACAAAAACTTGCTTGTTTTGAGATGCAATTTGTAAACCATTTTCTGAGTCATGGGGACCTGAGGAGGGATGGGGAACAGCATTACAAACCAGGCCTGAAATGGAACCTAAGTGTATTTAAAGCTGTGTTTTCTAAATAGCATGTTGTGGCCCTTTTGAGGGTTATGAAATCAATCTAGTGGATAGGATCAGTGTTTTTTAAATAGGCAAGCATTCTTTTTTAAGATTTTATTTATTTATTTGACCGACAGAGATCACAAATAGGCAGAGAGGCAGGCGGGTGGTGGAGGGGGGGTCAGGCGCCCTGCTGAGCAGAGATCCCAATGTGGGGCTCAATCTCAGGACCCTGAGATCATGACCTGAGCCAAAGGCAGAGGCTTAACCCACTGAGCCAGCCAGGTGCCCCAGCAAGCAATTTTTTAATAAAATATATGCATCATACTTAATACGGGTAAGTGTTGTTACAAGAAACTTTAATTTGGGGCACCTGGGTGGCTCAGTCGTTGAGTATCTGCCTTCAGCTCAGGTCATGATCCCAGAGTCCTGGGATTGAGCCCCCGCATCAGGCTTCCTGCTCTGTGAGCCTGCTTCTCCCTCTCCCTCTGCCTGCTGCCCATCCCCCTACCACTGTGCGCACATGCACGCACGCTCTCTCTGTCAAATAAATAAATAAAATCTTTAAAAAAAAAAAAAAGGAAAGAAACTTTAAGTTTGGGTATACATATATAAACATATAAGTGTGTGCAGGCACTGGGTTGAGATACAACATTTCTCTTACTGTGGGTCTCAAGCAAAAATCTTTAAAAGCAACAGCTTAAAGGGTAGGTCTACTGAATAAGACTTCTTTGTGATAAATACCAATTAGGATTCTTGCCAAGTTAGCGATAAACTAATAGCTACCATTAATGAAACACTCCAATTCAACTCCCATCGACGGTTAAACTGACAGGCATTTCCTAAGATGTACTTGCTAAGAATATTTTAAAGTACATTTGTCTGTAACCTGTACTGTATATTTTCTCAAACTGGATTATTTTTCACGTTCTATGCTGCTAGAAGACTGGAGACTGAGAGAAGGATGCGAGTGGCACTTATTAAAACATCAGGTAGCTGGTATTGCTTCTGTGGTGGAGAAAAGGAGTCCGATTATTCACCATCTGGAATGGCTCATCTAGCTGGTACTTTCCTTCTCCCAGCCCCCAGCTCCAGCCACGTCTCTGTATAAGCTGCCCGGCTTCCCTTAGATGAGCCCTGTCCAAGAGAAATTTCCGGGATGTTCTGCATTTGTGCCATCTAATACAGTGGCCACTAGCCAAATGGAGCTACTGAGCACTTCAAATATGGCTAGCGCACCAGGAGCTGAATTTTTAGTTAATTTAAAATTAAATAGCCAACATTATACTAAGTGAAATAAGCCAACCACGCAAAAACAAATACTGTATAATCTCACTTGTAAGAGGCTCCTAGAAGAGTCACATTCACAGAGACAGAAAGTAGAAAGGTAGTTGCCAGGGACGGGGGAAGGCGGGGTGGGAATGGGGTGTTGTTGTTTAATAGGGACAGAGTTTCAGCTCTGCAAGCCAAAAGAGTTCTGGAGGTTGGATGCACAACAATGCGAATATACTTAACACAACTAAACCGTGCACTTAAAAAGTGTCATGAAGATGGGAAATTTATGTTATGGGAATTTCACCCGCACTTAAAAAAATTTTTTAACTCAACAGCCCCATATGGCTAGAGGCAGCGGACCCGTAACCCCACAGCTTCAGGGATGTTGCTGACTGCTGTGGTGACGTTCCCCGGAGCTGGGTCTAACCACCACTGTCCTCCTTATCAAGCTTCCTTGGGGAGTCACGGCTCCTCCTGGGAACGAGATGCTCGAGCGTCCCTGGGGTTCCCTGCACAGGGGCTCATGTTCCCGCTCCGGCTGGGGACCGCGGGAGGGGTGCAGGCGTGCAGGGCTGGAGCGGGGCACCCCTGTAACTAGGAGACCACCTACAGAATGTCTAGACTAGGAGGGAGGAAGCTGCAAGTGAGAAAAGGTCTTTGTCCTCAAGCCCAGTGAGTTGTTGCTGCAGGGCACGAACGCTCTGTGCCCCAGCTGAGCCGAGGGCGCTTTTCTTCGCCTGACTGCCAAACTGCCCTTGCCCCCTTCTGTCTCAGAGCAGCCCCAGAGTGGCTGGCCCTCATCAGCCACCTTACCCCGTAAGAAAGCCTTAAATTGCCTGAGAGGAAGCAAATGACTGTCTCTATAAGCTAGAGGCTTATTAACTGTCACGCGAGGAACGGTGACAAAGTGCTTTTACTTGCACACAAAAATGAAACCCAAATGTCCAGCAAGCTTCCTTACTCTGCGAGCTCCCAGTCTGACCGAGCAGACTGGGTAAACATAAATCCAGGTTCTGTGAATTACCAGCCTCCAGAAAAGCCAAGGAGATATTATTTTATTATACTCTTTATTGATAAATTCATTTGATTATTGACATTTCTGCTGAAGTGAAAACAGGACAAAGAAGAGGCACTTATGAATTGGCTTTTCTGTTGTGGATCTACTGCTGGGATTGTAGAGAATAAATAAGGTGTTTGGGAAAGGAATTATCGAACTAGAAATTGGATGTAAATGCTAAGCGAAACCGATGAAAGGCTCAGCAAGCTCTGCCTAGAAGAAAGAAAGTGTTCTGTTGAAAGTTCAAGATAGAGCAGAAGGCTTTGGGAGCCCACAGCCAGGGAATTCCAGTTTCTAATACTCAATGCCTTGAATAAGGAACTATTTCACATAATAAGAACTCGAAAAACGTTTGTTGAATAAAGGAAGGGGAAGGGACATAGCTATATTTTACCTTCAATGAGAGAAAAAGAGCAGGAACATCTCATTTTGACAAGGTGCTCCCATGCTGTGGTTCAGTCCATGGGAGTCTTATTTGACCATGCATCAAAATCACCTCTGGAGTTTGTTACAACGGCAGATTCCTAGACACACCCTCCCTGTAGATTCTGTTCAGCAGATCGAGGCTGTGATTACAGGCAGGAGATCTCTAACGAGTGCCCAGGGGATTCTGATGCAGCCAGTTCACACCTGTGTGTGATACCCCCTGGTGCAGATTATTTAACTTCTTCACTCTTCAGAAGCATTACTCATTTTTTTCTGCCTGGCTCTTTGACTGTGAAAATTTGCAGCACACACATAACAGTACAATAAACCCCCATAAGGCATCCACCAGCCTCAAAGGCCATCAACTTTCTGCCTTCTTCTTTCTCAATTCTATTTTTAAGGAGACCATTTAATTTTAATTGAATACCGCTGAATTCTCTCTGCCCGCATCAGGACAAAGGTGGGTGAAACCCATCCCTGGTTAACTTGAGAAAGCAGGGTTTTCTTTTCCCTAATAAGACAAATGGTGGGGGGGGGAGGATATGCTTTCTTGGTCTCTAGCTTTAACACAAGGAAATCAGAGTGCATGATAATCAGGAAGATTTGGGTTGTTAATTGTTATTTCAATGTCTTGCATTTTTTACTACTTTAAAGAAGTCAAATTTCATCCAACTCTTTAAAAATACCTTAAAAAAAATGTTCTTCATTGAACAAATGCAAGATAAGCAACTATTATGACTCCTCTGCCTTGGATAGAAAGCAAGAATTTGAGCCAGGAAAAAAAGAAGAGTTAAATGTCATTTTGAATAGCTGAATATTCCTAAATCAGTAAAATGGCTAAGAAATATCCTCTTGTATACTTTTTTTCTTAATGATTGAGATGATCACAAAGTTAGTTGTTATTCATCCCAAAAATACTGCAATAAAGGTTATTAGCTACAAGAAATGAAGAGTGTCTATTTAAAAATTCAAAACCAGGGTGCCTGGGTGGCTCAGTCAGGTAAGGGTCTGACTCTTGGTTTTGGCTCAGGTCACGATCTCAGGGTCATGAGACTGAGCCCGGTGTTGGGCTCCACGCTGGGCATGGAGTCTGCTGGAGATTCTTTCTTTCAGGGTGGCTGGTTGGAGCAGTCAGTTGGGCATCAGACTCTTGGTTTCTGCTGGGGTTGTGATCTTGGGGTTGTGGGATCAAACCCTGTGTCAAGCTCTTCACTGGGCATGGAGACCCTCACTCCTTCTCCCTCTGCCTCTCCTCCCACCCTGCCCCCTGTTCTCTCCCTCTCTCTCTCTCAAATAATAAATAAATAAATCTTTAAAAAAAAAGATTCTCTCCCACTGTCCCTCCCCCAGCTCATGATTTTAAATAAATAAAAATTGTAAAACCAAAATTCCAGATAATCAATGGCCATTCAATTTCATCATAACCCCTGATAATTTAATGGGCCACTGCTGCTTCATTTGCCTCCCCCAAAATACAGCCATTTAGATGATCATGAGTCAAAAAAACAAAACAAAACAAAACAAACATGTGATATGTAATTGGCTATCTGTACATAACACGGAAAGCCAGAAAATATATAAACACACAGAATCGGGGTGTCTGAGTGGCTCAGTCAGTTGCGTGACCAACTGTTGGTTTCATCTTGGGTCGTGATCCCATGAGGGTCATGGGATCGAGCCCTGCACTGAGCCCTGCCTCGGACTCTGAGCTCAGTGCAGTGTCTGCTTGGGACTCTTTAAAATAAATAAATAAACAAATAGAATCAACCTGTTGAAATGAAAAGAGGTCATACAAATTAAATATGGTACCACTAAAATGATGTATGTTATCTAAATAGATGAAGCAAAAAGATCATAAGCAAATGCAACAAAATTTGTAAGAGCTGTAGTATCTCTGGGTTGCAGAATCACAATTTCTTAACTTCCATATATTCAGGTATTTTCAAATTTCCCACAGGAGAGTACAGAATTTGTAATGAAAATATTTAAAAAGAAAGGAAGGAAGGAAGGAAGGAAAGAAGAGTTGCAATCAAATAATCTACTACCCTAACTCACCGCAGGTAATAAACATAGTCTCTCACTAGGGTAGAGACCCAGGAATTGAGGAGGACTGTATGGTCATGGCAAGTGAACTCATTTTACCTTTGGGCCAAATCTGATTCTGCTTCATTTGCAATATATGGTCACATTGAGAAATATTAATAAAGCAAAATGTCTAACTTAATGATTCATGTGACAAACTAACAGCTAAGGAAATGTAGAGCTTTTTATATACAGTCAAACAGAATATTGTGTATCAAAACATGCATTTATTCATAGAACAAGTGGTAAATGGTCACTTCGCAAAAGTATTCTTCAAATCACTCCAGAATTTCTCTATAACGCAAAATATTGTAATATGATGTTTTCCAACTTACAGATGTCAAGAATTTTTCATGGAAACCGCCAAATAACAGTCATTGTAGTTGGCTTTGGTAATACTTCCAATGGATTTGTATGTACTAAATGGCAAGAGAAACCTATACTATTTGAAAAACAGTAGTGCAGATACATATGGCTCATTATTTGTGTATGTTCAAGGTTGGGACACATGTGAATTCAAGGACCATCTGCAAAAACTCTACCACACCAAGTGGTCTGTCCATCACTCCTGGTATTTAAAATATGGTACCACTTACAAGAAAACTCAGGCTGTGAGACTGGCGACTATCATGACTCCTCTGCCTTGGATAGAAAGTCAGAATTTGAGCCAGAAAAAAGAAGAGCCCTTTTAGGGATTTTATAGTGAAGGAAATAGGAAAGATTAGTTGAATAGCATCCATTTCTTATGGATATAACAATTTTTTTAATGGCAGGAAAGACTAGATAAATAGCACAAGCAAGATTAATTTTCCACTCAAGCTTGCCAAATTAGAACAATATAGTCAGATCAAGTTCATTGTAAGGACGATGTTTTCCAATACATGGCAGATTGGAAGACATTTTCTGTCTTTCATAGTAACACAAAGAAAGAAAATGACTTGTATCACATTAACGATATAGGTTAGACTGTGCAGTTAAGTTACTCTAAGAGGTTACATTATAGCTTTTTAAGGAAGAATCAGACACGTCCCAATACAGCTCCTCCACTTATTAAATTCTTTCATCTATGAAGTGTAGCTATGATATTCACCAGGAACTAGTATGGGGATTAAATGAGATAATATATATAGCATATACAGAATAGACAAACACTCAAGGCTTGCTACTTTAACTTGTTCTAAAAAAAAAAAAGTTCTTGAAACATAATGATAACAGAGATAGAGGAAGAATGTGTTTGAGATAGGCAGGTATGTGGTTAGCTGCCAAAATCATTCTCTGTGGGAACGATCTGGAAACTGCTAAGCAAGCCACATCTAGGGTCCTTTCATTTCCTTCTTTTCTCATTTCTGACATTGCTGCCATTGTGTCCACTAATTTGGCAAGGTTGCTTTGAATTATGACCTTCCTACTCCCACCATCTGTTTTCTTCTCCCATCTAAATAATGCATTGTCTAGTCTCATCTTTTCCCATTAATGTGATTTGATATGTACCTGTTAACTCTGCAAAGTGGGATTTCAAAAACTCTTCTCAATCATTCTTAAAATGGTGATTTACGTTCTGTCCCTGTAAAAAATTGGCCAACTATTCATTTCCTACAGAAGAAATAAAGTAGTAAGACTTAAATCTTGCTGGTAACCAGGGGATAATTTTATTATATCTAGCAAAATTTGACCTAAAAACTACTTTGTAAAGACTCATTAATGCTAGGGCCATTTGCTGTGTTTTGCCTTCAGAAAATGTATCCCATTTATTATCAAAAAACCCTGTATTTGTATATGTGAATATATGCATGTATATTTGTATATACATATATGTATGTTCACATATACATTTATGTAAATATAAGTATATACAAAAGGGAGGAAGAGAGAGAGAGAGAAAAGAACCTAGAAGGATTAATGGATTACTATCTAACAGAACTGGCAGTGAAAGTAAAGACAGGATACAGAGATAGAAGCTTTAAATTTTACGTTATCTAGTTATGTCATTTTAGATTTATAGAAAGCTCATATTACTTTTCGGGCTTTTAATTATTTAAAAAAAATCTGTTGCTTTAGTGCTTAAGAAAGACATTTTAAGACATTTCATTTAATTCTTTTAGGTCACTAGGGCACTTTTAAGTGCAATTTTAAAAATACACTAAGGTTTTACTTTGAGAAGAGAAAAAGATATTCAGAGAAGCCTCTGATCACTACATTTTTTTAATTAGAATTTTAAGAAGTCAAATGAATTACCAATATGTACTTTGAGCTCCTAACCACCAACAAGCACCTTGTTCAATCTTGGAGGAAAATGAAACTAAAACGATGTTTTCAAGGTCTTTATCACCTAGAAGAAGTGCTCATGAACAAAACCAAGAGAGAAGGGCAGCGACCGAACTTAAAATAATGATGGGAAATGCTTATAGGAGCTTTCAAGGATATGTAGCTCACTTGAGGGGGTTATATTAAGCACTGGGAGATTTAGGCTATTAAGAACAGAAGGGAACATTAACCTCTCTCTGCTTCACGTGAGGCTCAAGCTGGTTGGCCCTCAGCTCCCTCCCCTCCCAGTCACCTTGACTGAGTAACCTGACACTCCATCCAGTTCAGCTCACCACCATCATAGACTGGGCTGACGATGTGGGAGCTTGTAGAGGAGGGTGTGATTAACACCTAGATCATTCCTGCCTTCTTGGATAGCAGGTTGCTCTTCTGTCCCAATGGGAACAGAACATGTCATTTTAGCCATCCCTCCCACTACAAAAGCTTTGTAACCATCCTTAAGAGTTGCTGAAAAGACCGTTCCGAATAAGGCACAGACTAGGGGTAAGGATGACAGTGAGGATAGAAGAGACCCACAGAATGATGGAAAAGGACGTGCCTGTCCCTGGCACAGGGCAGGGACAAAGTGCTAGAGGGTTGTGGCCGATCTACCTTGGAGATAAAGCAAGTATAGATCCTACCTCACCCCCAATAACTGTCTTCCACATTTCTTGGCTCTTCCAAACATTTCTTTCCCAAGTTCCATTAAACTTTTTAAAAAGTTGGCAAAATGTTTCCAGAGTCTCTCAGGACCTATGATCCAAAAATGATACTGGCTTTATATATTCATTTAACCAGGAGTAATTAAAATAATTAAAATCACAGAATCTTACATTATTACATGTAATAATATAAAACATAAAATATTACAATCTTACATATTACTGTTAAGAGTATGAAGCATTCACTATGTGCTTAGTAACATGCTAAGCAATATATAAAATATATAAATAATAAAATAACTTAATCCTCACAATGACCACTTCACAAGGTATTACTATCCCCCTTGTTTAAAATATTTTATTCATTTATTTGAAAGAGAGAGACTGAGAGAGCATGCACATGAGCGCGGAGGGGGCAGCGGGAGAGGAAAAAGCAGACTCCCCACTGAGCGTGGAGCCTGACACAGGACTGGATCCCAGGATCCTGAGATCATGACCTGAGCCGGAAGTCAGATGCTTAACCAACTGAGCCATCCAGGCGCCCCTTATTATCCGCTTTTTAAGGATGAGAAAATTGAGATCAAGAGTGGTTAAGTCTTGTCTGGAGTCATATAACAAGAACATAGCAGAGAGAGAACCCAGACTCTAGAATGCCCCAAGCACCCCGACTCTACCTGCCATCCAAAGTAGGAAGCGTCCCTGTTGGTGTGGGCTTCTGAGCCCATCCTTGGAGTTCTGTAGTTTTCTTTATAGGGCTTCTGCCCATTTTCAGATAAGTTTACCAGAGAGAGATGTACAAATCCTCAGTTGAGGAAACGGTAAGGGTTTATGGGGACACAAGAGAAGATCTGAAGGGCAGGGGGAGATGCCTGTGTTTTGCTGGGAAGATCCAATACTATATGGAGGTGTCAGTCTTCCCTACAGTAATCCATGGAGTCACTGGGCAGCCATCAATCTTGGATACAACCATGACCAAAAATGACCCTGAAGCTCATCTAGAAAGGATGTGGGACAAGCCAAGAAGTTTCATAAATGAAAACTAATGAGGAAAAACTAGCCCCACATGGTATTAAACCATGTTAGGGAGTTTTAATAACTACAACCGTTCAAGACTGACACAAGAATAGACAGATTGACAGAGCAGACGCTACTGAAATATACTCATATAATGTAGGAAATTAGCGTATGATGAAAGCTGAATTTGAAAGCAAGGTGAAAGAATGTATTGAACGGTAAATGTCGTTAGGATAATTAACTATTTGGGATGGGGAAAGCAGGGGAGAAATCTGTGCAGATTGCCAACTCACTCCTAATCTCCCCCCCCCAAATATTGTTACTCAAAATTTTTAATTTTTAGAACACATATTCGTAGAACCAGAGGAAGGCTGGTCTTCTTGTCGTTGTTGTCATCTTATGCACACGTGCATAAGTAAAAGTGATCTCAGTGTGCAGTGTTGTAGTAATAAAGTAATGTAAATTCTAATAAGCCTTTGTGTTTTAATATGCCATATCTCACCCCACAGAAACCACCCAGCAAGTCAGGGGACAGCTGTCATTCACCCCATTTTAAAAAGGAGACTGAGAAGCATCTCAATGAGTGACTTGCTCAAGGTCACACCCCCTAATCAGAGGCAGAACCAGAGCTTGGACTCTAAATGAGATATGTTCACCTCATTTTGATGTGCTAGATACGTTTGTGAAACCAGCCATCTCAGATTTGGAAATCACTTTCCACTGTGACTTGTAGTCGTGTCCACGCTGCCTTTCCACCACCCTGGTTCCTGTCCCACCACCACAAACCCTGACAGTCACAGTTCCACCCACTCTAAACCCTGGACCACTGCACACACTGCTTTTTCCACCTCAGAAGTCTCATAATTCAGCAGCCCCCGGGTACTTCATACTCATGCTCTCCAACTCCCTAGGGTCCCCGAGCACTCCCTCCTCATAATCCTTCTCCATCCACTCTGTCTCCTTCCCTCTTTTATCGAAGTGTCTCTCTCCTTACACACCCAGTTCTGTGCACAGTACCACACCCCCCAACCAACCTCCGCTTTCTGTTAATGCAAGACAGATGCAAACCACATCATGTAATCTTATGTTTTCTAGAAGCCACATGTAAAAAGAGAAATTGGTAGGGACGCCTGGGTGGCTGAGTTGGTTGAGCGGCTGCATTCGGTTCAGGTCATGGTCCCAGCATCCTGGGATCGAGTCCCACATCTGGCTCCTTGTTCAGCGGGGAGCCTGCTTCTCTCTCTGCCTCTGTCTGCCTGTGCTCACTCTTTCTCTCTGACAAATAAATAAAATCTTTAAAAAAAATAAAAAATAAAAAAGAGAAATTGGTGAAACTATTGTTAATAATATAGTCTACTTGAACTGGATATATCTAAAATATTACCTCAATATATAATCAACACAAAAATTATTAATGACATAGTTTAAATTCTTTTTTTCATACAAATTTTGAAATCTGGGGTGTAGTTCACACATCTGTGTGGACTAGCCACATTTCAAGGGCTCAAGAGCCACAAGTGGATGGTGGCTACTGGCTATTGAATTGGACAGCACAGACCTAGGCTGTCATTCCAATGAAAATGGCTTCAATTACTGCTGGATAAAGAGATCAAGCGTGACTTTTTTTTAAAGATTTTATTAATTTATTTGACAGACAGACAGCACAAGTAGGGAGAGAGGCAGGCAGAGAGAGAGAAGAAGAAGCAGGCTTCCTGCTGAGCAGAGAGCCCGACTCAGGGGCTCCATCCCAGGACCCTGAGACCATGACCTGAGCTGAAGGCAGAGGCTTTAACCCACTGAGCCACCCACGCGCCCCATGCATGACTTTTTTAAAAATAACTTTGAATTATTCTTCTTCAACCAACACAAATTGCTCATGGTTAAGAATTTCCAAACCTTGTGATTTTAAGTATCTTTGGCATGTCAGGGGGATTTAAGTGAGTGAATCTTCACATTCAGGCTCTAAGATAAGTTATTGTTTTTTTAAACAGCACGTGTGGCATCATCTGTCTTCCTTTGCACATAATCATCCATACCTAGCTCCCATCTGCTTCTCCACTGTGAATTATCCTCCCTCTTCCCTGCAACCTGTGCAACATCTCCTTCTACAGATCATTGGGCTGAAGAAATGGAATGCCCAGAAGAAATATTTCGTATCCTCATCACTTCCATGCAAATATTAACCCATTCACACTTTCCAATCTGGCTTTAGAAGATCTTTGGTTACTGGTATATGACCAAGGGAAATCAAATTCAGATTCTAGAAAAGGCTCTGTATGCAGTGCTGCTTCAAAGTTTTTTTTTTTTTTTAATTTTATTTATTTGTTAGAGTGAGAGAGAGAGAGAGAGCACAGTCAGGCAAAGTGGCAGGCAGAGGCAGAGGGAGAAGCAGGCTCCCCGTGGAGCAAGGAACCCGATATGGGACTCGATCCCAGGATACTGGGATCATGACCCGAGCCGAAGGCAGACGCTCAACCAACTGAGCCACCCAGGCGACCCTCAAAGTTATTTTAAAACAGGCTCGTTGTTCACATTTACTTAAAATTCGACATACTCAAAAGCTATTATATATCCCACTTTGGTTTCTTTTTAAAAGAAATTGACCCAGTGATTCTCCACAAACACGAGCCACTCATTTTTTAATCCAAAGAATGCACTTCTCGCTTTAAAGAATAGGAGTAAAATTATGTTTTTGGTGCTTAACTATAGAAGCAGTCTAGTCACTGGAAAATGTGGACATGAGGTGCACACAGCTTAAGAAGTTAAATGGTTTTGGGGTGCCTTGGTGGTTCAGTGGGTTAAGCATCTGTCTTCAGCTCGGGTCATGACCCCAGCAGGATAGAGCCCTCCATCAGGCTCCTTGCTCAGTGGGAGGGCCTGCTTCTCTCTCTCCCTCTGCTGTTCCCTCTGTTTGTGCACACGCTTGCTCTCTCTCAAATAAATTAAAATATATTTTTTTAAAAAGTTAAATGGTTTTGAATTTGGAAACTAAGATGTAGTCACTTACTTTAATTACCCAATGATTTTTATATTCATGTTACAGTTTGCTTTCGAATTGCTCTGTTTGCCATCCTAGTAATGACAGGTCCGTCCCTTTTTCCCTAGGCTGTGAAATGTGGCATGTAGAACCCTGACCTGGGCAGTTACCAGACCTGGATTTCGATCCTCACTGCCAGTTGCCAGCCAGCTATATGACCTTGGGTGCAGACTAGTCACCCTGCTGGCTTCAGCCTCCAGGGCTATAAAAAGGAGGTTGACAGCAGAGTGCTTCCAGATCGCCATTCCTGACCGAAGCACTAATCTTCCTCTATTCCCATTATCCCTGAAACACGTGCCTCCTTATGCATCCCGTTCTTCTTAAATGAGAAGATGGCTGGCAGCACAGCAGTGAAACCGCAAGGAAAAACTGTTTAAAAAAAAAAAAATCCTAAAATGAGTCACCTTTCAAGAATTTATCATTGTCTGATGCCTGGGTGCTTGATCATGGAGCTGTATCAGTTCTTTCATTGAAACTTGCTCTAAGAACCTGGTAATTATTATGTACCGTTCTTGGGTGATGTTTACACTAGACACTCAACTCTTTTAAGATCCACTCTTAGGTATAAAATAAACAGAAGTGAGTTATGCATCAAACAGACATAAGCAGCCACATAAATTGTCCTTAGTGCAGCCTGGAGAAAAATTAGCTCAAAATCACAGAGAATTCTAATTAGGTCTTTGCACCAGCTTTCAATAAGTTAGAGAAGATAATTACAGCTCCCCAAACTTCCCACTTCACCTCCCCACGACCCTGCTGCCTAAATCTAGCCAGCTACAAGAATCACTCCCTACCCCTTAGGACCAGCTGCAGCAACACCCAGGAGAGCCTTCCCCGCAGCCTATATCCTCACCAAGGCTTAAGTCGGGGCAGGGGATGTGAGCTGTGGTCTCAACGGCTTCCGCCTGGCCCGACTTTTTCATGCTGCCATGTTCAATTAACATAGATTTCCTCTGCAACCCATGGCATCTTTTGGTCAGACTGGGAACACAGTTGCACACACCCACACACACACAGCCGGGGAAGCTGGACACAAGTCTAATTCAAGACCAAACTGCAAGTCAGAATTAAACAGCAAATCCAGAAAGCCCATATGTAAAACCGTACCAAGTCAGTTTTGAGTCAGAGTGAATAACAGTTTCCTTAGATGCACTTGGGCTTAATGGACATTTTAAACCCCTAAATCCGAGTGCTCGTCACTTCTCTAAAAGTTGAAGCGTTCCCCCTGTTTTGCAGACCCCACTAGTCAGAGACCTCAGCAATGATGTCGCCAAATAATCAGCGGCCGGACCAACAAGCGAACCGAGGGCTGACGAGCATAATCATAGCAGAAATGCTACCCGTAAGTGTCCTGGCGCCACGGCGTACCTGTCCTGACACCCCACCCCCAACTCCAAAGAATCGCCCGGAGTGTGGCTGGGGGCGGGGGATGTGGTGTCAAGTCCTGCAGCCCGCCCAGACGACAGTAACAGCCGTTAAGAGCAGGCCAGTCCCCTGGACACGATTAGCGATCGCAAACCGGATGGACGTGGGCGCAGAGCCAGGTCAAGGACAGCGGGTCCCACCAGGCAGCCATGTTCGCGGAACCCGGGTAGCAGGTGCGCTACCTCCCGGGAAGGTGCCAGGCCCACTCCACCACCAACGCTGCCACCACCGAGCGAGCTTCGAACCCCGGGAACAGCCCAAGAGGTGGGGGGGGGGGGGTCACAGGCACATACCCCAGCGGAGCAGCAACTTGGCTGCCAGTTAATGGAAACACAGGAAAAGCACCCGGAGGTCAGAGCAAAGGATGGGGCTGGGGTGCAGAGCGGGGAGACAGGGTCAAACCCGGCGGCAGTGCCCGCGCCTGGGGTGGGGCGTCCCTGTCCTGCGCCCCGTCAACCTACTAGCCCGAGTCATCCGCACCCGGCCCGAGGCCACCTCCCCATCCCCCCGGAGTCCCCAGCTTGCCCTGCCACCACCCGCCGGGTTTCAGCCCGGGGTCTGGCTACCCGCGGGTTTGAAGGGACAGGGGTCGGCAGCGAGGCACAGGGGACGACGATGGCGGACGCGGCTGAAACGCTCGAGGAGAAGCGGCGGCGGACGCCCCGCGCTCCCAGCCGTGCCCGCCGCGGCTCACCTGCCCGGCGGCGGGCTGCGGGCTCGGCTCTGCGGTGCTGATGCTGCGGCCGCCGAGGGTGCGGGTGCTGCCGTGGCGGCGATTACTGCGGCGACATCGGCGGCTGCAGCTGCAGTGGCGGAGGCGACCGTCGGGCGCTTCCCCCTCCTCAGACTCTCGGCGCTCGGGCCCGCCGCCCCCTGCGCACGGCTGGCCCGGATCACGTGACCGCGGGGCCCACCCCCGCCTCCCCCACCCGGGCCCCGGGGCCGCGCCGCACCCGCCGCGTCTGGGCGCCGGGGCTGCAGCGCCTCGCTCGGGCGGTAGGGGAGGGTGCCTGGGAGCAGGGGAGCGGCTGAGAAGGCGGCTGTCGCCGCAGAAAGTGGCTTGCTCTTGGCTCGATTTCTAGTTCTTGGTCACGGCCGGGATTTCTGCCCTCTCGAAAGCGAGAACTCGGGCTTTACGGAGCCAGGCCGCACTCCCGCCGCGCGCACTCCCGAACTCCGCAGTGGGGTTGCTACGTGCGGCCTCAGTGCCTAAGCAAAATTTCCCCGCGGGAAAAACGTGTCCTGTACGTCGTGGATTCCCAGGTCCAAGCCGACTCCCTGGTTTTAAAGGTGCTGTCCTGCACCATGTTGCTAAGAGGGACCCTATGCTGGGTATTTGGACATTGAAGCCCAAAGAGGTTAAGAACTTCGCCCAAGATTACACAGCAAATAGCAAAGCCAAGATTCCATACCTTGGGTTAAGAAATACGCAGACAGGTGACAGGTGTGTTGATGCTGGCATCAAGTTCATTAATCGGGACATGACCATCTGTTACCAGATCACAGATTCTACCTCTAACAAACTGAGGAGAAAAGCCCAACTCAAAGGATATGAAGAGGTAGTTCACAAGAAAACAAACTCAGTACCACTCAGGCACATGAAAAGATATTCGGGTTCACTTAGCTGTTAATCAAATATACAAGGTAGCATTTTCCATCTATCAGATTAGCAAAAGTAAAAAATTTTATAGCCTCCACAGGGGACAATTTTGCATTATGTCCCCAAATAACAAATACATATATAATCTTTGATCCACGGATTCCACTTCTGTAATTTATCCTATGTATATACTGATAGAGGTGTGAAGTGATGTGAGTACAAGGTCATCCATTGCTGCATTATTTGTGCTAACGAAGACTGGAAGCCAATGTCCATCAATAAAGGACCATTAAGGAGTGCCTGGGTGGCTCAGTCGTTAAGCGTCTGCCTCTGGCTCAGGTCATGATCCCAGTGCCCTGGGATGGAGCCCCATATCCCCTTGTCAAGGAGCCTGCTTCTCCCTCTCCAGCTTCCCTGTACTTGTGTTCCCTCTCTTGCTATCTCTGTCATAAATAAATAAAAATCTTTAAAAGCATAAAAAAGTAGTAATAAAAAATAAAGAACCATTAAATATATTGCAACATATCAATACAATGGAATGTTATCCACCTATAAAAATTTTAAAATGGGGAAGCTCTATCTCGGTGTACTGATATGAAAAATTCCCAACCCATACTAAGGGAGGTGAGGGGACAGAATCCTGTGTGTGTTACCATTTGTGGAGAAAAAAATAAGACCATACTCATATTTGCAAATGCATGGCATATCTTTGGAAGAATACAGAAGAAACTGTAATAATAGATGGCACCAGGAAGGAGAATTGGGTGACAGAATTCAGGGGAGGGAAGGAGACTTTTCTTTCATGTCTTTTGAATGTTACCCCTGTGCTTGTGGTTTGCCACATGAGTGAATGGACAGTAGGAGAAGACTGAGGGGATCAGTGGAATACTGCAGGAAGGAGCAGTGGTCAGACACTCTTTGAGCACAAAAGGACCGTATTGTGCAAATAGACCAACCATGGAAACCGTCCTTTTACTTTTAACCTATTTCTCCCTTTATGTTAGTGTAGGTCTTTGGTTTTCTGTTTTGTTTTTGTTTTTGTTTTGACACAGAAAGAGAGATCGATCACAAGTAGGCAGAGAGAGAGGGAGAAGCAGTCTCCCCACTGAGCAGGGAGCCCAATGCGGGGGCTCGATCCCAGGACCCTGAGATCATGACCTGAGCCGAAGGCAGAGGCTTAACCCACTGAGCCACTCAGGTGTCTGTTGTCTTTTTTTAAAAAAACCAAATATAATTGGATCCTGCTTTTCATTCAGACACTCTTTGTGTTTTAGTTAGAGTGTTTAGAGCAGCAGCTCTTAACATTTGCCAATGTCTAGAGATAGCTTTGGTTGTCAAAATGGCAGAGGTAGGGGAGGTCTCTCCTGGTACCTAGTGCACGGAGGCGAGGGACGCTATTAACACACTAGGACACAAAGCCCAGCCTCCCACACCAAGAATTATCTGGCCCTCAATGTCAATAGTTCTGACATTGAGAAACTCTGGTTCAAACCATTGATTTTTAATGGAAATATCAACATGGTGGGTTATAAATATAACATCTTGATGCTTCCATTTGTTCCATCCGTTCTTTGCTTCTCTGTCTCTTTTTCACTTTTTATTTGCCTTCTTTTGAAAAATTGAGGGGTTTTTTAGTACTGCATTTTATATCCATTGTAGATTTATTAATCATACTGGGTGTTTTACTTTGGATAACTCTAGGATTTACAATATGCTTCTTAAATCTAGCACTATCTACTGTCAAATAATATAATTTCAGGTATAGGGGCGCGTGGGTGGCTCAGTGGGTTAAAGCCTCTACCTTCAGCTCAGATCCCAGGGTCCTAGAATTGAGCCCCGCATCGGACTCTGCTCAGCAGGGAGCTTGCTTCCTCCTCTCTCTCTCTCTGCCTGCCTCTCTGCCTACTTGTGATCTCTGTCTGTCAAATAAATAAATAAAATCTTAAAAAAAAAAAAAAGGATGTGCTTGGCCCATTTAAGGCTTGTTTATAAACTATTTAAGACAGGTCTAGGGTAGCTTTAACTCTACGGCTACTTCAGCCCTTCAACTAAGGTATGACTCACATAGGGGCTCTAATAAATGCTCCATGGGATCCATAAAGTGATCCCAGCTGGTAGAAACGTGAACAAGTCCCAGTTTTGTGTGAGATCTGAAGGTTGTGGAGGCCCAGTTCCCAGTGGTTATTCTTTCCTCAACCTTGTGGAGATCCCTCTGCTGCAAGCATAGACTGGTATTCAATCAATGACTAAAATGCAGATTTCTGAATTTCTTTTCCAGTTAGTTTTCTGCAGAACTCTGTCCCACAAACTCTAACTGCTTTGACCTTCCTGAACTCTGATCTCCGTTTCCTCAGCCCCACAAGACAACTGGGCTTTGTTTTGTTTCCCTTCTCTTTGCTGTGTGTGGTTCAGGAATTGCCTCCAAGCAGAAAGCTGAGGTAATTGTAGGTCTCATCTCATTGTTTCCTTTCTCTTGAGAAACAGTCCTGTTATGCCTGCTGTCCAGTGTCTGACCCAAGTTGTCTCGTGTACTTCATTCCAGGTGTCTAGTTGCTTACAATAGGACAGCAAGTCTCATAGCAATTTTCCCTCATGGCTAGCTTTGGAAGTCTAGGAACACTGATCTTACTGCCTGTAAGGAACCAAATGTACTGATATAGAATCAACTAGGCCCATTATTTTATAAACTATAAATGCATAGTTTACTTATAGAAGTTCTTCAACATGCCTAATTTAACAAGAGTCATTTATGGAACACCTGTACCAGGAACTGCATTTTTGCTACAAAGATGTAAAAGGTATATCATAGGCTGTCCTCTCAGAAGACAGAGGCAAGCGAGGAAATTAATTAAGTATAAAGGTAATATATGCATATATGCTATGTTCCTGTCAGAGTGACCTAAGAGTTCTGCACAGATAAATCTGTTGATCTAGCGTACTGGGAACTGTGAACAAATGTGAAAGATGATCATAAATGAGGGTTATCCAAACAGAGGCCATTAAAAAAAAATTATTGATGACAATGTTGCCTTGTTCATTTTTTTTTTAAAGCAGAACTGCTGTCTAAAGAACTCTAGCCTGGGCAATGATTATGAGGAGCCGAAGTACATGAGTAATTGAGAAATGCCTTTAACACATTACTCATGGAGATATTTTCCACTTAGTGCTTCTTTTAGTGTATAATTGCAGCAGGGAGAAAAAGATCTGTCACTGGGCAGATCTCATGGGGATGAACAACAGACAGTATTATGTGAATGAGACACTCACAAATGGGTAAGAAAGCCTGTGTAATTGCTTTGTATGTAATCTTATGAGAACCGAAGAAGCTGAGAGAAAAGCCATGAAAAAAGGAGAAAGAAAAGCACCAGTTAAGATTAGTCAGCCACCTGCCTTAATCCTATGACAACCATCTTTAAGAGGTTAGTGTTCTGAATTTGGTTACCATAGAAACAAACCTTTAGAATGCCCTTAAATCAATTTACAGAATTACTGCCCATATTGAGTATAGGCAACCCCAAGAGACTTTAAGTATTAAAATCTATTTTAAAATTATTTTTAGAATTTAAATGATCCATCAAGCCTTTTAAATATGTAATTAGATAGCCAAAATGGTTTACTATATGAATTTCTCAGATTGTCAGTTTTTCTTTACTGTGAATATAAAGAAAGAATTGAGCTTTAAGAATTATTAGGAAATTTCTAGAATAGGCAAATAGATAAAGTAGTTTGGTAGTTGCTTAAGGAGTTGGGGAAAGGGGGGGATTTCTTTTTAGTAAAAAAAAGTTCTAAAATTAATTGTGATGGGAACTCCTGGGGGGCTCAGTTGGTAAATGTCCAACTCTTGATCTCAACTCAGGTCTTGAACTCAGGGTCGTTGAGTTCAAGCCCTGAGCTGGGCTCCATGCTGGGCATGGAGTCTACTTAAAAAAATTTTTGTAAAATTAATTGTGATGGTTGCACAATCCCGAGAACACTAACATTTATTGAACTGTAAAAAAAATTACTGTTACATATTAATTTTAAATTTTAAAAAGTACCCTACCTAAAAAAAAAAAAAAAAAAAAAAAAAAAAAAAAGACAACCATTGCACATTGCCCAGCTCAGAAGAAATAGGTCAATGACAGAGAGTGAATACTTTTGAAGAATTATTGCCATAGTAATAACATGTTAGGAACAAGGAGTCCAAGGAGCAGAGTTGATTTACTGTTCAGTCTTAATGAGAGTAAGAATCAGTTAACTTAGTAGGCTGCCTAATTTTCTTAAAAATTATAACACAAAACAGAAAACCTTGAATACTCATGCATGTGGAAAGAAAAACAAAGGCACATGACACCTCATAAAAGATTATTTATCTTATAAAATTTAGCCAAGGGGCGCCTGGGTGACTCAGTGAAATAAAGCCTTTGCCTTCGGCTCAGGTCATGGTCTCAGGGTCCTGTGATCGAGCCCCGCATCCGGCTCTCTCCTCAGCAGGGAGCCTGCTTCCTCCTCTCTCTCTGCCTGCCTCTCTGCCTACTTGTGATCTTTTTCTGTCAAATAAATAAATAAAATTTAGCCAATACAATATGTGGAAAAACAGGAGAGAACAATTATGCTGTGGGGAAATTTGACAATTGAAATAGGATTTCATGGAAAGATCCTTTTTAGTTCTTCCCTATTTTCCTGCAAGTAAAATGTTTCTTATTTTAAGGCAAATTTCCTGTATTTATACTAGTCCTCTTCTTAGTTATTCTAGACAAGTATATTACCCATTTAATTTAGCTCCTAACTTAAGAGCTACTTAAAAAAATCTAGACTGTCTCAAGAAAATGTGGTCTGTACAAAATAACTGCCACAGCAATTTAAGGAGATATGATCATAACAAGAAAAAAACCACCAGTATGTGGTTGAATGTCATAATACCTAGTCTCCTGCCCAGAGGTAAAATTATAATCAGTTATATTGACATAAAACACACTCGGGCAGAGGAAGTCCAACAAATGAATGAGAAAGTGCTCTAAGAAATTGGAATTAAGGTCCAAAGGGTCTCTTTACCCTTACTTCATCATGTGTGGCCCTGTTCCTACTGCAACTGTTTATTGGACAGGAAATTAATTTTAACCTATAGCAGTGTGGAATTTTAAATTAAAGAAATGACTTGTAAATTCCCAGAAATCCCCAAGTGGGATATAATTTAGCTGTTACTACAGACCAAGGGGACAGCATTCACTTTAGATTTTTAGAGTAAAACCTCAGCAAATATCTCATGCAATTTGTGTTTAGATCATAAAATAAAATTAATGTGAGTCTAGCTCCTAGGCACTTAGATTGGCTTTGTAAATGATCAGCTGACTCGTACTCACCGAAGTCATCCATTTTATGCCAGAGGCTTTATTAGCGGTACAAGAACACGGAGCACTGGTAAACAAAAGAATCCATGGAGAGTACGCTAGGTGTTACAGATCTCTCGAATCTTCCAAATGTTTGTATTTGTTTCTTTTCCTCAACAATGACCTATGTATATCAAAATGAGTCACTTCATCACTTTAGTAAACCAAAGCTGAAGGGATTAAAAAAATTACTGTTGGTTTTACATGGAGAACTATTAGGAATTATAAGAGAAATATAGAAATGTAGGCAAAGCACAGAAAGATTCCAAGCTGACCAAATGGAATTTTAGCTGCATGGTCAAGGCAAGTCTTCAGAGAGGGGAAATCATGTACTAGAGAGAGCATGTCAATGACTATCTTTAATACAAAACTATATACATACATAAACATATATGTATGTATACATATATAATTTATTTATATGTATATATTATACACAGGACAAAGTTTATACACTACACCTAAACACACATACATATACATATATTTATGTTTTTAAGAGGTTAGTTTTATTTTTTCCTATATCTCTTGACCATATATATTCTTCTTAAGGGATAGGCTATAGATAATTCTGAAAAAATAATATAGAACAATAATTTGGAAAGTCTGGGACTCTTTCTTCTAGTAGGAAAGATGTTCACAAAAACATATTTACTGATGATCTAACTTTTTGCTGTAAGAATTCAGAGTCATAAAAATATTCTAACTCTGGAGGAAATACTATCTCCACACAAGTTAACCTTTGGACTGTATGTTCAGTTTTAGGCACAATTAGTTGCCCCAGTGACCAACATTTTACAGAAGACCAAAAAAGAAAAAAAAAAAAAAGACTATTAAGAGAAAAATATCAGAGACTATATATTCAAGGGCAGGGAAATAGTTAATCGTCCCTCAAATTAAGATTCTTAGGCCACCAGTATCAGTATTATCTAGCAAGTGGGTTAAAATGCAGATTCATGGACCCAATCTAAGGATTAATCAGAACCTCTGGGGAAAGGGTTTAGGAATCTGGCTTTTTAACACATATTCCATGCAATTCTGGTGTACACTAAATTTGAATGACTGCTACATTTCCGCAACATTTGGGAACCAAAGCATACCTCTCCTTGTATTTACACATATTCCATGCAATTCTGGTGTACACTAAATTTGAATGACTGCTACATTTCCGCAACATTTGGGAACCAAAGCATACCTCTCCTTGTATTTGAGGGTAGAACTATGAAACCAAGGTTTGTAAGGGTCTTTCTCTGCTGTCAGCCTGGAGCTGGAGATATCAGAGGCAGGGCTAAAAGCAAAGGCAAAACAATATTTTTTTTCCAGATTTTTAAATTTAGAGCAAGAATGCAAGAGCATGGGGTGGAGGTGAAGGAGGCAGAGGGAGAGAATCTCAAGCTGACTCCCCACTGAGCAGGGAGCCCCAAGACCCAGGACTCGATCCAGAGATCTTGACCTGAGCCGAAATCAAGAGTCTGACACTTAAGACACCCCGAGCCCCAAAGCAAAACAATTTTTTTAAAAGATTTTATTTATTTATTTGTCAGAGAGAGAGACAGAGAGCACAAGCAGGGGAGTGGCAGGCAGAGCAGGCAGAGGGAGAAGCAGGTTCCCTAATGAGCAAGTAACGTGATGCGGGACTTGATCCCAGGACCCTGAGATCATGACCTGAGCCAAAAGCAGCCGCTTAACCAAATGAGCCACTCAGGTATTCCCAAAACAGTATTTTAAAGGCAGAAAAGAATTTACTTTCCAAGAAAGACTCCAAAACCAGATGTAAGAATGTATGGATTTCATTATACTAAAGGGATTATGCAAAGCTTACTAAAAAGAATGCTACAGATATTAAGAGAAGTACTATAATTTTTATGTTTTCAAATGGGCATATGAATGTATAATCATGCTTGACATTTTAGATTTCAATTAAAAAAAAAGTGGGGAAGAAACGAAAACAAAACAAAATAACCCTTTTGATCAAGTGCTTCTGCATCTCTTGAAAATAAGTTCCTTGTTATTTTTTCTCAGGGTAACTATTACAATAATTTATTTTTTTTAGTAGAAAGGTGAGAGACTTTCCCATAACACTCCACCAAGTCCCTTCTCCTCTTGCAATTTCCAAACAACACTGAGAAATCACCCATACACTCAATTCAGTGGGGACAGATAGCATGCTGAAATCTAAGAGCATTATAGATGTACAGAATATCCTATAAATCATGAATGAGTACAAATTCTTTTCCACAAGTGAAGATTCAAATGGCTAATTCCCCATCTAAATCAGAAATCATTTTCTTATTATTTTTATGGCAACCCAGCATTTCATTTAATTACATAATATATTTTTATAGTGCTCATTTACTCTCTGGGCATTAATCATAATGTCCATCTCTGACAAAATAAAATCCCAAACCAAAACAATAGTGATAACTACCACCAAAACCGAACAACTAAACAAAACCCAACACACACACTTTCTCCAGTAACAAACATTCACTAATAACTACTGCCTATAATGCTCAATATTAAATGCTTATTTCAAAACTATTTATTTATTTTTTTTTAAAAGATTTTATTTGTTTATTTGACAGAGAGAGAGGGATCACAAGTAGGCAGAGATGCAGGCGGGGGTTGGGGGGGTGAGCAGGCTCCTTGCTGAGCAGAGAGCCCGAGGTGGGGCTTGATCCCAGGACCCTGAGATCATGACCTGAGCCAAAAGTAGAGGCTCAACCCACTGAGCCACCCAGGCGCCTCTATTTCAAAACAATTTAAAAGGAAACACAGCTTTCCTTATAAATATATCTAAACAGAATAAATAATCAGAGGCACATTCAAAGTGTCACCCTCTCCTAAATAACTTGTCCATCCTCCCCATCTAGTTTCAACATAAAAAGCAAAGGAAACCGTCAAGAAAACAAAGAGGCAACCCACAGAATGGGAGAAGATATTTGCAAATATCTTCAGATATTTGCTACAGAAAAAGGGCTGATATCCAAGATCTATAAAGAACTTCTCAAACTCAACACCCAAAGAGCAGATAACCAAGTCAAAAAAATGGGCAGACATGAGCAGACACTTCTCCAAAGACATACAAATGGATAGGAGACACGTGAAAAAACGTTCATCATCATTAGCCATCAGGGAAATTCAAATCAAAACTACACTGAGATACCACCTTACACCAGTCTGAATGGCAAAATTCAACAGGGCAAGAAACAACAAATGTTGGAAAAATTGTAGAGAAAAGGGAACCCTCTTAAGCTATTGGTGGGAATGCAAATTGGTGCAGCCACTTTGGAAAAAAAAATGTGGAATTTTCTCAAAAAATTAAAAATAGAGCTACCCTATTACCCAGCAATTGTACTGCTGGTTATTTACTCCAAAGATACAGATGTAGTGAAAAGAAGGGCCATATGCATCCCTATGTTCATAGCAGCAGTGTCCACAATAGCCAAAATGTGGAAAGAGTCAAGATGCCCTTCAACAGATGAATGGATAAAGATGTGGTCCACATACACAATGGAATGTTACTCAGCCATCAGAAAGGATGAATTCCCAACTTTTGCATCAATGTGGATGGGACTGGAGGAGACTTTGCTAAGTGAAATAAGTCAAACAGAGAAAGTCAATTATCATACGATTTCACTTATTTGTGGAACATATGGAATAGCATGGAGGACATTAGGAGAAGGGGAAAATGAAGAGGGAGAAATCAGAGTGGGAGACAAACCATGAGAGACTATGGACTCTAGGAAACAACCTGAAGATTTCAGAGGTGGGTGGCTGGGGGGCAGGGGGCTGGTTGAGTCTAATGATGGATATTAAGGAGGGCACAGATTGCATGGAGCACGCTAACAATGAATCATGGAACACTACATCAAAAACTAATGATGTACTGTATGGTGACTAACATAACACAATTAAAAAACAACAACAACAACAAAAAAAAACCCTAGAATAATAGTTAGGAACATCAGTAAAGCTGCTGAGGAAACAGGTACTTGAAGAATTTTTCACAAAACCAATTATTCCCCAAATAAAGTTTATTTTGAAAATATAACATAGTCATATAAATTTAAATAGGACACATCTAGCAATATTAATGAGTCAAATTATATTACAAGTGAGGTTGCCGTTCATGTCTGATTATTCTGGTGAATGGAAAGACATAAAGTTGCAGCTAAACCAAAGGCAGATACTTAAAAGCATCATAACTTATTTGTATGTTTTCATTTCATACTTGTGACTACATATTTAGATGGGAATAAATGTAAATTCACATGAGATAAAGAAATATGCTGCCCAAATAAACAAAATTATTTTTACTTTTCCTACTCAACCAATAATGTCTATACAAGGTAGCACCCCATGACAAGCTCGTTCCTTTCCAATGAACACAGCATAAGGCTTTCAGTACTGTGGTTCCTAACTCCTCCAGGTGGGAGTAAAACAGCAGTGACAATTTAAGAGTTTTCTACATATAGCTGATTTCATCAGAAAAAGGTGTTATATATGCTCTTCCCAAGACCTTTATGTTTTAGTGAGGAAAATGCAATATACAACTAGTGAAAATAGCCTGTATATGATATAATAATTATTTATAATTCTCTAAAAAAACAAACAAACAAATAAACAAAAAAACTAGAGGTAAACAAGAATGAAAGAACTAAGACACATATCTCGACCCTCTCACAGTACAGGGTTTTTGAGGCAATTCAGTGCTAACCCCAACAATGAAACCAGAGCCAGTTCTAGATTAGAGGGAGAATTCAAAAGCACCCCCAACAGCCAGTAAACCATCTTCAAAGGATAAGGACCCAAAGACAAAAAACAGCACTGACTGTTGGGAGTACAAATTGAAGAGAAAATGAGGCCCAGTGAAGTCAAAGGAGGGCAATATAAGATACTGAACTTGGGGACTGCAATCTTGTTGCACAAGTTAGCTGTTGACCTCAGGCAAAACAATCGATCTCCTCGAAGAATAACTTCCTCATCTATTAAATAGGTACACTAAGATCCACCAGCTTTGTTCATAGGCTTCAGAACAACTAAAATCAAAGACAACAATACACTTGAGATCACTTTATAAATAATAAAGAACTATTCTTAGTAAATGAAGATTTGGAGGCTTTTTCAAATAAGAATAAAAGCTAATTTCAGGTAAAATTAGAAAATCATCCATTTTTTGACCCAGGACAGATTTCTATGCAATAGTAGCTGCTGTGGGAGTGTGTCATATTTTGATAAGCAGAAATGGGAAATATCATGAGGGAAATAAGTTTCCCTCATGATATAATGTTATTGTAGTATAATACACTAGATACAGATTTTATTCATTAATAAATCAGGAAAGGTCATTGGCTAGACTTAAAAACTAAACACTAACTAAACACACTCTTCCCCAGTTACAAAATTTTGACACATTACTACAAAGAACCAGACATAAATAATTTGTCCTATCAACCATTATAGGTTATTAGTCTCTAGGAATGGAACCTTATACAGCTAAGTCCTGGGTAGAAGGTTTCAATGTATACATATTTATAAGTCATTAACTTTGTTACTCACTTCAGCATTGCACATCTCCTCAGTAGAGCAGTAACTACTAACAAGGCCAGCTCAACAACCATTTCCTCTTTGCTTAAGCAGACTCAAAGGCAGTCACAGACACACTGTTTCATTATAACATGAAAATAGTAAGCCCTAGATATTGCACATGGCTTTTCAAATGTTAGTGTCTAACTTGGAGAAAATAGAGGGAAGTAGATAGGGGGAGCTAATTCGTGCTACAACCCGGTCTTATGTTGGACATGCTCCCAGCTGCACTATTTTAAAATTACAAGTAAAGAGGTAAAAGAGAAGGCTTCATGTGTGGAAGTGGAAAATGGTCCAGAAGTCTTCTATTAAAGACAAATTAATTTTTTCTTCCTAATAACTCACCAGAAAGAAATGGGCACTTAGGAATCTTAAGGGCTTCTTCGAATAATAGTCAGAAAAATACATAAAAATAAAAAATAGAACAAGAACAGCACATTATATAAAAGTAAGACTTTTTTTTTTTTTTTAAATGGTTGTCCTGTCTTTACGGATGCATGTCATATAAAATGGGCACATGTATCTCTATAACTCATCATGTTTATATGTAAATTCTCTGGCAGATATAAATCCATCTTTGTCTTCATCTTCTTTATCAAAAATATCCTCCACCAAAACATCATGATGACTTTCATTTACCACGGCACCATGCTTTTCAAACTCCTTCTTTAAATACACTTTCACCTACAAAATAATGGGTCTCATTAATAATTCTAATTCATAAGATACCCACATCAAGCCAGTTAATATCACAGAGTGGACTGGTAGTTCATTTGATTATATATAGCAATGACTAAACAGCTACCATATATTTCTAATGACAATAAAAGAATTATAAGGAATTTTCTCCCATTAAAAACTGTTGCTATACTGTTACAGTAGAGACACAGAATATTGCTCAGAGGCAAAGATAAGGCTTATATTATCTGAAAAACACCCGGTGAAAGCATATTATCTATTCTTAATTGGAGTCTAAATAAAGCCAAGCATTTGAAAGGCTGTGGTCTTCCACTCCATTGAATTTTCCAGATCTCATTTTCTAACTAGGGTCAGAATTACAGATATTTCTACTAAAATAAGATTAAAGGATGACATTTTTTAAAGTTATTTTTTAGAATTAAAATTTTTTTTTTATTTACAAAAAATCCAGTATAACATACAGTATTACATTAGTTTCAGATGTACAATATAGTGAGTGAGTCAATACTTCTATACATCACTCAGTGCCCATCATGGTAAGTGTATTTTTAACCCCCTTCAGTTATTTCACCCATCCCCCACCTGCCTCTCCCCTCTCCTAACAGCATTTTTAATTTAAGTAAGTGTTTGCTAATAGTACATGCTGTGGACCTGAGTAGGATCAGGCCTTATGACCTTCCAATCTCGGAAATTAAAGCAAAATCCAGCCTTATGAGTGCTTAGATTAAAATTTTCCACTCTCGTTCAGACATGTAAGGATAAAAACATAATGCTGCTCTTAATTACTCACTAGATACACCATAATGCAGTTCAACCTGCATTTTCATTTCTCATCAGATCTCTAGGACTCCTTCTGTTAGATAAGTAATTTCAAATCCTTTCCCCCCTTACGGCCAACATATAAACATATGACATACATTTACTTTTAAGATTCGGGAGATTTAATGAAGTTGCAAAAAAAAAAAAAAAAAAAGAGTAAAGCTACATGGATTAATATAGAATATATCTCTAGGATTCACTGCAAATAAAGCAAGATGCCAAATATTATGTATATCATGCTACTTTTTGTGTAAGAAAAGGGGAAATAGGAAAATGTATTCATGTTTGTTTATAGTTGCATAAACACTAGAAAGATACATTAGAACCCAATAAAACTGCATGCACAAGGGGAAAGATCACACAATAGAATAGGATGTGGGTGGGAGAAAGACTTCCTATTAAACACCTTTTTTAACTGGATTGATTTTTTTTGAACCATGTGAAGGTGTTGTATATTTAAGATTTTTTTCACCTTTTTTTTTACTAAATTTTTAAATTTTTTAATAAACATACAACGTATTTTTAGCCCCAGGGGTACAGGTCTGTGAATCGCCAGGTTTACACACTTCACAGCATATTTAAGATTTTTTTTTAATGAAAGGTAATTAAAATTGATCTTGGACAGAAAACAGTCCTATGACTGGTAATAATATGACGTGTTATAAATTGAGTTACTGTAGCTCATGACTCTGTGAGTTCCTAACAACTGTACTTATTTAAGACTTAATCATTTCCTGGCCATTAGAGTGAAATTGATCAAAACATAAAAAGGCACTTGATTTCTGGCCAGACAAGGGAAGATGGAGAACATGGGCAAGCAGAAAAACACAGAGCAGATATCTACCTCCACTTCTTTCCCCACAGCTGCCAGACCAAGACAGGTAGTGTAAAAATGGTTGCAAAAGCCCAAATAAATGTTAGAAGACTTCTTGCTTTCTCCTTACTCAGATATCAGGATTAAGAGGGGGCTGAGAAAGGTCTGGTTCTTCCAGGTGTGAACCAGAACAAAACAGCATGTGGGTTGTTTGCGGTTAATTGCTAGGAAATTACAAGTACATTTAACAGCCAGTTTATAGTTCTAAACAGAAACCATCAACATGAGATATTTCTCATGACATCTATGTTTCTTATATAGCAATTCCAAAATGGGAATTGTCTTAGCAAAATGGATCTTTCAAAAACTCAGGGTGAGGGCAAGATACAGTGAAACTTAAATATGGTGCGGATGAGGGGGGGCGGGGGCAAAAGAATGAATGATGTTTCCTAAGTCTCAATATATTTCTCTCCAAAACAAGGATTTCCTATTTAAAAAAAAAAAAAAAAAAAGCCAACATTCAAAGCATTAGTATTTTTAAAACGCTTATAAATATTTTATCCAAGTAAAAATAAATTTTCACTAAAAATATATTTTTTAAAAAGTGAGAGGAAAGAAACAAAGAAAGAAAGGAATATGAGGAAGGAAAGATCACCTCAGCTTTAGAGAGTTTCCAGTCATCATTAAGATCCATTTCTTGGAATGACTCATGGGATCTTGGTCCATTTCGAATCTCCAGGAGATCGATGTTGAATATCAGTGTACTCTCTGGGGGAATTTTACCTGACATAAGAGAGGGAGGTTAACTTTTATTTAAACAATCTCAGAGTTTTTATGACAGAAAACTTATGACACTGAAAAATATTCTCTTGATTGAATTAAATGAAGAGCCTTCCTAACATTATCACACATAAATTATTTTATAATTATATTTTACTCAAGTAAATAGAATAGAGAAGGAATAATCCAAAGTAGTAGATCAAAAGCAGTCTGTTTCTGACTTTGCAATTACAAATTGTGTTGTGCACACAAGCATACACATACATATAGATATACCCAGTGGCCTGGTATTGTTTCAAATATAATTAATATATTACGTATTACATGCAAGAATGACTTAAAGGGCTTTAGATAATTCAGAGTTATAATTATAGTACAAGTGATTTACTAATTTGGGGGTCACCTAAAGTCCTGACCTAGAATATACAGTCCTGCCATTTTGACCACTGGGAGGCAGTATCGAGCTGAGTGAGAACTGGAGTCACACTAGCTGGCATTAAAGCCTACTCCTGCCCTGGTTTAAGCCTATTTCCTCATCTGAAAAATGCAGAATCTGTCGGGAGGATGAAGGAAGATAAATCCATGAAAAATATTTAGCATAATACTCGATAAATAGTGAACTGTCAGTATATAATAATAAGACAGAATTCTCCTACAGGCTTAAAAACAATACAGAAAGTTTCAACAATTTCAGAAAGTTAGGCAACACCCCCTCTGATATAGAACATTATACCTATTTTGAAAAAATTTCATTAGAGAAGAAATTAAAACAAATTTCTGAGAAGGGAGATAAAAATCTTTAAAAATGAAAAGAGCTTTGTTAAAGTCCCAGGGACCTTAAAAAAAAACTTTCTGGGAAATACAATTTTTTTTCAACTTATTTCCTTATAACTATATTTAACATACAGGTCTGGGTAAACATTACAAATATTTCTTAGTCCCCCTCCACCCACCCACCCAAATCCCACATATTTTTATGAAAGATCATTTGTTAAGTATTAAAAAGAACAAACTTACACTGTGTGCCCAAGCTTACCATTCCAGATCTAGACAGAGAAGGGGCATATACTAGGTCGTTGAAAAAACTGGTGTCTTTCCAGAGGCATGCAAACGTGGTACCAAAGGACTACAAAATTAGTGTTAAAAACATATTAGCACAGTTAGTTTCACGGCTCTCAGTTTGGAGGAAATGACTCAAATTTAGATCTCTACCTGTTATAAAGTAAAATTGAGTTAAAGACAGTATGGAGAAAGAATAACGGACTAATACTACCTCTACATTAAAGGTGAGACAATAAAGATACAGAGGGAAGGTAAAAGAATACATCTGAACATCAGAGAAACATTTTCTTTCTTTTTTTGTTTTTTAAAGATTTTATTTATTTGACAGAAAGAGATCACAAGTAGGCAGAGAGGCAGGCAGAGAGAAAGGGGGAAAGCAGGCTCCCCGCTGAGCGGAGAGCCCGATGCAGGGCTCGATCCCAAGACTCTGGGATCATGACCTGAGCTGAAGGCAGAGGTTTTAACCCACTGAGCCACCCAGGTGCCCCCAGAGAAACATTTTCTAAATACTTGATTTTCTACTCTAAAGAGATTATTGAAATAAGAATTGAATTTGGTTAGTAAATCCCATTCTGTGCATAAGATTTATATAGCAAGTTCCATTTTAGACCATACAATGCTTCACAGATGGCACTTACTTTCTTCTCAGGAAACTGGGGCTAGGATTCTCACTTTGTGAATGGTTAAGCTTAGACCTAAGGATACTGTGCAGTCTGTAGAATAAGAGGATTCTATAGAATCTGACTCTATAGAATCAGAGTGGTTCCCTGTCTGGATCTGATGACTACTCAATATTATTTGGGGGGTGGGGGTGGGCATCTGGGTGGTTCAGTCCACTAAGAGTCTCATTCTTGGTTTCAGCTCATGAGAGCATAAGATCAACTCCTGGGGAGGGCTCCATGCTCAGCCGGGAGTCTGCCTGAGATTCTCTTCCTCTGCCCCTCCCCCTACTCACTCATGCATGTGTACTCTCTCTCTCCCTAAAATAGATAAATCCTTTAAAAAATAATTTTTTCCTTCATTATGTAATATATTCCCATTGTAGGCAATTTGGAAGAGACAGAACCAGAAATAAAAATAATTCCCAGCCATCCACTGTCACCATTCTTTATTATTTCCTTGTGATTCACTGTATATGTGTATATACTTTTTCCTAATACTTACTCTTGCATATACCACAGCTTTATTTTCCACTTTTACATGTAACATTATATCATAGACACTTGGATATAATTTTTTTTTAATCTTTGAATTGCCATTTTTAAATAACTGGGCCCTATTTTATTTAGCTAAAGCCTTCTCATTATCCACTGAAGTTGTTTCCAGGTATTTTTGCTATTAGAAACAATGTAGTACTGGACATCGCTGTTCATGAATCTTTCTCCTGACACCTGATTATTCCCTTACGTTAAACTAGAGAGGATAAATAAATTAAAAAATAAAAAAATCTTAAAAAAAAAAAGTTCTGCCAAACCTCTCTGCCTGTTTGTCAAATAAATAAATTAAAAAAAAAATCTAAAAAAAAAAAAAGAAAAAAACTAGAGAGGAAATACAGGACATGTGCATATCCTATACAGGAAACATCATCTGGCCTCTTGTAAATAGCCCATACCAACCATGAGCATGCGCGCCTGCCTGGCAACAAACTAGCACAAAATCTCCTGGAATAAGCTAGCCCATTTGCTTCTGTTTTATTAAACTCATTCTATGTCACTCCATTCGTTTTCTCTTTTCTTTTTTTTTTTTTTAAGATTTTATTTATTTGACAGAGAGAGAGAGATCACAAGTAGGCAGAGAGGCAGGTAGAGAGAGAGGGAAGCAGGCTCTCCACTGAGCAGAGAGCCTGATGCGGGGCTCAATCCCAGGACCCTGAGATCATGACCTGAGCCAAAGGCAGAGGCTTAACCCACTGAGCCACCCAGGTGCTCCCGCACTCCATTAGTTTTTATAAATGAATGTTTAAAAAGTTATAAAACAACTTTAAAATAAGAGTGAAAACAACTTCCAAAAAAAAAAAAAAAAAAACCCTTTGTTGTATAAAACTTCAGTTGTAAGTCACCAGCAGTCCACATCTAACCCTCATTCAATACCTTAACCATCTACATTTTACATGTTCAACTCATCAAAACATGTCTGTTGAATAATCTTTCTTTTTGCATTGTCAAAATAAGTCGATGAGTTTCAGCTGGAGAGGATGAAAAAGTTCTGGAAGTCGATAGTGGTGATGCTTGTACAGCCATTTGAGAACGTTCATAGTGTCACTGACCTGTACACTTAAAAAATGGTTAAAATAGTAAACATTATGTTATGGGTACTGTGCCACAATTAAAAAAAAAAACCAAAAACCATTATTTGGGTTAATATGGTGGTTAATTGTTAATGATAGAGTTGAAGGTTCCAGAACTTTTTATCATTAACTCAATTGACTATTAAGATATAATGACTTTAATTTGACCATTT
The DNA here is from genome assembly GCF_010015895.1 of Lontra canadensis. Classification (NCBI taxonomy): domain Eukaryota; kingdom Metazoa; phylum Chordata; class Mammalia; order Carnivora; family Mustelidae; genus Lontra; species Lontra canadensis. Next base: position 38,959,655 of record NW_022630996.1, on the reverse strand, counting down.
CAAATGATAATCAAGACACAATCACACTTCCCAAAAAAATACACATCCTCTACTTACTTTTAGGGGGGAAAAAAAAACATATAGTAGTTACTTTGATTTCGGTCTCCTAATCCAGAGAAGAACTCCAATGCTATAGTAAAAAGGTAGAATTGTTATTACCTTTTCCTTCTTTTCCATAGCCCAGGGCAGGAGGAATGGTGAGCTTTCTCTTCTCTCCTACACACATTCCCTTCAAGCCCTGGTCCCAACCTTTGAGAGCCTCCAGGATGCCCAAGGTAAACCAAATGGGCTGACCATTGTTATGTTTGTGACTACAACAGAAAACAACAACAACAACAACACATTAGAACTGTTTAGAAACTTTATTTATTGCTGTGGTATATATTTTTTCTACCCATAAGTGATTAAATTTGGAAATTAACAAAAACAGTTATATACATACACAAAAACCAAGTCAATTTTGTAATTCACTGCCCATATTTCTTGACACAAATTTCACACAATTGACTCAGATAGAGAAGGGCAGAGGGAATAATAATAAAACAGTTAATAACTATTTGTGATTTTTTGTGTACCAGGTATTACCCTAAATGCTTTGCTTCTTTTAACTCTAACAATGTCCATATGAAGTAAGTACCATTATCCCCCCCCCCCACCCGCCCATTGTACAGAGGAAGAAACTGAAGTGTGCCAGTATATAATCCAACTCCAAAGTTCAGGTCTTAACCACAGGGATGCTGTCCCAGGAAAATTGTAAGGGGGCAAAAGAGGGAAAAATAATGGAAAATGGGAGAGTTGGGGAAGGAAGATGAGAAGCTAAGGAGAATTTACTGCCAAGACACATGGGTCCATACCCACATGGACACTGGAGAGTCAGGAGCACAGTACCTTCTAGCTTACCCACAAACTGTCCTGATGTACAGCCTGGTGATGGCTCTGATAGATGGAAAAGGCTGTTCTTCAACCCTGAACCCCTAGATGCTGGCTGCAGGCATCTTCTGTGGGGCTCTGCAGGGAAGCCTGGAGGAGTGGTCCCTCAAAGACTGAGGGAGAACGAAATAGTCAAAGTATCCTGGCTCATGAGCTGGAGAGAGGCCAGCCTAAGAAAACAGCTGGCAAGCTGCTAGGGGGCTTGTGGGCTGAGCAGGACCTGAGCCCCAAATAGCTCCCTTCAGTGTAATAAGGAAAGTGTTCTCAAAGATATCTTAGAGGTGAGAACAAGAAACAACACTGCTAGGTTTCATGGGCACCAAGGTTAGTTACTAAATCCAGGTAAAGGCCATTACTTCCTCTTTTCCTTAATTTCCCCCCATTACTAAAGAAACAAACTGCCAACTGTAGAACACTTGGGAAGGCTAGAAAAGAATAAAGTAGGAAGAAAACAATCTGCCACCCAGCACTGACTACAGTTTGAACACATTTATTTTCACAGCTAAAGGATTTAAGCTATTCACCACAAGGCTATCGTTCTAGAAATGGCAAATGTGCTTTACGGTGGACCATCTGATGGTCACAATACTCGGGGTGAGAAGTTCCTGACCATTTACACTGAGGCCACATGACAACAGTCCCCTCATCGGATACTATAACTTTAGTAGCAAACTGCTAAATAATGTCTTATGGCTAGCATCAAAGTCCACATAAGTTCTGAGACCTGAAAGAAATCAGGCTGTGTCAACATCGAACTAAAAATAAAGATGTGATAGAAAATTTAAAACACAAACCTTAATATTGTTTAACCTTCACTGTGGTACTGGCTTTGTGGATAAGAAGACAGAGCTGTTGAGAATTCTATGGCAAGCCACTGTTTTGGAAAGTTTTAGAAGGGCTAACAGAGTTCAAAGAAGGGTGCCATTCACTTCTTTAAAGACAGACCAGGACTGAATGCTCAATGATGGCAGGTCATCAAAAATCAGATCCAGGAAGGGCCACAAAGTTGCACTTCTTTAGTTCATGCCATTCTCTACCTGGCATGTCCTCTCTGCCCCCATTCTCCACTGGAAGGAATCTTCCACCCATCTTTCAAGGCCCATCTCAATTATGGTCTCTGAAAAGTCTTTCTTTTTGTCCACCTCTCAGAGCATAAATAAGGCTCCACTATGCCTTGTGAACATCTGAACATTCTGTACTATATAGCATGAGTTACTGACTTGTCTTCCTCCCCTCTGTAGATGATGTTCTGCTGAAGGACAAGGATCCACTCTTAATCATCTTTGCATCCTCAAGGCCTGACTTGTGGCCACTCGACAAAGGTTTGTTAGATGGACAGATAAATGAATGGACAAGGATGGAGAAGCAAAAAATTTTTAATCTCCCTAGTATCAAGCACAAGGCCTAACATAAAAGAAATGCTCAATAAACACTTTTGGAATGGAATGAAGACAATCAATGCTTAATTAGAAATCAGTACACTTGTAAAACTTTTCCATGTTGCAATTTCTTTGTTTATAGAACAGAAATAATGATAGTGTAACCACCTGAAAATCCTTCCCTGTAGGTATTGGATTAATCTTCCATAACCACACCCACACCCATCAATGAAGTCTTTGAATTTCTAGAAAGAAACAAATAATGAAACAAATCATGGTACTGTGCCTTGACCAAAATGTTATCTGTAAGTACAAAGATTAAATAGACCAATGGACTAGGATTAGCATACCCTACAACAAGCAAATAAATGTGTATGTGTCTCATGAAGTCGCTGTGAAAAGTTTTAAGTAAATTTCACCTACACCAAATAAAAAATGGAATTGAGACCTTCTTCCCTCGGGAATGAAGTATGAAAAACAAGAATTTCTTTTTTTTTTTTTTTTTCCTACGTACCGCCTAACTATACATCTAGATATTTCTGCAGTATTTCAAAGATTCTAGCGCGAATTTTTATAATAAAAAATTAACCCTTTATCCTTACCACATTTCCAATAAGAACTTCACAGGCCCCGTCATAAAAGATTGTGGTTAAACAATTTCCTTTCCCAAAGAAGGAAATAATATATTGCCTTTTTTTTTTTTTTTAAGAGAGGTGAAACCTGGTACAGGCTACCTTTCCTGCCCGAGGTCTGGCATAGGTGGGTGGGTTCTTCACTACTTCGCCTTCAGGATACAATTACTTACGTGGAGTGAAATAAGGAGCCATCCTTTTCTAAGTAACCTTCATAGTGCACCAACATCAAATCCCCCCCTTTGGTCTTGCGATGGCAGATGAAAGGTTTCTGGAGCACCTCAATTTTCACTTCTGGTTCAGGGATCAGAGCCCCGCTCAAAGAAGTGACCGACAGCGTCAACACCGCGTTCCACAAGAAAAGCCTCATGTTGCTGGAGCTGGAAAGAAGTTCCCACAAAAACAGAGAAAGGACCCCCGACTTCATAGAGCTAGGAATATAGCTGAAGGCTTAAGGACAACGGCCTCTGGCACGTTCATGACTCCCTGATCCTAGCAGACGTGGCACATTCACTGTAACTTTCCCACGCAGGGCGAACCCACCTCTAAAGAGTTAAACTCCAAACACGGGTCTGACTGGCTTACATAGCTCGGCCGCCGGAGAAAGACGACTTCCCATTGGCTTACGGTGCTGTCCGCTGGAGACCCTCAAACCAATGATGCTGCAACAATTACAGCTGGGCGGAGCTGTCCGCGGGTCTGGCAGCGAACCGCAGGGAGTGGTCCTAGAGTTCGGCGGATTAAAGAATTTCACAACGTCGGACTTCTGGGGACCAGGAGACGCGCGGGGCTAACCGGAAACTCCTCCGGCCGATTTACATCTGTAAAATATGCGGGCTCAGCTTCCTGGGAAGAGTACTGGGCCGGGTGAAAGGTTAGCGGTTTCCGGAAACACTCGTTTACTTTCGCAGATGCTGAGAGGCCGCCCCCAGGATTCCACCCTCCTGCTAATGCGATTATTTAATTTACCGTATAGACGATAAAGACTTTAATAGTTCTGTAGGGTTCGCAGAGCGCGTTGCGTTCCCGTGCGTACACCTCACAGCACTGCGGGTAAAGCAGGTTCTTTAATCCCAGTTAAATTATAAGTATATCTGGGTTGGGAGAGGTTAAGGTCCCGTTTAAAGTTGTTCAGCCTCAAAGCAGTTGAGCTCCGCCCTCAAACCCGATCCGATGCGTTCTACAACGCCGCGTAATGTTATGGCTGCTAATATTTATCACAAGGTGGTAACCGTAGTGTAGAGGGTCAATGAGATTCTATCGTGGATAAGGAGGCGCAGACCTCCACTTTAAAAAAGAAAGTCATCACGGTGATGAGGTACATGGGCTTATCTTAGCTTAAAATTACTAGCTTTACCTTTTTAGCCTAATTTCAAAAGCAAAACGTTCGTTATGGTCGATTTGGAAGAGACTGGAAACACGAAAGTAGCTTTTCCAGTTAAAATACAGGAGTCGAATTAAATATGAATTTCAGGAAATAACGAATCCATCGTTCTGTATTTTAAATGCTAAATCTGGCAATCTTATGCTAAAGAAAAAGAGAGAGAAAAAAAGATCGTCTATAGCGCCACCATCTACAAATAATCACCTTAACATTTTTGGTGCATGCTTCCCTGACATAACCTAAAATAATTTGGACCAGATTGTACACTTTGTTTCGTACTCTACTCTTTCCACTTAATCTGTTGTTAACATTTTCCCTGGCCAAATATCCTTAGCACAGTACTTTCTCACACTTTAATATGCTTAGGAATCCCTCGGAGAATCTTGTTAAATGCAGATTTCGACTCAGGAGTCCTGGGCTGGGGGTGAGATCCTGCGGTTTTGACAAACTCGTAGGTGCCGCCAGTGCCGCTGTCCATGGATCACACTTCCAGCAGCGAGGCCTTAGGGTTTAGACAGCATGTTTACTAGCCTCACGGTATCCTATTGTGAAATTCCCAGCAACTCTGTAGGCTCTTGCTGGCTAGGTCGATTTTGTGGGATTAATTACCCTTGAAATAAGAATTGGACCCTGGGAAGTAGAACGCAGGAGGCACCCCAAGGGGTCACATTGACCCCCAAATACCGAGTGGTGGGTTCTTCTCAATCTACGGTACCATTAACATGATTGTATGCCATACTGATCCTTCCCTCAGACCCTTCGCTTACTCCCAATCCCGCCTCCCAGGACTCAATTTCCCTGCCAGACCCTCCCGCTACGTCAGCCCTGCCGCCGCCGCCGCCGCCGCGGTTGCTGCCAAACCCGGGAGTGGATTTTAGGAACGTGCGCGCGGACAGCGCCCTGGGCATGCGCAAGCGGGCCCCGGGCCCGGCGGGTCGGGGACTCAGGTAGCTTGCGGTTGCACCGCCTGCGACCCGCTGCCTCGCTAGCGGCAACTTGGAGGCTGCAGCCACACCACTCGGGCCCACAGGGTGCCTTGGCCTCCTCGTGGACAGTGCGCCGGCTCCACCTCGCGGGCCCCCTGGCTAGCCGCTTCCTCCCGTGCCGAGGCAGCCGCAGTGACCCCGCCCCCGGGCCGAGGATGTGAGACTGGCTGGTCGTCCCCGCACCGGGCCCGGGCGCCGGGAGTCGGCGGCTCGGCAGCGCTGGGCGATGGCCCTGCTGCCGGTGCTCCTCGCCTCCTGGGGCTTGGGGCAGTGAGGTGCCGGCGGGCGAGGGGAAACGGCCCTGGCGCGGCGGGGACTAAGGGGCCTCGGGCGCCATGGAGGGGGTGCTGTACAAGTGGACCAACTATCTGAGCGGTGAGTGGGGGGCGCGCCAGACGCCGGGTCCTTTGTTTGAGCGGCCGGAGGGCGGTGTCGGGACGCGAGTCCTGGGGGTCGGGGTCATGGTCCCTCCTGAAACCAGAGAGGCCTGCATGGGCAGGGAGTATTTACCCAAAGGTATTCTCACAGGACCGTGTCACCCATGCTGTTCGGACACAGACCTCTGTTGGGACTCGATGAGGGCCTTGGCTGCCCTTTCGCTTCAGGAGAAGCTATGAAATACTGAGCTTTGGGGTGACTTGAAAGGCAGGATGCCCTCGGTGTCAGGGGAGGGGGCCGCTGCCTTCCGCAGTGGGGTATTCTGGGAGTCTGTCGAATTCTGGCCAAGGAGCTGGTCTCGCCCGGCCAGCAGATAGGTTGGAAGGTTTCAAATGAATGCCGAAGGTGAGCTGGAATTCCGGAGGTAAAAGGTCCCTTTTTCAAACAAAGTTCCCAGTGCAAACACTTTCCTTCTGTCACCTTCGGAGTCAGCTGGGCGGACCAAGGTATCAAGAGTGCCATCTCAACAGTTTGAACGCTCCAAAGTATGTACACGGTTTTTGCTTTTCTCACTGAGCATTCTTTTTGTTTTACAGACTCACAAATTACCATAAAATGAAACCGTAGCAACTGTTTTGTTGCACTGCTGAGCAGAATGGCTTAAAAATAGTACCCCGCACCGTTTCCAATGTATGGAAGTACTTTATTTCGTATCTTGGAAGGTCATAACTATTCTCCAACTGTGAATATGATTCAGAACTGGCTTTTTTTTTTTTTTTTTTTTTTTCATTTGTGCAACCAATGCTTAGTAAAAGTCTTTTGCTTGCTGGAAACTTGTGTTACTCACCTTTTGGGAACTAAACTTTGTTGTGGAAAATGAGCTGGACACTTATTAATTTTAATAGCACTGTATTTGAAACCAAAGATATTCCCAGTATCTCTTATGGTGGGAGAGATATATTGTCCCACCCTTTCTTTGATAGAACAGTTTTTTAAACGTTATAGTGTGCTGATGCTCTGGGGTGGTTTAAGGACTGATGTGTCTGGGAGGATCAGTTGGCATAATGACTTTGATGAGGTTACCTAGCACAGCCAAAAGTGCACCTGTTGGGTGTACCCAGAATCTCTTCCTTATGCAAACTATGGTTAGGAGTGAGTCCTGTTTATTTTTCTAATAATCATTAGTAGAGGCTGAGTGAGGAGAAGTGTTAGAAGATCTTGCCTTTGCTTTTGAGGACTTTCTTTGATGTCAGATGATTAAACTAGATGTGGATAACTCGTGGCTGGACTTTGGTGAATGTCTAATGCTGGTTAACACTTGTAAGCTAAAGGGAACATGCTTGATCAGGTAATTTTCCTTTGAGGTATCTCCAATTCCTGAGATGTATGGCTCTTATGTCCTAAAGTAATTTTAGTTCCTGGTCTTTCAGTCCTTTCCATCACACTTGCTTTTTAACTTTTTTTCTTTCATCCTGAATACTCATCTTTCTTTTCTTCTACCTCCTCTCCACACCCCCCCTTTTTTTTTTTTTTTGCTTCACCTTTCTTCCTCTCCTCATTTATATGGAAAGGTTAATCTCTGGGTACAGTACCTGCTTCCTGTTGTGAAATGCCATTTTTACCACCACCCCCCCAACTGTTGTTATGTATCTTTCAATAAATTGAAATTCCTCTAGAAGGATCTTTTGGAATCTTTATCATGTGATGCTTGTACCATCTGTCCTGTTGGAAAAGTCTTTTTTTTTCCCTGCCCCAAGCAAATTCTGCTAGTGTGCCAGGGTGGAAGCCCTAAAAAAAAGGGGGCTGGAGCCATTGCCAAAGGCAACTGTCCTTATATCATGCTGCTTGTTCCCTTGAATCAGGTGCCTCCTCATTGTGGTCACACTGTTCATAGAACCCCACCACACCGCTGGGTACTTTTCCTGAATATACTTACAGTTATGTTTCAACACATTGTCTTTCATCAGGACATCAATTTGCTTCAGAAAGGAGCAGTATGGCCTAGGAGGAACAAATGCATTCTAGTTTCTTCTACCCTCCTATGTGAGTTAGTCTCCCAAAAGAGCATAGTGTGATTGTTGTTGTTTTTAAGATTTTGTTCATTCATTTGATAGAGAGAGCACACAAGCAAAGGGAGCAGGACAGATAGAAGCCGGCTACGTACTGAGCAGGAAGCCTGGCATGGGGTGCGACACAGGGCTTTATTCCAGGCCCCTGGGATCATGACCTGAGCCACACAGGCACCCCATGAAGCTTGTTTCTAAAAGTAATATTTTGTATTAAGGTTTTGCATGTAGTAATTTTAAAATACATATAATCCAAACTCCAGTTTTTGTTCATTCTGAACTTTTCTCTAAATCATACCTGCTTGTGTAATTTTGTCATGCCCACAGCTTGATATGGAAATCTTTTGTCAAAGTTGAGTGGACCAGTTAAGAAATCAGTTTATTTGCTGATCCTTTGACTACTTGGAGGACATTGTTAATTTCATTCAGCACCTGCGGTGTCCTGGGCACTGTGTTAACCACAGGGCAAGCAACACTGAGTAAGAGACACAATCCCAGCCTTCCTTGAGCTTATAGGGAGAGAGACATTCGTTGAATAAGTACTTAGAAGCATGTTCCAAGCGTGTGTGATTTGGGGGAAGGTGAAGGAGAAAAGCTAGTCTGTGTCATTGGGGAAGGCTTCTCTGAAGAAAAAATATAAGCAGAGCCTGAAGGATAAATAGAAGCTAGTTAGCAAGGCCAAGGCAGAGCTGCAACTGGAGGTTGCAAAGAATTTTTAGCTACAGGGAATGTCTGTATAAAGGCCCCAAAGCAGCAAAGAGAGAGGCAAGTGAGGAAAGGAAAGAAGACCCACATGGCTGCAGAGTTTAGAGTGAGGCTAGGGTTCCAGCAAGGCTGCAGGAGTCTGTAGGAAGCTCCACAGGCCCCTGCAGGGCCTCTTACGCTGGTTTGAACACTGTGGAGTAGTTGGAGCGTGTGAAAGAGAGAGAGATGATGATGAGATTGTTTAAAAGCTTACTTTGATTGCATTTATTGTATTTTGCTAAATACTGTATTTTGTGAGTTTCTCTTGCCTCTTGAGATAAACTGGTAGGTATCAATTACTGGAAGTTGGAGGCATCATCAAGCCCTGAGAATAACATCTAAATTGTTTGCATGAGTATAGTGCTAAACTACAGAAATAGAAGCAGTCCCTTTTCCTAGTATGCTAGGTATTATATTCAGGTACCCTGTGCTCCTTAAAAGGAAAATGGAAGAAAAAAAAAAAAAAGAGCGAGAGAAAGTGAGAGCTTATGTGTATTTTCTTCTTCAACAGCCCTAAACCATACCACTTTTTAAGCATCAGAACATTGGACTTTCTGGGATTTAGTGTCAAGTCGTCTCTTCAACTCTTAGATTAAACCTGGAATAAAGAGGAAATGGATCAGACATTTCACAAGCACCTGTACTGTTTGAGATGCAGAGCTAAGCATTGTATGTTTGTTATTTGTATCTTTCATGCCCTAAAAGTTGGTCAAGGAATATTACATATGCTCGGTTGTAAATGAATGCTCTACAGTAGAGCTCTAGTTGAGGAGTCCGCTGATACCAGCTCTGTCACTGCCAGCTTCAGAGTCGCTTTTCCATTCTGAGCTTAGCATCTTCCTCTGTAAAAATGATGAGATTTACCAGTTAAAAATTATAAAAATAGTAAAAGACTCAATAATGTTCCAGGCATTATTCTAAACATTTTACATGGATTAACTCATTTAATCTCCATGGCAATTTTAAGGAGCAGTTGCCTTTATTATTCCCATTTTCCAGATGAAGATACTGAGACACAGAAAGTGAAGGAACTGGCCCAAGGTCACACGGTTAGTAAGTGGCTTCAGAGTCATTGCTCCATTACATAATACTTTGAAAGGTCCTTCCTGCTTGATCATTATATAATTCTAGCTGATTCATAATGCACCTATATTTAAAGTATGTTGACCTAGAATAGCAGACTCTATTTGGGGGTAGGAGGAAGAGAGGAGCTCAGGAGTGAGGAAGACTTTGCTCAGCGTTGTGCATATGTTTTGTCACAAGGAAATTTTCTGAGCTGTGCTGTGAGCATTCTGCTTTGCAGTTTTAGGTCCCTTTCCTGCTCACTCAGCAAACAGGAACACTGCTGCCCTGAGCGCTATCCACTACAGACTTCATGGGCCCAACCAGCAGGTTAGGGCACAAGCATATCGCAGTACTGCCTTCCAAAAATAACAAAAACTTGCATCATGCTGACCAGATGGTTGTCTGAGGAGGTGCTATAATTTTGCTTACTACCTCCCAAACCCAGGTGGAGGAAGGTTACTCTTGCCCATATATGTCTGTGCTGTATAGACAGTGCCAAGAAGACATCTAGAAGTGAGTGATCCAGAGTAAGATTCTCATGGTCTCATAACCACTGGTCAGCATCTTTTTGTTGTTGTTTTAACATCTTTATTGAGATGATGATTCACTTATCGTAAATTTCACCATTTAAAGTATACTAGTTAATAGTTTTTAGTGCATTTACAGAGTGCAACCATCACCACAATTTTGAAACATTTGCATTATCCCTAAAAGAAACCCAGTTAGCAATCATTCCCACCCTACCCCTTCTTCTCTTTGACAACCACTAATCTTATGTCTGTGTAAACTTGTGTATTCTAAATGTTTCATATAAAGGGAACCATATATTATGTGGTCTTTTGTGACTGACTTCTTTTTTGGGAGGGGGGCTTATGAATGTATAACATGCATCAGTACTTCATTTCTTTTTATTACAAATAATATTCCAGTGTACTGATATACCATTGTTTTGTTTATCTGTTCATCAATTCAAAATTTGAGTTGCTCTATTTGTTTTGATTATTATGAGTAAAGGTGCTGTGAATATTTGTGTCAAGTTTTTGTTATGGACATGTTTTCATTTTTCCTGAATATAAACCTAGGAGTCCAATTGCTGGGTCATACAGTAACTCCGTTGAATAGTTTGGGGGAACTACCAAGCTCTTTACCAAACTGGCTGTTCCATTTTACATTCTTAACAGTAATGAAAGAATGTTTTTCTCTTTCCACATTCTCACCAACATTCATTATTATCTACCTTTTTTATCATATCCATTCCAGTGAGTGTGAAGTGGTATCTCCTTGTGGTTTTGATTTCTGTTTCTCTGATGACTAAGGAAGTTGATCATCTTTTCATGTGCTTATGAGCCATTTGTATATCTTCTTTGGAGAAATGTCTATTTACTGCCTTTGCCCACTTGTTGACAGAGTTATTTTGTTATTATAGAATTGTAATACAGGTTCCTTATCAAATATATGACTTGCAAGTATTTTTCCTGTTCTGTAGATTACCTCTCACTTTCTTAATGGTGTCATTTACGGCACAAAAGTTTTTAATTTTGATGCCCAGTTTATCAGTTTTCTTCTTTTATTGCTTGTGCTTTTACCGTCGTATCTTAAGAAACTATTGTCTAACTTAACCCAAAGTCATGAAGATTTACTTCTGTTTTTTTTCTAAGTTTTTATAGTTTGAGCTCCTACATTTAGGTCTGTGGTCCATTTTGTGTATGGTATGAGAGTTAAGGGTCCCCTTTATTCTTCACATTCTCTGTGGTATCCAGTGTTCAACTCTTTTTTCATAATTTCAGTGATGGGATCATGGGCCAGTATATTTGAATGTTTTAAATGCAAAGGTTTGAAGTCGGAAAGCCCTGAATTCAAAGTTCCGCTTGGCTACTTACTAGTGCTGACACCTTGAGCAAGTTACTTAATCTCCCTGAGCCTTGGTTTTAAGATGACAGCAAGAATAATAGCCACACTAGGTCTATTATGAAGATGAGATGGGTAACATTATATGAACCTGCCTGGTACATAGTTTGCTTGCTGTTAGGTTAATTTGACAACTGTTTGATTAACGATGCCAGAAAAATTCACTTGTTAATTTTATCTGTGTGCAAGCTCTGACTCCTCATGGCTTCTGAGAATATTTGTATCCTGAATTCTTTAAATCCTCCTTTTGGGAGTTGGAATGGTATAATTTATAAAGGAAGATATTCAAATGAACCCTCAGAATCTTGAAATTGATGGAATTGACTCTATAAGTCATATGACTGTCATTCTTTTTAATGAATGCTGATTACAGATCAAGTAATTTTGTGTACTACTGTACTTTTGCTTCTAGGAAAAATTAATAATCTGGTAAGGAACATAAGAGATGTTAGACCATTGCCTCATTGGCAATCCATCAAAAGCAGTACCAATCTTTCCCTTGATTCTCATGTGTGATGTAGTTGGGGATGTTAGGGGTGTATGACTGTGGAATCTTATGTCTGTAGACTGAAGAGGTTTGGGGACCATTTTTCTCAGATTATACTCTCAGCGTTTAATCTCTGCCATTTCCTGTTACCATTACTTTCATCTTATTCAGAATTGAGCAAAAGATAGTTGAATTCCATTAGGAATAGATTTGAGACAGATAAGAAAACGGGCAATGGAGCTCTGTTGTACACAAGACAGATGAATGAGACAATGGGGAGGGTTAGTCCAAGAAAAATACCATGGTGCTTGGGTGTTTCTCTCCTTAGATCTATTTTCAAGTTTGTGGAGGGTATAACAGTACCAGGAGAGATGGAAAAATGGCTGACTTAAAGTGTTAGCCAGAGAGGAAACAAAATATCATTTGCTTGAGAATCTATTCCATGCCCTTTAGGTAGAATTGTTCTTGTGTAATCCAAGGCAAGGTTAGCTCTGTCTTGGTTTTTAAATACCTGAGGAATGGTTTCAACAATCTACTTTTTAACACAGTCTAATAGCCTCCAGTCAGTCAATCATTCATTCACTAAGAATGAATGAAACAATAAGTATCAGCTTCTTACTAGACCCTGTGTGTGTGTTAGGGATACTGTTTTGAATAAGACATGATCTGTTCTCAAGGAGATCATAGTGTAGTGGATATCCCTCTTAACTATGAAAAATGCCTTTTTAAATTCATGATTTTGACCCTTAAACCTTTACATGGTTGTTTCAAGGCTGTGGCTTGACAAGGCTTAGAAGAACCACATTGCGTATCACTGATCCCTAGGTGTAGTTAGCTGTTAACTATCAGCCTGTGTCTTTACTGGAATTTTAAAGGCAAATTTGGGGCAACCTTGACAGGCTGGAATGTTAAAGTCTTTGGTTGTCCAAGTTGACATCACACATGTCCTTTTGCTTTTCTGCTTCTACTGGCCAATATATGCAGCTTGGATGGAGACCAGCCCTTCATCTTCTGAGGCCCATGTAAGCAGCCAGAAATGATACAGGGAAGAAAGAATATGAGTAAGATATAAAACTGGTCCAAGGAGATAGGCATACCTTTGTTAAGAAAAATGTAGGAATCCTAAAAAGAAGGGACGGAGGAAGAAAGAAAGGCAGTGGGGAGGGAGGGAGGGAGGAAAGGGATGGGAAAAGAAAGGAAAATGTAGGAATCCTTTTTCAGAAGTGGTCAGGGAAGACTTCATGGAAGAAGTGGGACCAACAGGTGGGTGGAATTGACCTGGGCAGAAGGGAAAGGCGAGGGAATAGAAGTGACTCTCAGTAAGGAAACCAGCAGTACTAAAAAGGAGAGTTCTGTCCTGAGAGCAGGAGGAAATACTGGGGTGTTGTTGGGTTAAGCCAAATCAACCCTGATAGTTTTTAATTGGTAGGGAGTTACTTGGAGTTTCTCAATAGGAAGGAAGAACAGGTAAAAACAGTACGTAAGGAAGATTTAGCTGGCTAAAACATAATAAGGAAGGAGGGAAAGTTGAAATACAGGACAAGATGATGATGAAAGGGGAAAAGGGAGGCAGTATCCTCCATTTCACAGATGAATAAACCAAGGCTTTTAAGATAAATAATTAACTTAGAATCACACAGTATGGGGCACCTGAGTGGCATAGTTGGTTGAGTGTTCAGCTCTTGATTTCGGCTCAGATCTGACCTAAGGGTCATGAGATCGAGCTCTTTGTCCAGCTCTGCACTCAGCAAGAAGTCTGCTCAGGTTTCTCTCTCTCTCTCCCTCAAATAAGTAAATCTTAAAAAAAAAAAAAAAAAAAAAAAAAGAATTTGCACAGCAAATAAGTCTTGAGCCAGGTCTGCCTGACTTCATGTCCTTCCCATGATTTTATGCCATATGCCTCAGCATGGGCATGGTATAATGTTGAAGCCAAGAGTGAAAATGAGGGCAGTTGGGAAAGACTTAGAGACTGAACTGGAGGGATGGGGCAGAAGTGGCCCTCAGATTTGGAGCTAGGATAGTAAGAGGATGCTGAGTTTGTTAAAAGTGACAGTATAGTCAGAAGAAAGATGACATATTAAACCTTAGCTATTCTGTTTAGTCCACCTCTTTCATTTATAAATGGGAAAATAATGCCCAGAGGAATTAAGTAATATGCTCAAGATGACACATCTAGATGTTATGAGTCTGAACTTGAACCAGTTTCCTGACTATTTTCTTGATTAAGGTGATGGTAGGACATGTATCAGAAGCATTGCCTAGAACAAGTAAATATAACAAATATACGGTTCAATAGCCCAAAGCACACAGCAGAGGTAACTTACAGCAGGCTCAACAGAAGAGAATATCATTTGTATGATATACTGTAATTATAGACTCCTCACCATCTGCATGCCTGACTCCCCAGTAGACTATTACTCTTTGAAGTCTGAGATCTTCTTTTCTCTAAATCTCTAAGCCTGGCAAATTATAAGTGCTCAAAAAATGCTTTGTGAATTAATTAATGGTAAATTGAGGAACCTATAATTTAGTTAATACTTGGTTATTTTCTTTACTATTAGGGATGTCTCTTCTTCCCTTCTTCCCAGCTGCAACAAAGTCTTATGACTGACCTGGCAGAGGAGCCCACAGCCTTCTTATCCACTGTCCTGTCTGAAGCTCCCAGAGGGAAGCCAGGTTTGGGGGGAGGGTTCTGATGAGATGGAATATGGCTGAGCACCCACCACTGGACATGGAAGACACCAAAACTGTAGAGGTCAGGGGTTAATAACTGCTTTCCTTCAATGTAAAAATGGTAGGTTTTCTCACCTTTAACATATCTATAGAACACCCCTAATATACTGTATTGTAACCATCATATAATATGTATGGATTATGAATACAGCAACCATAATTTATGGTGAATAAATTATGGTGAATAAATTAAGTCTTGACTCATCATTTCAGAAAGATTGGTTACTCCTATAAAGACATTTCGTCTGCCTTTATTTTCTTGACATTAGCTATTTCTCTTGAAGTAGATTCTGCAAAAGAATTGATTTTCCTATTACTTTGACTTAAGATAGAGGTTTATGGGTTTTGAAAGCTGAAAGAGACTGTTAGACTCATTCTGTAATTCTGTAGAAAAGGAAATTAAAGCTGAAAGAAGTTAGAGATGCATTCAGCCTTTTTGCTTCTTTGCTATTCCTGTTTGATTATGGTCACTAGTGTTTACCCCTTATGATTGATGAAAAAGCACCTTTCGTTAATTTTTTTTCTTTATACTTAGCTTAATTTCCTTTTTTTCTTTTTTAAAGATTTTATTTATTTGAGAGTAGTGAACAAGAGAGAGAGCAGAGCAGAGGTAGAGGAAGAGGAAATCGACTCCCTACTGAGCAGGGAGCCAGACACGGGGCTGGTTCCCAGGACCCTGGGATCATGACCTGAGTTGAAAACAGATGCTTAACTGACTGAGCCACCCACGCGCCCCTTAGCTTAATTTTCTATAAGAGATTTAAATAGCCCCTTTTTTTGTTTTTCTGCTTTTCTGTACAGCAGCATTTCGTTATGGATTTTTAGAAATTTGCAACATGTTATTTTTTTTATTTAATTTTTTCCTGTTAGGCAATAATACTGTAAACTTTTGGTTTCCTATAACACCTAATTGGCAGAAGTTCTGAAGAAACTATGGTGGGTTTATAGGCAGAGTGCTGTACCTTAGCATGAGGTTGACATCTCACTTAGTGGGTTTCCTACTAGTCCTATTTAAGAGTGTTGTTATTGGGCTAAGATGGAGTAAGCTCACTGTAGCCTCTTTCCCACTGAGTACAACTTAAAACAAAACAATGTACTCATGCAACTACCTGAGAACTCTGAAAAGTAAATAATAGCAAGCAGACTGGGGAGGGAAGCAAAACCACCACCATGGTAAAGGTGAATACTCTTGAAACAAATGGAAAGGTATAGATTCTTAGCAGAGAAATATAAAATACTGAAAAGGACTAAATAGACATTTTAGAACTAAAAAGTATATAATTTTTAAAAATAAATCAGTAGATGGGCTCAGTAGAATATAGATGACACAGAAAAGAAACAGTAAGCTTGAGGATAAGTCAATAGAAATTATCCAGTCTTAAGAACAGAAAAAAAAAATTGGTATAACTGAAAGGAAAAGTAAATCCACAATTATTTTTGGAAACTTCAACATTCTTCTCTTAGTAATCCATAGAACAAGTAGACAGTAAATCATCCAAAGATACAGAAGATCTGAACGCTCTCCACCAATTTGACCTGACGTTTGTAGAGTAATCCTTCAAACAGCAGCTGAATACTGTATTTTTTTCCCTTTGTAAAAAGATTTATTTATATATTTGAGAGAGAAAGTGAGCATGAGCAGGGGTAGGGGCAGGGGGAGGAGCAGAGGGAGAAGCAGCCTACCCTCTGAGCGGGGAGCCGAACCTGGGGCTGGATCCCAGGACCTTGGGACCATGACACCAGCTGAAGGCAGACACTCCACCCACTGAGCCACCCAGGCACCCCTCCTGCATTTTTTTTGTTCAAATGCATGTGGGACATTCACTAAGATCAGTCATGTTCTGGGTGACAGTAGAAACCGTGCCCAATTGAAAAGAATGCCCTTGTCTTTAACAGAAATAAACTAAAAATCAGTGACAGAAAGATGTGGGAAATCCCCAAATGTTAGGAAATTAAACAATATACTTCTGAGTAACCTGTGGGTCGAAGAGGAAGTCTCCCAAGAAAATTGTGAAATAGTTTCAACTTAAAATGAGGACACAACAGTGGTTGGCCAGGGATAAAATGTGGGAAGAGGGCTTGACCTCAGAGGGGCAGCACAAGGGAATTTTAAGGGGAGGATAATGGAATTTAACTGTATCTTTATTTTAAATTTTTTAATTTTTTAATTTCTTTTTAAGATTTTATTTATTTACTTGAGAGAGAGACAGTGAGAGAGAACCTGAGATGGGAGAAGGTCAAAGGGAGAAGCTGGCTCGCTGTGGAGCTGGGAGCCCGATGCGGGACTGGATTCCGGGACTCTGGGATTATAACCTGAGCCAAAGGCAGTTGCTTAACCAACTGAGCCACCCACGCACCCTTTCTGTATCTTTATTTTGGTGGTGGTTCGAAGATTATGCATTTGTTGAAACTCAGAACTGTTAACCAAAGAAGAAATTTCACTACATGTAAATTTTAAAATATTTTTAAGAATTTAAGTGTCAGGGTGCCTGGCTGGCTCAGTCAGTAGAGCATGTGACTCTTGACCTTAAGGTTGTGAGTTCAAGCCCTGTGCTGGGGATAGAGATTACTTAAAAATAAAATCTTGGCAGGGGCGGAAAAAGGAAGTAAAGTGCCTTTTTAATGGAGTACCCGTTTTTTTTTTCCTTTAGGGAAATGTTTGGATGAGTTACTTGTCACAAGGGTACTGAGTAAAAAAAAAAGAAAGCTACGATATTTTTTAGACATGAGTATGACTCACAAATAATCACTTTTTGGTTTGGATCTTTAAAGGAATAAGAACATCTCTAGAAAATCGGATTTAAAAATGGTAGTTGTGAAATAAAAAAGGAAGAAAATATAGTATAAATTAACATGAGCTATGCTATTTTAGATCCAAATATATGTACATTTTTATCAAGAAAATTATGCTCATTGAAAAAATACATATTGTTCAACAATTAGTTGAGCTGAAAAAAGTGAATTTTGCAAACAGTTGCTATCAATTAAGTATAGACAGACATAGCACTATGTGAGAAAAGAACAAGCTGGTAACAGTTTGGGAATAATGATATTCAGATTTTCAATTTCTTTGAATAATGTTTTATATTTTTTAGAGTATAAGTTTTATACTTCTTTTGTTGAGTTTATTCTTAGGTATCTTTTTCTCTTTGATGTTATTATAAAAGGAACTGTCTACTTTCATTTTCAGTTCACTGCAACTGTATACAAATACAATTGATACCTGTATAGTGGTCTTCTATCTTGCAACCTTGCTAAACTTATTTTATTTATTTTTTTGCCCTGACTAGAACCTCCTATAATGTTGAATAGAAGTGGCAAGAGGAAGCATCCATATGTTGTCTCAGGAAAAGCATCCAGTCTTTTGTCATTAAGTATGACTGACTCTAGTTTGGGGTTTGGGGGTTTTTGGTTTTGCCTTTTTGGGGTTTTTTATGGCAGGGGGGGGCCTTTATCAGGATGAAGATGTTCCCTTTTGTTCCTAGTTGGTTCAGAGTTTTTGTTATGAAAGGGTGTTAAATTTTGTCAAGTGCTTTTGCTTTTTCTACATTTAGTGAAGTTGATCATGTGATATTTAGTAATCTTTTATTTAGGGAAAAAACCAACTCAGACTTGAAGGGGGAAAAAAAGATATTTATTGGCTCACTTTTTTATTTTTTAAATCTCACTTAACTGAAAAGTTCAGTGGATATCTTATCTATGGTTATAACATGGCCTTGTTGTGAATGTCAATCCAGATTTGCGTCCTTTCCCTGCTTCCCTCAAATCCTCCTACACCGATTCCCTTCATGTGTGAATCATGTTTAGGTCTCTGGCGATGGCAGAATGACTGTTGGCAGCTCCAGGCAAACATCTTCAAGACCAAAGGAAAAAGAGAGTCTCCATTTCTTTCTGCCTTTGTCCAGACCCAGCAATAGTCCCAAGTTTATCTTTGGTTCACTTGCCTGTTGCAGAGTGTATCTTTGAGGTCAGGGGATGTGAAGTGTCATTTAAGCCTGAATCACATGTCCCCGCTGGAGCTGGTCAGCCCCACCCAACTACGTGGATAGAGTATGGAGAAGGAGATTTTCAGTAACAGAAATGTGGCGGTTGCCAAAAATAAATATCCACTATGCCTTCTGTAGTGAAATAATCCAGGATAATGTGAAGTGTGTGAAATTGGCATTTAAGTACTTTTATTTATTAAGTACTTTTATTCCCCTACCCCATCCTTGGCATCTCCCCTACCCCATCTTCTCCCTGGCAGGGCTAGCTTATATAAGCTAAAACTTTTCTCTGCTCATTGAAGTTTCTTGTCTAATCCTTCCAAGTGGGGGGTTTAGCTGATACCACATTCCATCTCCAATAGAGAATGGCTTAGAAAAGCAGTGGGGTTGGACAGGAAGATTAATCTAATGGTAATCTAAGAGAGCAGGGACTGGTTATACCCACAGTTTTCATCTGCTCTTTTGTTACCTTGAATATTTTATTATTTCCAAGTATGTTAGTGAGGGCTTTCTAGAAAAACAGATCCAATAGATATAGAATTGTATACGTATTACATGCATACATGTATATGTATGTATGCATATATCATACATGAAGGGTTTTATCAGAGGAGCTCTTGCAGTTATGTATGAGAAGTCCCATGATCTGCTCTAGGCAGGCTGGAGAACCAGGAAAGCTGGTGATGCAAATTTGGTGTGAGTTCAAGGGCCTGAGAATTGGAGTGGTGGATGGTATAAATCCTGATCTGGGTCTATAATCCAGAGAACCAGGAGCACCAGTGTCCTAAGGCAGGAGAAGATGGATGTCTCAGCTCAAAGAGAGAACAAATTCTCCATTTTTCTGCCTTTTGTTCTACTCAGGCCCTCGGTGGCTTGGATGGTGCCCTCCTGCAATGGGAGGGCAGTCTTTACACAGTCTACTGATGCAAATGCTGATCTCTGCCACTGACACCCTCACAGACAGAACCAGAAACAGCATTTTGTCAGCTGCCTGGGCACCCCTCAGTCCACCAAGTTGACACATAAAATTAACTATGACATCAGTCAAGGTAACCGCAAATTAATTTAAAACAGGAAATGGGTTGATGGCCTCTTCATTCTTGCCTCTTTTCTCATACAGTTATTGGTGAGCTGTATCTGCGTGTCCCAGTCCCACTCCAGACTCTCCGTTTCTCTGCCTGTAAATTTCATATAATGGGAATGAGACCTCTGTGGTCTCTTAATGTGCCTTCTGAAAAATCCAGTAACTTTATGCTTTAAAGAAAAGTTATTCCTGGTCATGGTTTTTATAGTTACAAACTATAGGATAAAATAATGATATGTAGAACTTCCCCTGGTATAATTATAACTTCTAGGTAAATGTAGAACCTATTACAGGGAAGGTGGTGTTTCAGTTGCTATTACAGTTTACCAGCTACTTTCAAGACTTAACTGCAGCTGTGCTTCTCATGTGTGTGTGTGGGGGGGGGGGCTGTTTAGCTTTTTTCAGATTACTGTAAGATAAACCTAGTTTAGGGCCACATTTTTTCAATTTATAGATTTTTTTTACATTTTGACAACTGAAGTTGGAAAGCATCTTAGAATCAGCACCATGTCACTACTTAATGGGCAGGTATTTTTTCTTCCGTTACATAAAATAATGGTATGTCTTAAAATTGATGATGTGTGATTAATTTTCTGTGTCAGTTTTCCTGCGCCCTGGGGTGCCTAGACATTTGGCCAGACATCTTTCTGGGTGTGTCTATGAGGGTATTTCAGGATGGGATTGGCATTTGAATTGGTAGATTGCCTTTCCTAATATGAGCGAGTCTCATCCAATCAGTCAAAGACCTATACAGAATAAAAAGGCTAAGAAAGAGGAAACTCCTCCTGCCTGACTACGCTGGGACTTTGGTCTTTCCCTGCCTTCTGACCGGACTGAAGGACAGCTCTTCTTGGGTCTTAAGCCTCTTGATTTGTGTGAATCAGGCATCAGGTATCTGTACCTAAGCAGCCCCTAGGGTTGTGCTCAAAGCTCCTACAGGCCTCCTCTCTGTCTGCCTCAGCTGCAGAAGAGTCTCATCGGAAAAGTGTATATCCCTAAAGGGCTATAGCATTTCTGAGAAAGAAAAATATATATCTGACTGAGGACTGTGACAAGGCTTATGCAGAAATAGTCAGAGATGACATTTTAGAAAAGAAGATTCAGCTCAGGCAGTAGCCCAGAAGCAAGAATACAGAAAATAAGTTTGGTGTGTCTAGAATATAGATTGGCTAACAGCACTAGATAAGATGTATATTTCAACCAAACATGGTTTGTCCCCTGAAATTCTCCAAAGTAAAAGTAGTTAGGCCCTTGAATGTTTTAAGATTATTTCATTTCAGTGGATCAATACTAAGTAGTAAGTCAAAGTTATCTTCTCCTAGGGCTCATATACCCCTACACACAGGCTTATTAGCACTCTGTAACTCTGTGACATTGAAAGGGCTGTAGCCGGGGCACAGTGCAAGAGCCCCTGACTCAGTGGGGAGCCCACACAGACCAGCTTCAGCCACTCGCTGCTGACAGATTCCAAAGAGAGAGAGACTGAGTGGTGGTGAAACAAGAAAATAATGTATTTCAGTGAGACCAACACCAACAAGTCAGCAGACTGACATCTCTAGGACAGTCTCCAAAGTGCTGAAAGTACTCTCGAGTTTATTTTTTTTATTTTTAAAATTTATTTATTTTTAAAATTTATTTATTTTCATTAACATATAATATATTATTTGTTTCATGGGTACAGGTCTGTGATTCATCAGTCTTACACAATTCACCCCTGGGTTTAGATAAGGAAAATGTGGGACAAATGTCAGTGGGTATGTACGCTGGGCAGTAAAGGTCAGGTCGATCACTGTCTTGGGGTTAATTGTACAGGGTCTTGCTGAAGTCAGAGCAGTGGTTTTAATGCTTGAGGGAGTAGTTTGAGTTCCTATCAGGGAATGCCTAAGTTAGGAGATAAGCGGTGAGAAGAACTTAATCAGGAAGCAGAGACTAAGGTCAAAATAGAGGTGGTTGAAGTCCTCTTTCAGAGCAGTGTGATGTTCTGCTTCATTTCGAAGTTTGGGTTAATTTTTCTTTTTTCTTTTTTTTGGGGGGGAGGTTAATTTTTCTTAACCAGAGGAGAGGAGAGCAAGAGTGTGATAACAATGTTCAGGAAATAATAATCTTTTATCTTGAAAAAATTAAAAACTGGTGATTACTAGTACCATATTAAAGGTAAAGGAAATAAAAATCATCAATAATCCTGTTAACTAGAGAATCATCACTATGTTCCTGATCCTTGCAGACTTCTACTATATATTATGTGACTAAAAATATATGCCCCTGTGGGTGTTTGTTTTTAATTTAAAACATTATGCATGGGATCATGCATACAGGTATTTACTAAGCTACTTCTTTCCCTTAGACTTTCCCCTGGAATTTAAGCTCCTTGGAGGAGCTGGGGACCCAGCCTCCTTTGTCAGGTCCCATTGTTGTGTCCTGGGAGGCAGCTCCCAGGTAGGCAGTAACTGAGACTGGGCTCTTGCTTCTATTTGCAGGTTGGCAGCCTCGGTGGTTCCTTCTCTGTGGGGGGATATTATCCTACTATGATTCTCCTGAAGATGCCTGGAAAGGTTGCAAAGGGAGCATCCAAATGGCGGTCTGTGAAATTCAAGGTGAGAAACCAAGACATTTGCAGGTTTTCTTTTTCTTTCTCCCATAAAATAAAAAAGCACTGACCTCTGAGTGTCTCTCTCTGACGTTCTTATGGTAAAAGATACATAGTGTTATGTCCCAAAGAAAGACTTGCAAATAAGACCTAAAACTGCAGCCAGTTTTTACAAGGAGGTTGTTGAAGAAGTAGTTAAAATAAATGAGAGCAATGTACTTTACCACATATCTCGTGCTCATTTTTTAATCACTTGCTCACCTAAAGCCAGCAACTATGTGCAAAGCTTAGTTAGTTTTTTTACTGCAGTGTCAAATGCTTCTGTGTTTAGATCAGGACGCACGCACACACACCTTCTCACCACCGCTACATACTTAAAACAAGCAAACAGATAAAGACCTGCAAATAGCCTTTACTTCTTGGTTTGTGGACGTCTTGAGCCATGCTAAGAAGATGTGGCTCTGAAACAGATTAGAAGAGAAACAGATGAGAACGGTATTTTGCAGCCAGATGGGAGGTGAAGGAGAGTGTGGTTTGCTTATTTCTTCTCCCAAAGGTCTCACACTTTTGTTCCAACTTGTGAAGGACAGCAGAAAAGGAAAAATAATTGTGTTCTTGATTGCTTTCCAGTAAACCCAATTAGATACAGAGGCGCACCCTTTCTTGCTGGCATGCAAACCTTTTTGGACTCAGAGTGCTATTACTTTATACACACAAGCCGAAAGAGAGATTCTGTCTCTATTCTGATAAGGAGAATTGAGTGCTTCTTTTTTAGTCTTGGTGATATGTTGGAGCCACCCAGGGCTTTTCCTCTTCATCAGCAGAGGCATCAAAAAAGAGATAAATAAACTAGGGGAGGTGGTAAGGGCTAGCTAGAATGACTTGTACCAGTTGAGCTCAAGAATTTGGGTGGGGTGGAGGCTACCCAGATAAGGCTCTTCTAGGTTTCTGACCTCCCTCTGCCTTGCTCCCAGTTCATTCTGTAGATAATACACGCATGGACCTGATAATCCCTGGGGAGCAGTATTTCTACCTGAAGGCCAGAAGTGTGGCTGAGAGACAGCGGTGGCTGGTAGCCCTGGGGTCAGCCAAGGCTTGCCTGACTGACAGCAGGACCCAGAAGGAAAAAGGTAAGTATCGATTGTCCTCTGGTCTGGAAACCTTGGGAATCTCCTCTGGCATCTCTGGGTTCTCATATTTGTTATCTTGCTTCTGACCATGTAGCCAGCTTTCTGTATCTTGCAAATGCCATATACCTCTGGAATTTAAACCACAGCTTGTATCTGACTCTTCTCTCTTAGCATATCATACTAGAGAGAGCACAGGCTTTGGAGCCAGACACACCTGGATTCAAATCATGGCTTTGTAAATTACTGGCTTTTTGTCCTTGGCGTAGGTTACTTAATCTCTCTAATCCTCAGCTTCCTCATATTTTAAAAAGAGGTAATAACGAGGGGTAGAAGGGTTGCCATGAGGATTAGTAATGATATGAACCTGTTTAGTACCCAGTCTGGCACAAAGTTGATCTTTGGTAAACAAGCCTCGGAGCAGGGTACTTTCTGCAGTAACACCCCACTCCCCACCCCTTCCCTGAGGTGGGATGGATACTTAATTGTTAGGTTGCTACTGCTTAATGCTCATTAACTCAACATCATTAGGTCTCCAGAGAACCCTGGCACAACTTTCTGTGTGGACGGGGGTGGAGCGGGGAGTGCCAGGGCTTACTGCCTGAGCCCTAGCGTCACCTTCCCAGCCCCTGTCCCCGAAGAGATTGGCAGGGGACAGGGGCCTCTTTCTCATGACAGGTGTGGTAGATGTGCTTAACTCTTCAGGTAGACACAGGAAAATGGCCTCTTCCTTGGTTGTTTTTTAATGCTAAATTGGGAGCATATCCTAGAAACTGTCAGCTTTGACTCAGATCAGGTTGTAACGTGTAGCTTTTTCATGGGGAAAAAAACAGAAGTGATAATGACCAGCTGAGCCCTCAGCGCCGGAGTAGCTGGATCGCTGTGCTAATGAGAGAGCAGCAGGTGCACTGACGGCGTCATTAGTCTTGATGGGTGGCATGCTGGACCAGTTCTGTGAATCAACAAGCCATCTTTTTAGTGATAATTGCACGTTACAGAACAGTTTCAGTTTGGGGTACTGTTAACAGGTAGATGGCTATGACCCCATTTTACAGATAGTGAAAACTGTGCAGCAGATGAACCCTTGACTCTGCTACCAGTTCTGACATGAGGGTTTGAAAAGTATGCTGTATCCTTCTTCCCATACTGGTGATCATTCAGTGTGTTGGCCCAAGAAATAATATAGATTACAAAAGACCAGATATCTCCTTTTTCTGTTTTTCTTGCCCCCATTATCTTCATATTTATTTTATCTGTAACCCATACCATAAACATCTGACTTTACATACAGGTTATAACTTCCACTCTATGGTATGCTCACTAGTCAATTACTTATTCATCCTGATAATTATATTATCATCATTTTGTTATTTAGAGTTTGCTGAAAACACTGAAAACTTGAAAACCAAAATGTCGGAACTAAGACTGTACTGTGACCTCCTTGTTCAGCAAGTGGATAAAACAAAAGAAGTGACCACAACTGGTGTGTCCAATTCTGAGGTAAAATACTACTTGTCTTAGTGACAGGAAAAGTAGCACCAGATGTAGCAACATCAACAGGTATTGATTACTCTCAAACGGTCCTTGACTATTTTAGAACTTACTATTTTTCGGAGGAACAAAGTAACAAAATTCAACAAAGAGAAGAAATGTGTGCATTTCAGCATACAGAAGCATATACTTTTCCTTCATGGAATGAAGTCAGGATTAATTAGTTGGTAACATTTGGAACCTTTAACATTGGTGCCACTAGCCTAGCTGATGTACTAAAATATGTTTTTCCCCACTTTGCATCACTTTATAAATACAGCCTTACCTTTCTAGCACAGCTACTTCTATAGGTGTGGCTACTAACATATCAACATACCAACATCATGTATATCAATAATGTGTACCTGTCATCTTTGATGAGATTATAACAAGATTTTATTTTATTTACTTATTTATTTTTTAAGTAAGTTCTATACCCAACATGGAGCTTGAACTCACCACCCAGAGATCAAGAATTGCATGCTGGGGCGCCTGGGTGGCTCAGTGGGTTAAAGCCTCTGCCTTCAGCTCAGGTCATGATCCAGGGTCCTGGGATCGAGCCCCACATCAGGCTCTCTGCTCAGCAGGGAGCCTGCTTCCTCCTCTCTCTCTGCCTGCCTCTCTGCCTACTTGTGATCTCTGTCTGTCAAATAAATAAGTAAAATCTTAAAAAAAAAAAAAAAATTGCATGCTCTATGGACTAAGCCAGCCAGGCACCCCTGTAAAAGGGTTTTATTGGTGACATAGTAACTGTGCTTTAGTATAGACTAGAGCTTTCAAAGATGGAGACACAGCTTTTTTTTCTGCCCATTGTCAGTAAGGATTACAATTTTTAATGTTTATTTATAAAGTTGTCATTTACTCATCCTAATGTATTAAAAGATCTATCTGGTGTTAGGCTGTGTGTTGAATGGTTCGGTACTACCCAGGGAGGTCTCTCTCTACTCTCAGAGTAGTTATAATCTGAACAACAATGCTTACAAAATGAAGAATTGGTAGAGTCTAGTTAATGGTTTTAGTAGAAGAATATTATGCTGCTAATGGTATATATGCTTTCAGATTTTCTTGTAAGGGTGATTTAACTCACTTTCATTCACTTCCTTTTGGGCTTTCTTAGTATTTCTTGTACACAACAGGCTACAACTGCCTGTTGTGTACAAGACAGTGTGGTCGGAGGCAGGAGGAGAGGGATACCAAAAAAACCTTTCAGTCCTGCTCTTGGGATGCTTATAGTTCAGAGCAGTGATTCTCAGCCCAGAGCAGTTTTGCCCCTTAGGAGAAATTTGCAGCATTTGGAGACATATTGTTGGTCAACACGACTGAAGGAGTGCTCTTGGCATCTAGTGTAGGGAGGCTAGGATGCTGCTTCACATCCTGCAGTGGGCAGGAGAGCTCCCCCACCAACTTCCCCCACTCCGAAAATTAGCCCCCCCATGTCAGTCATATCACAGTAGAGCCCTGGCCTAACAGGGAAGGGAAAATGGGAACATAGCAATTTTTTAAAATTAACATATTATGTATTATTTGCTTCAGGGGTACAGGTCTGTGAATCATCAGTCTTACACAATTCACAGCACTCACCATAGCACATACCCTCCCCAGTGTCCATAACCCTATTTCTACCCCCCCAACACCCTAGCAACCCTCAATTTGTTTCCTGAGATTAAGAATCTCTTATGGTTCATCTCCCTCTCTGATTTCATCTTGTCTCATTTTTCCCTGCTTTCCCCTATGGTCCTCTGTCTTGTTTCTCAAATTCCTCATATCAGTGAGATCATATGATAATTGTCTCTCTCTGATTGACTTATTTCACTTAGCATAAATACCCTGTAGTTCCATCCATGTCATTGCAGATGGCAATATTTCATTTTTTGATGGCTGCATAGTATTCCATTGTATGTATGTATGTTATGTATATATCTATATATATACACACACACACGCATACATACATACATACATATTACATCTTCTTTATCCATTCATCTGTTGATGGACATCTAGGTTCTTTCCATAGTTTGACTATTGTGGACATTGTTGCTACAAACATTCGGGTGCACGTGCCCCTTCAGGTCAGTACAATTGTATCTTTAGAGTAAATACCCAATAGTGCAATTGCTGGGTCATAGGGTAGTTCTATTTTCAACTTTTTGAGGAACCTCCATACTGTTTGCTGATGTGAGGCTTAGCATGAACAACTCCATCTTGGGCCCAGTCTTGTTTCATTTATACCATTAAGATGTGTTTACTGTACTCTGTAGTCAGGGTGTGACCTCAGTTTCCTGAACAACTTATTAATATCAATATTCAGAGGAAAAACACCCTGAACAAGTAAAATAATGGGAGAAAAGGTGATTAGATACTCAAAAAGAATTCCAGTTGTTAAAAGCTCTTTAAGTCATCTGTACCAAAAGCCAAAAACCCATTCTGAAAGTAAATAATGAATGACTTATGGTTTCTAATTCTTTTATTCTAGAACCTCGTTTTTACTCAGGCAACGGGAGACATTTTTCCATTGATTCCACTGATCTTTGGTCCATGTGATTCCCTATTTCATGTTAGTAGATAAAGTGGACTCAATATTTTCCTTTTGTAAATTATGTATGTATTTGTCCAGCAAAATAGCTGGGTACATTATTACTACATTGTGGATAAAAACCTCTACAGACATTCCGCCATCAGGCTCTTTCTTTTTTGGCAAGGTAAAGGAGTCTTTCTCTCTTGTTTCATAGGAAGGAATCGATGTGGGAACTCTGCTGAAATCAACCTGCAATACTTTTCTAAAGACTTTGGAAGAATGCATGCAGATAGCAAACGCAGCCTTCACCTCTGAGCTCCTCTATCGCACTCCCCCAGGTTCACCACAGCTGGCCGTGCTCAAGTCCAACAAGGTAAAGCCAGCTCAGCTTGGCAGCAGCAGGACATAATGAAAAGCTTAGAAGTTAAAAAGTGATGTAAGGAACCATGTTAATCATCACTCTTTGGTGACTGAGAAAGACGTTTTTTTAGTGACCTTCCCTTGCTGTCCACTTACAAATTTCTGCCCTCAGTCCTCCATATCCATTAATTTTTAGCAGTTTTATCACCTAAACCTGTCTTTGATGTAGCTAGTCTCTTTTCATCCTCCTTGTCCAGTGAATCTTGCCAAGATTTGTGGTGACCTTCTAACTAGTTACTTTCAGCCTAACCCTTCAAGGCAGCCAATGGTATTTCTGTTCATGAAGTATAAACTGGACCACTTTACCTAAACCTCTCAGTGCCTCCCTCATTGCCAAAGGTTAATGTCAAAACTTCCAGACCCCCAGCCTCTTACTCTGTCATTACCTGGCTTAACATACTAACTGCATATAGCTCCCCTGACATCTTCACATCATTTCCCAGTGCCAAGCATGCTGTTCTCATTTATCTTCCCCTCATTAGCATTTCCCCATCCTTCAATATTTAATTTCCCCTCCCTGTATCCCTAAGTTGGGCTAGGAACACCTCTATGCATACCCCTATTTTAGGGTTATTCTTATTGAAATTACCTTAAGGGTAGGAACCTCCATACTGTTTATCTTTATACTTTTAGTGTTTGAGACAATGCATCATCATCTTCAATGAATATAACTAAAATTATGAGAAAGTCAACCACCAGGGGTTTGGCTATAGCAATTAGATCCTTCAGAAGAGCCATCTTCCTTTTCCTTAGAAGTGTGGGTACACTTACTGGAAAAAATACAAAGGACTGGTTGAGATTAATGACTCCCTTCTTTTGGGAGAAATTGTTCCTGTTGAGTCGGGCAGTTATATTATGGTCATATTTACCACTTTGATATATGATGAAACTCTAAATATGCTCTGTTGAAGTTTAACACGAAGCTTTCTTTTTTTTCTTTTTTTTTTTTTTTTGCTTCTTTTAAAGATGAAACATCCTATTATACCGATTCATAATTCATTGGAAAGGTACAGTAACTCTTTTGGTTTTTCTTCTTTCTAAAAACAAATAATTTTTTATTGTTTGTTTAAAAAAAATATTTTGATCATGATTTGAGATAATACCAGAAGGAAACAGTATCTGATTTCCCTCTTGGAGGTGATCTTGAAGCAATGCAGACCTTTCACTCAGCACAGACTACCTGGGAAGATGTTTGCATTTTCCCCCAGGTATAGATGGGCCTGCCCACCACTGTAGTAACTTTTAATTGCTCTAGTGTGCTAAGGGTTGGGGCCTCTTCTTTTGTGGAGGAGCCGGACATCGACTTAAATGTGCTTTTATCCAGAAAAGACAGTACGATTTTGTTTTATTTAAAAATAAAAATGTTAGGTAGCCTTACAGTTTAAAAAAGAACAACTTAATATCAAAATCTAAACTAGTTCTTCCTCTAATTGCTCCTTCAGTTTTAGAAAAAAGTACACATTTACATAGTTGTGTTCCTATTATTTGGGGTCTTTATTCAGTTAGTATTTTATATAACCATTCCTATATTTTGACATACTCCATATATTTGTCCTTTCAAATTATTATTTAATGTTTCAACTCTCTTTGTATATTATTGTTTGCTTTAGTATAAGGATTGTTCCAGTTTGGTTAACATTTTTACTTTGTTCTAAATATTTCTACTAGAAAAAATTGTAGACTTTTTTCTCATGATATTTCCTTAATAAACACCTACATTTTAAATTGCTAAGTTGAAATATGGCATTTCTTTAGGGAAAAAATGCTTTTCCTGGAGTCACCATAGAGCTTGGATCCTTTCCCTTTGTTTTTATTAGGCGAAAATATTTTTGTTCTAATTTGGTTGGATCTAATCACTTATAAGATGTTGTGATTATTCCTTCAACAGAATTAGCTGTTCCACTTGCATGTTAAAAAAGCCTTTTCTGTTACCCTGAAGAGCAACAGATCCTCAGGAGGTATCCTGTGTCCTCCTGGGCTTTTTCTGTCAGACATACTTGGTGGGGAGTATCCTCCCCTGACCACAGCATGTAGCTTCTAGACAGTTAACTGGTAGGCAAACACATAGGAGTGGCTAGTGAGTTTGAGAGCTGAAGAGAGAGAAACACTTCCCAGGGAGAAGCTGAGGAAAGTGAGAAAAGTGTTAAATGTGTCCATGTAGAAAGCTGATTGAAAACCAAAGAACTGTCAATGACTATTTCCTGTTGCTGGTGGGGAGCAGGAAGTCTGAGTCACCTGAGGGTCCATGAGAAGCCAAGAATGGCTCTTTGATTGCAGAATCTCAGTTGGGAGACGGGCCTGCTCTCACCATAGACAGATACGTCTGGGAGGCAGAAGGCTGAGAGGTTTGACTGATGCAACAATACTGGTTTTTAATCACTCTTAGAAGGAGTTGATGCTTGTGAACCCCTCCAGCCTTTCTCAGAGTAAGCTCTACGTAGGCAATCTATGTAAGATGAAATAATTGGACTTTTTGGTTTTTCTCCTTATAAAAAATTTTCAGGCAAATGGAGTTGAACAGTTGTGAAAATGGATCTTTACATATGGAAATAAATGCTGATGAAGAAATCCTAATGAAAAATAAAAGCTCCTTATATTTAAAACCTGCAGAGATAGATTGCAGCATATCAAGTGAAGAAAATACAGATGATAATATAACAGGTAAAAATAGAAGTGAGGTCCGAAGCAAGCGATTAAACTTAAACCATTGATCTTGGGAGTTTGATTGTTTATCCATGATGTGACACTTGACAGGGATTGGCCTCAAGAGGGTATACTAGTAGATCCTAAGGCAGACATTAGCTTGATAACACGGGTCACTTGACCACGTTGTGCCATCCCATCCAACCCAGTGTTGAAAAGGCAGAATGAGGAGGGTTTTTCCCGACTCACTGTTCTTATCTGTGATGTCTGTGTGCTGACTTTGTAGAAAATATGAGCGCTTCATTGGCCTTCTACTCTAAGTCTCAAGATCCTTTGAACGTAAACTATGATGTCAGACTTAACAGAGTACAAAGGTGTGTCAGTTTAGGTTGCTCTGCTGGTTTCTAGTGAGGCCAGAGGATGGCAGAATTCACCAGCCACCGGTCAGGTTTTCAACCAGCCTTCTCTGTCTGTCAAGCCAGAGTCCCACATTTCAGGTAATAGCTTGTGGTTGAAAATGCCACCCTTTCAAATTTGCTTATTCCATTGGCTCTAACCACTAAAACCCGATTCAGATCAGTCCAAGACAACCATAGTAAGCTTTTATTTATGTTTAAGTGTTTAATAAATATTTTGAAAATAAAATTTTAAACAAGTTTCTTGCTCATCTCCCCTGAAATAAAAGACCCTGTTTTTTCCATATGAGTTGTGGGAAAAGAAGATGCATTTCATAGCTGTTAATCTGAGGCAAGGAGTCTCATCCCTTGAGTAAATAATAAAGATAGGAGAATTTCTGTGGAAACAGTACTGTTATTTGACCAATAATCTTACTTTTAGGAATTTGTCTCCGGGGACTAGTCAAGTTAAGGACAAATATCTGTGGACAGGGATATTCTTTATGACATTACAATTGATTCTAATTATTCGTGATTATGTTCTATAAAGTTACTATAGACACTGAATTAGCAAATACTGAACCATTGCTTCTAGCGGAAAAACAGAGTTTGGTTCCTACAAACCGCTGTTCACAATTTGGTCAACTTATCAGTATATAGACTTGTTCTATGTGTGTTTCTGTTTAAAGATACCTTATTTAGTATATATTGTTGATTCATTAACATTGATCCCATGGCCAATGGTACTATAACTTGTGCCTGAATGAAGTATACCTGACACATGTATTTTCTCTATAAGGCACATCACAGCCTTCTTACACTTAGAAAGAGTAGACATGGGGTACCTGTGTGGCTCAGTCATTAAGCATCTGCCTTCGGCTCAGGTCATGATCCCAGGGTCCTGGGGTTGAGCCCCACATTGGGCTCCCTGCTCGGCAGGAAGCCTGCTTCTCCCTCTCCCACTCCCCCTGCTTATGTTCCCTCTCTCCGTGTCTCTCTCTATCAAATAAATAAATAAAATCTTGAAAAAAAAAAAAAGAAAGAAACGTGAGACAGCACTACACTTGAAGGCACCTGTAAACAGCAAAATCAATAACAAAATGCACAAAGCATGACCCTACATAAACACAGTTGTGTATAGTATAAGAACCAAGGAAGAAGGCAGATTGTTACCTTGTTTGACCTTAGTTGGAAGCATGTATGTCGGGCGACTCAAATGTTCACCATCTACACATGTATAGAAATGACTGCAAACGTGCCACAAGCATTGTTTTTTAGGATTACAAATAAAATATTATGAGAAGGCAAATTCACAAATACAGAATATGCTGATAATGAAGATCGATTGTATAACACTAAATTTTTAGAAACCACCTAAGTGCCCTCCACATTAGCTTGATGCAATATATATGGTCATTAAAATCACATTTTAAAAGTATTGAATGATAATGAGAATATTCCTGATAAACTGTTGAGTGAAAACAATCAGGACATAAACCTACATATATTTAAACCCAATTTTGTTTGTGTGTATATAGTATTTCACTGATTTTTTTTTTTAAGATTTTATTTATTTGACAGACAGAGATCACAAGTAGGTAGAGAGGCAGGCAGAGAGAGAGAGGAAGGGAAGCAGGCACCCTGCTGAGCAGAGAGCCCAATGCGGGGCTCCATCCCAGGACCCCCGGGATCATGACCTGAGCCGAAGGCAGCGGCTTTAACCCACTGAGCCACCCAGGCGCCCTGATTTTTATTTCTGTAAGCTTTTCTGTGTTTTAGAAATATTCAACAAGGAATATATATTAATTTTATAATATATAAATAGTAGTTTAGTAATAAGTATTTTCTATGTGCAGTCCAAGGTGAGATCATGAAGGAAGAAGGAGAGGACAGTCTGGCGAATCATGATAGCAGCTTAGCACAGCCTGCGTCAAACTCCTCCAGTAGCTCTCCAGAATCCCACTGGGAAGAAGGCCAAGAAATCATCCCAACTTTTTTTAGTACCATGAATACCAGGTATTTGATACTTTCTAAAATCAGTGACAATTGGATACCAGCTTCCCTTCTAGAAAATCAGTGTGGTGTTCCTTTCAGGTGATGGCATAGTCTAACAGAACAGAGGTTGGTATCTGCTTTACCTTTCTGAAGCAGTGAGGAATTGGATTGTGAGACTATACCCTGAACACATTGTAGCTTGCTTTGGTAGATTATCTCTGGAAAATGATTTTATTGGACCATATTATAGTAGAAGAACAATCACTGAAATCAGGCCAAATGACTTGCTCTCCAGATGGGCAACTGTTTTCATGACTACCTCTGAAATGCAGAGAGTATTAATGTTATATTTTTGATCTTTCTCCTTTTGTATCACCAAATTGTTTAGCTTTAGTGACATTGAACTTCTGGAAGACAGTGGCATTCCCACAGAAGCATTCTTGGAGTCATGTTATGCTGTGGTTCCAGTATTAGGTAAGATTATTGCATTTGTCTTAAATTCATTAGTCTGTAGAATCTGTCCCACTGCTGTTATTTTGTAGCAGAAATATCCTGAACTATATATAGAGTGAAATGACCCTTCTTGGCTACCTCTCCATATCACTAGCCACATGTAGTTAAAACTGTTTGGCTTTGAGCATTATTGCATGTTTGCTTTTTATTCCTACCAATAATTAAGTATTGGCCACAGAGTAGTATAAGGAAAAAAGGGAATTTTGTTTTCGAGAAATTATACTTTTAAAAAAAGTAGTTGCGGAACAGACCTTCAAATCCATTAGTATGATACCATTAAAACGTTTTTTCAAAGGTTTAAAAATTATACGTATAAATTTAAGTTCAAATATAGAGTCAGTAGAACCAGGCATCACTAATGTGTTCAAATTTGTTTTATGACCTACTTAGCTATGCATCTTTTTTTAATTCATTTTTTTGAAATTTTACATATCTTTTTTTTGAAATTGAGATATAACTTACGTAGAACTTAAGTATTATGATTCAGTAATGTTTGATAAACACATGTACCGCCATGTAATCCATATCCCTATCAAGATATAAAATGTTTTCATCACACCAGAATGTTCCCTGTGCCAGTCAACCCGCAACTATCACCCAGCCCAAGGCAACTATTTTACTGATTTCTGTCACCATAGATTAGTTTTGCCTTTTCTAAAGTCTCATATAAGAGAATCATAATCGTACTATCTACTTTTTTTCATCCGTGTTTTTCTCTCAGTGTAATGTTTTCATCCTTATTGTTACATGTATCTGTAGTTCATTCCTTTTTATTGCAGAATAGTATTCTATTAAATGAACGTGTAATTTGTTTATTCATTCTTCTATTGATGAATGGACATTTGGGTAGTTTCTTATTTGGGCTATTACCAGTGAAATTGCTCTGAGTATATTTGTGTCTGTGGCATAATTTTTCATATATTGAGTAAATACCTAGGAGTAGAATTGCCAATTCATTGGGTTCATCTGTTTCACTTTATAAAAAGTGGTTACACAGTCATACAGTCCCAACAGCAATGTATGACTATTCTGGTTGCTTCTTATCTGCACTAACACTTGGTGGTATTGAGGTTTTGGGTCTGGCTGTTCCTCTGAGTGTTTAGCGGTATCATTGCGGTTTTAACTTCTGTTGGGGAGGAAGAAATTTACTTTCTCCTCAGGGTCCTCTGGCTGGACCAAGAATCATTTTGACATGAGACAGAATAACAGGGGAAAATCAAATTTAACTCCATACATATGGAGAATCCACACAGACATGAAATTACAAAGACAGGGAACATGAGGCTTATATGACTTCCTGCCCAAAGGAAAGAGTTAGGGCCCTGAGGGTGGAGGTACAAAGGGGGAGGAAAACCATTAGGAAGATAAGAGGAAATGGTTGGAAAATGAAGGCTGCCCTGTTATGCACATAAGTTTCTTAAGTAAAGAGAAATCTGTTAATTGCATTCTTCCTGGGACAGGCTTTCCTTTCTAATGTAAATTTAAGCAGTCAAAGGGAAGGTAAAGAATTTTTCCTGAATCTGCTGGGATTTGATTGCTGTTAACTCAAAATAATCTTCATGTTCAAGTGGCCTACCTTGGGGTGCCCTTGGTCTCCACACTTTCTCAGTGACTAATGATGTTGAACACTTCTTAATGTAATTATCGGCCATTGCTATCTCCCTCATTGTGAAGTCTTTTCAAATCTTTAATCCATTTTTTCAAGTTGGTTAGTGTTCTTTGTATTGAGTTGTAAGCATTCACTATATATTCTCAAAAGCATTCCATTTTAGACATATGCATTGTGAATATTTTCCCCAAGCTATGACTTTCTTTGCTTAATGTCTTTGAAGAGCAGCTTTTCATTTTCATGAAATCCATATATCTATTTTCTTTCTTTTATAGTTAGTACTTTTGGTGCCCTAAGAAATCTGTGTTTACACCCAAGGTCATGAAGATATTCTCATGTGTTTTCTGTTCCCTTTAGTCTTGATTTTATGTTTACATTTATACATCTTAGAATTAATTTTTATATATGGTGTGAGGTAAGGGTTGAGATTTTTTTTTTCCCTTATGCTATCTGGTTGTTCAGAAACCATTTCTTTAAATGAAAATATTTTCCCTTTTATATTATTTTGGCAGCTTTGTTGAAAATCAGTGGATCTTTTAGGTGTGGGTCTGTTTCTGGACTGTGTTTCCTGTCCCAGTGGTCTGCTTAATTTTTTCATGATAATACTTACATTGTCTTAGTGTGCCATTATAAAAAAGCTTGAAATCAGATAATGTAAGTCTTCCAATAATGTTGTTCTTTTTCAAGATTTTGGCAGTTGTTGGTCCTTTACATGTCCATATAAATTTTAGCTAATTTCTACTTAAAAAATATTGGGATTTTGATTAAGATTATATTGAATCGGTAAACCAATTAGGAGGAAGTTTACATCTTGAACAATTTTGAGTCTTCTAATCCCAAAGCATGCTGTATCTCTCCATTTACCTATGTCTTCTTTATTTTCAGTGTTTTTGTATAGTTCTTGGTGTAGAGATTGATGTAGGAAAGATGTTAGGGTTTGAAGCCTATGCCCAAGAATGAATTCTTGAGATGTCTTTGGTGGTTTTATTAAAGCACAGGGACAGAACCTGTGGGCAGAAAGAGCTGCAGTGGGGTCATGAAAAGTGGCCCATTATATACTTTCAAGTTGGGAGGGGATTAGGGATAGCGTAAATCTCAAAGGAATTTTGGAAGCAAGGTTTCCAGAACCTTGAGGGGGCTAGCTGTTCTTGGGAAAATGTCATTTATTACCATCTAATAAAACCTTAGCCATGAGACCCTTCAGATGTATACTGATGGGCCATATGCTTGGGGGATGACTGCCAACATGGATCTTGGGGACTTAAAGATAAAGGAAGTTTCCAAAGGAAATTTTATTTTTTAAAATAGACTTACAGGATCCTGTTGGGGTGGAGTGGGGTGGTGGGGTGAGGTGGGGGCAGATTCTGGCTAGGATTGCCTTTTGCCCTTAGCAAAGTATTAATATGGAGGCCGAGGCCGATGAGTCCCTAGAGGACTGTCATTCAGCCTGTTTCAAGGACTTTCAGTGGGCTCTAGGTAGTAAGGATATTTAATAATTTTTCTTCTGCCTTTGTTTCCCGTACCAGAGGTCATACACAATTTTTGTTAGGGATACATTTTAGAGTCTTAGAATTCTTGATGCTATGTAAAGAATATGTATTTTTCCAATTGTTTGTTGATAGCATACAGATAGAGCTGACTTTTGTGTTTGAGTAGTTTTTTATAATCATGAGTGAGTTAATTTCATGAAATACGTTTTCAGCATTATTGAAATTGTGGGTTTTTTCCCTGTACTTTTTTAAAAAAAATTTTTATAAACATATAATGTATTACTAGCCCCAGGGGTACAGGTCTGTGAATTGCCAGGTTTACACACTTCACAGCACTCACCATAGCACATACCCTCCCCAATGTCCATAGTCCCACCACCCTCTTCCTGTACTTTTGTGTATAGTGAATTAGATTGAATGAATTTACATCTGTTATCTTGCTATTTGTTTCTACCATCTTGCTATTTATTTTCTATTTGTCGTATCTGTTCTTTGTTCCTTTTTTATTTTTCTTAAATTCTAGCCATTTAATCAATTATTTTTTATTCTATTTTATTTCCTGTTTTAGGTTTTTAGCTACCTATATTTGTTCCTACCTCCACCCCTGCCTTTTTTTCCCAATCAATCAAGTATTGTTTAGAATTCCATTATTTTTTCTCTTCTGGCTTTTTAGCTATACCGCTTTGCTATATTTTTAGTCGTTCTTGTCCCACAGAAATATTTGAACATATGTGAATTTAAATTTTTGAACATACATGAATTTAAGTTTTCTAGCAGGCCCATCAAATAGTAAAATAAAGCAGATAAAACTATTTTTTAAACTAATTTCAATAATACATTTTATATGACCTAATATAGCCAAAATATTATTTCAATATATAATCAGTATAAGGGAATCGTTAATGAGATAGCTTGCATTCTTTTTTTTTTTTTAAGATTTTATTTATTTATTTGACAGAGAGAAAGATCACAAGTAGGCAGAAAGGCAGGCAGAGAGAGAGAGGGAAGCAGGCTCCCTGCTGAGCAGAGAGCCTGATGTGGGGCTCTATCCCAGGACCCTGAGATCATGACCTGAGCCAAAGGCAGAGGCTTAACCCACTGAGCCACCAGGCGCCCCTGCATTCTTTTTTTGATACTGAGTCTTTGAAATCTAGTATTTTGTGATGACCATATCTTAGAAGTCTTTGAAACTTATGTTTGGAAAATGATTTAAAAATAAAAAATAACAGTTTTGGGGAGAAAAACATGCTAAATTTTTTGTTATTATAAAAATATTTGCCACTTAGGGACACCTGGGTGGCTCAGTCGGTTAAGCGGCTGCCTTCGGCTCAGGTCATGATCCCAGAGTCCTGGAATCGAGTCCCGCATCAGGTTACTTTCTCAGCAGGGAGCCTGCTTCTCTCTCTGCCTCTGTCTGCCACTCTGCCTGCTTGGCTTGCTCACTCTCTCTCTCTGACAAATAAATAAATAAATCTTTTAAAATATATGTATATTTGCCACTTAAGAAAATTGCTTTTTCAAAGATGTTTTCAATCTTTTCTTCTAGACAAACTTGGCCCTACGGTGTTTGCTCCTGTTAAAATGGATCTTGTTGGAAATATCAAGGTGAATATACTAGCATGTCTCTATGGAGACCATACATTTGGAGGGAGAAGTGCATGAAACCTCATTCAGAAACACTTGCGATTGTTGAGTTTATAGTCAAGATGAAAAGTATAGGTCAGCTGTGAGAAGAGTTCTGAGGCAGAAAAAAATGCTTTAAAACCAGTATTTTAAAGCCTTGAGACTTTAATTCTGGCTTAAGCCTCATAAAAATTCTCCAACAAGAACACATTACCTTGAAAACATAAGGAAAAAAGTAATAGAGACTTAATTTATTTTGATTTCTTAAAGCCTGCTTGACAAGCTTATCAGTCTCAATACTACACTGATTTACTTGATAGCTTTAGCATTTTTAACGTAGATCGTTTCCCTGCTTTTCCTGCAGAAAGTAAATCAGAAGTACATAACCAACAAGGAAGAGTTCACCACCCTCCAGAAGATAGTGCTGCATGAAGTGGAGGCTGACGTAGCCCAGGTTAGGAACTCAGCTACAGAAGCCCTCTTGTGGCTGAAGAGGTGAGGCCGCTGGGATGGGGCCACAGTTGAAATCCAGCTCAGTCGAAATGCTACCAGCAAAAAAAGTGTTATGTTATACAAAGAGCACTTCGAGTGGAGGATCCAACCCAGTAACCTTTTCTAGAAGGCCTGATGAATAGAACTCCGACTCTTTCTTTTCCTCCCTCCCGATGAACTTCGCTAATATAACAGTATATGTAACATAGGAATCCTAAAGGATGATAGAATTGACGGGTTCTCTTTAAATCAGTAGATCACAGACTTTGATAGCATCCGATCACCTGAAGGGCTTTCTTAAGAATACAGATTGCCCGGGGCGCCTGGGTGGCCCAGTGGGTTAAAACCGCTGCCTTCGGCTCTGGTCACGATCCCAGAGTCGTGGCATTGAGCCCCGCATCGGGCTCTCTGCTCAGCGGGGAGCCTGCTTCCCCCTCTCTCTCTGCCTGCCTCTCTGCCTGCTTGTCATCTCTGTCTGTCAAATAAATAAAATCTTAGGGGAAAAAAAAGAATACAGATTGCTCCACTCCAGACTCAGACTTTCTGACTCAGTAAGTCTGGAGTGGGACCCCAGAACTAGCACTTCCAGCAAGTTCCCACTGGTCCCAGGACCACTTTTTGGAAACCACTGTTTAGGTAGATCAGATGAGAAAGGTGTAGAGTAAACTAAAAGGAAATGACAGGGAAGAAAGGCAGAAAAGACTTCCATGTGACTTGACCTGTTTGCTGCTATATTCGAGATATTGAGGAAGACACTGATGTCTGCCATTTCTTTATACCCATTCAATATAAGTGAACTTTGAAAATATTTCTTCCTCTTTTTTGTTTTAGAGGTCTCAAATTTTTGAAGGGATTTTTGACAGAAGTGAAAAACGGAGAAAAGGATATCCAGACAGCCTTGAGTAAGTGTCCTTTACATTTTGATGATTCCATTGAATAGAATGTGGAATGGAGACCCCTAAAGGAGGAGGCGGGGTATAGGGGAAAATTTCTGCTTTTCTGAAGTGGATTTTGTTTCTTTTCTATTTCATTATTATTGTTTGTTTCTTATATGCTCCGTTAAAAAAAAAAAAAAATCTCATGAGATTGTGACCTCGTAATGTAGATCTAATTTTTAAAAATCAGTATATCTTGAAGAAGAGCAAAATTAATGGACAGCCATCTCTTAATAGGAAAGCCTAACATTTTTAAGAAGTGAGCTCTTCCTAAATTAATCTTCAGATTCAGTGCAGTTCTCCGAAATCAATGTCCCAAGAGAAGCTAGTTTTAGAGACCTTAACAGGGAGGGTTTGGGGAACCCTGGGAATTTGCTCTGGAGTGAGATAAAGGGGGGGTTCATGGTCGTCATCATCATATACTCCTCAAATGCCTCATGTTTGTAGTAGTAGAGCTGAGACCAGGATGAAGGCCTTGGTCAGAGGTCATCCTGTATCTCTAGCATCTTATAATGTAGGGACTGAAACCCTGTAAGGTGCTCAGTAAACACTGGTGTGGATAGGTATCTGGATCTGTCAGATCAGTTTTGGAAAACATTAGCTTGGGAACATCCTCATAGTGCTCTTGACAGAATGGCTGAATTCTCACTCTTCATCTAGAAGAAATTCTCCCAACATGGGCCTTGAGGCATGACGGGTAAGGAGTGGGTATTGAAATTCCATATTACTTTGAAGCCCTATATTATTGTGATGTAGAGAAGCACATGGTCAAGCTCTAAATAGCCATGATTATAAATAATGAAATGAATGAATTAGATGCTTCTGTTGTGGAAAGGGAGCCAGTATTCACAACGGCATTTTGTTGGTTCCTTCTGTTAATCTTCCCTCTGAGCCATGAGTCCTGAGGGATTCTGCCCTCATGTGACTTTCTCAGGCCTTCCTATCTAGAAACTTGCCAGTATGCTGTGAAACAATAAAAACTGTTTTTTTCTATAACACTTTATGAAGGATTTAGACAACTTAATCCTTAGGTCAGTCCATTTTTGCAGATTAGGTATCCAAAATTCATAGAGATTAAAGTACATGCTAAGGCCACAAAAGATCTGAAGCAGAGTCACTTTGAGACCCCTGCCTCAAAACTCCTCATTTTGAGGCCCCAGGGCAGCTCAGTCGGTTAAGTGTCTGCCTTCAGCTCAATGGGACTGAGCCCCACATCAGACTCTCTGCTCAGCGAGAAATCTGCTTCTCCTTCTCGCTGCTGCTCCACCTGTTTGCCTGATTATGCTCTCACAGTCTCTCTCTTTCTGTGAAATAAATAGACTCTTAAAAAAAAAGTCCTCATTTCCCACAAAAGATCTTCTCCACCGTCCCTGGGCTGTGTATTTTTTGGACTTCTCATACATCCCTGAATTTCTAGGACAGTCTGTTGTATTCTTCCCACATGTCCTGATTTCAGTACTCAAAGTATTTTCACTGTAACTATTCATGCCCCTAATCAGTATCATGGAACTGTATGATTTGTGGACTGATTAAGATCTTGGGCTCTCTGGATTCCACCATTGATAGCATTGTGCCCTTAGGCAACTTGCTTACCCTTTCTGTTTCCTGGTTTCCTCATCTACACAATGGGAATGATGATACCATTTTCCTAAAACATGGTTGTAAAGATTAAATAGGTTCATGCACATTAAAAGATTAGTAAAGTCGTGCATAATAAATACTTCATAGAAGTTAGCTTCTCTTGTTTATATTTTCATCATCCTGACATAAGAAGTTGATAACCGGTCAGAAAATGGAGCTTACTGGTCCCAAATCAGAAATGAGAAGTTTACAAAGCTCTGGTGCCAAGCCAGACATTTCTCTCCATACTAAGTTCTTAGAGTGGAAATTTCACACGGGGAGGAAGGCTTCTCTACCCCCAAGGAAATACAGAAGCTGTGGGACTCAGCAGTGTGTCTAGTGGGCTCCACCCATCACATGATGCTGCTGCTCTGTTACGGCTGTCTGTGAGGGCCCAGGCTGGCTGTGACTGCTGACCTCCTTGACCCCTCCCCGGAGTGGAGGCAGAATAGAACCAGCTGCTTACTGGACACACAAGTGAAAAAGGAAAGCTTATCCCTGAAGGTAGGGAGGAAATTAAGGATATCCCCTTTCTGGAGTAGCTCTGCTCCTAATTCTGTTCTTTT
The DNA here is from genome assembly GCF_010015895.1 of Lontra canadensis. Classification (NCBI taxonomy): domain Eukaryota; kingdom Metazoa; phylum Chordata; class Mammalia; order Carnivora; family Mustelidae; genus Lontra; species Lontra canadensis. The sequence goes on along the minus strand of NW_022630996.1, from coordinate 38,917,830 downwards.
TCTTACCTTCTTTTTGCTTGATTTGGAGTCTGGACCCTTCTGAGGAGAGAGGAGACTGTAAGGGGAGATGCTACTTTGAAATCACAGTAAGCGCAGTCAGTCTCAGCTTTTCCTTCTCTCTTCCCCCTTCAGCACTATTTTCAATGGGAGGAAACGGGGGCTATAAACTTGAGATTTTCATCCTGATGTTTAGGATTATTTCAGAAGTTTTCATGAATTAAATCATAGTTTTGCTTGTAGGGGTCCCGAGTTTCCTGCTGCTGTTCAGTGTAGAGAAAAGTTCTCCTAACCACCCACCCTCCCCTCCAGTTGTAGACACAACAAGCTCTGTGCAAACAAATACAGCTTTATAAGAAATATTTATTTACACATTAACTACTTAAAGCCCATAGGCTCTTTGATGTAGATGTCTCTGGGTCAGCAGCTTTTCTTCTCGTTTTGAAATCGTAGTCTTTATAAGTAGAACTGATACCTTGTCTAAAATGAGGGAGTTTAGGAATGTAGGTAAAAGAAAGGGTTTATACCTATATTTATAAAGGCAAAAAGCTTGCATGTTTTAGGTTCTAAAATTGAATTTGAGTTACTATAATAGCAGCTACCCTTTATATAGTCCAGTGTAGGAATGACACTAGTTTTTGAGTGACATTTCATTTAATCTTCCAAATACTCCTTTTGACAGTGAGTAAACTGAGGTCTAGAGAGGATAAATACCTTCCTTATATCTCAAGAACAGTGGTTCTCAAAATGGTCCGAGGAGAACCTCTTCATTACCTGCAGGCTTACTAGAAATAGAGGCTGCCAGGCCCCACCTAGCACCGGAGGCTAAAAACTCCCTGGAGATGGGGCACAGCATCCGCGTTAGCAAGTCCTTTAGGTGATTTTAATCCAGGTCAAGGTTTGGGACCCAACCAATAGAGCTAGGATGTTGAAGCCAACCTGTCACTGGGCTACATTTTGATTATTTGGGAATTTTGATGCTTCTGAGTGATTTATGAATAAACTGGAATAAAAGCACTGAGATTAGTGCCACAGCACCAGTTAATTTTGCCTCCTTTTCATGATAATTAGCTAGTTCTCCAGTGACAAAATTTTTTTCTAACTTAGAAACAAGATAATAGGGATAAATTAAGGATAAAACTTGACTAGCTCTCCCAAATTTGGAAATACGGCTTAAGAAAGGTTTTGAGGTACATGTTCATAAAACTTATATATTATCTTAGTGGCCTTGAAAATGAGAGGTGATATATAAAAATTCTTAAATGAGGGGCACCTGGGTGGCTCAGTGGGTTAAAGCCTCTACCTTCGGCTCAGGTCATGATCCCAGGGTTCTGGGATCGAACCCCGCATCAGGCTCTCTGCTCAGTGGGGAGCCTGCTTCTTCTTCTCTCTGCCTGCCTCTCCACCTACTTGTGATCTATGTCAAATAAATAAATAAAATCTTAAAAAAAAATCCTAAATGACACAATGGAAACCTTGACATCTATTAACTCTCTGGAGAGTATAGGTTTATTCATTGTATTACTGAAGTTCTGTGACCTAGAATGAGTTTTCCCAGCATCTGGAAAGAGGCCTTACGTTTTATACTGCTCCCTTTCGCATTTGAACTATCACTTGGATTTCCCATCATGATGGTCAGAGTGGACTGTTTTGGTTGGTCTCATGTCAAGAGCTTTCTGAACGCTTAAATGTCCTATGGCATTCTCTAAAGTTTATTCTAAGGGAAGAGTTAGGTCCACAAGGCCGATATGTTGAATGGTCTACCCTATAGCTGATGCCACATCAAAAAGAACTTTTGGAAAGCCTCTGTGTAGGTTGCTCTGGCCTTTCATATACCGCGGTACTTAGTGTTACACACTCTGCACTGTCCGCTCAGTGTCAGGTAAACATACACTCACCCAACCAAGATCTCTAGCACAAAATGGGAAAATTTATCATAAGATGCTCAGTTAAATGTATTTAATATAAAAGGCTTTCCGAGACAAGGAGGGCTGTGTAGAGAGCTAAAGTCAGAACTCATGACCTGATATTTACAAACAAATCTTAACTTGTCTAGTTATTTTGAAAATACTGTGGAAGAGGAATCAAGTCAGTCCCTCTCCTAAACTATTCACAACATGTGCCTTTCTTGAATGGCAGACGTGGTTTCTAATACATGTTTTTGTCTTGATAATGCCTAAAGTTAGCAAAGGGCATCTCTGGGTACTTGCTTCACTTCCGTCCATTGGTTATTGATTTGGCTTTTCTTCGTACAATTCATTTTACCAGAAGCTTAGTCACTATTAAAGAATTCAGTACTTTCCTAGCTAGCTCAGTTTTTTTGTTGTTGTTGATTTTTTGTTGTTTTACTACAAATATTTCATACATTGGACAAATATCTAACACTTGACCAAATATATAAAATAGTTCAATACTGTACCCATGTACCACCCCTTAACCCCATTATTCCTTCCATTCTCCAGAGAAGATCTTCACCCTGAATTTGCTTTTTATTATTATATAATACACGTTTTTATACTTTTACCATATATTTGTGTATCTATAAATAGCATCTAGGAGTATACTGCATATTTTAAACTTTTAAATACTTGGTGTAACACTTATACATTATTTTTCACCCAGTATTATTTTTCATATTTATTCACTTTCAAACCTCTCCTGGTTCCTAATTCTTGCCAAGGACTGACTGCATAGCTCATTAAGAGCTGAGGTGATTATCATCTCTTAAACTCAGTGAATGACTGATTCCACCTTTCCCTGCTTTACTTACCTACTTCCTAAACTCTCTTTTAGATTTGTATCTCTCCTTTGTCTCCTCTACAACCTGAAGTGACTTGACAGATTCTTACCAATTACAGATTGACAATAGAGAAACACTGTCATATATGCAGTTCCTGGACAGAACAGTTATCTACCAACAGTAATGGAAAAGTTGTTCTCTCTCACTTGCTGTAACAGGTTTAGGCATAATCAATCTCTAACTACCTCAGCAAATTTCTGGGGCGCCTGGCTGGCTCAGTCAGTGGAGCAGGTGACTCTTGATCTCAGGGCTGTAGGTTCTAGCCCCATATTGGGTGTAGAGATTACTTAAAAATAGTATCTTTTTATACCTACATACATACATACCTCAGTCAACACATTTCTGAGTTACCAATAAAGAAATCACATTTATATTGTTTCCATTAACAGAATAAGGTTCTAATTCTTGCTAGAAAAGGGACATTTTTCCTTTTCATTATTTTGTCTCACAAAGAGTAAATATTACTTTTTTAGAATGGTTTAATGTGAAAAGAATATTCCAAGTTCTCATTGTTTTTAGCTTTGTGACCTTGGCCAAGTCACCATCTCTCTGGGTCTTCTGTTTCTACTATTATAAAAGGAAAAGAATTGAGCAAGGTGATTGTCAAGCTTCCTACTCAGAAATTTGGATTCAGTCTCTAGGGAACTGACACATCTCAAAGATCTGGGAGAAGGGAATCATTTATGTCTTTCAGAGGGCAAAAATACTTCCAGATTATAGAACATGCATATGGTAAGAATGGATATTACAGTGAAGATTTATATATTTCATTATCTAATCTTCTCTAGGTAACTAAAATAGGTCACACTTAGACTTCATTTTATTTTAATGCAGCCTCATGTGGCAGGGATATTTGAAGCTGTAGGAGTCAGCTAAGGACTTCTGGCAATTGCATTTTCTTGTGTGTGGTTTTTTTTTTTTTTTTTTAAAGGAGTTTTCTCTCACTTGTTGGTTTTAAATAGTAAGAGTGGTCTTCCTGGACCTGGGTCAGGACCCAGCTCAAATTCTCTTGAATGATTCCCTCTTCTGTTAGACTTGTTGGCCCACATTTTGTACCGTGGCAAAACTCTTCCCTGGCAAGGTGCAGGCCCAGCAAGGAACGGCTGCTCCTCTGGGAGGGTCAGGCAGGAGGACACAGATCATGCTGCTGTACAAACACTCCCCCTTCCATAGACCAGACTGCCTGCCTTATTGGGACTCACAGCACCTTCGTTTTCCTGCTCTCCTAAAAAAGGTGGCATAGAGAAGGGTTTCTGGGCTTTTTTGAAAGGTGGACTTAAAGAGCAATGTGTAGGTAAAGTGTAGAGTCCTGCGGCTGGAATAACACTGGATCCAGAGCCTTTGTAAAGAGGCAGAGTGTCCAGCCAGGAACGCTTTGGCGCTGAAGACTGAGGGACCCAGAAGGCTGCATTTGCTGCATACTGAACTTCTACCAGAGTTCCCAGTCAGAATGATCATGACTGCTAGATCATGATACAGTCTGTGTAGGAAAAAAGACTAAGAGAATATAACCCCAGAATGCCCACTGTGGCTATCTCTAGGAGGCATGATTATAGGTTTCTTTAGTTCCCTCCTTTTTGTGTTTTCCTTACTTTGAACAATGAGCATGCATTACTTGTGAAATTAGAAAAAAAACAGTTAAGTGTTATATTTTTTAGAAGTATCACTGGGTCTCCAGAAGGGATTTCAGAATCCTTGGCATGGCATATAAAGATCCTCACCACTTGGCCCCAGCCCCAGTGAGCTACTGCCCGTTGCTCTGCACGCCCCCATCTCTCACAGCTCCTTGGTGCTTGCTGGCTGCAGCCCCAGCCACCATCTTTCTCCCTGCCCTACCCAGCCTTTGAGACTTCTTTGTCCGCATGTCTGCAAGCTAGGTTTGTTTCTGTCGTTTTATTCCTCCAGAGAGCACTGTATACACATCGTTGCTCTAGCAGTTATCCGTTTACAGAACGCCACTTTGTTTCGTGGCTGGCTCTCATAAGCTCAGGAGCTTACTGAGGGCAGTGGACTGACTGATTTTAAATCACCCGAGGGTCTCCCCTGCCTTGCATAGTATGGGGTGTGTGGTAGACCCTCATTCCATCATGAAGGTCCGCCAGCAGATTTTAAGGTCATTGAATTCCATCTATTTATTTAAAATGTCATTTAATACTTCACCTGGATTAAGATCACAAGAAATATAAAGTATTCCCACTATCTTATATCTGTGGCTCACTTCATGAGTGAGCGCCCATGGACCTGTACAGTGTGTTGCCAGCCAAAATGGCTTCTTGGAAAGGATGGGTGGAAAGTTGATTGTCTTCCTGATCTACCTCGGAGGCTGTGTTTACTATTTTCTGCCCATCTGCACTGTACACTTAGTGCGCCAGCAACCCTTTCTTCGCTAAGGTCTTATACCGCCTAAGTGTCCCTGATACCATCTTTCCCCTTAGACAACCAGATAAATTTTAACATTAGAGGACTTATATTATGAGCACACCCTAAGTCTATTCAGACTGTTTTCCTAAGAAAAAATGAAATTGAACCTTGAGCTTTATCCTAAGGAAAAATGAAATTGAACTCTCCTTTAGGCTGTCCATAAGAGTCTTCTCCATACTTGAATTTATTGGATGCTGGCATCTCCATCTGTTCCTAAAACCTTAGATAATGAAAGAAATCTGTTACATTTCAAATGTGTAGTCTTCTTTTATACAAAATACAGATTATATTTTGTGCAAAGTTGAATTATGTACAGTTGATAGTGGGGTAAGCTAAAAGTATTAATAAAGTCTCATCCAAATTTTAAAAAGAAAAGTTTAACAAAGAATTAGCTAGAGGGAATAAGAAAAGCTAGAGGGCTTGAGTAAATTGTAAAGTGTGTTTAAGCTGCAGCCACACGGCCAGTAAAATGCAGATACCTGACATTCTTTGGCAGTATTCTGTCAGCCACACTGTTGTTAACTGCATAAACTTGTGGCTGTGGTTTGGTGTCTGTTTTTCCATTATCTTAACATCTGCTCTTGTGATCATATGAAATATTTCCATATCCTATTATACTGTCACTTAAGCATTGATTAAATGGTGGCAACACTTGTACTGGTGCTAAAACTAGGACATGAAAATCTTGTTTGGAATAAACTTTTTGTTTTTTGTTATTTGTTTTTTTTAAGATTATTTTTTTGACAGGGCGGGGGGAGAGCACAAGCAGGGGAAGCAGGCAGATAGAGAGGGGGAGGAAGGCTTTCCACTGAGCAGGGAACCCAACACGGGGTTCAATCCCAGGACCCTGAGATCATGACGTGAGCCAAAGGCAGATGCTTAACCGACTGAGCCACCCAGGCACCCCCGGAATAAAGTTTAGAGGTGATAAAGCATGAAGAAGGTTAGATGACCCCTGTGATATCCTATGTTATTACTTAGGAATGAGCACTCTGTAAACACTGGAGGTGCCACTTAGAAATGAAATGGAGCATTGGGACACCTGGGTGGCTCAGCTGGTTAAGCCGCTGCCTTTGGCTTGGGTCATGATCTGGGGGTCCTGGGATCGAGTCCTACATCGGGCTCCTTGTCCAGCAGGGAGCCTGCTTCTCTCTCTGCCTCTGCCTGCCACTCTGCCTGCTTGTGCTCTCTCTATGACAAATAAGTAAACAAAATCTTAAAAAAAAAAATGAAATGGAGCGTTGATACAAGTATACTGTGGTGATATAGATCTGTGTCTCCAGAGAATGCATTTCTTCCTATGGAAAAATTGGTTTTGAATTTTTATGAATGTGTTTTTTGAATTTTTTGAATGTGTTATTCAAAGCCTCTAGGAGCACATCCCTTGCATAAAATGCAGCTATTTTGTTCTTGAGATATTTTTTTTGTAATTAAAATTACTATATGCCAGTTTTTGAATCTCATTTTAAAACACATTGGAACAAAAATTATAGGTTTTTATCTTTAAAGTCTAGAATATGAATGAGTTACATTAATAGGTCTCACCAAGTACTTTACAACTAGCTTAGTAACTTTAAGCTGTTCTTTCGATAGTAGTTTTAAAGGTTTCTTGGTTTAATACTGTATATCCAGGGTCACAGGGACCTCTAGGACAAACATTTGACATCCTGGAATAGGATATTAGAATTGAAGAGTAACAGATCGGGTTACAAAGAAGAAAACCAAGAGGACAGCTAAGGGATGGGCATTTAGAGACCTGCATTTTTACATTCTTATACTGTATTTTTTTCCAAAATTCTTCCCTCATTTTTTGATATGGAGGGGACTTTTCCCACTGTGGTAATAAAGTGAAGTTCAGATACATTTACACAAGTTAAGAGTGGAATTATCTGGTTTTCTTAAAAAAAAAAAATCTATGTAGGCTTTTTCCCTACTCAAGACTTTCTGCTTTCTGGGGGACATAATCTATTAATTAGACTTTTCTTGTCAGCTCGTAGTACCAGTAGGATCATGCTACCATGTACTTGAGGAAGGAGGTGCTACAAATAGCACATCAGGTTCTGGTGAAATCGTGGTTCATGGAGTTTTTCTTCTTTTCAAGATAACGCATATGGTAAAACATTACGGCAACACCACGGCTGGGTGGTTCGAGGGGTTTTTGCGGTAAGTAATCCTCCTGCCTTCCAGTGTTCTGATGGTCCCAGCAAGATGTTTTGTTTGTTTCGTGTGCATGTGTGCATGGCATTTCTGTTTGCTTTGTTTTCAAGAATAAGAACACAGTGTTGCCTATTTAAGTCTGTAGGTCTTTGTTGTATGGAAATGTTGGCAATAAAAAATGTTTAGACTGGAAAAGACTGTTAGCAAGCAAGCTTTTCCCTGGCCAGCTCCTGTGACTTTCTCAGATTATGTTTGCCTCTCTGATTAGTGCAGAGATAAGCAGGAATTCTGCAGTGATGGGAGGCCCGGGTGGTGCTTTCAAGCTCATAGCTCCCTCTGCTGCCCATTGTATTTGGTCCTTTTAATTCTCAGGTTTTAAATTGATTTTTTCTTCCACTTAGTCAAATTTTGGTTTTGAATATTAACTCAATTGGGTGTGCCAGTAGCCAGGGCTTCTTCAAAACCTCTTCTTACTCAGTTTGTTTGTTTGTTTGTTTGTTTTTCCATTGTTGAATGTGTTTGTCTTCCACATGTTTTGGCTCCTGTTACCCCGCTCCTCCTTCCTTCCCAGCATGTTGACCTAAGAAGACACATACCTGGGAATCAGTATCCCCTGCACAAAGCAGTTAGCCTTCTTTTTTTAGCAGGAGTAGAGGGTGCCTTTATGCCAGCAGTAGTGCTCTGTGTTTCTCCCAGCATCTCAGGAGAGGTCAGCCTTAGGTACAGCTGTGAAAAGGTAGAGCCTTGTGTAGCGGACACTAGCAAACACCGCACAAGGTGAGTGTTCCGTGGCAGGTCATAAGGTAGAAATAACCTTGTACATGTCTTTCACTAATTTAAAGGATAAGAGACATTATTTGCCTGCAGTGAGAACTGTTTAGGTTATGATTTGTTAGGGGGTAGGTAAAGAAAGGGGGAAGAATGGACAGTGGAAGAAATAAGTTGTAGTGACATGAGATGTGTTTTGAGGGCGTGGCAATGACTAGCTCCACACCCCGGCGCTCACTGCAGCCAGAGCCAGCGCAGAGGCAGCTGCAGAGTGCTCATGCTTGCCTTCCGTGCGTGAGGCAGAATCATCACCAGAGCTGCCGCTTGGCTGGCGCACACCTTTGTGTACCAGGCACAGTGCGTGGTACTTCCACATTCATTATCTTCAGTAATCCTCAGGATGTACTCTGCTGTCAGCAGCGCGCATCCCCCGCGTCGCCGCTCTCCGCAGCCAGTGATGGGGAGGCTGCCGCTGAGGAATTGGGTACATTCAGTGATCTCCCGGAGTAAACCCTGACTGCTTGGGGGTGCCTGAAACCCCTCTTCCGCTGAGATGACAGAGCATAAAAACATTGAGTTGCCCTATTCGCAGGAAACTTAAATGTGTTGTTGTAGCTGTTGTTGTGGTCTAGAAGTCAGAGTTTAATCCTCAAATAGTAATGATCCGAGAGATGTTGCCTACAAGAATGCAAGTGTAGCAGAACATTCAACATAACCAAGAGTCTCTAAGAGGACTTTTCAAATCATAGCATTTTTCCCAGTATATAGTAATCTAGACTCATTTTAAAAATATAGAAATCATGGACGAATAGAAAGAGAAAAAATTAAAATGTCCATAGTCTCACCAATCCATAATAACCATTTTAAACATTTTTGTGTTTTACCTTCTTAGCTTTTATTTTTATATATAGACATATTCTTTTAATATTGTTCTATTTAATTTTATATACTTATCTAAATGTATATCTCTTTATAGGTGTTTATATTTTTATATCTACATGTTACATTTGTAAAATTATTTTGTGTACTCTGTATGTGTATGTAAATTTTTTTATATTTACCTTGTAGTACAATTTTGTATTATTTTCCCCCTACTTAAAGATTCTATCATGGGCCATTTTTAAATGCCATAAGCGTCTTTGAAAATCGTTATTTTTAGTGACTGGATAATATTTCCCTAGTATGGAGGTACCATGATTTATTTGCCAGGCCTCTGTGCTAGAAGTTTAAGCTGTTTCCAAGTCTGTTGTTACAAAAACAACAGCATTCATTTACATGCATTTTTTACTAAAACTCTTTTTATTTCCTAAAAATAGGTTCCTAGAAGTGGAATTGTTATGTCTAATACCAAGAACTATTAGAACTTAGAATTTTGAGCACTTACCATGCACCAGCTGTTGTTTTAAGTGCTTTACATACGGTTAGTAATCTCATAGTTGCAAAGTGTGTTCTCTTACTTACCCTGTCATAGACAAAGAAACCTGAAACACAAGAGGTGAGGGAGTACACCCAAAGTTAAAAAGGAAGGACATTCTGAAGGCTCTTGATATTATTGCCAATAATTTTTAATAGTTGCTGGTTTCTAAGAAAATAGATTAGGTTGAGCGTTTGCCAACAGCCATATTCATAGAAGAGCTAGATTGGCCCTTCCAGCCCCTCTCCTGTTATTCTGCAAGCCATTCCTACTGTAGGTGTACTGTTTCCCAGTGTGCTAAGTGATCAGCAGGGGGCAGAGTCATTAACTGCTTTCAGTTGCTCAGGGAAACATCTTTTACACTCCAGGAATTTGAGTCATTTACCAGCCAAAAAGTGAACTTTTATGTTCAGGCCGTTGTAATTCACAGGACGGTTGCAGTGCACAGGATGGTTGCAGTGCACAGGATGGAAGCCCAGGCCAGGCTCTACCTCTGGCATGCGTCCTAACCATTTGTCGTTTGACCTTTTTGGTTTCCTCCTCAGTTGAGTTCAATCACTGGTTCCCAAGTAGGCTTGGCTGCATCACAGACCCCTAGGAACCTTTGAGAAATACTTTTCGAGAAAACTTTTCACAGATCATATTGTACCTAAATACATGTGCAGAGGGCTTGATTTGTTTTTTTATCAAAAAGTTCAAAAAGGTTTTAACAAAAAATAGCAGTCCCTACCTTCTGTCCATACCTTTCCAGACTCACTCCAAAGAGGCTGCCACTTTCAACTGCTGTGACTGTTTCTCCAGTACCTCCAAAATCCTAACAATGTTTGCTGTTCTTTTTGGCCTTATCAGTTTTAGTCATTAAGATTGACTTTCTGTTATTATTAGAATTTAGCTTTCTTTGACCTATCACTATCTCCCTTCCCCTGGCTCTACCTTCCCAATGTAATTATATCACAAGTTAACATGATGAAGATGAGCCAAAATTCTATGGGTCTTAAAAAAGAAAAAAAAATTCTATTGGTCTTTTTTTTCCTATATAGGTTTTATATTTTCCCCTGCATTATCAAATCTCTCAAATCACCATCATTCTGAACCCATAGATGTATCATGTTATCTGTGTTGCTTTTTTTTTTTCTTGGAGACTTCCCTTCCAGAACTTTCTAAACTCAATGCCAATCTTAATTAGCTATTCAGGCCTGTTGTACTGCTATGCATTAGACTCTCCTTTACAAGTATTCCTGTGCTGAATCTCTATCTCACACTAACTTCCAGGTTCTGTTACTTCCCTATTTCTTGATCCTCTCCCTTGTTTTAGTTGTGTCTTCTAGTTGCTTCCTAAAAGTGATATAAGGGAGCTAAACTTCCGAGTTCTTACATGCCTGAAAATGTCTTTATTCTGCAATTTTCTAGAGTGATGCTTTGGTTTGTATAGAATTCTAGGTTAATAATAATTTTCTCTCAATTTTGAAGGCATTCCTCTGTTGTCCTTTAGCTTCTACTGTTGCTACCGTAGACTCTAATCACATTCTAACTCCTGTTCCATTGTATATAAACTGTCCCCGAAGCCCCTTCTGGATGCTTCCAGGATCTTTATCCCTACATTCTAAAATTTCATGATATTCTCCTTTTAGTCTTTATCATTCATTTTGCTGAGCACTGGGTAGGTCTTTAAATCTGAAGACTCATATCCTTCAGTTCTAGGAAATTTTGTCATATTATTCTTTACATAATCGCCTTCCTTTCATTCTCTGCTCTCTCCCATGTACTTCTACCATTATTTGAGTATTTGGTACATGTGATAAAGTGGGCTGAATATGTGATACGTATTCCATTAATCTTTCAAATAAGAAAATTGGTACCAATCCTCTGCTACAGATGAGGAAATGGAGGTTTTAAGAGGTTAAGGAGCTTGTTTAAATTTCTCAGGCTAACATGGGAAAGGTTTGGGATTCAAGTCCAGGTCTCCTTCATCCAAGTCTGTGCTTTGACCACTGCCAGATCATGCCAGGCACTCTCCAACTGCAAAAAGGGGCTGTGGCTCGATTCTCAAAGACTTTTAAAGAATAAGGAAGCTCAAGAAAGAGTGTGGAGTAATTAATTCAAGATTCCATAGTCTCCAGCACTGTCAGCAGCGCCAGTCTGGTGGATCCCAGACAGCAGATTTTGGCAGGCTTAGGGGAGAACTGGCCTACAAAGGGAAGAGAGCTATCTGGAGTCTAGGAGCCATTCCATCAGGGAAGTGGTTTGGTGTGGCAACGTGGTGGAATAACACAGAGTCGCTCCTAAGTTCAGATCCTGGTCCTGACACTCATTAGCTGTATAATGTTCATCTGTAAAATGGGGATATCAACTGCACAGGGTCCTTATACACATTAACTGGGGTCAAATATGCCACAGCATCAGTGCACTGGCAGACAACAAATGTGAGCTCCCTTCCATTTTAGAAGATATTCAAGGGTGCAGAGGAAATATTATCCATGCGGGGAGAAAGAGAGATAGGCAAAGAAGCCTATCTGGAGGTGGGACACAAATGAGATGCCCAGGAAGCCTGGCCACGTGGGAACACGACTGTGGGAGCAACATGTATGCTGTTGGATTCTGAGGATGCAAAGAGAATAGTCTGGATCACACCATGCATGAGGAGGGGGCTTTTCTCAAACTCTCAGCATTCCCTGATTTGTTGGTGTCATTCATCCCCAGCATGGCCCAAGTATACACTTGCTTCTTCCAGCCTTAGAATCGGTTGTGTTGGTGTTTGAAATACAGTTTCAGCGTGCATGGATTGGAAGGGTGTATTCCTGCTGTTTTACTCTTGCTGTGCTCTCTCTGCGTGCGTGTGAGTGTGTGTGCATGTGTGCACTTGGGCGATAGCGAGAGCCGCGCTGCGAGATTCTCACGGGCAGCTCTTTTGCAGTTAGCTCTGAGGGCAGCTCCGTCCTATGAAGACTTTGTCGCCGCATTAACCATAAAGGAAGGCGACCACCAGAAAGCAGCCTTCGGTGTTGGGATGCAGAGGGACCTCAGCCTCTACCTCCCCGCCATGGAAAAGCAGCTGGCGATCCTGGACACTTTATATGAGGTCCACGGACTGGAGTCTGACGAGGTGGTATGACGTCTGCGGGACCGCGCTGCCTCCTAACTTCAGGGAATAAAGTCTGCTAAAGTGTTTTGTTGCCCTGCTTAATTTCCAGCAGCAGCTTCAGCCCTCTCCAACCCCTTCCTTGGGATGGAGAGAAGGAGGCAAAGCCTAGTGCTTTTATATATAATTTTTAAAAATGCATATGTCTTTTGTGTGTTTAAAAATCAAGGTGCTATATATTTCAGTTCACAGGGCCTCCTGGAAACCAAATCATAGCTGTTATATTAGACTTGAATAGCAAGTTTAAGAGCAGATTTAACAAATTAATTTGTCGGTATTGTGTTTTATTTTTACCCTTTTGTTCTAATGGGCCTCCCAAACCCAAGCTGAAAATGAGCAAATTCTGTATCAAGGACTATAACACATAGCCAGTGCTTCAGTCAACTTAGACTAAAAACTGGGGGGGAAGCTAAGTCACTTTGTGGAAGCTATTGAAATGTGGAGTCTGGTATTCCTAGACATTCAGAGAATCCTCTTCTTCATGGCTCTGTCAGCAAGAAGAGCCTGTGTCGTCCAGGTGTTTGGGGCACTGGTGTGGGCCTGTCCATGTGGGAGGAGGAAGACACAAGGAGTGCCATCCCTATTTATGTGAGGGGAGACTGCAGCTCCTATACCCAACCCCACGCTGGAGGACAGCATGGCAGTGACGCAGCTTGTCACCCGAGATGACCCCTATTCAGTGCTTTGCCAGCATGCTTTCCCAGCATCATCTGAATTGGACATTACAGTGAAACTGACATCCAAGCTTATTGTCCATTTCAGAAGTAAGGTTGGGAAGTTGAGGAATTTGCTCACAGTCACACAGCTTCTAGTGAGGGATGCAGGTCATTCCAGAGTGTGGTCTGGACCACCTCTGCATCAAAATCACATGGAGTGCTTCTTCAAAAAGCAAATTCCCCATCGTATGTTTATAAAAAATTAAAAAAAAAAAACAAATTCCCAGGCTTTACCCCCACCTGAAGGACCAGAATAGCGGGGGTGGGACTTAAGAATCTGCATTTGAATAAAATTTAGAGGTGATTCTTTTGCACCCAGGGTTGAAGAACCACAAGATTAAATTCTAGTTTAAATTCTAGTTCACAGGACTCCCCATCTTCCACATGAACTAATTGATAGGTCCCCTTTTTCCCCAAAAATGGAAATTGTATTTCCATTGAAATACAATAGTTAAAGGGAGAGAGAGAAATGGAGCAAGTTTGCTCACAGTTTTCTTGATTGAACTGGCCTCAGCGCCCAGCCAGCAGGCTTCGGCATCACATCCGGAGACCACGGTTCTGAATGTGCAAAATGAGCAATCCTGGTATAGCCGCCAGTAGCGCACAGCAAGCCCAAGACAGTTGCTCATCAATCTCAAAAGCTTTGGGACTGTGTCCAGATTTAAAGGTGGAATTTAAACTTGGGTCCAGCAACCCTGGGTAGGCATTGTCCTGAAAAGTGTGTGATACCAGGAGGCTCTAGTAGGCCAAGGTGCCAAGAGTGGGCGTGGGTGGGAAGTCATGGTGGCGTCCCCACCGGGGGCTGCTTCCTTCTAGTAGCTAGAGGAGAAGTTCCAGCAGGAGGTAGTGCCCCAGAGTAGAACGTGACTTCCTTCAAAGGACGCAGGGGAATGCTACCTGAGCAGCCCCTAAGATGATACTTTTCCTAGAGCAGAGAGAACCCACTCTTTAGGCAGAGACTGACATAGAGAGGGGTTTTGATTTTTTCTTTTGTTTGTCCTTAAACAAATTGGCATTCACTTAGCTCAGGTTAATGAAACAGGTATTCCACTCACTAAGGACTTTTGGAAAATGCTTAAACTTAGAAAAATGAAAGTTTTAAGGCTGGGGGAAAAGGTGCTAAAATAATATTGATTCTTTTGTATTTTAGCACTTGCTGTTAGCAACTGCTGAGGGGGGTATGTCATTTCCCCCCACTCCCACGAGTAGTTAGTGTGGAAATCCTCTGGTTAGTGTGACTATAATGGCAGAACTAGAGGATAATTCAGGCTTCCTGTCCTTGACATCGCCTTCTAAAAGGAAAAAAGAAAGAAACAGCCAGTCTTTGCTTGAACCTTGAATGAGGACACTTTAGGCATTGTGCTGCTGGGAGAGGATGCCCCCAGGAGACTATAAGTCTCCATCCTGAGCAACTGCTGCTGCCCCCTTGTCACCTCAAGTGAACTCTGTGGGCTCTTGGAAAAGGGGCGGGCACACAAAACACCGCAGATTGGCCACTGAGGTTCCCGGTACACACAGAAAGCAAGCTGCTCGGCATGGTCCTTTCACATGTATTTAGGTATTGCCTTGGTTTATAGACCTCCGTTTTCTGGGGAAGAAGAGTTTAGTATTGTCTAGGATCCTTGGGAACCCAGATCAGGATAGCTTGAATAACTTGAATAGGTTATATTTTGTACTCCCCCTTTTCCCACCCCTATAGAAAGGTTCTTGATAGGTATATTCCTCGCTGGAGTGTGTTCAGTTTGCCTGAGATGTATAAAGCTCAGGGGGTCCTAAATAAAAGCTTAGATTAGGTGATATACTAGGTGATAAATTCAACTTGGCCTGAAGTTTGGCACAGTCAGAGCTTCCTCCTGGATCTATGGCATTAGCTTCTAGTTCAAGTACTAATCTGCAGGTATCGCCTAAGATGGGAACAAAGAGAAAAAATAGTTAAGACCTTTTCTGCATGATCCTCCATGGTTTCTGGGACATCTCATCTTTCTTCCCCCCAGACAATGAGAGGAGATGAAAACACTAGTCTGCCTGTGGACAGAGGAATCACCTTGCTTTCGTTCCTTGAAACATTTTTAGGAGTCCTTTTTTAGAGTAACCGTTAGAGAGATCCGGAAGAAAAAGGTTAATTTGTCTTCTAGGAATTAGTAGAAGCTTATAAGTAACATTTGGATAATCCTTACAAAGTGCTTGCAAATACATAATTTCATCATATGTGCACTTTTTCCCACAGGAGAAGCCAGACTTTACACGTAGGAGGGAGCGACGTGTAGTTGTCCAGTGGAACAAAATCCTTTCAGTGATGGCAAATTTTTTGTCCTTTGAAAGTAAATTTATTCATTATAGCTAATCCTGGTGAAAAATGTTAAGTGAGAGGGATACCTTTTGGGGGCAAAACCAACTTATGACTATGAGGTGGAGATGGTTCTCTTGTCAGCTCTTGATCCGGCCCTGTAGGGAGTTCTGGAAGCAGGGCTCTCAGGATATGGAACATCTCAGTCCCCAGGGGCTGGAGGCAGTGTTCATTAGGATGTGTAAGTGGTGGCTTGAGGCACCTTGTCAGCACTGTTTGCATGTCATTCTGAACATAAAGCTTCCTCAAATGTCAGTTTGCATGAAAAGGGGTATCTGAGCTCCAGAATTCAGCCTCACTGCTTCCCTCTCCTGTTTTCTCTTATGAAAGACTGCCTGCAGAGCCCCCTCCGAGCACCAGATCCGAGCACCAAATCCATGCCCCATCTTAGCTGTTCTGCCCCAGACCATAACACGTATGCGGGGCACCCAGTACAGACCTAGCTCAGGGTGAGCTGTCCAGTCAGTGCGGATTCTGTTCCTCTCTTGGACTTCGGGAGCTTCTCTAAAGACCCTCCGTTCCCACATGTAGCTGGGAAGCAGGTAGCGCCATGCGGCAAATGCCCTCTCCTTCGTTGAGCGCTGCTGGGAAAGTGTGTGGGCTTCTCTTTTTGATTCTTAATTGGACGTATGTAGATGTCCCAAAAAGTTAATGCTTTCAACTTTACATTTTCGCAACAGTGCTTTTTTTTTTTTTAAGATTTTATTTTATTTATTTGACAGAGAGAGATCACAGTAGACAGAGGCAGGCAGAGGAAGAGAGGGAAGCAGGCTCCCCGCTGAGCAGAGAGCCCGATGCGGGACTCGATCCCAGGATCCTGAGATCATGACCCGAGCCGAAGGCAGTGGCTTAACCCACTGAGCCACCCAGGCGTCCCCGCAACAGTGCTTTTAATTAAGAAAAACACATGGTAGGAACCAGTATTTCTTAAGTAAGAGGCAGCGTATTAAGGAGACTTAGTCTGATGATGAAAGTCATACATGTGAAGAAACGTCATTTAAGCAGTGAGTCAGACGGCCATGAGCAATATAAGATGATGTGAGGCAACTTTCAGAAAGAAAATTATTTTTATGTTTTTTTTCTTTTTAAACGACTACATCCCATGAGCAGTTGGTTACTTAATGGTGCATTTCTGAGTCATTGATTAAAATCAGTTGCTTCTGATTTTAGTCCTGGGTTTTACAACACTTGAGCTTCCTATTCTGATGTTTTGTGTGTTGTTGTTTTTTTTTAAGGTAGACTACCAACCTTTCTTACATTTTTAGATTTAGAATTTGTAAGTAAAGTATATTTTAAGCCATCATTCTGTTAGCTTAGCTGATGTGCTTGGTTGCAGAGAGCCTGACATCAGATGCTCTCTGTGATGTGGTATGGTCTGTACATCAGCATCAGCGTGTGTGGCAAATCTGTGTCCCTGTGAGGTGTGTATAGAGGGCTTTATTTGGAAATAACGTTCTGCTTCTGGACGTCCCTTTGTAGCCTGCAGTAGCTTACTCAGGGCTTTCGTAATCATGACATAAAAAGATACTCAGTAGCTGTCTAACAGTATTTTAAGACTGCTTATCAATTACAATGTTGTTAGGGATCATTCAACAATTCCACGAACACACTGTTCGCCAGACCATCTCTGTAAACACTCCCGGTCCCCTCCCGTTGCAGCCTGTAGTTGCGTGTACAGAGGCCATTTGCATGATTTCTTGTTGCACTGCTGCACTAAGGCACTCCAGGGCGTGGTTCAGTGATCTGTGGTGGTACGGTTGACGCATGCGTTGGTTTTTCTCCCCCACTGTTTTGATATAGCCTTTCATTAAAAGGAACAACAAAAAAAAAAAAACTGCTACGACTCTGTAATGCAAAAGTTTGCAAGATTTTTCTGGTTACCCTTTTTAATCATTTCTCCTTCAGAATGAACAGATGTTTTCTGCTAAGCTATATGAGAACCCAAGAAAGAGATCCTGCTTGTTTTAAGCACCATTCTTTCTAGTACATAGATTTTAAAGTGTGGTCAGTATTTCTTCCCTGAACTTTATAAACAGCAACCACCCTGGGATGGCTGGCACCCCTTGCAAAACAGATGAGGTCACAGACTCCTGTGTACGTATCTCTCCAAAGGTGTGTGTGGAGTCAGGGATGACAAGAAGGGTGATAGAAGTATTCTGTCACTTCCAGAAGGCTAATGAGCCAGTGTCACGGCATGTTTGGTGTCTGAGTCCCCAGTGTCATGACAGTTTCACTAGAATGTCGGTAAACAGCCCAACTACCTCACATGAAATTGGCTGTGGACAATCTGTGTCAGATGAGACATGCATTTAAGGTTGACTTAATCTGGTTAGTAGATTGGACAAAATGATGTCTCTATAAAGAAGAAAAACATTAGACCAGATGCCAAAGGCTACAATGTACATAGATTTCCTCGGATTAATTTTGTAAGTCAGTATTGAATTCCAGCCCCAGTATTCTTATCGCGAGTGTTTGTGGTCTCATAGATCTGTGCACTTTGAATACCTGTCACATGCAGTCTGTGTTAACTGTCCTTGTCCTAAAGCATTTTGAATGAGCAGCATAATGACAGTAGAAAGCAAGTGTCAAGTAGTTTGTTGGTTTGTTAATTTTAATGGGCCTTTGTTTAGAATAATGTGTTGGAGCCATTGGGGACCAACCAGTGAATGAGAATTTCATGTTTAGTTTTCATGTAAAACTCTGTCCGAGTCCTTACTCTATATCTTATGGGGAGGGTTTTACTTTTTTGGCAAAAATGTTTGAAAACATCTGTCAGATTTTATATTCGTTAGTTATAATAAACTTATTTTTAAAGTATTTTATCAAGTGCTTCTCTTAAAGATGTTTGTGTGCATTTCTGCTTAATTGAATACGCCAATGATAAGTATCACTTGTGGAACGCATACTGTTTGCCGGGCATCATTTTAAGCCCTTTACAATATTAACACACTTAATCGTCCTGCTCACTCTGTAAGTCCAGTCCTGTTTTTATCCTCAAATCATAGATGAGAACACTCAGGTGCAGACTGAGGGAAGCCCCTTGCCTAAGACGCCACAGCTGTTAGGGAAGACAGCCAGGCTACATACTCAAGCCGCCTTACTCCAAAATCTATATAAAACTGGTTAAAACCGGGCGCTTAGGTGGCTCAGTCAGTTAAGTGTCCAACTCTTGGTTTTGGCTCAGGTCATGATCTCAGGATTGTGGATCAAGCCCCACGTCAGGCTCTGTGCAACAGAAATCTGCTTGGATTTTTTCTTCCTCTGCCCCTCCCCCCACTCATGTTCGCGCGCGCACACTCTCGCTCTCTCTCTCTCTGTCTTTCTCTGTAACTCAAATAAATAAATCTTTTTAAAAAGTTAGTTAGAACCTGAACAAAAATTAATTTTGAAACACCAAAAGACCCCTAATGGCATTGCCGCGGGCGTTCCTAGTCTAGAAAGACCAGCTCCTTTCATGATGGCTGTGTTCTTTGGCCTGGCTTAACTCTGTTTTTGGAGAAACCACAAATGCAGATGATGAGAAAGATGACTTTGTTATACATAACATTTGCGTGGTTTTGTGATTAATTTTACATTCAGTAGTTGGTACTTTGGGGCCTAAATCACTTGATGCCAAAGTAGGGTTGAACCTGTTGGGTTTTCTGTCTTGTGTGCTTGTTGGTGGATGTTAAGATACCTGCAGATAGATCTGCGTGGCTGGAGTTGGGGTGCTGCCCTGTCCACCCGTGTATCGCCCACATGAGGCCTCCTCTCCAGCCACCTCTTTAAATACATGAGCCGAGCCAATTAGAAGTGGAGGAAACAGGATGGAAGGAAGAGGAGAAAGTGAAGAAGTGAAGTGTGGTAGGTGCTTGAGCACAAGAAGTCGGCTGGAGTGGCCATTTTGAGCCACACGCAAGAGAAGCAAGTCCCACTGAGGAACTGTGTAGTCTCCAGGACACTCACAGACTTTTTCTGAAGGCCAGCTTTCCCTTTCTGGAGGCCTGTTTCCTGCCCTGCAATTCCTTCCCTGGGGAAACCTGGACCTTTACCACACAGCCCCAACCCTTTTGCTTAGACTGCCTCTGGTGGGCTTCTGTCCCTGGAAACAGTCATTATAATGAGCATCTGTGTCTTTGTTCCACACCCAATATGGGCAAATCTTAAAGAAAAAACAAAGTGACATTCATTGAAGAACCACCACCACTGTCCTCCTTGCTGTATAAAATGCGAGTGCCTGTCCGTACCTGAAGTCAGTCTGTATGAGCTCTGCTTGTTCTAAAGTTATAGATACGTCCCCCCACAGAACTCTAGGAGCTTTTTGTAATGGCTTTGTTCTTAGAAATCTTAAACATCCGTGCTGCCAGAGATGGCTATGGGAGGACCAGCTCGCTCTCCTGCCTTCACCACATCTACCGGAAGCAGCACACTCAGCTCCCCACTCTGGAGTACGTGGGAGCCATGAAAAGAGCAGCTCCCTGGAGGATGAACCAAGGTGTGTTCGAAAAGAGACCACACTTGACTGTCTGTCCTGAGTTCCAGTGGGTAGGAGAGTAGAGCAGCCTCGTGATCGTGAGGGACCATGTACAGAGAGGCCACCTCTTCTGCTTGCCATTCTAGAACCTGAATACCGGTGCATTTTCTGCCTGTTCTAATGTTCTGCAGTAACATGGGTTCACCTGGAAAAATCTGTGCTTAGTGGCCATGATGGAGAAACCAAAAGAGCAATTAGGACTGGTACCATCCTAGAGTTGATATTTTTATTTATTCTTATATTCGCATGTGTCCATCAGATGTCTGAGACCTTTTATACAAGCACACATCACATGTGTATGTGCATTTTCGCACACACACACACACACACACACACACCCTGACCCTCACCCTCACCATCCTTCTTTCCAGAGGCACAAAGTGGAGATGAGATGCCGCCTTTGGAGCAGGGTGGTTCAGGTGGATAGAGAATTGATGAGTGTGGATGGTTTTACATGAGAGCACTAGGGACACAAACCACATTTGGGCAGTTTGCTGGGTAATCACATCTCCTTTTTCAGAACACAGAATTCTCACACCATTGCTAACACTGAGTGTGTGGCCAATTTTAGGGCTTTTCGCTTTGACTTGACAGTCTAAGTTGTCATAAAGTCTTTAGATGTTTTAAAAGTCAGATCTTGCTTCAGAGTTCAACATTCCCCTGACCTTTCCCCTGACCATTACATGTCACTGACCAAACCTTCCCCCGGGTTTTGTGAATCACGGGGACACGTGGGGTGACTTTCTGCCTGGTTCCTCCTGATTGAGACCTGGCTCTCTACTTCCTTTCCTGTAAACATGCTAAATGTGTTCATCTCCAGAGAGCAGCTTCCTTGCAGACAATCCTTAAATTACACTTCAGGTGCAGGTCACTCACCCGGGCTGTGGTCTTCTCTCCAGCCGGAACCCCGTGCCTCCTGATCTTCCACCCTTGGATGTCCTACCTTCCTCTGAAAGCCCAGGTCCAAACTTGGTTGCCATTTAAGTCAGTAGTGTCAACTGTGATGCCAGTCTTGGGCAAGAAATTCAGACGCCCTGAGCTCCTGCTCACGTCCACTCTCTCCACCTACTTGGTTATGAAGACCTGTCTCAGCCTCCAAACTCAGTGGCTACAGCCTTGACCTCTGAATTTGGTGATCTTTCAACTGATCTGCCACTGCCTTCCAAATCTGAAAACACTATGACTCCATGCCATGGTTCAGGTTCCTGAACTTCAAGTGCCTTTCCCCTGGGCCCTTCCTCAAAGCCCAGACTGAACCTCTCCTCAGAAACTACCCCACACAATAAATCCCAGCCATCAGTTTCACCTCAACACCTCCTTTATTTGTAAACAATACTGCATGAATTAGAGCTTAGGGATGGGAAGCATGACTCCAGGGGAATTAGACTAATTCTTTGATGTCTGTTTTTGCTTATTGGTTGTAGCACCTTCCTCACTAAATCATGAACTTCACCTTGTCCAAGTCAGAGCACCAGCACCCGACAGTGCCTGCTTCCCCATGGGAGGATTCTAAAACTATCTTAGAGGTTGGGCATTAACTCACACTGTGTTCCCTGGTTCCTTCAGATGTGTTGGTTCCATTATCCAGCTAGCTAAAAAATATTTGAAGCAAAACCACACAGATCTCTTCTTTTCTGCTTCCTTTGCTACTCAAGAAATACTCTGAGTGCCTGACCACTCAGAGAATAAATAATTTGTGGTTTTTACATTTTGCCTTTGTTAATACCGATAAAAAATGTTTTTTGAATGGTGCTTATGTGTATCAAATTATGAACAATTAGAAGGCAAAGTCCAGCTCATGGTTTCAGCTTTGCTTGTATGTTTAAGTAAATCACTAGGAAATTAAAAAAATAAAAAATAAAAAACACCAATGTCTAAGCTTCTCCTGATCACTTTAATCTGGCTCTGAAATGCAGGCTGTCACTTGTATTGGTAAAATCTTCCCAGTGTTCTGATTTGCAGCCCAGACTGAGAACCCAGAGCTGCTGGTTTAGACGTTTAAAATTGTGCTTTGTGGGGGCACCTGGCTGGCTCACTCAGTAGGGCATGTGACTCTTAATCTCAGAGCCCTGAGTTTAAGCCCCATGTTGGGCATGGAGCCTAGATAAAAAAAATTTTAAAGATTTATTTATTTATTTTAGAGTGAGAGAGTTGGTGGGGAGGGGCAGAGTAAGAAGGAGAGAAAGAATCTGGAGCAGACTCCCTGCTGAACAGAGAGTCCAACGCTGGGCTCAATTACATGACCCTGAGATCATGACCTAAGCCAAAACGAAGAGTTAGATGCTTAACCAACTGAGTACTCAGGTGCCTCTAAATTTTTTTTTTAAATTTTTTTTAAATTAATAAAATTGTGCTTTGAGTTTTTTTTAAGGCCACATCACAGAATCTCTATCCCCTAAAACCTGACAAAATGAACTACCAAAATAAGTAAGAAGTTTTAAAGGTGAAAATCAGTTAAAAAAATTATATATATATATATATATATGTATGTATATACATACATATATATATATATATAATTTTTTTTTCCACCAAGGGTAGGAACTCAACCTTATCATTAAACCCTAAACTTCAAAAGATAAACACCAAAGAAAAAGACCATATTTCCTGGCAAGAATGAAAAGAGCTCCCAGTCCTGCCACCCCCATTGGGGGAATTTGCAAAATCCAGAATTCTCATTAAAATCTCAGATTTTGGAAAGAAACTGATTGGAGAGTTGGGTCAGGATGAGTAGACCTCTCTTCCTTTCTCTGAGTGGGGCTGGCGTGTGTGTGTGTGTGTGTTGAGAGGAGTGGGTGTTGCTGGAGAAAGATGGGTGAAACAAAGGTTAGGAACAAGCAGCCCATCCCTGAATTAAGAGAAAAAAAAAAACACCCCAATGGTCTCCTGTCCCATGATACAGTAGATTGCCTCCTCACCATACTGAATTCACCCTGGGATAGGACTTGAAGCTAGTATCAGAAGACAAAGCAGAGTCCAATCCTCCCAACAAAAATGTGTACTCATAGCTTGTCCTTTCTCCCGCATACAGACACAGACACAGATAAGCAGGTTGCTTTGGCAGGTCCACCCTGGTGGGCTGCCCTGGTCATTAAAATATCAACATACTTCCATACGAGGAGGTGAATGACCACTAGCTGAAGTGTTTCACGCTGCTCTGGCCACCGCAGCCCCTCTCACAAGAAGCCCCCCAACTCCAGACTCCCTTGCAATCTGGCAACTGAAGAAGTAACACGTGGCCCACTACGGAGCCTTCGGGGGCCCTTGCCCCAGAGCTGTGGCTAACCTCTGTTCTTCTTGCTCACTGTCTGTGTCATGCCAGCTGTTAAGGACTTTGATTATCATTCATGCCAGAAAGGACACAGAACAGAAGCCCACAGAAGAGAAAGCATTGTCAGATAAGATGGGAAGTGTGCCAACAGATGGAAATACGCCAACCATATACCAAAGCAAACGAGTGGTCTGAACAGAGCTGCCACCTTACATGTGAGCAAATGTAAATAAAACGACCCGGTGACTACATAAATACACAGCCAGCAAAAAGGTGTGGTAGGGGGAACAGAAGAAACCAACTGGGAAGAAAAGCTAACCTAAAAAACAAAAGTTCCTGCAGGTATACTGTGTTCTCAAAAGAATTCAAAAGAACATGAATTCAATAAGATGAGATCTGATATATGAGCTGATTAAACAACAGAATGAAATAAAAAGGCAGACTGCAGAGCTAAGAAAACAACTTGGCCAAAATAACACTATTCTAGAACAAATAAGTGAATTAGAAATAGCAAGAAGCGTGGTTGCAAACGGGAAAACAAAGGGGAAAAGGCTTGAGAGGGCTGCAAAGACCAAAATAATTCTTGAGAGGATAATTGTAGGAAGACAAAACTACTCTAGCATGTATATGCATAATTGGTGACCAAGAAAAGGCATGAAGAAAGTACTGAAAGAATTCAGGAAAGTTCTAAAATGAAGTCTTCAGATTGAAAAAGTGTCCTGTATTCTAGGAAACCTGACAGAAAGCCCTTGACTCCAAAACATAACCTGATGGAGTTAATGAACTTCAAGAATGGAAAAAAAAATGAAAAAATTGAAAAAGCAAGTCATCAAAGGGTGTTAAACTTCTTACCACAAGATTCAGTGCCAGAGGTAACAGAGAAATGTCTCCAAAATTCTAAGTAGGAAAAAGAGTGACTAAGTATGTGGTCACCAGCCAAGTTGTCAAATACAATGTCAAGTACTCGGGCACACAAGAGCTCAGGGAATACAACATCTGTGAGCCTTTTTTTTTTTTTTTTTAGAGAGAGAGAGAATGAGTGCACAAGCGAGCATGAACTCGGGGAGAGGCAGAGGGAGAGGGAGAAGCAGGCTCCACACTGAGCATGGAGCCTGATGGGGGACTCAATCCCAGGACCTTGGTTGGGATCATGACTGGAGCAGAAAGCAAATGCTTAACTGACTGATCCACCCAGATGCCCCCCACAAACCTTTCTTAAAGAAACCTTTTGATAGAGTCTAACCAAATAACTCAATAATGGAGGAGCTTATAGCACAAGGGCTGGTGGTGAGCACTGAATTTGTATAAAGAACCAAGACCAAACTGGGAATGATACAGGTTGCACATATTTATAAGCCTTGATAATTAATATAATATAATATAACTAATAAACTAAAACTAAAAAATAATAATAGAACTAATAATATAATAAATTGGGGGTGCGGAAGGGAAGTATAAGTGTCAATCTCTTATTTTCATAGCAGAGAGTTGATATTGTCTAAAAAAAGAAAAAAATATGACTAACCTCTTTGTTGGTAACCTTTAGGTAAGCTTATTTATTTAAAAAAATAAGCTTGAATAGATTTTTAAATAGCTGTTGGGGGAAAAATTTAAATTTAGTAATTGCTTCAGTTTACTTTGGTTTCTTGTCTTAAATGCAAGCCAATTAGATGAGTGCTATTCTTCTAAATAAATGTAATTAGAAATAAACATGATAAATTAAAATGAGCATACATCTGTGTTTATAAAAAGATCCTGTATCCTTTTATTTCTATCTGTGTAAAAAAATAAGTCAGAAATGATATCCAACTAAATACACTCAATGATGATTATTGTTAGCTGGATATTGATTTTGTTTTACTCTCTTTTTGTCCTTTATTATATTGCTTGATTTTTATTTGAGAACCATGCTTTTTATTTTAAAATAAAGGGAAGGTATTTTTAAAACAAGTTTAAAAGCACTGTGTAGTAGACGGACGCCTGGTTTATGCTGCTCCTTGTAATGATGTTTACTTCTTAACGCCCAACAAGATAACTTTAAGTTTTTAACTTAATCTCACCACACTTCCTTTTTTTGCACGGGTTATTTTTCACTCATGGGCCGCTATCCCTTTAGGCACAACAAGATCTTACTCATCTAAAACTCCCGGTTTATGCAACTCGTAAGTGTTGTGTTCTTTTGGGGCTAACCGGAAAAACTAACCACCAGGATGATACCCAGTGACTTGCCCAGTACATCTGAAACAAATGAGAAGATGGAAAAAGACCATTTGGAGCGGCTGACAGTAACTCTCATGAGAGAAAGCCAGAAAGTCTCAGCAACGTAGGAATTCTGCACATGCCTTGACTGCAGTCCATCAGAGGAGCAGAGCGGTTTCTATCTTTGTGCCTCTGTGAGTCTGGACATAAAATGTCAGCCCCTTCCCCACCCGAGTGAAATTGCTGGGCAGTAGAGCTAGGCCAGGACAGCAGAGGGGCCATGTGGCACCCTGACCTTGGGCCTCCAGTGCTGGCATCAATAAACGTCTGTTGTTGGAGCCGCGCAGACTGTGGCATTTGGTAATAGCAGCCCAGGCTGATGAAGACAGTCCCTTTTCCCTCGGGTAACAAACTGGGATGGCACGAGAATGACTCATCCCCAGCCTGCCCTCCCTGGGCTGGGAGGAGGTCTGCACTGGGAGGAGATGAGGGCAACGGAGCTGAGAGATGGCAGAGAGACGGCAGAGAGCAAGAGCGAAATACAATGTGGGGTGCTGGATCAGACCGTGCCTGAGGCCAGCCAACAAATAACACCTCCCCAATTAGAATTAACCTCTGTCACTTGTAACTGAGAGAAGCTTGAGAAACTTAAATAAATCCGAGACCTTTGCCTTTGGCCGGATGACCATACTTCTCTCCCAAAGCTTTCCACCTCCACAGAACGTATGGATGTGTTCTTTTGTGTTTAAGAGAAGAAAATTGAGCATCATGCCGAAAGGGGGGCCGCCTGAGGGTCCGATCCGGTCTGAAGGATTTGGTACCGCTGCAACACCAGAACGCTCGGTGAGGCTCTGGTTTCTGTTAGGCTTTCCCCTCTTCCTAAATACTAATGAGAGTGACGAATACTTCTGTACTACCCAGGACTGTGTGAGGAACGTCAGATAGTGAATCTGAGAGAACCATCTAGCCTCTTGAGTCTGTTTCCTCATCTGTAAGACTGAGATGGTATTGTCAGGAGAGTTATGTGAGGAGAGTGTATTTCTAGTGCAGGGCACTGTGCTGGCGAGTTCTGGTTCAGAGATGATGGTGGAGTGGTTCGAGAAGGTCCGTTTTTCCTTCTCAGATCATGCCAAATGCACCTGGATGCTGAGGAAATTACATTCTCGGGAGGGACAACTTTAAACTGTTCGTCAACGCCATCACTTATATTGCACTTCAGGTTTTTTCTTTTAAGTTCCCTTTTGTTGATTTGATGTGATCTTTTTCAGGATTAGCAGGAGAGGAAGTTTCCAGTAAAAGAATATTATTTTTAAAATCTCGCATTTTAGAAAATAAGGTACTTAATCAGACACCAAAACAGCGATCTCTGTCTAATCATACAGCTCCCTGCCAGTCCCCACATCGTAAAACTGACTTCTGTCTGCAGAAGCGTTTCCATGCCCGGGCAAAAAACCAAAATGCTACAAGCAAATGAATACCCAGGGTATGCAGGCATTGTGATAGGTGCCTTGCAGACAGGCATGACTCAGATCCACTTCCTGCTGTCCAGGAATTTGTAATCTAGGAGTGGAGATAAGATGTGTTCTTGAATAACTGTACCATAAAAAAGAACGTAATACGCGCTCTACAAGCAGTGTAAACAGGGCGCCTGGCCGGCTCCGTCCGTAGAGCGTGCGATTCTTGATCTAGGGGTTCCGAGTTCAAGCCCCTGTTGGGCATAGAGCTTAGTAAAAAGAAAAGAAAGAAAAAGCATAAATAAAATACTTTAGGAGCCCAGGGCAAGGAGTACATCTTTTTAGATGAGGGCATAGGACAAAGGCTTCCGAGAGAGGTTGGCCTTGGGGACTAGGAATGGTGTGTCAGTTAGCATTCTTTTGGTTGCAAGTGACTGGAGACCAGACAAACACTATTGGCCAACTCACCCTATGGATGTGTGTCGAACGCGGCATCTGTTTGCAGAATACACATTCTTTTCAAGTACACGTGGGACATCCACCAAGTTGAGCCCATGTGCTGGACCCTAAACCATTTAAAGGCCCTGATTTGAAGAAAGATTCTGGGAAGATAGGAGTATAATAGTTCAGTCTCCGAACTCCCACGTAAGAACAGAATGACGAGACAGCAAAACCAAAAGTTCATGCACAGCTACAAAATGAGGTGTATTCATTCCCCTAGAGCAGTATCAAGTCACCACAAACATAGCAGCTTGAGATGACAGTCAATTTTCTCTCCATTCTGGAGGCTAGATGCCCAAAATCAAGGGTTTAGGTGGGCCATGCTCCCTTTCCAGGCTCTAGGGAAGAATCGTTCTTTACCTCTTGCTGGCTTCTGATGGTTGTCAGCGGTCCTTGGTGTGGCCTGGCTTGTGGCAGCGTAACTCCAATGTCTGCTTCTATCTTCACATGGCTGTCTGTTCCCTGTGTCTCCAAATCTCTCTCCTTATAAGAATACCAGTCATTGGATTTAGTCATTATTCTGTATGACCTCATCTTAACTTGCTTGTGTATCTGCAAAGACTCTATTTCCAAATGAAATCACATTCACAGGTACCAGAAATTAGAATTTAACTCTGTCCTTTGGAGGGACACAATTCAACCTGTAACACTAGGTGGCATTATACCTAAGGATATGGTAAGGAAGGCTTTGCTGCAAGATCAGGAACAAGGTAGGGATGTTTGCTCTCAGCACACCACTCCTATTCATGATTGAAGTTGAGCTCCTAGCAATGCAGTAAGGAAAGAAAAGAAAAGAAAACATATACAGCTTGAAAAGGAGGAAATGAAGCCTTTCATCTGCAAGTGATATATGTAGAAAACCCTAACTCTAAAAAGACTAGTAGAGTTAATAGCCAAACTTAGGATGCCTGGAGGACACAAGATCAGTACAGAAAAAGAAATTCTATTTCTACATACTAGCAAAAAACAGAAAATGCAATGTAAAAAATAATGCAATTTAATATATTATGAAATCTATAAGATAATCAGGAATAAATTTAATAAAATTTGTATGAAACCCGTACATTGAAAATCTAAGACCTCAAATAAAAATTTTAAAGGTATAACATGTTCCTGGGTTAGAACATCTGGTAACGATAGGAAGTCTCTGATATTTTGGTTTATTGTTTTTTTCACTCCACCAAGTAATTCCCCAACAGCAGCTGGGTGTCCTACAATTCAGTTCTGTTATTTCTACCCACAGGAAGCATCAGTTTCCACCAGTTAAGGGCTCAGTCCTACAGGATTGCCAAACCCCCTTCAGATGCACTCACAAGTCCGGGTTGTGTTACCAGTCCAGCTGTAGCTCAGAGGTTCCCACAACCTTCCTCTTGAGTTTGACTAGTTTGCTAGAGTGATTCACAGAACTTGGAGAAACATCTGCTTACACTAAATAGCTTATTATAAAAGGATACGACTTGGGAAGAGCCAGGTAGAAGTGAAGCATAGGGCAAAGTACGCAGGTCGGTGCAAAGATCTTCGGTATCCTCTCCAAGTGCACCATCTCCCAGCACTCCCCTGTGTTCAGCACAAAAGGTCTCTGAACCCCATCCTTTTTGGTCTTTTATGGAGCTTTGTTACTGATGAAATCATTGGCCATTGGTAATGGAACTCCATCTCCACCCCCTCTTGCCTTTCTGGAGATCGGGGGCAGGGACTGAAAGTTCCAGCCTTCTAACACATAGTTGGCCCCCTGGCAGGGAGCCCCTGTCCTTAAGTGCTTTCCAAAAAGTCCTCTCGTTAAGATAAAATCAGGCATGGTTGAAAGGAGTTTGTTATTAAAATGCCAGTATCACTCTTAAATTTTAGGAAATTCCATGGACTTTATTATCTCTGTGCCAGAAACAGAAGACCAAATATAAATTTTTTTCTAAATCATAGTATCACAATGTCATTTATTCCAAAATTCATCTATAAATTCAGTGCAATCCCAGTAAAAATACCAGCACATGGATGACACCAGAGGCATGAGCAACAAAAGAACAAAGAGATAAATTGGGCTTCATCAAAATCTAAAACTTTTGTATGTCAAAGACATTGACAAGAAAGTGAAAAAAAAAACTATAGAATGGGAGAAAATATTTATAAATCCTATAGCTGACAAGAGACTCATATCCAGAAAATACAAAGAACACTAACTCAACAACAAAAAAGACTAACAATCCAATTAAAAAATAGAAGAGAAATTCTCCAAAGAAGGTGTACAATGGCCGTTAAGCCCATGAAAAGATGCTCCACATCATTAGTCATTAGAGAAAAGCGAATTGAAGCAACAATGAGATCCCCCTTCACACCTACTAGAAGGACGATCATGATAAACAAAACAGAAAATAACAAGTGTTGGCGAGAATACGAGACACTGGAACCTGTACGATGCTGGTGGAAATGTAAACCGGCATGGCTGCTATGGAAACAGCTTGGCAGTTTCTCCAAAGCTAAGCATAGAACTGCCGTAAGACCCTGCATTTCTACTCTCCAGCATAGACCCAACAGAGTTGAAAGCAGGGCCTTGAAGAGACACTCATACGCCAATATTTATTGCAGATTATTCACAATAGCGGAAACGTAGAAGTAACCCAAGTGTCTATCAACAGATCCATTGATAAACAAAATGCATGTCTATGAAAAGAATGGATTATTCAGCTATAAAAAAGAAATGATGTTCTGAGATAGCCTATCACAGGGGTGAATCTTGAAAACATTATTCTAAATGAAATAAGCCAGATATGGGGCACCTGGGTGGCTCAGATGGTTAAGCATCTGCCTTCGGCTCAGGTCAAGATCCCAAAATCCTGGGATCGAGTCCCACCCACTTCAGGCTCCTGGCTCAGCAGGCTCCCTGCTTGGTTCCCTCTCCTTCTACTGCTCCCCTGTGCTCTCTCACTCTCCCTGTCAAATATATAAATAAAATCTTAAAAAAAAAAAAGAAGAAGAAGAAGAAAGAATCCAGATACAAAGGATGTATACTGTGTGGTTACACTTACTTGAAATATCTAGAATAAGCAAATTCATAGAGAGATAAAGTCAATTAGAAACTACCATGGTCTGGGAGGAGGAAAAACGGAGAATTACTGCATACCAGCTACAGAATTTCTGTTCAGGGTGATGAAAATGCTCCAGAATTAGATATTGATGATGTACATACTATGTTGTGAATGTACTTAATGCTGCTGATTGTTTACTTAAAAACTATTAAAATGGCAAATCTGTTACATGTATTTTACACATCTTTAAAAATTAATAACGTAGATGGGTATTAAGGAGGGCATGTATTGCATGGAACACTGGGCATTATACGCAGATAATGAATCATGGAACACTACATCAAAAACTAACAATGTACTGTATGGTGACTAACATAACATAATAAAAAAATTAGTTGGACAAAATTTTAAAAAAATTAATAATGTGTCAAAAATCTCTTGTGAATTGTGTAATTTGGATTGTATACTTTAATTTTAAACTTGTACACTTTAAATGGGTAAATTCTTTTTTATCTCAATAAAACTGTTAGGAGAAAAAAAACACTGTAGGATTTTGTAGAAAGTGATGAACTAATCCTAATATTTATATGGAAATGTTAAGGACCTGGAATAACCGAACAATCTTGGAAGTTAACAAGTTGGAGGACTTACATGAGCTAATTATATGATTTTCTATAAAGATGTAGTAATCAAGATGGTATGGTATATAGATCCGTGAACAAGAGAGAGTTCAAAAAAATATTATTTTTAATTATACAGTCAAATAATTTTCTGTCAAAATACCAAAGTATTTCAGTGGTGAAAGGAAGATCTTTCCAGCAAAAGGCTGATAGGAAAAAAATGCCTGTCTATATGGGGAATAAGTGAACCTGGACCCGTATCTCACACCATGCAAAAAATAATTCGAAGTAGATCATATAATCAAGTATAAATGTAAAAAGTCGAAACGTTCTACAAGGAAACGTAGGGCAATATCTTTGTGAATTTGGGATATACAAGATTTTTTAGGACACAAAAGCACTAATTATAAACGTATGTAAACCAGGTTCAGATTTTAAAAATAAAGTAAAAATCATGTTTTTAACAGTGTTAAAAACAGCAGGGCCAACACTGCAAGGTAGAGTAGCCAGATTAAAACAGCGAGTTCAAAACAAAGTATTCCCACTTATCAGTTAGGAAATACACAAACACCATAGGGAAAGTTACAAAGGATCTGACCAGGTAACTCACAAATGAGAAAATACAAATTGGATTAATAAAGGGGGGGTGACTCAGCCCCTGGGTGGCTCAGTCAATTGAGCATCTTGGTTTCAGCTCAGGTCATGATCTCATGGTTCTGGGAGTGAGCCCCATATTGGGCCTCCACCCTCCACACCCAGTCAGCTTGAGAATTCTCTCCTTCTCCTTCTGCCCCTCCCCCAGCTGTCAACTAACTAACTAACTAACTAACTAACTATCTATCTGTGGCACCTGGGTGGTTCAGTTGTTGAGCGTCTGCCTTCAGCCTAGGTCATGATCTCAGAGTCCTGAGATAGAGTCCCACATTATGCTCCCTGTTCAGCGGGCAGCCTGCTTCCTCCCTCTCCCATTCCCCCTGCTTGTGTTCCCTCCCTCCCTGTGTCTCTCTCAAAGAAATAAATAAAATCTTAGTCAATCAATCTGTAAAAAGGGGGTGGTGGTGAGCATGGTCTCTATGTTCATGGCCACTCAGGGTTCTCCCTCTGGGTATCGCTGATACTGATACTGGTCATCATTTTCCTCTTGGATTGTTGCTGTTCTTTTGAATTCTAATTATACTGGTTATATGAGCAGCAAATATCTTCTCTTGGATAGTGGTTTGTCTTTTCACTTTGTACCTCATGACTTTTGTTATAAAACAAGTTTTTAGTTTTAATATAATCAAATGTATCAGTGTTTCCTTTATGATTAGGGCTTGTTGCCCTAATTTGGTTTGGTTTGGACATTTAGTTTGGCTTAGAAAATAATTCTGTATGCAAATGTCACTAAAATGTCATGTGATATTTTTCCCAATAATTTTATACATTTTCACCTTTAGGTCTTTAAACCGTCTGGAAGTTATTTGTGTATGCAGCGGATTAATTTTGTCTTTTCTTTGTGGACAGCCACTTGTCTCAGCACCATTAGGGCTATCCTTTTCCTATAAGTAAAATGCCACTACTACCATATGTAAATGAGTTTAATTCTAGACTCTGTTCCATTCCATTTGCCTAATTGTCTGTGTCTGGGCCAATACCGCACTATTATTTAAAGAAATTGCTATCTGTTTGGAATCCGTTCCCTCCATTCCACTCACACACCTCTTG
Organism: Lontra canadensis; assembly: GCF_010015895.1. Lineage (NCBI taxonomy): Eukaryota > Metazoa > Chordata > Mammalia > Carnivora > Mustelidae > Lontra > Lontra canadensis. The sequence goes on along the minus strand of NW_022630996.1, from coordinate 38,884,786 downwards.
TGTTTTCTCCTAAAAAGAGTTTTTATTATTCTTCACCCTTTAATTTTCTGTATGAATTTATGGACCATCTTGTCACATTCTCAAACATACCTTGTTGAAATGTTTACTATAATTATACTAAATTTATTAGACTGATTTAGGGGTTTACAAGTTGTTACTCTTATTATAAAATTGCATCTCCCCATCAATAATATGGTTTATATTTTCATCTGTTAAGCTATTCTACAATGTTCCTCAATAAAGTTTTGTAGTTTTATTTATAAAAGTCTTGTACATCTCTTGTTATATTTATTCCTAGGTACCTTACACTTTATTGTTGCCTTGAAAAATATATCTCTTTCAAAAATCACATTTTAGGGTGCCTGGGTGGCTGGGTGGTTGAGCCTCTGCCTTTGGCTCAGGTCACGAACCCAGGGTCCTGGGGTCGAGTCCCTCATCGGGTTCTCTGCTCAGCAGGGAGCCTGCTTCCCCCTCTCTCTGCCTGCCTCTCTGCCTACTTGTGATCTCTCTCTGTGTGTCAAATAAATAAATAAAATCTTTTCCAAAATCTTTAAAAAATAAAATGTAAAAATCACGTTTTATAATTTGTATTGCTGGTGAATAGCAATACAGCTGATTTTACATATCTGCTTTACAGTCAACAACCTTGATAAACTCTTATTTCTAGTAGTTTGTAGATTCTTTTTATTTTCAATTTTTTTCCTTTCCAATCTTTATAGCTTTTATTTCCTTTTTCTTGTCTTATCACACTAGTGAAATGCTCTGGTACAATGTTGAATAGAAGTGATGGTAGAACAAATCATTGTGTCCCTGATAGCCAAGGGAATACTTTCAAAATTTCACAATTATATATGATTTTTGCTATATAATTTTGAAAATTGCTATAATTTTGGTAGCTACCATTTACCAGGCTAAGGAAGCTCCTTTTCTAGTTTGCTATGAATATTAATTATGAAAGTGTTCCATATTATTAAAAGGTTTTCAACATTTATTGAGATAATCATATGGTTTTCTCCTTTAACCAGTTAATATGATAAATAGACTTTCTAATTTGAGCCATCTGTGCACTCCTAGGATGAATCCAACTTAGTAATGATGTATTTTTAATAGGCATTTCTGGATTCAGTTGACTAAGGTTTTTATTTAGGATTTTTGCATCTCTGTTTAGAAGTGAGATTAGCCTATAATAATTAGTTTCTCAATCTGTTCTTATCTCATTTTGCCATTAGGATTATTTTTACTTCATAGAATGAAGTGGGCAGTGTTCCCTCATTTTAAATTCACTGGAACAGTTTGTTTAAGATAACGATTAAATGTCCTTTGAAGTTTGGGTCTGACTGGTAAAATCTTCTGAGCTTAATGGGTTGTTTTATTTTCTCTTTTCTTCTTTCTTTCTTACTTACTTTCCTTCTTTCTTTCTTTCTTTCTTTCCTCCTTTTCTTTCTTTCTTTTTTCCTTCCTTCCTTTCTTTTTTTTTTTTTTTTGAGGGAAGTAGGTGGATTTTAAAACTTATGATTCCAGTTAAAAATGTAACTGAAATTCTGTTTCTTCTTGAATGGTTTTATTAAGTTACATTTTTCTTAAAAACTGCATTTTGTGAATGTTGTCAAGTTACTGATTAGGAATATCAGGTAGAATTTTGCACAAATGACCCTGAGAGCTTGTTCTGGGTAGACCGGACAAGAAGCTGGTTAGTCCTGGCCCTGCCTTCTCCTAGAGGGAGAAGCTGCACCCAAATTCAGCTACCCACAGGACGAGGCACCCCCTTCCTTTGGCTTCCCACAGCACCCGCCCCCAGGTCTCCAGGTGCTGGGCAACTATTTTTCTCAGCAACTGTTATAAATGTCACTCTGCTGAGCCGTCTGTTTGCTTCCCATGGACAAGTTCATCACCCAGGTCCTGACATGACTCCTTACCGTGACAGGAGGACAGTGACCCACATATCTTGTCTGTCTTGCTGGCCCTTGTGTTGTCATTCCCCGCCCCCCCGCCCCCCGCTGCAACAAAGCCTGTTCCTTATCTCAAACTGTGTCACATTGTGGAATTCATCCTGAGACCAGACACCTAACAGGTGGTGACAGTGAAGGAACCTACCTCGCACAGCATTGGTACATAATGTCCTTGGTATCACATCTCCACTGTTTTGTGCTTTATATCCCATGTGTCAGTTCTAATTGTTTATCTGTGCCTCCCTCACTCCCTTCCTTTCTTTCTCTCTGCCTCACTGCATCAAGTACACTAAAGGTTTGCCATGGGGGAGTCTTTAACTTTTCTTCTAGAGGAATTTAAGATTTACAGAAAAGTTGCAGAGATAATCCAGAGTTCCTGTTTAGCCTTCAACTCATCTTCCCTAACGTTAGCCCCTCACCTAACCCTGAACATTTGTTAAGAACTTAACATCAGTACAATACATTAGTACAACGCTATTCATTACAGTACGAACATTATTCAGACTTTTACAAGTTTTTTCACTAATGCCTCTTTTCTGTTCCAAGACCCAATCTGGAATACCACATTGCGTTTAATGTCATCTGACTTAATTTTTCAAAATGCAATTGTATTGGGTAAAATTTACACACCATAAAATTTACCCATTTAAAGTGTACAGTTCAATGGTTTTTATCATATTTACAAAGTTGTACCATCCCGACCATAATCTAACTTTAGAACATATGCAAGACCCCAAAAAAGAAGCCCTGTACCCACTAAGCAGTCATCCCCCATTCCTCCCTCCTCCAACCCTAGGCAACCACTGATCTGCTTTCTGTCTCTATGAATTTTACTATATTGGGCTTTTTGTATAAATGGAATCATACACTATGTGGTCTTTTCTGACTGGTTTCTTTGACAGTCTGTTCTTGAGGTTCATCCGTATTGTAGTGAATGTCAATATCTCATTCTGCTTTAGTACTCTGTTGCATGGATATACATTTTGTTGGCCATTCATCAGTGGTTGGACATTTGAATTGTTTCCATTTGGGGCTATTATGAATAAAGCTGCTATGAATATTCACGTACCTGTCTTTGTGTGGCACATATGTTTTCATTTCTCTTGGGTGTATACCTAGGAGCAGAGCTGTTTGGTCCTATAGTAACTCCGTGTTTAACATTTTGAGGAACTGTCAAACTGTTTCCTAAAGTGGTCACACCATTTTTTAAATCCACCAATGTGTGAGGGTTCGCATTTCTCCACATTCTCACCAGGACTTGTTACTACCTGGATGTCTTCTTTTTTTAATTATTATAGATATTTTCATGGAAGTGAAGTGGTATCTTGTGGTTTTGGTGTGCATTTCCCTAATGACTAATGATGTGGAGCTCCTGACCAAGTGATTATTGGCCATTTGTGGATCTTCAAAAGAGAAATGTCTATTCAAATCCTTTACCCAATTTTTTGAGTTATTTGTTTTCATATTAATGAGTTGTAAGAGTTCTTTGTATATTCTGGATACAAGTCCCTTTTCAGATATCTGAATTGCTTTTTTTTTTTTTTAGATTTTATTTATTTACTTGACACAGAGAGAGAGATCACAACTAAGCAGAGAGGCAGCCAGAGGGGCTGGGGGAAGCAGGATCCCTGCCCAGCAGAGAGCCAGATCCGGGTCTCGATCCCAGGACCGTGAGATCATCATGACCTGAGCCGAAGGCAGAGGCTTCACCCACTGAGCCACCCAGGTGCCCCAGATATCTGAGTTTTAAATATTTTCTCATAGTCTGTGGGTTGTCTTTTTACTTTTTTGATGATATGATTTGAAGCACAATTTTTTTTTAAATTTTGATGAAGTCCAATTGATGAAATTTTTTATTTTATTCCTTGGGCGTTTTTAATTGTATCTAAGATCATGAAGATTTACTCCTGTGTTTCCTTCTAAAAGTATTATAGTTTTAGACATATTGAGTTAATTTTTATATATGATGTAAGACAGGGGTCCAATTTCATCCTTTTGCTTTTGGATATCTAGTTGTCCCTGCACCATTTGTAGAAAAGACTATTCATTCCCCATCAAGTTTTCTTGGCATGTTTGCCAAAATTCAGTTAACCATTAATGTAACAGTTTATTAATGCCACATTATCTTGATTTCTGTCGCTTTGTAGTAGATTTTGAGGTTGGGAAGTCTAAGTCCTCCAATTTCACTCTTTTTCAAGATATTTCTGGCTATTCTAGGTCATCTTATTTTCACTTTTTTTTTTTTAGTCTTGTGGTTTTTCTCTATTGCTTCTTCCTTCTTAGTTTTCTACTTTATTAATTCCTGTATTTATTTCTATATGTATTTATTCATTATTTCTCAGCTTCTACTTTTCCTGGGTTTGTCATATTTGTTTTATAATTGGGAAATGGACACTTCTCTTACTGTTTTCCAGGCTTTCTTCTTTTCTAACATGCAGTTAAGGCCATGAATGACTCAAGTCCTACTTTGGCTCCATCCCATAGGCTTGACTCTGTATTGTTGTCATTGTTTTTTGATGCTGAATACATACTCACTTCCATTAAGGGTTCTTCTTTGATGCATGAACTCCTTAGAAGTGAGTTTTTATGTTTTTTGAGGGGTTATCTTTTCATTAGCTAATTTCAAATGGTAGTACATTATAGCCAGAACACCTTAGCTTTTCTGGTGCACACTGAGTGAGGTAAATTATGTTGTTCAGATCTTCCCTATTCTGTTTTTGTCTGCCACATTCTGAGTGTGACTTTGTCTGTTTTACTTTCTCAGTCTTGCAATTATGCTATGTGATTTGGTGCCTAGAACAGGGGAATGGTTGAGTATTTCTGGAAAATTCATCGTGTTTTCATTTTGCACCTTCTTACCCCTAAAAATTTTTTAAATTGTCATCTTTTTTCTCAAATATCAACATAATTATGTAATTACACTGTCCTCTGGCTACTGCTGTGGCTACTGAATCATGTGTTGCCAGTTTTTAAAAATGTGTATTTATGTGGTCTAATTTTTCTGCCATTCCATTATTTTCAGTCTTTCTGAGTCATTAGATTTTAAGTGTGTCTCGTGTGAACAGCTTGTGGTTGGGGTTTTGTGTCTGATATTTGAGAGCCTATCTTTAACGTAATGGAGTGAGAGCATACATACATACATGTGTGTGGGTGTGTGTTATGTATTGTTTCTGCTGACTCTTGTGGAGGGTATTTTCTTCCGCATCTCACCATTATTGCTTGTGAGCTCACGTTTACAAGAGTTTTTTCCGTGAGCAACCCCTGTCGCCTGAGTTTTGGGTATATCCCCAAGAGCCGTTTTGCATTTGCCCCAGAGAGATCACCATACCTGTACCTCCTTTTTGGTCATTGATCATCATATTCCCGGATCATCTGCAGATTTGAACCTTCAAGTCTGGGGTAGAAACAGCTCTGGAGATTTTCTTTCTCAGATGGACACGTTTCCCGCCCAAGCAGAAGCAGGCAAATAGCTTTTTGTCTCTCTATGCCGGTGGATGGGTGTTTTTCCTAATCTACTCTTCCGGGAAAGCACAGCTGTTTCAAAACTGCTTTATTCAGGGACCCCAGACTCGGCACCACCTGCAGCAGCATCTCACACCCTAGCCCTTACTTTCCTCTTTGTTGCTGATATGCATAGCCTTCCTTTCTCGCTTGCCAATTCATTCACACATTTCAAATAATGTTTGCTGTATGGTAGCAAGCATTTCTAGCCAATGTGGCAGGAGAGTTTTTAGATTTTTTTTCCCTCTCATCTTATCTTATGAGAACTGGAAGTTTCGTTTCACTCTTTCAAAAAATATGATGTTAATCATAATTTTCTAAGAATAATAAAAAATTGATGACATATATAAAAGTGTTAGGAAGAGGGGCGCTGGGTGGCTCGGTCAGTTAACCATCTGCCTTGAGCTCAGGTCATGATCTCAGGGTCCTGGGATCAAGACCTGCATCAGTCTCCCAGCTCAGCAGGGGGTCTGCTGCTCCCTCTGCCCCTCATCCACCCCACTTAAGTTTTCTCTCTCTCTCTCTCTCTCTCAAATAAATAAATAAAATCTTTAAAAAAAAAAAAGTGTTAGGAGGAAAATGTAAGCTACTCATAATACCACCACGTAGGAGTGACCACTATGTAACACATGTGGTTAGATATACATACATATATATGTATATGTGCATATGTTCATATTACATAACTCTAGTCATATGTGTCATCTGTTTATTACTTTTTTTTCACCTGGTATTGCATTAGATTTTTATTATATCATTAAAATTCATTAAACTTACTTTTTGATACCCTTCCACCTAGAAATGAAAACCGGGATACCTACTTTAAGAGCCCTATAATCCTCATTCATTTTATGCCACTGACAATGCTTTGCATTTAAAGCAAGGTAACATACCTCTCCTGCAGAACTGATTTTCCTTGACTGTTCTGAATAACTAGTTCTATTTGAATATATTTGTTGCCATCCAGTCTTAGATGCTCCCTTCTTCTAAGTTTCCTGTTGAAATTACTCTCTTAGTGAAGGCTGGAATGTCCGAAGCGGCCCCCCAACACAGTTGCTGTTTATTAGTAGCCAAACTCTCCCTGGGCCAGGGTATAATGATGACCTGAAACCAAAGTTGGGGAATGACAAGTATGCTTGATGGAATGCCATTCCCCTCCTCTCCTTCCAAAAGTACTCTGGTTTCGGGAGACTGGGCATTGTGTTCCACTTGGCCTTGCAAATGTAGGTCTAACTTTGGCATAGCCTTTCCATCTGCCCTCCCAGCATCTATGCCCCAGCTGACATGATTGTGGAAGGCAGGCTGCACATGACAGAGGAGAAAATCTTAAGGGGCAGGCGGGGTCAAAGGATGGAAAGCATTCTTGGGAGATTGGGGTTTCCACCTCCCAGCAATCAAGAAATCAACTCACACTCGTGCAGCAGGAAGAAATAAGCATTTCCTGGGCCCTCCCCAGTTCAGTCACTGCTATGCCATGTCTCTGCTAAATGGATTTCAGTTTTTAAATTAGCTTCTTGAAACTTAAATTAGTTCTAAGTTAGATTTGTGGTATTTACAGTAGAAACAATAGTCTTAAAACCCAACACTTTTGATTTCCAACAGCCAGGATTTATGAGGGGGAAAAAAAGCATTTCTGGTTTCAAAATATTGTCCCCTAAAAAGACCGGTGTACAAAGTCTTTGTGGTTAAACAAGATATTAGAAAGAACTTAGAATAATAATTGCACAGCTCTATTTCCTGCAGATTAAAGATTGCCCAGACTTAAGTAAAATATACCTTTTTATAAAAAAAAAAAAAAGATGCAAAAGACTCTGATGCTGCTGAGTTCCTAAAAGGGGCACAAAAACGTCTGTCAGTGGCCTAAGAGCTGTGGAGGGTGGTCATACAGAAGAAGGTAGGTAGAGGGTCGCCTGCCAGGACATGGGGAACGGGGGAGCTGGGGAGCTGGGAAAGTTGGAATTCATCACGTCTCAGCCACACCTCTCTCCAGGAGGATGGGCACAGACTAAATGCTTCCCCTGAAGCCAAGGTGTGACAATACGGAGAGCCAGAAATGTGTGACAATATTCTGAATTGAGTGAAGGCGAAAAGGCCTGGAAAATGCCCAAATGCCCGAGTCTGCCTAGAGCCACCTGATTGCTTTTCTGCCAGCAGGTGGAATGAGGGCTCAAACGGAATTGTGTGACGGGAAAATAAAGTTCAATCACTTGTGCATTGAGTTTGTGAGCTCTGAAGGTCTTGTCCGCCAAACATTGAGGAGCAAAATGAGGGAATTGATTATAAGCATGCATGTGGGCGTATCGTGGAATTCAAGGGGCAAGTGTGACCTGGACTCAGAAAGGACTAGAAATGGGAACTGGCAAGTCATCAAGGTCCTTTCTCAGCTCCCATTCTGCTTCTCTCTGCATATCTACTTCATTCTTGTCTCTTTGAGCATCAGCAGTCTCCAATACTCCTGTCTATATGCCAGAATACAGTGGCCTCTTGATCTTAAATTACGTGGCGGTTCTAGTCACATAGAGATTCTAACTTTGTGTCTCTTGGTCTCAATTCCAAATTCTTGCACAAGAACCTGAATGGCCCACTTTAGCCCCATGTCTGTCTCCCTCAATTCAATCAACAGTGACCCAAGGGGCAGTGGCCAGTGGTACAGGGATGACTGACGGGATCCATCACCCTGATTCAGAGCTCAGTCCCCGGAGAGCCAGAGATGGTTGGGAGCTGGGAAGGCACCCCAAAAGATGATGACTTCTCATTCACTGTGAGGCTCATGTCTCACATTCCCCATCTATAAAGTAAGAGGAAGAATATCCGTAACATCCCTACTTCTAGAGAAGGCAAAGGAAACCAGCGTGTTCTCCTCATGTACTGGCCACTGCAGTAAATTAATCGGGTTATCTTAGCCGCTCCTGAAAACAGCCCTGGGAGATGGGCATTTTTATTTCTGTTTATAGATAAGGGAACTGATCCTCACTGAGGTTAAATCTCCTCGCTGGTCAGTTGCAGAGCTCATCTGCGAACCGAGACACAGCCAGGGCAACAATGGGGGAAAGGGCTGTCAGTAAGATTGAGAAGACGTCTGGGAGCTGTGCATTACATTCCCAGCTATTAATAAACCCCATGGGACAGTATCTTGCACGTCGTAACTGCTCAGGACTAAAAGTCTCATTAACGAGAGTACCCAACGCTTCCGTTACAGCAGAAGTCTTATCATCATGGAGTGTTCGGCTTGCATTTATCTACCAAACACTTCTGGGAAGTGGGCGCCCATCTGCCTTAAGAGGCTTCTGCCAAGACCCATTTGATTAAAAATGAAAAGAGGGATGAAAACAGCAGCAGATACCTGTTTTAACTGTAACCGATGTTCAGCCACCATTTGGTGCAACGGATCAGAGAGGTTCTAAAGCTTCTGTTGCTGCTCCTCGGTGAGGTGTGAATTTCCCAGCTTCCCCGCCTGTTTTCACAGCCTTTAGAATGTGCTCTGAGCTGCTGGCCTCCTGAAGCTAAATATAACTCTTTTTGATGGGTGCTGAGCAGATACACAGAGCTCAGGCTCTCTTTGTGAATGTTTGCCGAACGAAAGGTTCGTCAACAGGCAATGATTAATCACCTACTGTATTCTCAACTCTGAGACTCCTAAACCTCTAAGATAACAGTCCATGCCTCTGAGAACAAACATTTTTCTCTGTGCAATAAAAAAAAAACCCTAAGAACCTAAGTAATAGGGGAACGCAAGTCAAAACCACAATGGATACCTCTTCTTACTCACTAGGATGGCTATACTCCAAAAAAAAAAGGGGGGGGGGTAATAAGTGTTGGCAAGGATGTAGAGAAATTGGAACCCTCATACGTTGCTGGTGAGAGTACAAAACGGTACAGCCGCTGTGGAAAACAGTCTGGCAGTTCCTTAATAAGTTAAACATAGGATTACCATGTGACCCAGCAATTCCACTCCCATCCCAGGTATACACCCAAAAGAACTGAAAACAGGGCTTCAAATAAGAGCTCACATACGGATATTTTTTTAAAGATTTTTATTGATTTATTTGATGAGAGAGAGGGGGGCGGAGAGCACAGGCAGCGGGGACAGCAGGCAGAGGGAGAGAGAAGCAGGCTTTCCGCTGAGCAGGGAGCCTGGGATGTGGGACTCAATCCCAGAACCCCAGGATTATGACCCGAGCTGAAGGCAGATGCCTAACTGACTGAGCCACCCAGGTGCCCTCACATACAGATATCCAGAGCACCACTATCCACAACAGCTAACAGCTGGAAACATCCCAAATGTCCATCGGCTGAGGAATGGCTAAACAAATGTGGTTTTATTTATGTATACTATGGAATATTATTCAGCCATAAAAAGTCATGTAGTATGGATACATGATACAACATGGACAAAAATGCTGTGCTAATTTAGAAAAGCTATCTACAAAAGACCACATGTTCTCTGATTCTATTTCCATGAAATGTCCAGATTTATTTCTTTATATACATAATATATACATTTATATTTTTGTATTGAGAAATATAAAAACTATGACCAGGGATGAGAAAGTCAATGTCAAACACCTTGTGGTTCTCCCTGGGCATTCTATCAGATGGTCTTTCTTCTAGGAGGTAGAATCAGAAAATGTGAGCCTGGGAGCTGCTGTTGGAAATTGGTGCACCTGCTTATTCTAATTGAGTTCAGAAAAGAAATACCACCAGATCCATATGTTGATATATCAGTAATGTCATTGCCAAATATATACATAAATCTTACAAGACCCTAAAACTATTTATGTGTTAATACTTTGGGTTGCACTTCCCACTGTGTTTTTTTAAATGCTATAATTATGACTCATGTTCAGTTTCTTATACTCTGTGAACCCACCCCCTCCAAGAAGACTGTTTAATCATGTTCATCTATCTACAAGCTTTATAGTTCGGAAGTTCTTTTTTTTCTTCTTTTTTATTATTAAGGTATAAGTGTTAGATAACCTTATATTAATTTCAGGTATACAACATAATGATTTGATATTTGGATGTATTGCAAAATGATCATCACAGTATGTCTAGTTAACATCTATTGCCACACACAGTTACAAATATTTTTGTGATGAGAACTTTAAGATCTATTATCTTAGCAACTTTCAAGTGTACAATATATAGTATTATAAACTGTAGTCACCATGTTGTACCTTGTATCCCCAGCACCTAATTATTTCATAATTGGAAGTTTGTACTGCCTTTTTTTAAAAGATTTTATTTATTTATTTATTTATTTACTTACTTATTTATTTTAGAATTAGAGAGAGACTGGGAGGAGGAGCGGAGAGAGAGAGGGACAAGCACACTCCATGCTGAACACAAATCCTGACACGGGGCTTGATCCCACCACCTAAGATCATGACCTGAGCTGAAATCCAGACCCAGACACCCAACCGACTGAGCCCTTCCAGGGCCCCTGGAAGGGGCCTTCACCTTCACCTTCACCTTCACCCATTTCACCCACTCCCCCACACCCTGCCTCAGGCTACCACCGATCTGTTCTCTCAGTTTTCGGGAGGGGGTATTGATTCCACATATAAGTGAGATCATATGGAATTTGTCGTTTTCTGTATGACTTATTTCACTTAGCATAATGCCCTCAAGGACTAACCATGTTGTCACAATGACAAGATTTTCTTCTTTTTTTATGGCTGAATAATATACCACATCTTCTTTATCTATTCGTCCATCAAGGGACACAGGTTCCTTCCATGCCTTCCTGGCTATTATAAATAACGCTGCAATGAACATGGAGGTGCAGATAGCTTTTCAAGTTAGTGTTTGGTGGGGTTTTTTCTTTTCCGATAAATACTCAAAAGTGGAATTGCTGGATCATAGGGCTGTTCTTTTTTTTTTTTTAAGTTTTTATTTACTTATTTATTTGACAGAGAAAGCAAGAGAGCACAAGCAAGGGGAGCAGCAGAAGGGGAGGGAGAATCAGACTCTCTCCCAAGCAGGGAGTCTCACATGGGGCTCAATCCCAGGATTCTGGGATCATAACCTCAGCTAAAGGCAGACGCTTAACCAACTGAGCCACCCAGGTACATAGGGCAGTTCTATTTTTAATTTTTAAGGAACCTCCATATTGTTTTCTATGGTGGCCGCACCCTTTTACATTCCTACCAACGCATGCGCACATCCCTTCTCTCCACATCCGCACCAACACTTGTTATTTCTTGTCAAGTTCTTCTTTCTTAGTGGTTGTTTCCTGCACTTGTCTGTATTAAAAAAATTACCCTGACTGTTGAAATAGATACTTTTGGGGAGTGTCTTCCCAGCTCAATAACCCCCTTTCATTGAGAGTATCTCTGTCTCCATGAGACAACTGTTTGTGATTGATAACCCCACTTTGCTGGCCATGAATGGACACCTGACCCCAGGTGAAGCAAGCAGACTGCAGTGGGCATTCAGAGATGAATGATTGCCTTTCAGGTGAATGTGGGTTATGGAAAGTGCTGAGCAGTAATCATGGAAAGCCATTCTCATCCACATGCCAGGAGGAGTGAAGAAGTGAACATTTAAAGAGAAGAAGGAATCAGGATTCCTGGGTGGCTCAGTAGGTTAAGTGTCTGCCTTCAGCTCAGGTAGTGAGTTCAGGGTGCTGAGATCAAATCCCACACCAGACTCCTTGCTCAGTGGGGAGCCTGCTTCATCCCTCTGCCTTGCTGCTCCCCCGCTCCCCGGCTTGTGCAGGGAGGAAGGCGGTGGGTTGGGGAGGAAGAGAGAAATTAATAGTTCCTGGTAGCTTTCCAGTTCCTGGTTCTGGGCTATCATGAGATACACTCCTGCCCTTGGGTTCTGTGAGATTCTCTGGATTTTTATCAAAGTTCTCTTGACATTTTATTCTGTTGCCTAAACTAGTATGAATGAGTTTCTGTTATTGATGAACAGAAGACCATTGACTAAGACTGCTTGCTAGAACCTACTTCTCTATCTTGTTCTGAGCCCCAAAACAAAAGAATAGACCTTGGCTCTTTCTGAGTTAATGAAGCGCAGTTATAGAATTTCAGACCTGGAATCATCTAACGCAAACCATGTATTTTCTAGATGAAACAGTAATGTGTGACAAAGTCAGATCACCCAAAACTTTCCAGTGCATCATGAATTTCAGCGGCGTTCTGTTTAACAGCTACTTTCCCTGCATCGTAGCTGAGGACACACACATGCTCCCAGGCCAGTCTGGGCCACAGCCACCGTGCAATCATCATCCGATCATTGTATATCCTAAGAGGTCTGTCTGCTGATAAGATGATAGCAGCTTCTGGCTTAGCAAATTACCTGGATACATGCCTCTTCCCGGAGGAAATCCACACCCTCATAGGAGCCCTGGAGTAATGCTCTTGGGACCCCTCTATAGAAGATGATCTAATGTAACCAGGTCCTAACAAGCTTCAACAGACAAAATAGAAGCAGAACTATAATCTTTATCAGAGAGGGAGAAGAGAAAAATGTTAAAACAACTGTCTTGCCACCTTAAAGTCTGTGTTTCTCCCTCAGCAGCACCAGTGAGATATTGCCGAAAAGGAAGTTTTGTGTGTTTTACTGAAGAAAAACACAAATGCTTAGAAATAGGGGGTATGAGAAAATATTTTAGTTAAATGTAAGGGCAAGGTGGGGAATGATTGAATGACATAGAATATTGAATTTTTTTGTTTTGTATTGAAATAGAAAGTTTTGGGGGAAAAAACTAAAAAAAAAACCCTCAAATTATTTGTTTCTTTGACATATATAAAAGGAAAATATCTACCAGGTGAGTTTGATCAGATAGACTTGTTCTGAAGGCAAATGTAGCCAAATTGTGTGACCCAGAGCTTCCTCAAATTTTAGACGCACACTTTTTAGAGGAATAACAAAAAAAAAAAAAAGAAGTGATTTGGTAAAAATTTAAAATCGACAGATTCAGAAACAAAATTTGGAATGAATTTTTCTGGCCAGAGGGCAGGAATGCTGGAATAAATCTTTCTCCTGAGCCTGATGGGATATTTGGGTCACAATGACTCATTTACGTAGATTTTTAATTTTTGGTGATCTTCCAATTTAAATTTTTTTTTTTCGAACTCTAGTTGCAATGAAACAGACTTTGGCCCACATATGTCTACCCTCCTTCCTCCCCACCCTGCTGTCCAGGTGTCCCTTCTCCCGAGTGTCTTGGAAGGGATTGGGGATAACTTCATCCTTCCTGTGTCGCCCTCTCGGATGTTGCTTTTCCAGATCCTGGACTCCTTTACCTCCTCCACATTACAGAGGTGACAAACACACATTTGTCTACTGACCACAGCCTCTGGCCCTTGGGGTCGACTGTTCCTCTGGATACCCTGAGACTACTGTGGGCTCCCAGGGTGAATGCGGAACCAGCCCCATTCCCCTCTCTGCCTGATTCCTCATAGCATAGAACCAAAGGCTGAGTGGATGAAGCAGATTTGCTAGTGGGGAGGGCTCATTAAATGGACTTACACTGTGGGAGTAAATAGAAGGTAGAATTATATGGCAAAGTCAGCCTTACTCACACTAGAATAAAAGCCACAGAGGACTTAGAACAGGGGTGGGTGGAAGAGTCGGCTTGAGCAGGAGAATCTAGGGTGTGCTTGGCAACTGGCAACTCCAGATTGGGCTCCTGAGACCTCCAGCCAGCATGGGGTTTGCATAAGCCTTCTCGTCTTACCAGCACACATCTCCCAAAGACAAAGAGTGGTTCAGAGATTGAAGCTGAACTCTGAGCTCCACATAAAGAAGAGAAACATTTCTCTGCATGCAGTGAGCGCTACACAACTCTCCACCCACCAATGAGGATATGTTTTCACCTTCCTTCTGTTCTAGAGGCAGAACAATGAGGGGGCTTCACGAGGCCCTAATGAAAGATCTGGCTGGAGTTCTGGAAAGACCACGGTCCTGTACCTGGAGCTTGAATACACCCCCACATGGGAGGCCTCCCAGGACTCTGTCCAGACGGGAGGGAGCAGAGTGATTTATCATCTTCCTGTCCAAGCAACTGACTTTCCGAGTTGCATGAGGGAAACTGAGGTTTAAGCGACTTGTGTAGATGCACCTTCCAGAACTGATTTCCACTGCTTTCTGTGCACACCCCTTCTGTTAGTTAATAATAGTGCTTGCTTCAGCCTTGTGCAAAACGTTCCTCTCTAAACCTGTAGTTCTCAAAAAGGGGCAGTTTTGCCCTCCAGGAAACATTTGTTGATGTCTGGAGGCATTTTCGGTTATCATAGGCTGGGGTTGGGGTGGACTGGGGGGGAGAAGTTGCTGGCATCTCTGGATAGAGGCCAGAGATCCTGCTGAATATTGTATGACACAGAAGGCCACTGCCCACGAGAAAGAATTATCCAGCTCCAAATACCCGTAGTGATGCTATTGAGAAATTCTGTTCTAAGTGCTTGGAAAGAATAGGGTTTTCCTTCATCTATGACCAGTATTCACTAGCTTCTCACTCTCATGTCACTCCTGAATTTTACTTTGAAAATTCATCAGCCAGAGGCACCTGGGTGGCTTGGTTAAACATCAGACTCTTGATTTTGGCTCAGTACGATCTCAGGGTTGTGAGTTCAAGTCCTGTATCAGGCTCCCTGTTCGGCGGGGAGTCTGCTTCTTCCTCTCCTTCTACCCCTCCGCCATGCTCATGCTCTATCTCTCTCAAATAAATAAATAAAATCTTTTAAAAAATTCATCAACCAATCTTCCTACAAATCCTCTTCCAGAAGCAGAGTAGAAGTAATAATGGCATTTACTGAGTTCTTCCTGTGTGCCACGTTCTGGAACAAGGGGTTTACATACTTTTGTCACTATTCCCCATTTTTCAGAAGAGAAAATTGAGGCTCCAGGCAATTAAGTAGGTTGCAAATGTCCATAAAACTTAAAATCTCAGAGGGAATCAATCATTCCAAAGTTTCAGCTCTTTAACTCAGTGCCTTTCTCTTTCTCTCTTTCTTTCTCTCTCTTTCTTTCTCTCTCTCTCTTTCTTTCTTTTTAAAATAAGCTCTTTGCACACTGTGGAGCTTGAACTCACAACCGCAAGATGGAGTCACATGCTCCACCGATTGAGCCAGCCAGGTGCCCTCACTCAATGACTTTCTAAGGAAACCAACAGTGTTCAATTCATTAAGCAATTGCTTTATACTCAGAATTCTATTTTTCATCGTGAGAATTTTTCATCTTCTGACAAAAAAATATTTGTTACATAAATATGACTTTGTAATTATGGTCATCCATCACTTAGAACAAACTTTATAGATTTTTTTATAGATACATTTTTAAAATTCCCTACTTTCCATGAAAAGCTATGTACTTTATATATACGTTTTATAAGACTTTATTTATTTAGGGGCGCCTGGGTGGCTCAGTCATTAAGTGTCTGCCTTTGGCTCCGGTCATGATACTGGGGTCCTGGGATTGAGTCCTGCATTGGGCTCCCTGCTCAGCCGGAAGCCTGCTTTCCCTCTCCCACTCCCCCTGCTTGTGTTCCTGTTCTCGCTGTCTCTCTCTCTCTCTGTGTGTCAAATAAATAAATAAAATCTTTTTAAAAAAGATTTTATCTATTTATTTGTGTGTGTGTGAGAGAGAGAGAGAGAGAGAGAGAGAGAGAGACCACATGAGAGCATGAACAGGGGGAATGGCAGAGGGGGAAGCAGATTCCCAGCTGAGCAGGGAGAACCACACCAGGCTCGATCCCTGGACCCTGGGATCATGACCTGATCTGAAGGCAGATGCTTAATGGACTGAGCCACCCAGGCGCCCTGTCGTCTCTATATTTTAGACTCAAATTTAAGGAATCTTTTCATTTTTGGAACTTTCAGACTAATGCATATAATGCTTTCAGTGGCAGAACCAGAAGCTTGCTCTATCCTGAGGAGCCCGTATTAAGAAACATGAAGGAAAACAAGCAACACTCTGTAACATTTTCAAGAGCATATTGAATTTTTTTTAATTTACGTGCCTCCTCCATTGTCTTGTGTATTCATTTTCTAATGCTACATAGCAAATTAAACAATTTAAGAAGCTGTCATTTATTAGCTTACAAGTCTGTTAAGCCAGGACTTCGGTCAAAGCCACTACCTAACTGAATTCTCTGCTCAGGGTCTCTCAAGGCTTACATCATGGTGTCAGTCAGGCTGACTTCTCCTCTGGAGACTGCAGGAACCCCGCTTTCAAACTCATTGAGGTTATTGGCAGAATTCAGTTCCTTGAAGTCATAAGACTGAAGTCTCATTTCCTTGCTGACTGTTGGTAAGGGTTTGCTCTCAGCTCCTGGATTTGGCTGCCTGTCCTTGCCAGATGGCCCCTTCCTTCTCCAGCATTATTAATGGAGAATCTCCCTGATGATGAATCTACCTTATGCTTCGAATCTCTCTTCAGGAAAAGCCCAGTCCCTTTTAATGTCTCCCCTGATTAGGCCAGGCCCACTAAGGACAATCTCCCTATCTTAAGGTCAATTGATTTGAAATCTTATTTACATCTGTAAAATCCCTCACAGCAATACCTAGATTAGTGTTTGAATAATTGGGAGAAGGTACGTGAATATTAAGCAGGCATGGAGCTTGGGGATCAACTTAGAACCCTGCCTAGTTTATAGTCTATAAGTTCCTTGGTGGCAAAAATTGGGCCTCGTATGTGTGGTACCCAATAGATGATCCATAAATGTTCATTAAACTCAATTGTTTTAAAGGAATTGGGAAATTCTGAAGTCAGGAAATGGTTACATGGGAGCATTAACTTACAGGTGAAGACAAGCTCCCAACAGGGAAAAGATAATAGGTAGTGCTGAGAATGCCTTTGCGCTGATCACCATCCTGACCTCTGCCTCTACCAAAAGATTAAGGGGAGTTTCTACTTTCAGTATGGGAATGTAGCTGTGATTTATTTATTTTCATTTTTAAAATTTTTATTTATTTATTTTATATAATGTATTACTTGTTTCAGGGGTACAGGTCTGTGAATCATCAGTCTTACACAATTCACAGCCCTCACCATACTACATACCCTCCCCAATGTCCATCACCCAGCCACCCCATCTCTCCCACCCCCTCCATTTCAGCAACCCTCGTTTTATTTCCTGAGATTAAGAGTCTCTTATGGTTTGTCTCCCTTTCTGGTTTTGTTTCATTTTTTCCTTTCTTCCCCTATGCTCTTCTGTCTTGTTTCTCAAATTCCACATATCAGTGAGATCATATGGTAACTGTGTTTCTCTGAGCGACTTACTTCACTTACATAACACCCTTTAGTTCCATCCACATTTGTGCAAATGGCAAGATTTCATTTTTCATGGCCACATAATATTCTACTATATATATGTATATATATACATACATACATATATATGCACAACACATCTTCTTTATTCATTCATCTGTTATCTGTTGATGGACATCTGGGCTCTTTCCATAGTTGGCTGTTGTGGACATTGTGCAGCTGTGATTTAGTAAGGGAAATCAAGGGGAAAAGAATCCCTATCCCTGAAATGTGCAATAGACCAATTTTCTAGAATCATACCCATTCTATTGAGTAAAGGGTGTGTTCAGAGGCTTGATGGTGTCCTGAGCTTCCCTTGGCTAGCCTGTCATCCCTTTCAGGGTGGAACTACACTTTGTTCATATTTATATCCCTAGGGCTAGCACAGTGCCCGGTTCAAAAGATCAACTTTAAAGACAAAAGCTGATCGAATGTTTGTAGAATGAATGCTATTTAACGTGTCTCTGCTAGTAGGCATTCAGTTCCTATGGGCGAGGGCTCTTCCAATGCATTTTTTGCAATCCGGCAATGCCTCTCCCATTCCTGGCAACCAGTGAGCATTCAACAGGTGCAATCATTGGGTTGTGTACACTTGTTTTAAAATGTACTTTCTCCTTTCCAAACTAGTAGTTGGTCATTTTAAGTTATACAATATGATCTGAATGTGAATAATATTCAAGCTAGTAGTCTTATGAGACTTATTTCTAAGAAATATTCAGCTTACGGTCACGCACAAAAAAAAGAAAGAAAAAAGAACACCCCCCCCCCAACCTTTCATCTTCCTTTCAAATGGATACTCATATCAGTGGCTACTAAATGTATTTAGGATAAACTTTTTTTACATCAGTCGGAGGAGAGAGCTTTGATTTCTGAAAAAGAAAAGCTCTGTTTCCCTTAGATTTTCTCAACTCCTCCATCGCTAGCCTCAGACAAGGTACAAGTTATCTGCAATTCTGTGGGCGTCCCCTGCACTTAAATGGCATTCGGAAAAACACTTTTCCCAACGAGGACTTCTAACTACGAATAAACGCTAGACAGGACTACGAGCTTTGCCCACTTCACTGTAAACTATAAAGTCGCGGATTTCGGGTCCGCGCTGTGACGTCACCCGGTTGGTGGACCACGGCGCCCGTCTCAGCCTCCGGTGATTGGCTGGGGCGCGTGACGTCATGGGACGGGGTGGTCCCGGGCTCCGGAGGACTCCGGGATGCTCCGATGCTCTGGGTTCGCTTATAAAAAAAAAAAAAGAAAGAAAAAAAGAAAGAAAGAAAAATAAATAAATAAAAAGGGTGGTGGGGGCGAACCGAGGAGTCCGCCCCGCCCCGCCCGCCCGCCCGCCGCAAACCGCGCCGCCCGAGAGGGGCGGGCTGGGAGGCGGGGCGGGGAGGAGCCGGGCGCGGCGCCGCGCCGTCCAGGCCGCCGCCCACCCCGTACACACAGCATGTAAACAGTCCCCGCCGGGAGGAGCCCCGGGACCGGAGGGAGCCGCGCCGCCCGGCCCCGCCGCCTGCCCGAGAGCCCGCGGAGCCGCGCGCTGGCCGCCCGGGAGGAGGGCGCCCGAGGAGAGAGAAGGGCGGGCGGGCGGCGGAGGGAGCGGGAGGCGGGCAGCGCGCGAGGAGGCTGAGCGAGCGGCGGGCGCGGTGGGCCAGGATGGATTTCCAGCAGCTGGCTGACGTTGCGGAGAAATGGTGCTCCAACACGCCCTTCGAGCTCATCGCCACAGAGGAGACCGAGCGCAGGATGGATTTCTACGCCGACCCCGGCGTCTCCTTTTACGTGCTGTGTCCGGACAACGGCTGCGGGGACAATTTTGTGAGTGCCGGGGGGGAGGGACGGCTGCAGCGCTCGGGAGTGGACGCGCGGCCGCCTCCCTGCGCCCGAGCTGCCGCACGCCGGGGAGGCTGTGGGCGCGGGGTGGGGGCGTAACCGGCCCCGTGCGGCGGTGTCAGCGCTGCAGGGGCGGGAGGGGCGGAGGGCGGCGGGCAGGGGCGCCCTTAGGACCAGGGAGCCCGACTGGGGCGGGCTGTTTCGGGGACGCGACCCTGCGGCCCGTGCTTGGTGCTCTGCTGGGAGCTTCTGCCGAGCGTCCCCGCCGCTCACCAGCCCGGGCCGGGGCGCACGGACTGTCCCGCAGGGCCCGGAGTCTCGAGCTTCCTCCACCCGGGCGTCCCGTCGGGGTGAGGAATCCCGTTCTCCTCCCGATGCGCAGACACAACTCCTCGAGTCACCGCGCCGGCCCGGGAGAGCCCCCGCCCCCGTGTGATCCCCTGCGCTGCCGGTTTGGACACAAAGCCTCTGTCCACGCTAGCGATGCCCCATCTTCTGGACCTTCTTTGCGGAATTACACCCCGGATCTTAAAAACGCACACGCGCGCGCGCGCGCGCGTGCACACACACACACACACA
The DNA here is from genome assembly GCF_010015895.1 of Lontra canadensis. Taxonomy (NCBI): domain Eukaryota; kingdom Metazoa; phylum Chordata; class Mammalia; order Carnivora; family Mustelidae; genus Lontra; species Lontra canadensis. The sequence continues at coordinate 38,864,669 of NW_022630996.1, read as the reverse complement.
CACACACTCACTCACGCGCGCGCGCGCGCGCGGGCACGCCTATCCCTCCCGACACTGCTCCTGTGCTTCCATTGCTCCTGTGTGAGCTTCCAGCGAGGTGTGCGGGGCCCGAGCGGGTTCCGTCCGGCGGAGGCGGCAGCCGAGGCCTTGGGGGAGCACCCCTACCCCCCAGGCTTTTCCAGATAAGGGGAAATCCCCCCTATCCCAGCCCACTCCCGCCTGGAGCTGGAAGGGACCGGGACCTGGAACTGCGGTGTCCACATCTTCCACTTTGTATCCTGCGCCCACTTGGGATCTTGGGGCTGGCAGTTTAGGAAGAAGATGTGGCGGACAGGGGAGTTGGGGTGGGAAGTGCGGAGGATGGGCGAGGATGGCGCTCCAAGAAGTGTTTGTAAGGGCGGGGGAAAAAATAATGGTCCCCAAATGTAAGATGGAGGCGGCTGTGGGCTCGGGTTACCGTGTGGTCGCCGGCTGGAGCCTGGAGCTGGCGCTGCCGCCACCCCTGCGGACCGAGGTGGGGCGGCGCCGAGGCGCGGCCTGGCGCTGGCTCCTCAGGTGGGGCGAGACAAAGGTGCCCCCTGCACCCCGCGGCAAGTTCGTGGAGGAGTTAGAGAGACAGCCCGATCCCCTTATTTGGCACCTGAGAGGCGAAGGCTTGTGTGCGGCTTGCCGGGAAGGCGTGCCCCTGCCCCTCCCCGCCCCCACGCCCGTATCCCCGCGGAGAAGAACACACCTGGGCCCCAAAGTGCGACACTAGAAAAGAGATGGCCTTGGGTGACAGCCAGATTTGAGTTCTGCCTGTGTGACTCTGGTCAGATGCCTTCTGGCAGCTCAGTTTACACATCAAAAAAATGGGTATGATACCAGCACCCAGGGGATCCACAGATCAAACACCTAATCATCTCTTTGCAACAGCAAAGGCCCTTCAGAGACCTGGGCGTCCCCCAAGTTTAGAGCTTGTCTTTCTTTTTTAAGAGCCTCAATTTTCTCACCTGTAAAATGAGATTAATCAGAACACCTCCATCATGGGGACTTGTGAAGAGCAAGTAAACTCTAAATATAGGTAAGAACACTGCTAACTGCAGTTAAAATAGTGTTATTTGTTGTTGGGGAAAATGGGAGATCATTAAAAAGGGATTTACTCCATTGCAAACATGTGAGAAAACCCCAGAGTTCTACTGGAAAGGGCACCGGTGTCCAACTGACTGCCTCCTTAAGAGTTTGGGAATCCCTTCTAACCCTAGTCTGCCAGTGGCCTTTCCAGCTCCTTACTGTGTGAGATAGCAAGATCACCCAAGGTTCTGGATTTTATGGGGGAGAGCTCCACACAACCTTCTTGCTAGAACTGCAGGAGACATCCCCAAAGGAATTACTCCATGGAGAATCATCGTTGAGAAACATTATGTATATCACAATTTTTCAAGGCCATTCATAATATTAAATGTTTTCCCACCTGTGTGAGTAAAATGCTTAAACATGATCACTCTCTAACAATTAAATCAAATAGGTAAGGAAGAAAGTGGATGGAAGGAAAAAGTAATTTCTTGGGTAGACTGGAACATTCTTAAAGTTTCTGGAGGCCATGATGGACAACATGCCAACCACCAGAATTTCCTTGGCCCAGATCTCTCCTCAGATCTTTCGCAGGCCAGGTTTGTCAAGCTGCCCTTTGCCTCTAGTTAAAGGGACTCAGGCATGAAGTGAGTGTCCTACCTCCGTCCTTTTCGTTTCCCCAGGAAAATCCTTTTAAGCATTAGAAGAAATTTGAGATGAATGGAACTCCCGTAACCCAAAGGATTTATTAACAAGAAGAATATTTACATAGCATTTCTCAATTTACAAAGTGTTTTCACGTGACTCATTCGCTCATTCATTTATTCATCAAACATTTATTGAGGCTTACTTTGAATCAGGCCAGGGCTACCTAGAATATAAATAGTATTTCTGCCCTCACTTTCTTGGGGCCATTCTCCCCATCTAAGAGGCAGTGTGGCACATTGGTCGGGGTGCTCAGGCTCGTGGGTCAACCCCCCCCCACCAGCCCCCATGTCTTACTGTGTGTATTGGGGAGAGTTCTTTAATCCCTTCATGCCATGACTTCCACATCTTTAAACAGGGGAATGATGACATTAGTTCCCATCAGGCTTGTTTAGAACAGTGCCTCAAATAAGGATGGCACTATTAGTGACTCTCTAGCCGTCTCGACGTAGAAATCAGTCTGGGTCTATTTAAAATATAATCCAGGTCATGACCTATGACCCTCCATCTCACCTAAACTGACTTCCTATAACTTTGACCATAGAACCTGAGCCTTTGCCATGGCTTCAAACCCCCACACAATCTGTCTCCTGCCACCTCTCTGATCAACTATTAGACCATTCTTCCTCCTTGCTTACTGTGTTTGTGCCACACTGACTTTTCTGGGTCTCAGACATGCTACACTCATTCCTGCCTCAGGACCTTTGCATTTGCTGTCCACTCTGCCTGGAACATTCTTCCTCCACATCTTTGCATGGCTAGCTCCTTTATGCCTTTCAGGCCCGGGAAAAGCCTTCCTGACCACATATTCTTTCATCTCACCCTCTTTTATTCAAGTCATAGCACTCATTAGTACTTGATACTCTCTTATTTATTTTCTGCCTGCCCCATGAGGCTGTAAGGTTCTTGAGAGTAATGGCCTTATCTGTCTTATTTGTCACTGTATCCCAGAACTTGGTGTAGTGTCAGACTCATGAGAGGTGCTCAGAATGAATGTGTGTAAGAGTGAATGATAGTGAAGAAGGCAGATGTCAAATTTTAAGAATGACAGCTTCAAAGAACACTAATTACCACTTATGTGCAATTTACTATGTGTCAGACACCGTTCTACTTTATGTATGCAGTAGGTACTTTGTGTATATGTGCTTATTTAATCTTAGTAATACTGCAAGGTCCTCTCTGTGATTTTCTCCATTTTACAGAGGAAGAAACTGACACACAGCAAGGTGTACTGACTTTTCCACAGCTAATAAATAGTAGAGCCACTTGAACCCTAGCCCTATACTGAAAACATAGCATCCCAGGAGTGACAGCCAGAGATCCAATTCAGACCGGGGGTTCAAGGGCGGCTTCTTATCACAAAAAGCCTATGAGTTAGGTATGATGCCCATTTTTTAGGTGAGGAAACTGAGTCTCCGTTGAAGGAAGTTTGTCCAGGACTATGCCACTGAGAAATGATAGCCAGGACTTGAGCTCAAGCCCAGAGGCCTGTCATTTGCACCACGAAGAGTGTCAAGCCAAGAGCTCCAGAGGGTCTGGGGAACAGGGCTTCCCTTTATTTTCCTTCCACTTTGGCAGCTCCTGGGTCCCTTGTGCACTGTTTCCCCTTCTCATCTCACAGGCCATCCTGTTCATACCATCCCCTTCCACACTGCTGCCCTGATTCAGGCCTGTCTCTGTGGACAGTGCGCAAGGTCAGCTCCTGAGAGAAAATGAAGCTGCCTTTGCCCTCTTTATTGGGTGATCAGGGACAGAGCCAACCCTCCCTGGCTCTACAGGTCTGATAGGGAGGGGCCGAGAGCTCGAAGACAGGTGGCATGCTCCCTTCTGCCAGCACAGAAGGTCCTGAGGGCTTCATCAGGCTGGAGCAGAGGGGTGCTGGCGTCCACTAAGGGACCAGCCAGACAGAGGGGCTCGTGTGCGTGCTCTCCTGGGCATGGCAAACTCAGTTGCTTCCCCTTCTTGTCATAGGCCAGGAGAAAGCAGCTCTAAACCGAGAATACTGGCCCACAGCTCCCTGGTGCCTGGGTGCTCATGATTGGAGAAAGGGAGGGCTGCCTTATTGTCCTATTTTTTTCCCTGCCAACCCATCAAAAACATGTTTGGATCTAAGATTTTGTGCAGTTTATTCCCTCCTCAATATGAACACAAAGATATTAAAGAAAAAAAGGCTCTATTTTTAGAAGGACCATGTGATTTAATTTTATACATGTGTGTATACTTATAGCTCTATATATTTTCCCCATTTTTGTTCTAGGCGTGTTTCTGTTCTTAACCACGTGACTAAGTAACAACCTAATAGAACTTGTCTAAATGAGATTGCATCACCTCGTGTGATGGGACAGTGGAGAAAAAGCACCTTCTTGTCCAATTTAAACTCCACCCTCCATTTCCTCCTATGTCAAATGGGGATAATCGTACCTATATTATTATTGCGGGGGTTAAATGAGGGGTCATGGTAACTGTAAGGCTTTCCACAATGGCTGTGCATTATTCATACAGAGATTCTTTAGGGGAAAGGGTATGTCCTTAGCATATTTGTGAAGTGGTCACCCTGAGAAGAGTAAAGTTATGCTAATAGGAATTTCGACAGATGGCAGAAGCACTCTGGGCTCCTGCTAAATGAGAGGCTGTCTACAGGTGATCCCCTATAATCTTGGTAGATAACCATACTATATTATTATTTTCTATGACTCATGAAGGAACTGAGGCTCAGGTCGAAGATGTGGTCACCTCCATGGATATCTTGGCTTTGCCCCTTGCTCTCTGTGGGACCACAGACAAGTTGCCCAACTTCTCTGAGCCTCAGTTTCCTTCTTGCTAAAACGTATCCGTGGTTGGCACAAAGAGCAGGTCATAGGTATGGCCAGCCCCACTCTTCTTCCCTGTGCAGAAGTATGTTGGGTGGTGTGAGATGGCATGTAGCTTTTCTCTTGTAGCATCTCTTCGAGGGACAGCAATCGGTTTTGGGGTAGGCCACACTAACTCAAAATAGACTCCCCGGTACTAATGATGGCAGAAACCCCACACAGCAGTACTATAATGGGAGGGAGGTCCCTGGCAATGACCTTTGACTCAGGTAACTGAGTCCAGGGAGGAGAAGCAGCTGTGTTCTTTGCTCCCCCCACCCCCAATCTGCCTAAGCACCAGGAAGCCAAGCGCTCTGCCCACAAGCATTAGAACGGTCAGAGCACCCAGACTGTGGTCAAAAAGATATTTGTAGGATAGAATTACCATCCTGGTCTAAGACCGTTTGGGGATGAGCTGGATGTTCTCATCTTTACTATAGGAAACAGAAAGGTGCTCATTTTCCTGTGTGCAGATGCTATGGTTCTCAATATCTTTGGCTGGACAAACTTTAATGATAAGCTGTGGTCCAACTTAATGACAGAAAGAAGAGCTGCAGATGGCCTGTTTTAAAATCAAAACTCAAAAAAAAAAAAAAAAGCTCTGGCCAGGAATTTTCATCCCCTGCCCCTAAATATGATTCGTCAATGTTCAGTTCTGGTTGTGGTTCTCAAAGTGTGGGCCCAAAGCCAGCAGCATGAGTATCACCTGGAAGCCTTTTGGAAATGCAGATTCTTAGCCCTACCCCCAGCATTTGTATCTGCATAAGTTGGGGGATGAGAAGGGGAGGTGTTGTGCTTGTGGAAGCTTGTGGACCACTGCTTGTCCTCTCCTTCAGAATCCTTCCCTTGGCATTCCTCCTATTACAAGGTGCCTTAGCCCTCACTGCATGGTGGGAATGTCAGTACGTTCTGTACCAGGGTTTTTATTTGCCGGAGACTTACATTGTTCAAAGCCACAGGTTTTGTGGCCCCTGCTACCGTTTTTTTCGTGGCCAAAGTGGCTGTTTGGTTGAATTTCCAAGCCCGGAGTCGTTATGGACATGCCTGGTGGTGCAGGACTGTGGCTCTTCAATCACCCATTTATCATTGTTTTAAGACTAGACCCCAGAATCTGCTTTCAAGAGCATCAGCCTGGCCACCAGACATTCTGTCTGCCCTATCCTGGTTTTGGAATGGGCCCCTGTATTTTTCCTAAGAGATTACCATCATACTCTCAGCCCGTTGCCTGTTGGTTCTGAAGAACTCATCTGTGTTATCCTGGGACACTGCCTCAGGCTGCTGACCGAACTTCCTTCTCTGCACAGGCCTGTGGAAGGCTGGAGAGGCTGTCTGTGTCCCCATCCGCAGCAAGTGGCCAAGCCCGTTTACCTGGCACCGTTGGTCCTCATTTCTTGGTTTTATATTCTTTTCCTTCCATTGTTTTCCCTCTGTCCTTATTTTCTCAACTACGGACACTTACCTTGTCTTTTATGGATCTTTAATGACTGCCTTGATTCGTTTTGGAAGGAAACCATTTCAAGAAATAAACCGGAATACTTTCTGTGATGAGCTACGGTGGGTATGAAACAATTAGCATTAAATCGGGGAGGTCCTTTAAGTGGCCACGGGCACCCGAGTGGGTCTGATTCCAAACCCCATGCACCCTCATGTTATCATTGGGGCAGGCATTCCTGCCCCACAAAACCACAAAACCACAAAACCAACGTGACCGAGAGTTAGACAACCAAATGAAGGAGACTCAGACTGAACAGAAGGTCCTTTAGCAGGTGGTAAGTCTTCCTGCTCTAAAATATATTCATAAATCAACAACTCCAGAAGTGGAGTAATGAAAATTGTGGCCTGAACACTCTCCTCACAAGGTTAGGAATGCCCTAGAAACACGTGAAGAACCTGTCTCATTTCCGCAGTAGTGGATGCGATACACGTCTGTTGCCTGAGTGATAAACTTTCCTTAGTTTACTTTGTAATTTAAAGCCCAAATGTGCTTTCAAAAGTAGATGCCCAAGGTTCTTGTAGATACCCCTACTTCTGAATGAACTAGAACTCAAGTTGCCTTGGGTACTGTGCTCCGTGAAGTCACCATAGGGGTCTCATTTGCTGAGTGCATGCCCTTGAGCTCACGGCAAGTGGAAAGCCCAGCACTGTGCCGGGCCCTTAAGAGACTTTTTACTTTTTCTCTAATCTCTACAAGTCTAAGAAAGGCAGGATTGAAGTTTTCTCTTGTGCAGTGCTAGATATTAATCCCATCTTTCAGTTGGATAAGAATTTGAAACATGCTGGAACTTTTAAAAATGTGAGCCTGAAAACGGGTGCTGAGCAGACTTATGTTAAAGCGGGGCTTTATTGTTCTTGCCGAATCCCTGCTGCTTGAGAATCAAGTGTGGTAACAGATCTGAAAGCACTTTGTACTATTACACTTTTGTACAATGTAAGAGACAATTCCTTAAATGGCATTTCAGTGGCTCGACAACTATAAGGGTCTCTAATTAATAGGGAATTGTGTTTGAGCTATTGTCTAAAATTAGAGAATTTAGAAGTTATCTTCGTTACATTGGGGCAGAAGTTCTTCCAGAAGTCTGCTGGAATTAGAGCAGTGGGTGTCAGAAATGGACCTTTACATCAACGAAACACAGGTAAATGGGGTGCAAAGAGGGCCCATTAGCACCTAGTTAAGTCTCTTGGATCTGAGCGGTATGTAAAGTCTGTTTAGGTCCCATTCTTAGAAATGCTGTAATGAGAAGGATGGAGGTGAAATGTGTTTCTCCAGTGATTGACATAGAACTTTCTGGGGTGATGCCCTAATTATTGTATTAATGGAAGGAAGTAAGGCTGTTCTTGATGTGGAGTATTTCTCCAAAAACATCTTGTCTCCTGCTGCCTGGTTGCTGCTTCTTGCTTTAATTGGCCAGATGTCTTCCTCTCTCCCACATCCCTGGGCTTTTCCACCAATGGGGAACTGCCATGGATCTGTCCCCTCTAAACAGGGACTCTTGGTCAGGTACCCTGATGTTACCCTGGTAGCCCAGTGCCTCTCCTGAGCTCAGGTACACAGAGCAGGGGGCTTCTGCACTTGGATCCCTCAAGCCTGTTTCTTGGGCTTATTCCAGATCCTTGAACATGTACGGGAGAGTCTCGCCTAGTCTTCAAGAGGTGCTAAAACAGATATCCTCACACAGGAAAACAAAACAAAACAAAAACCCCACCAAACCTTGTCTAGCCTTGAGAAAAAAATAAACCCTGAAACCGGCCTCCTCTCGGTGCATGTCACCATTGGGAAGCAATGTCCTCTTGGGGCATTTGTAGCTTTCAGAAAGCCTTTGCTTCCCAGTGACCTGGCGATGGCTCTTCTGGGTCTTCTTCTAAATTCATTTCATTTTTGTTTGATTCTGTTTTAATTCACTTCGTCTTGAAGTAAATATACCATCACCCCTGCTCACAGGCTCATCTGGGTAAAGAATGTCTCATTGTGAGTTAGTGGTTACAAACTATGCTTAATTAATCCTTCAGTTACAGCTGAAGGCAAAGCTAAGGATCAGGCAGGCTCTCGGGTTTTCCTCCCTGCTGCTTTAAAACCCTCCTTACCCAGCTCTTGAGAAGGACTGTGGAAATCGTGGGTGGGGGACTAGCGATTCCACTGCCCTTTTTTTTTTTTTTTTTTTTTTGCTATGGCTGAACAGATCCACTGGTGCACCAAGCAGGTGAGATTATGGAGGGAAAGCCCAGGGATTTTCTATGGGGTAGGCATTTTCTCATCCCCTTCAACACAAGCGAATCGAGAATGAATGTCAGAATTTTACTTGGAAACAGAGGCCTTCAAATTTATGTCATTAAAAATAAAAAATCTTTTGCTTTTTGAATTTCACACTGAGGGTAATGACTGTGTGTCTTTGTTTTCTCCCCGCCCCGGCTGTGGGCACGTAGCACGTGTGGAGCGAGAGCGAGGACTGCCTGCCTTTCTTGCAGCTAGCCCAGGATTACATCTCCTCCTGCGGCAAGAAGACGCTTCACGAAGTCTTGGAAAAAGTCTTCAAGTCTTTCAGACCTGTAGGTGCCTGCCTGGTTTTGCAAAACCACCTTGTTTTCTGCTGTGATTGTGCTGGGGATGACAGGGATGCTGGGGAAAGTGGGCAAAACCTGGGATGACTAATTGTTTTTCTCTTGTCTGCTTTGTGGCTTAAAGATAGCAGCTAGTGGAAGGAGGGAGAAGGCGGGGAAGGAGGGGGGAAACGGGATGTGACACAGCTGTTTGTTGGAGGAATGATGGTTATTTCTAGCATCACTTGAGTTGAGAATCTCTGACAGGGTGGGGAACAGACAGAGCCTTGACAAGACTTCTGAGTATTCCTGCTTTTGTCCGGTAGACTTAAGGCCAGAATGCTTGGAAGCACCGTGGGGGTTCTCTTACCATAGTGAGGCCTGTATCTGGGGAGCTGTTGGAAGGCTATACGCGGGACAGGCGTCCATGTCTGTGGGTACGGAGAGGGATGAAATTGGATACTGGTTGTATTCTTTTCTCTTTTAAAAACTCTCTGTTAGAGAGCTTGCTTTCTGCCTACCACCCCCCACCTCACCACCTCTGACGCCCCAATGTAGGATTTAGGAATCTATCTGGGGCTAGCTGGCAGTTCGTCTTCATTCTAGCTAAAAACAGGTAAAGTAATTTCTCACCCCTATTTTGAAGATTCCCTTTATCTTTACTGGAAGGTGAAGTCACATGGCCGGTGTCAGGACACTCCCCCTCACCGAGTTCTGTTCCCTGCCCACCATAAATTCTCTAAACCATCAATGATATTTGCTCTAGAATTTTTTTTCAGATCTTTTAAAAGAGTATCTACTTTTCTGTTGTTGTTTTCAAGCTCGCCCTTCAGGGCTATGAGCAAAGTGGGCATGATTGCATGGTTGTGTAAGAGACTATGTCTGACGTTCCCATATTTTAAGGTGTGTAAGTCTTGTTTTGTCATCTTTTGTTTCAACCAGCTCTCACTCTTGGTATCTGGTTTCTTTGTGTGTTGGATTATCTCTGTGTGCTGGTTACAGTATTTGAAAATGGGTATTTAGGAGTGAATCGAGGCCTGAGATGATGGTAACTTCTTCCAGAGAGGATTTTTGATCTGTTTCTGCTGGGGCTCCAGAGGGCCTATCAGCCTGAGACCACCTGCAAACAATTTAAGACTGATGGTTCTTAGAACTCTCCAGATCATGAAAAGCCAGCCTGTCCATCTGCTTTCGTCTCGTTCACCCGCATCCTGAGAGCTGTCTTAGTCCATTCAGGCTGCTGTAACAAAATATCAGAGACTGAGTGGCTTCTAAACAACAGACATTGATTTCTCACAGGTGCGGAGGCTAGGAAGTCCAAGATCAAGGTGACAGTAGATTCGATGTTTAGGAAGGGCCCATTCCATGGACAGACAGCTGTTTTATCGCTGTAACCTCACATGGTGGAAGGAGAAGGAGATGTCTCTGGGGCATGTTTTATGAGAACACCAATCCCATTCATGTGGGCTCCACATTCATGACCTAATCACCTCCCAAAGACCCCACCTCCTAATACTGTCCCCTCAAGGGTTAGGATTTTAATATGTGAATTTTGGAGGGATACAAACACTCAGACAATAAGAGGTCTTTGGGATCTCAGTTTCAAGTGGGGATAGCTTATCACGGTCTTGCTCCTTTGGAAGACGCTGGGTTTGACTTTGGTCCCCTGAGCTCTTAGAGTAGGCCAGGAACACAATAAAGTTTCTAGCTGTTTCTTTCTAGGTCAACAGATGCCCTCAGGTCAAAAGTAGCTTTTTATGTTTACCTCTCAAGATTCTTAATCTTCAGTATATTTAAGAAGGCATTTTTCACATTTAATCCAGCTCTTTTAGTTCTCTGAGGAAGAGTTGGTCCCAGTCACTCAATCCACCATTGCAAGGAATAGAATTTCAGTAGCTTTTCTCACTCTCTCTGATCTGTTTCATTTGTCCAGCCAATTCGTTTTTTCCTACTTAATTTTTTAAGCCTGCTTGGCTCATTCAGAACAGACTCATGACTGCAAAGTACTGATCTATCCCTCATTCATTCTGTATATATTACGAGTACCCGACTACGCTTTTCCTAACACTTAATTCAAACAGATGGAAATCTTATCCTTATATACTAGTGGCGGTGGAAGGGGTGGGGACAAGGTAGATGAGTCTGGCACATAAAGTATTAGTGATAAGTGCCAAGGAGAAAAAAATAGGTAAGTCAGGGTAAGGAAGTAAGAAGTGTCAGAGGTACTGGAATTTTTTGTTAGGAGACCAAAGGAAGCTTCACTAAGTTCACATTTGAGTACAACTTGAGGTGTGAATCAGGAGGAGATCCAGGGAAGAGCTTTCCAGATAGAGACAACAGCAAATACAAAGGCCAGGAAGGGGGTGGGAGGGGGTGGGGAGAAGACTATCAGTGTCAGGGAGCAAGGAGGGGCAGATGTGGCACAAGTGGAGGGGTGGTAGGGAGGAGCGAGAGAGGAACCTAAGGAATTTCAAGAGTTTGTGGGGAACAGAAGGGTTTGGGTTTTCTTCCTGTGTGACGGGGAGCTGTCGGAGGAGTTTGAGTGCAAAAGGATCCGACTTGGGGAGCCTGGTTGGCTCAGTGGGTTAAGCCTCTGCCTTTGCCTCAGGTCATGATCTCAGGGTCCTGGGATTGAGTCCCATGTCGGGCTCCTTGATCAAGCAGGGAGTCTGCTTCTCTTTCTCCCTCTGCCCTTTCCTCTGCTCCCTTTCCTCTCAAATAAAGAAATAAAATCTAAAAACAAACAAAAAAACCCCCAAAACACAGATGTATCTAACTTCACATTTTGAAAAGCTCCTCCCTGACCAGTTAAGACCTCCTCCTCCTGGGAGCAGGAGGACCAGTGCAGAGGCCGTTGGGTCACACAGGTGAGAGGATGAGGGTCATAGTGAGGGCCGAATGAAGGGGTCAGCTTCTGGGCTTGCTGGTGGACCACAAGTGGGGAGGGAGAAAAAGAAGGCAAGGATGATCCAGAGTTCATTGCCCATACAATGAAGGGAATGGCGCTGTCCTTTACTGAGGAGGGGGAGGCTGTATTGGGCAGATGACCAATACTACCAGGAGCTTGGTTTGGGGCATGCCAGTGTCAGAAATGCCTATTAGACATCCAAGCAGAAATATCAAAGTAGACAAATTTTTTTAAAAATTAAACCCCCCCAGGGGTGCCTTGGTGGCTCAGTCGATGAAGCGTCCCACTTGACTTTGGCTCAGGTCATGATCTTGTTGTTGTTGAGTTGGAGCCCCGCGGGGTCAGGCTCTGAGCTCAGAGGGGTTTCGGCTTCAGATTCTCTCTCCTTCTCCCTCTTGCTCACTCTCTCTCTCAAATAAATAAATAAAATATTAAAAAAAATTTTGACCCCCTCAAGTATTAGCTAAAAAAAAAACAAACAAACAAATCTATTCGCCAGTGAAATTCACTATGCAGCGAGTGTCCTCACAGGGCTTACATTCGTGGCCTGCTGCCTGGTTTTCTTCCTGCGCCCCTTCTCCTGGATGACAAACACAATTCCTGTAGAATTGGCTTCGCCGGAGAAGGCGAGCTCCCGCCAGAACTCGTTTTACTGTTTTACTTTACCAGGAAGACCTGGTCGCATCTCGGCAACCAGGCAGCCAGTTGTAAAGGGAAAGAAACAAATGCGGTCCAAGAAAATCCAGGTGCGCAGCTGAATGCAAGTGGGTCATTTGAACATTTTCTTTCTGATTTTGCTGCCGCGTGTCCCAGAGACCACAGACTTGATCTGATGTCGGACTTCAGGGTCCCCTTTTAAAGCAGAGCCTGACATCCTAGGCAGGGCTGTGCTCCCAAGGACAGGAAGCCCTGGTACAGCGCCCCTTTGGTGGGAAAGTTGATGTGTGCCTGGGCTTTTTTGCCCCTGGAGGAGAGGCAGGTGGGAGGTACCTTCTCAGGGTCGGGGAAAGGAAGTACACACAGGGCTTTGGGTTTCCATCAGCCAGGACGTGTCCCAGGTTGGGTGATTCGAGGAGTGTGATGTACTACACCGAGGGGCTACTGGATGTCCACAGGAAACTTTCTCTTCTCCCCTCCACTCACAGATGTGGTCCTTCCCACTGTTGCTATTTATCTGTCAGTTTCCTATAAAGGAGTTTTGCGTTTAGAAATAAGACACAGCAGGGCGCCTGGGTGGCTCAGTCTATTAAGCGGCTGCCTTTGGCTCAGGTCCTGGGATCGAGTACTGCATCCAGCTCCCTGCTCAATGGGAAGCCTGCTTCTCCCTCTCCCACTCCCCCTGCTCATGCTTTCTTTCTCGTTCTCAAATAAATAAATATATATATTTTTTTTTAAAAGAAAAAGACCCAGTCCAAGGACTGGCCCAACTTTGCACACAGTGCTTGTCCCCCTTCTCTCGTGTGTGTCTCCCCCAACCAAAACTGGCAGTATCCTAGAGTCCTCCCCCAACACATAAAGAAATCCGTTACTGGATCTGAAAAGCAAAAAATTTTTTTCTTTTTCTCCATCTCACTCCTCCTGTTTTCTTTCTCTTTCTTCGTCACATTTTCAACAAAATATATTGATCATTTGCTGTTTGCCAAACACAACTTTGGAGAGTGAGGGGCAGAATACAGTGTCAGCTTTCGCCCTCGAGGAGCTGACTTGCTGATAGGAGAGATAGCCATGAAAATGTATGTGTCACAAGGCAGAGCACTTATTTCGATCCAGACAGTCTCCTAGATACTGGGCAGAGCAAGCAAAGGAGTTCCATTCCCCACTGTGCTTACTCCACTTTCGGGAAATATTTCCTAAGAGGACGTTAGTGACCACATACTGCGGAGTGTTATTTATGGACTCTACCCAGTTATGTAGGCTCAGGATACTACATGTTGAGAAACCCATGCTTTGTGGGCAGGCCACTGAGGCACGTGCTGGCTGTGTGACCTTAGCCAAGTTACTTCTCTGTTTCTTAATGATGATAGTTACCTCAGGGATCTATGACGATTAAGCGATATAGTTCTTGTGGGGTACTTAGTACAACACATTACACAGGACGAGCACTGAGTAAATGCTGGCAGGGATATGGATGGATGAGGACACGAGGCAAAATACTGTTGAGAAGTAAGCAGGATTCAGTGAAACCTTTGCAGGACTCTTAGATTTTTGTTGGAGAGAGAAAACAATTGCTAAGTGATTTCAACACGTGCTTTCAACATGTGATTTCAACACATGATTTCAACAGAAGCATCCAGCTAAGATAAGGGATTTTTGAGGAAGTCTTATTGGGGTATTCTAGGCATAAGTTCATCAGCATTGGTTTTGGCAAAATACTAAACATCCTTTCCGGAACCATGCACCTCACTGGTTAGAGGCTGGTTCTGCAGGGAGGATGGAACCCCCCATCCCCTAGAGGGGCCTATGAGCAAAGAGCCTCTGGGCGATAGGGTTATGGCTCTTACTTTTTTTCTTTTCTGTAGTCCCTCAATTTTCAATGTTGTCACAGAAGACATCATCAGAAACTGTGTTGTATTTTTTTTTTCAAACCTATATTGTGTATACAGTGTGTAAGAAGGGCTGGGGATATCAGATGAGAGTGGGCTCACTGAGGAACGAAGTGCCAGGCAGTGGCTTCCTGAGAAGGTGGGACCTGGAGACATGGCAGGATCCAGACGGGCGAGGAGGGAGGAGAAATGGCCAAGAAGGAAGTCCAGAAGGGCTCCTCGTGGCCCCGTGGCTCCGAGTCTTCAGAGATGTCCCCTGGGATGGGGGAGGTGGCTCAACCCTGCCCGGGGCTGTCGGGCTCCCCTGCCTTTGTGGCCTCTAGCAGGTTGCTTGACCTCAGTGTCCCCATCTTTAAAATGGGGGTCATGCCTGTTCTGCTGTCTGGAGGTTCACGTGGAGCTTCAGAAGCAGACTAAGAATACCAAGGACCATCAAAGCCTGTTCCCACCGCTGAGGTTTATCTCCACTTCTGGCTCCCTGGGTGAATTCATGACTCTGGATGCAGCGGGGAGCTTCCCTCCCAGAGGGACACAACTTCGGCTCCTCCTCCAGGGGCCTCCCGGCTTGGGCCACTTCCCTGCTGGAACGTCCTATCCAAACAGTACCCATATGCAAATGACAGCGCCAAGCAGGCTGTCATGGGCATCCCTGAGCGGGCAGGTTTCTCCCTGTCCGGCAACCAGTAATGGCCTCAGAGACACCCATCAAGGGCCTTGATAAATGCGAATTGGAGAATCACTGGAATCTTCTATTTCTCTTGTTTCAGTGGCCCTTGGTTGACAGTTGCTGGTCATCAGATGATTGAGGTAGATAATAAAATAGTGCTGATGGATCTAAATAATGGTGATTGTGCCATTTGTTTTTTTCCTCTGTGTTTTCATATCTTACTTACTGACAGCTGACAGGCTTCCTCTGGTTTAAAAAAAAAACCAACAGTTCACAAGAAAAGAGCTCACCGTTTCCAGTTTAGCTGCAAAGTCAAACCTTATCATTGCCCTTTCAGCTTCTCTCAAAGCTTTATTTTATTTTATTTTATCCTGGGCTATTACTCCTCCTCCTCTTACCAGCGCTGTGGACATGAGGGTCGCGAGGCATCTGTTGTTATGACATCATTGTGTGCTGTTGGGTTGATGTTGCTTTGATGGCCCTTCCTGGAGTTAGAGCCCGTGGTTCCCCAGGTTTTCTTGCTCTCTTTGACCCTGGTCCCCTCCCTGAGGTTGCCGTTCCAGCTCCGTGTTTTTTATTTCAAAAAGCAGAGACGCTTCTACCAGCAAAATTCCCCTAGCTCTAGCTTGCAGGCCTGAGCAAAATTAGTATTTTCAGTTTACCACTAATGGGTGAGGAGCCAGGGATTAAACCCCACAGGAAAGGCCTTTGTGACTCAGAAGAAGCCCAGTTCTTGCTTTTACTCTTATCGTCTGGTTAAGGCCCTGGGAGAGGAGAAAGAATCCACCTGTGGGAAGCTGCCCCAGTGGGTCAGAAAGTCTGATAAGAAAAGATTGTGCACTCCTATGGATTTTAATAAAAGACATTGAATGTTGACAAGCTTATCATAGCTTTTGTTTTCTGCTCATGCATGAAATTTCAAATGTGTGTATTTTTTAGGAAATACGATGGCCACCAAAGGTAAGAGAGTACCTATGCCTCTTGCCCATTTGGGTCTTATCTCCGTCTTGCCACCTACCTCTTTTTTCTCCTTTTTTTTCAGACTGGCCAGAATCTTGTAGGTTTGTTGGTACCCCCAGCGTCATTGATCATTAAGATAAACAGTGGCAAGTTCCCCAAAGCTTTAGGGTAATACTTAATACTCAGAGTATGGTTTTTGGACCCGTAGTATCTCCAATACTGGGGAGATTTTTAGAAATGCAGAATCTGGGGCGCCTGGGTGGCTCAGTGGGTTAAAGCCTATGCCTTTGGCTCAGGTCATGATCCCAGGGTCCTGGGATCGAGCCCCGCATCAGGCTCTCTGTTCGGGAGGGAGCCTGCTTCCTGCTCTCTCTCTGCCTGCCTCTCTGCCTGCTTGTGATCTCTGTCTGTCAAATAAAGAAATGAAATCTTAAAAAAAAAAAAAGAAATGCAGAATCTCCGGTCCCACCGAGACCAGCTAAATCAGAATCCACATTGTAAGTAGATCTATGGGTGACTCACACCCACAGTAAAGTGCTCCAAGGAGTCCTTTGGAAGGAGCTTCCAGGGACCTCTGAAGCCACAAGACACTTGCTAAAAGCCCCCTAGCTAATTGACTGTGCCCTCCAAGGCAGAGATGTCGTCTCCCTTTCTTCCATAGACACAGTCTAGCCCCCTATGCTAAACGAGAGCCACCTTTGGAGACAGCAGATGGGAAATCCCAACCAAATGTGTCCTCAGCTAGTTTACCCCACTTTCTAAAGGACCTGGATTGAGTCTGAAGATCACTGATACTTTCCTGGGTCTAAGAAACTTTAATGCTTAAGTGTTGGTATTTCTACCCTTCAAGTACAACCCCGTTTAGGTGGGTGGGCCCCAGAGGTTCCTATGTGAAACTGTGGGTTGCCCAGAGGCAGCTTCTTGCACAGCAAACCCCTAGAAATGCCAACACTATTGTTCTGGGTTAGCATAAAGATTTTTTTCTGGTCAAATGAAAAAATTTTACCGAACAGAATTGATGATTATGACTGTTAAAGTAATTTAATTTAAATGTATCAGATAGGATTTCTTGGCCTGTATCCCTTTCTTTATAAGAACGTATACACAGGGCACCTGAGTGGCTCAGAGGGTTAAGCCTCTGCCTTTGGCTCAGGTCATGATCTTGGGGTCCTGGGATTGAGCCCTGCATCGGGCTCTCTGCTCAGCAGGGAACCTGCTCCCCTCTGCCTGCCTCTCTGCCTCCTTGTGATCTGTCAAATAAATAAATAAAATCTTAAAAAAAAAAAAAGAATGTATACACACCCGTAAAAGCAAGAACCCCAGGGTCCTCACCAGTCTGTTTGTATTCCTGTGTTTGGCATGTCTTCTTGACTGTTAAAAATTTGGATCCAGGGGAACCTGGGTGGCTCAGTCAGTTAAGCATCTGTCTCTTTTTTTTTTTTTTAAAGATTTTTATTTATTTATTTGACAGACAGAGATCACAAGTAGGAAGAGAAGCTGGCAGAGAGAGAGGGGGGGGGATGCAGGCTCCCCGCTGAGCAGAAAGCCCGATGCGGTGCTCAATCCCAGGACCCTAGGATCATGACCTGAGCTGAAGGCAGAGGCTTTAACCCACTGAGCCACCCAGGCACCCCAAGCATCGGACTCTTGATCTCAGCTCAGGTTTTGATCTCAGGGTTGTGAGTTCAAGCCCCATGTTGGGCTCCACACTGGGTGTGGAGCCTACTTAACAAAAACAAACAAAAAACAGATCTGGAAGTTAAATGTTGATTTAACCTGCCATAGATGGGACTAGAGACAGAGGTGGGAATGCTGGACTATTACTTGTCTGTATGGTATTCTTTGCAATCCCAAGCAAATTATAGTTCTAGTGCTTATCGTGTTCTCCTCTGTGCTTTTTCCAATTGTGTATACTCATAAATGTAGACATTAACATTGCATGTTGAATTTTTTAAAAGGTGTATTACTCAGTAGAAGACATTGAAGCTTCCAGTTGTAGGAGCAGCACTGACAGCTGGAAGGGAGTCTCCTGGGTTCCTGGAGGTTATGTTGTAGTCTGCGATCTGATGGCCTGGGTTTGAATTCTGGCTCTGACACTTACTGGGTGACTCCATGCAACTTACTCAGCCTCTCTAGTTCTTATCTGTAATAGGAGGATAATACCTACCCCAGAGGGCTATAGTGAGGACTAACAGAATTCATATATGTAAGGCTGCCCAACTCTGTGCCTAGTACATGGTCACGTAAACCAATATTAACTATCGTTATTAAATCTGAAGTATGACCAGATTGGTTTGTGGAATGGCACGCTGACTGTGAGTGTGAGAATCAAGTGAGGAGGCTAATGGAATTCAATTCCTTCCTTCTCTTCCTGCTTGTTGTCGTACTGATTAACAGTGAGCTGGTCCGACAGCAAGCACAGCTGAAGGGAGAGGAGAAGCAGGGGCTGGAGGCCATGTCCCCTTGAATAACTGAACTGCTGGGTTTTAAAATGAGAAGCCAAGGTAACAGGACCTAACCTCATGAATTCACATAAGGCTCTGCAACTTGCCGCCCGTGGAACATTCACATTCTCATTTTTTTTAAAAGATTTTATTTATTTATTTGACAGGGAGAGACACAGCAAGAGAGGGAACACAAGCAGGGGGAGTGGGAGAGGGAGAAGCAAGCTTCCTGCTGAGCAGGGATCCCAATGTGGGGCTCAGTCCCAGGACCCTGGGATCGTGACCTGAGCCAAAGGCAGACGCCTAATGACTGAGCCACCCAGGTGCCCCGATTTCTCATTTCATCTCCATAGTTTCTCTGGACATAGAGCAGGTGTCGTGGTCCCCAGTTTACAGAGAGGGATGCTGAGGCTCAGCAAAGGGAGTTCCTTGGCCAAGGTCCCCGACTAGAGCCCTGGCTTCTGGATGCTGGGTCCAGTGCCTTTTCTACACAGCCTCTCAGTGACTCTGTAGACCCGGCATTAAGGGTGCCTGGGAAGTCGGGAAGGCCTGTCAGAACTGCTTCTGTTCTTTCTTCCTCCTAGAAGGGTCAGGAATGAGCAGTTCTACAAGTCATATCCCAGGGAAAGGCCTCATGTGTGCAGATGCTCTAGACCTAAAACTATGTGCTTTGGATTTATGTCAAAGGGAAGGCAGGGAGCTAGGCAGAGGAGAAAGGGGAAGAGAAGTGGTCATGGTTTCATACTTGGCTCACCGGAACCTCTTCTACAGACCACCCTAAGCCAAGGAGAGGAAGGGTGTTGAGGGGTACCTATGGTTGGGGCCTGTGTGAATTACTCAAGTGTATTATGAAAAAGAATAACCAGTGGTGTGTGTCTTTAGGACAAGATGGCAAACGTGTAGATGTGTGCCTCGACTGTGCCTTCTTTACCCATGGACACATGGCGAATTGACCACAGTCTTTCCCACTGAGCCTTGGAATCCTCAACCCAGGGATCCAGGCAGTGGCTACCAGTCAGATCTGTTAAATGAGGGAGAACCCACTGGCTGTTCCTCTTTTAAGGGGTTTCCCTTAGTGCAGTGAGGAGTCACATTTATTGTTGAATTAATGCGTCCTTTGTTGACATCTAGGTAATTCTAAGGTTCTTGGTAGGGGCAATGATATTTCTGTTGCCTTTTTTTTTTTTTTTTAAGATTCTTATTTATTTGACTCACAGAGATCACAAGTAGGCAGAAAGGCAGGCAGAGAGAGGAGGAAGCAGGCTCCTCGCTGAGAGAGTCCGATGCGGGGCTCGATCGCAGGACCCCGGGATCATGACCTGAGCTGAAGGCAGAGGCTTTAACCCACTGAGCCACCCAGTCACTCCGTGATATTTCTGTTTTATCAGCAATTGAAATATCGTCATTCATTTGACACTTTCACCTCGCTGTGTCACCAAGCAGCTCTTCAACTAAAAAATGGGACATCAAAATACTTGCCATCTGTGTTCACTGTAGCCATCTTTTCTCTCTCTTTAGAGGCGAATGTTATCTTGGGCTTGTTCCGCTATGTGAGAGGGTGACAGCAGGAGGAGAAACAGGCTTCTCTCTTCCCCCAAGCATACACGAGATCGCTCCACAGTGTCCAGGCTAGCGGAGACGTGCTTCTCTCGCCTCACCCCTCCAAGTCAATGGTGGCCCGTTGAGACAGCTGCAGTGCTCTGGGCTCGAAGGGGAAAGCTTGTGTGTCTACAGCTGGTCACGCCCGGCTTGCCAGGCCCCACGTAGAATATGACCAAGGGCCTGGCAGATGATCTTGTCCAGAGTGTGTTCACAGGACTCTGTGAGACCCTCAGGAGTTGGGGTTGGAGAACTTCACTGGAAAAGCATTTTTTCGACTGGGACTTATGGTTTCCTACTGTCAGCATTTGGGCGGGGGATGGGAAGAAGGGGAAGGGTAGCAGGGCATTAGGGAGGCAATGCAAAGCAAACAGAATGGTCCATCTTACTGTAGTGGCTTCATGCAGTTAGCTGGGATCCCAGCACCATTCAGTGAAGTTGCCTGAAAGTGACCAGTCGAGAGGGTCACCGTGTGAGAACATCAGGGCCACCGTGTGAGAACGTCAGGGCCACGGGAGACTAAATCGGAGGGAGGAGCTGTGGGACGGAAGCACGATGATCACAGGCAGGACCCAGGGGTGGCCAAGGCCTTGGCTCCCTGCCAACACCAAGGCTTTTCTTTCATATTGATCAGGCCCAGCAAACGATACTTAGTTTTCAAGCAAAGACCATTCAGTACTTTGAAAAGATGTTTCCTGGGTATTTATTGTGAGTATCCCCGAAGATAATGATAGAGCCTTTGGAAAATGCAAAAAGATAAAAAGGAAAAAATTTACCCATAACCACACTGCCTGAAGCAATATTCTTAAAATTTGGATGTATCTCATTCAAAGTCTTTTTTGCCATGGAGTTGTGGATAAACTTTAATAAAATCTGTATCATAATGAAAATGCAATTTTCACCATGCTCTTTTTATACTTAGGTACATGTTTCTATATCAAGTCACTCAAAATACTATTTTAAGTGGGTGTATAAGATCCCATCTTACAGATGCACCATAATTTAACCAAAAAAATTAAATTTTTCAGTGGCTTTCACATTTTTACATGTGCATTATAAATAACAGCAGCACTTGGTTTTTGGGAAGAAAATATAGAGGGGGTAGATTTTTGATGTCTTAATGGAACAGTCAGCATGTTCATTGTATTATGGCTGACATCCTGGGGGGGGTGTGTGTGTGTGTGTGTGTGTGTGTTTGTGTATGTATACGATATTATTCTCCATTGGTGGTGTGTGGTGCCATGTTTTGATACTTAAAAGTAGAGAGTCTCCTGGATCCCCAATAAAACCTAGCCCCTTGGGCACCAGTCCATTGAAGGACTGACATTTCCATCCAGTATGTTCATAAACATGGTTGTAGGGATGGTTGACTCCAGTGGGAAATCTGTAGCTGCTGTGCTGAGTCCTATTAAATGTTGATGAATTTGGATCGGCTGTCTTTGGTTCTCTTCCTGCTCCTGGGCCATTTGGCGCTCACACTGTACTCTCCTCTCTCCTCTAGTTACTGGGGCTTCCGGATGCTGACGATGATGCGTTTGAAGAGTACAGTGCAGACGTGGAAGAGGAGGAGCCAGAGGCGGACCACCCCCAAATGGGGGTCAGTCAGCAGTAACCTTCCGAGGGCTCCCACCTGAGAAGGAGTGTGGACCCCCTGGTACCTGAGGTGGGGTCGTGTGCTCCTGAGTTAGCATCTTTTGCATTAGCACTTCGAAACAGGACGTCTGACTCCCAGCATCCAAATTCAAACTAAGTACCTTTTTATTGACCGCAAAATATCTGGGATGAGCTTTGCTCAGAAGTGACCTGAATTTTACTCCCGTTTCAGTGGGTTTTTATGGGGTTGTCTCGGTAGCCTTTGCCATTTTGAATTTAGAGTCCATTTTGTGGCTGACTGTTCTCTCTTGAGTTTGTGTTGGAGAACTACCATTCGCTGACTCGAATGTAGAGAACTCTGAATGTATCAAGGATATGTTTTGAGTCCTCACAGGTGACATTATTGAGGGAAAGCATGACAGAGAAGAAATGCAGTCTGCACTTTTTATGTACTTTTTAAGTGTCCATAAGTGAAGGAATTTGCTTATAAAGCATGAATTTTAATATCTAGTCATTAAACTGCACAAATGCAAATACAAGAGCAGAAAGGGATAATCACTTAGCTTTGGACGAAGAAGGGAAGAGAGGCAGAGAAGCCTTTGCTGAAGCGTTCTGCCATTACTATGTTACCTGGATAGATAGCAACGGGTTCATGGTTGGTATAAGCATTACTTGCAAGTTCAGTTATTTTAAAACATGCTAATTCCAAAGCCACTTTTAAAATCTAATAGTGGAAAATATCAATGGGGTGACATAAATGATTGATTTCTTTAAAATATCTATAAACCGTCCCACATATGAAATGAAACATTCACATTCTCTCTTTATAACCAGATGGCAACTTGTTAAATCATGAAAACATTCAGAATCCAAGTGCCACTTAAACTTTGAAGCCATAGATAAATTTAATGGGGGAAATAAACCAGGATAAACAGTTTTTTTAAACTTATAATGGAATCTTTCTTTACTTTCTTAATTTGTCTTTTATTCCTTAAAAAAGAAAAGGTCAAGAAAAGGATCCCACTGTATAATTTATTTAAAAAACTGTAATCAAGTCCTTGGACGAACCTAACAGAAGTGAATTTTTAAAGCGATATCAAATTGGGACTCTTTCAGTCGTGGGTTAGCTTGGTTCAGATGGGAAGTTTCAATGATCAAAATACTAAGACAACTCCCTGAAACAGCTACTTAATAATTGGAAACACTGCCGTCACTTAGCCAACAAATACTTACAGGGGAAATCCTTTGTAATGCTTACATGGAATTATTTAAAGTATTCATTTTCTTGGACCCTTCTGGATCTCTCAAAGCAGAATGCCTCTTTCACAGCCCTTGACCAAACATAGCATCTGGGGTGGAAATGTTATTAACATGCATACACATGGCTGTTATGTTGTCATAGTTTGGGACTTAAAAAACAAAAACAAAAAAGCAGCAGCAGCGAGCACAGAGCTTCCGGGAGTCTTCTATATCTTCCAGGCCTGTCAGTGTTAACCTGATTCTATCACCATTTTCTATTTGATTGACTGGTGCCATGAAGAGTGCGGCTGCTAGTGGTAGAACAGGGTACTGCAGTTTTAAGTCATGGGGAGAACAGTACAGCGGTTTCCCTCCATGCTTCAGTACCCACATTTTTTCTTTTTTTGGAAAAACGTATGGAAGGTTAATTTCACGTGAAATGAATTTCCTTCCGAGTAGCCTATTCCCACCACAAACCTTGATGTTTCCTGCAGCAGGTGAGCATGTTCTGTGCTCTGCTGCTTTGCCTGTCTTCCCATTGACTGAGTACCTGGGCGCAGGAAGTTATGAGCTGCGTTCTGTAGATAGCGCTGGGGTTTGGTAACCCTCTGTTTTAACACAATAGGCTGAAGGAATGACTTCTGCCACTGACTGAGGTGAAGAAGTTTGACTAGCTTGCTCCATTGGAAGGTAAACTGGAATTTTACACATAGAGGTTTAGCAGCTCAATTTACATATGTTTGAGAATGGAATGGACATTAATATAAAATGTATTTTATGAAAAAGCGTTTAGGCTTTGACCAAATGCATTTTGGTATTATTATGTTAATGTTCTATTTATAAACACTGAACTGAGATCAAGTCAGCCATTCAGTGGGCTGAGGAGAGATCTCCTCTTTGTTCTGCCCCAGGAATTGAGGATAACAGTACTGTGTGTCGCTTATTTTCATGGCAAAACCCCAGAAGGCATTAGCAGATAGAACCGTTTCCTCCAAAACCTCCCTTTTTCTGACTGTGCCCCTCCCCAGCTGCCCTTGCTGCTGCATGTGCCTGCGCTGGCTCCCACCGGCTGCGGCTGCGGGTCCACAGTCCGGGGTGTGCGTGTGGCGTCAGAGCTTGCCCGGTGCAGAGCGCCCCCCGACAGCCAGCAAGGCAGGCGGCCGTCTTTGCTAAGGAAGAGGTTCTGTGGTTAGACGAATTCCTGACTTTCACAAACAGATAAACACTTAAGAAGCGTTAGTTTGGTGCGGTGGGAAGAGCATGGACCTGGGAATTAGGAGGGAGACCTGGATTCTAGCCCTGGCTCTGCCAGGGACTGCGTGACCTTGGGCAAATCCCCTGACTCGTCTGAAACAAGGGCTGTTTGCCCTTCTGCTTTCACCCACTGTCATTCCCTAACTGCCTTATGGTATGTGTGTGTGCTAAGAGCAATGGTCAAGGACACTTTTAGGGAAAGGAGAAAGAAATACATTTTGGATCTTGCGGAGATGCTGTCCTGAGCATGCTGGCCAAGGACTACCTTGGAATAGGTTTCTGATGTTCTATGAGTGTCGGGACCCTCGAGCCTGATCCTGAGGGGCTGATGACTTCCGGTCCCTTAGACGGAGGACACAGGCCCAGAGATACAGAAACGTACTTGTCCCAGATGTGCAGGCCCTGTCGGCCGAAGGCGTGGCTTTCCCTTGTGCCCTGACAGACTGCGGCTTTGGAAGTGGAATGAATTTAACTTAACTGAGAGAGGAAATTTTGCATGAAGAAGAGCAGGGAGAGGGTGAAAGAGGAGTACTTTGACTTTTTGCCATGTTGTCCAGGAGAGAGAAAGAAGAGAGAGACTGTGTGTGTGTGAGCGTGTGAGTGTGTGTGAACTTTGGGGGGAGAGGATGATTGATGGCTTATTGATCACTGTGGGCCAGCTGTGAAATCCTGCCTGTGATAACCTTACCAAACCTTGATGCCAGGTTTGAGTGAATCACAGAGACATTTTTCTTATTGCCGCCTAGTCACTGGCTCTGCCTGACAGTCACACTGAGCACACTTTGGGAAACCAGAGAATGAGTTAGGGAGCCAGGCAGGGAGGTAGGACCCCCTACACGACGCCTGCCACACTCTGGCTCAGTTACACTCATGCCTCACAGGCTCATAGCAGCATATAGGACTTTGGGGTTTTTTGTGTGTTTTGGATTTTTTTTATATGACTAGAACAGGAGAGTCTCTTATTTAGGAATCCTCCCGTCTTGGTGCCAGATTTAGGTTTCCAGGGTCCTTAAGTGAAAAATTTCTCTCCTCTCATAGCTACTGTCATTTTTCACATACAAATAGAAACCTTTCCTTCAGCACAATGACATCTCTAAAGATTGTGTCTGTCTCATAAGAGCACAAAGTGTATGGACCTCGGGGAGCTGGGCTTCCCAGCATCATTGGAATTTATATTTTAGAAATCTCCCTTGCATATTAAAATTCCCAAGTTGGGAAACAGATACGAACAAACCTGATTTTCTGTGGTTCAAGAGGCACAGAGGAATAGGCAGGACTTAATCTGCAGTGGGAGGAGATGAGAAAGGATGGGGGAGTTAGTGTCTAATTCTTTAAAAAATAATAATAATAAAAAGCTGGAAGACAGGTATTGTGCACGGTACAAGAAAACTGTTTTCAGGGCTATCCCACTAGGAGCTGGCTTTCCTCGAAGGGACCGCCTGTGCGTTGAGAGGCAAGGCCTGTGTTGGGGATGGATTTGCGGCTTTACAAATGCCTGGCAGCCAAGGAGACAGCAGGTGTCCCACAAAGGTGGTGGAGTTCTCCTCAGCAAACCAGCTGTTAGCCAGAGAACCCTGTCTTTCCAGAGTGCAACCACATGTGCAGGCTCCAGTCACCTGGCAGGCAGCAGGTGAACCGGACTTGATCTTGCTCTCAGTGTGGAGGAGGCCATGGGTCAGGAATGCCCCCAGGGGCTGGAGGGCAGAGCCCGCCTACTCCACTTTTCAGGGTTGAAGAAAGAGCACAATTAAAACTCAAGTGCATCACAGATCCTTCTTCCTTAGAAGGACTGTCAACCCCAAAGAGGGGCCATTGCCTATTACTTAGTCTTCAGATTACCAGAGAAGCCCATTTTTTTTTTTTTTTTTTTTTTTTTTTTTGGTATGAAACATGAATCCTCTTCCACAAAGACCCAACTAGTTATCTTGGTTTTGTGACACCAGGAATGACCTGAAAGGCTGAAGCCTTTTAGATGTTATTCAGAATATCTAAAACTTGCCAGGCCGCCCGTAGCCTCTGGTGTCCATGGCAACGTGGGGTCCGTGGTAAATGTCTATAGCTCACGTTCCCCTGGGTAAATTGTTACATAAGATGGTGTCGTCGATATTTTTATTTAAATTTGTATTACAAAAATAGAGGACTGTGAGCATCACACGTTAGAAACCTTTACAGCACTGTGTGGCTAAATAGACCCAAGCTGTCGAAAGTGTGTGCCAGGCCACGTAAAAATAAACACTTCATTTACTGAGAACTGTATTCAAGTTACTCAGTCGCACCGAGAAAGCAGATAGTCTGTTCTTTGTACAGCTGCCTTTCCCTGGTTCATTCTTCTGTTTCGCTTTTGTTTCTTAAGCATCGTTTTTTCACTCTGAGTCCCTTCTGACAGCAAGGCGGGTAAAGATACAGCAGTCCTGTCACCTTTTTAGAGGAGAAAGCAAATTGTCCGTTCTCGGGGAAGATCGGGAACGATCTGTGAGCCAGTCTTCGTTTGGCTAGGAGAGCAGAGTTTAGCCATCTACATGAGAAGCAAAATCAAGGAACAGTTTGGGGGTTCTTTTTTCCTTAGGCAAAAATGTTTCATGCAGGGTGTGTATGTTTTCTTCGCCTTTATATTTCCTTTCCAAGAAATCTCTTGTAAATGACAAAACTGTGAAATGGGTTGCCAAAAAGACTTGTTACCCTTTGTTTTAGATGCCTCGAGCAGTGTAAGCCCGAAAGTGAACCCTGTCCTCATCTGCTCCGTCCTCCCTCCCCGGGGAGTGAGGATCTCATCCACCAATGTAATTACCATACGCTTGCTATTAAAGAGCCTTCCAAATCTGGTGATGTTTGCCTCTTTTTTACGCCCTCCGCGGTGTTTGGTCCATGGGAAAGGAGGGACAGAGAATGAGGATCGCCAGCCAGGTCTGTGGTTGGCGATCTTGGGGCTGGGGTTGCGGGGGGCCGTCGGGGAGCAGCTGGGGTGGGAGGGAGGGAGCAGGTCATTACGGAAACCACTGGCATGGTTCAGGTGTTAGTAATTTAAGACACGCACGTACCTGTTGATGTGGCTGGTAGTGAGGGATTTTCCAGCTTTCCTTCAAGCCAGTACTTGAGGGGCATATACGAGGACCCTGATTTTTCTCTCATGGTGAGACACCACGGGCAATTAGAAAGCTGTGGTTGCTCTGTGACAACAGGACACTGTTTCCCCATGACTGCCCTCCCGGTGATTGTTCTTCAGTAAACAGTGCATCTGAAGGCTAAATCAGGAGTTGGTGGTAAATCCCGTTATTTGATTAAGAACAAGCTTCTTTCCCCAAATGAATAGGTCTCCAGAGATTGTGAGATGAGATTTGAGTTTGCCTTAGCAGACGCAGGTTGGGGGGTGGGGGGGTGCGCACGTGCGCGCTCACTAACTTCCTTGGTGGTTCTTGGTTCGGGACAAGACTCTCGTCAGAGATTGGACCTGAGTGGTGGGCTGTGTGCGAGCCTTCTGAGCCCCACTCATCAAATATTCTGGCTTCAGTGGGATGGGGACGTGGTCTTCCACAGACAAAGCCATTCTTCTGGGGGAATTTCTTTGTTACTGTTATTTGATCCCTTGCACAGATAACCTTCATAAAATGTAGCTTGGCTCCTTTTTCTAAATGCTGGGGCTGGTGTTAGAAAGACCCACATTTTCCAGTTTGCAGTGAATCACTCTGGAATCTGTTGGCTGGGGAAAATGATTCTAGCCAGTGTCCTCCCTGACCACTGTGTGGCCGTTGGCATGTCAGCTCTCCCCACCCCTGACCTTTGTTCGCTCATCTGTAAAAATCAGAGTACACTCTCATTTCCAAGTCCCCTCCAGGCACTAGCATTGTGGGAATGTATCTTGTCTTGGCTAGTGGGGTTAGAGAGGGTGGAAAACAAAGTTTATAAAGAAAATGCTGTCTCATGAAACCAGGGCTGGGCAGCTGACATTGGCAAAACTATTTCTAATTTTGATCCCATCTTCCCTCGGATCCCTTTTAGAAATAAAAGCCCCAGACAAAATAGTGGGTAGATATTAGGCCAAATGCTGACATCCCAGAGTACTTTCTCCTATACTTCTCTTTGTACTTCCTATACTTCTCTTTGTGATCAGTGTTACGGAATAAAGAGCTATAACAAAATAGGAAGCTCTGGGGTGTTTTGCTTAGGAATATTACAACCAATCTCATCTCCTTTAGAAATGAATTTTGTTTCCATAGGAAAGTCAGGTCAGGCGGGATGCTTCATTGTTTCTAGTGTTCATCGTGGGCATGAATGGGTTGAAGTCAAACAGAGTAAACGAAACTAAAGCCGCTACCCAGTGCTGGGACCCTGTGCGGGGGCTGGGGCGAGTGGGTTTGTGCCTGTATGCAGGGGGGTCTTGGGGGACTGGCACATAGTTTTGCCCGATGCCCTGCCGAATTGGGGTGAGCGAACATTCCTTTCCCTGCGGTGGGCCTGGCCATCCGTTACTTTGGAAACTTAAAAAATGCCTCCCAAAGTAGCTGGCAGGGTACTTTTCCTCTTAGAGCCACAGTAGGAAAGTAACTTTGAAGTAGTTTGCCTATCTCTGACCCACTTTTTTCCCCTCTGGGATCAGAAAACATTGACATTTATAAAAAAAATCTGGGCGAGCTGTAGTTAGGCAGCCTAAGAATGAGGTAGGCATTTCCTATTAGGTAACATTTAAGGGAGCCAGAGACATTTTCTCCTTGTTTTCTAGGAAAATGTGGTAACTGCACAGATGGAGAAACCGGCAGTAAAAATAAGTTGGTCCTTTGGGATGCTTTTTAATTGGAAGCCTCTAGAGGTCAGCACTGCATAAAGAAGGGCTTTCTAGTTCTGGGTCATCCCAGTGCCCATTTCTTGGTGCAACCTTTGGGAGAGGAGGGCCAGCAGGCCTCCAGCAAGAGGAAGGAAGGAAGGAGGGTGAGCTGCCCGGCTGTGCATGAGAGAGAAGGCGTAGGGTCCTTAACCTTTATAGAAAATCCTAACATTTGTCTTGGGTTTCTGGGTTTTTTTTCCCCCTTCTCATCCATCTTTCTCTACCGCTCCCACACCCTAGTATGCACACACTGTCAGCTCAATAAACACACCTTATTGACCGATCAATGAAGCCTAGCATTTAGCTTCCCTGGAGAAAGGCTGGGGAGATGCCAGAGAGGAGATGGACGGCACGTTGCATTTTGCTTCGAGCAAGAGGAGAGGCCCCTCTGTTCCCAGGCAGCCTGGGCCTTTCTCATTACCAGCCAGCAGGCTCTGCCAAGCCCTGCAGCTTCCAATCAAACTTCAGGATGCCGTGGGCGGTGCCGGGATCCTGGGTTTTTGCTTGGCACCCACATCGGATGTCCTGAGGCTCCCAGATCAGGGCTGGGTAGGGAAGGATTTGAGTATATGTAAGAGATCCAGCCATAATTAAGGTTGTTGGGAGCCCCTAAAAACTGGTGGGACCCTCCTGGGGCTGGGGTGCCCCAGTGCGTGAGAAGCGGCTCAGCCTGCACGGACTGCTGCAGGCCAGGGGCTCCCTAAGATGCCCCTGGGTTTCTCTTTAGCCTAGCAAGGAACGGGAAAGCCTTTCCTCCCCGCTCTCCTGCTCAGGGGTTTTATCGTTCCTGTCTATTGAGTTCAGCCTAACCCACCTGACAGACGGCGTTAACAACTGTACTTTGCTGGGTGACTTGACAGAGCTGGGACCCACTCGCTGAAAAGGGACATTGGTGGAAAGAGCAAGCCACATGTCACAAGCACAATGGAAACCCAGACTCCCCCGAAGAACATCTGAACACTTAGCAACTTCACAGCTTTCTCACTGCCTACCATTAGATTTCAAAATGACACTTTTTGATCCTGATAGGTGTGGACCCGGCCCAAGGTACCCTGCTCCCCAGGATCGGTGATATTCTGTGCAAGTGTGGAATGGCCCGATGACTCTTCCTTCAGCCATCTCGTCACAAAGCCCACTGTGCTGAGTATGTCCTGGGGTGTATGCCATTACCTACAAACTCTATTTTAACGAATTTTCGTAAAGCCCCTTTTAAGTACCCGGCGTGATACTAAGTTCCTTGTAAATCCTCACATCTTCCAATGTGAGGTGGATGTTATGATTGATAGCCCCCTTTCCAGATGAGGAAACTGAGGCACACAGAAGCTAAGCAGCGTTCAGGAGATCCCACAGCTAGCCGGTGTGGGAGCTGGGATTCGAACCGAGCGCTTTGGCTTCAGAGCCCTTGTAAACGACTCTGCTGGGAATAGGATCCTCGGAGTTGGTCTTTCTTTCAGTGAAGCCTCTGGCTCTTTTGGTTCAGCACAACAGGGCCCTGGCCTTGAACTCTGTGCAGTGAAGGCGATTCGTCTGCCTGGTTGCTGTGCGCGGGACAGATTCAAGAAAACGGTTCAGCAGGTCTCTGCCTTGCCCAGGATCTGATCGGGCACGCCGAGCAGACTCGGATGATAACTGATACGTTTTTTTCCAGTATCCATGTCCTTGCAAAGATCTGAAGGTGATCGGAAGAACTGGAGCAACAGGTTTGTTGGAATCACTTAGTGATTGGTAAAATGAGAGAGTCTCCAGGCAGGAGTGAGGCTATGGAAACAACCCGTGGGCCCCCTCTTTCTGTGCCCTTCTTCCTAGGTCCTGCCCCCGAACAGCCCTTTATGAGGCCGTTACAGACTTCTCTACTAAGAAAAGAGGCTCTGACAGACTCCTGATCATGAAGAGCCTTCCACCCAAGCTTACCCTGAAGTAGCCAGGAGTGCAATTCATTCCGTAGTCAGGCCAGGACCTGAGAGCAGGGAGAAAGTTCTCCTCATTCCCTCCTGACGCTGGTCAGTCGAGTCACCACCACGCGCTGGAGACGCGAGCTTCTGTGGATCTCCTGAAGCCATCCCAGGACGCTTCCAGCCCACCCTCCAGCCCTAGCCTCCGTGCCAAGCCTGCAGCATACGCCCCTTCCACCCCTGCCACTGCTGCTTGTCTTAGCCCAGTTTTGTGCAGAAGGAATGCCTGGCAATCAAAGAACACGTTTCAAAGGCAAAATCAATTTGCTTTGAAGCTCGTTGGCTTGTTGAGATGACCTCTGCCATAGTTTCCTCCACTGACATGGGAAGAGAAGAGCCGGCCAGGTCAGAACCCATAAGAAATGCTGGTGCCCCAACCCTGCTTTCCTTGGCTCTGAGATCCCAGGTGTCATCATATAGATCCCTCATGATGGGGACCCTGTGGTCTTGGCATGCCAGTGTGGCCTCGTGGGTGAGTGGCTGCAGGGAGATCATGCTGTACCCCAGGAGGAGTGCTTCTGCATTTTCCAGATGATGCACATATGAAGGAAAGCAGAAAAGGTGGATCTCTTTAGGGACATCTGGTTGGCTCAGTTGGTTAAGTGTCCAACTCTCGGTTTTGGCTCAGGTCGTGATCTCAGGATCAGGGGATCTAGACCTGCGTCCGGCTCTGTGCTCAGTGTCGAGTCTGCTGGAGTTCCTCTCTTTCTCTCCGTCTGCCCCTGCCTTGTTTGTACTTGCTCCTCCCCCTCACTCAAATAAATAAATTTTTTAAAAATCCTTAAAACATATCAATTCACCAAGGTACACGAGGCTGCACGGGTTTGGAAAGAGAGGGGCACTGTGTCACAGGGTAATGAAGACAAGCTGGTTTTCTGAATCTGGCTCTTCCTTCCCATATGGCCTTGGTCTTTTAAATCCATACTTTCTTCTGCTCAGAATTGTTAGGGGCCACTTTTGAGCCTTGGGCTGTGAGGGGAGATGAAAATACAAACTGTTGTGGAGAATCAACTTTAAAACGGGTCTGGGAACTGTCAGAGTCAACCCAGTTTCTGACTCCAGTGTTCCTTATTATCAGAAACGTAAATCTAATAACTAGAGAGGATGTGAGTGACAGCTGCACCCCAAATCTCACACTGCGATAGGATTTCAAGTGGAATGCACCCTTCATTGGGTGCAACCCAGTGAGGGCTGTGTGGGGGTCCGCCTCTGCCCCCACCCACCCCCCTCCATTCACTCCTCCCCCACCTCACCTGACATTGAGCTCTTGGTAATTTGCAGTCCATCTACATTGAATATGGGGGTATGATCATGTTCTTACTAGGCAACACTGTCTTCAGAAGCACGTCCTTTGTACTTGCAAGTGGCCTTAGCTTTCAAACTGTACTCGGAGGACAACCTGTGTATGAAGCATGACCACTGTGTAGCCTGTGCCATTCACCTGCTCGCTTGTACGGTGTTGTTCAAACAGGTGCCTTGGCTGACAAGTTGGGCTGTAATTGGTGATGGAGCTAAACTGTCCCGATCTCTTGATCTCCCCTTCTTTTGAAGACTCTTTCTGACTCCGGCCAGCTTCTAACGCACTCTCGTAACTGGGTAGAAGAAGGGCTAATGGTGACGACAGGACTGGTTTGGGGTAAAGCCCTCGCCATGCTGGAAACAAACACCAGGGCTCTCCTCAGGGTGGATGGGAAGCATCTTCGTAAGTAGCCTTCAAGCTTTTGAAAAATCATCTCATCCAAACGCAAGCCAACGACGTCCTCTAACTCAGTGCTAACGAACTCGTCAAATCCATCCACAGAGTCCGCTGGCTTCAGAGCTGGGGCCGGCCCTCTGCAGGATGCTGAAAGCCTACTGCCAGAGCTGCCCTTCAAACCCTGCTCTGACCCCGTCCTCCTCAGCTCTGAAGGAACACACACAAAATTGGCCACGTGCTCATGAAAATCACGTTCGGAAGCTAGCATGGGTGAGTCCGGGTAGGATTTTGACAAAACAGACGCTGTATCAGGTATGCTGGGGCTGTCCGTAGTCCGTCTCCCCGCTCCACCCAGCCCCAGGGCGGAGGGTCCTGCCTGTGGCTGAGGGAGAGGGTTCCAGATGTGGCGCGGGGCCGAGCAGCTGCTGGGAAACACAATGACCGCCGTCTCTGGGTCTGTCTTAAGACAATGGCACTTTTGTGAACACGCTCGAAATCGAACTTTTCATCTGATACCCCAGTGTGCTGCCCTCTGGAGCAGTGATGTCACAAGGAGGCAGAAACGAGGGAATTCATCCTCTTGGGCAGGGTGACTAATCTTGTTTCCCAACCTCTGCACATGTACTGATGTCACCCATTTTCCCCAAACTGCACCAGCCTGGGCTGAGCAGAGAATCACGACTACAGACAAATTCTCTCTTTTCCGGCGCTGATGCCGACTTCGGGGATTCCCAGCCCTTCTGAGGTTCCTCCCACTTATTCTGGGCTGTTCCTTGGAATGCCTCCTGTATGTTTCCAGAGCCTGTCTTCAGTGGCGCCCACTGTTCTCCTTTCTGGCTGTAACTCCCAGCCATTCCTGCTAAGCCTGCAGAGCTCCAAAGTACTCGCTGGGTTGCTGCTCCCTGGGGATAGGCCCAGTTGGTGTCCATGAAGGTGGCCATTTTTGTGCCCCTGTCTGCCACCGTTGGCCCTGAGGCTCCCAGTACGAGGTGCTGAGGCCAGGGTGTGCGGGTGCTGCCCTGGTGACAGCTGGCCTTCAGTTTTTATTTATCTTTTAATCCAGCCACTCACCCGAGGAGCTCGAGTCCAAAAAGTTAGATGTTCCTGTGTGTGACAGGCTCAGAATAACCTTTCATCCAGTCTTCCCCAAGGTCACCCTCCAACCCCGTTTGTGAGCCTGACATGTTTCCCGTGCGTTCAGCCCAGAGAGGCTTGTCAGCCCCTTCTGGAACAGGCTTTAGGAGGGTCTACCTGTCATACCCATCTGTCCAGAAATGGCAAAGGCTGGAACTTGCCATCTTCCTGAAATGTGGTGAGTGGCTCCCTGGGGTGACCCGCACGGTGCTGAGTGGGGGTGATTTGGCCAGAGCAGGAAGGCTCACGGTCCTGGGGGATCTGAAGTCTCCTTTCCCATCCAGAAAGTACCTCACTGAAGACGTGTGCGTCAGGTGCCTCCACATTGTAAAAGCTATTATGCTTGGAATTGACATTAAAAAGTGATTTCTTGGGGCGCCTGGGTGGCTCAGTGGGTTGGGCCTCTGCCTTCGTCTCAGGTCGTGATCTCGGGGTCCTGGGATCGAGCCCCGCATCGGGCTCTCTGCTCAGCAGGGAGCCTGCCTCACCCCCACCTCTGCCTGCCTCTCTGCCTACTTGTAATCTCTCTGTCAAATAAATAAATAAAATCTTAAAAAAAAAAAAAAGTAAAAAGTGACTTCTTGACCCTCAAAGTAACAAAAGCCTGGGCCACCAGTCAGAGCTATAGATGAGCCAGTCTCCAACTTCAGGCTCTTAAGTGGGGAGTCTGTGAAACGTGCAGGTTCTGATGGACACACACAGGAGTGTGTTGACAAATACTCCAGGTGGCGCTGTCTCAGGGAGTCCATGGACTGCACTTTGAGAAACCCTGAGGTTGAGCGGGCCTCCAGGCTAGGAATCATTCACTGTATTAAGATGGAGCCAGGATCCACCAGGCGGTTCCTGGCTGCCAGGTGCTGGGCAAAATTCTTTCGTGGTCTTATTCCACAAAGAGAAAATCTGAACAGAGACGCCACAGTTTTGTCTCCATTAAAATCTCATGACTTGGAGGAAAAAGCCACTCCTCTAAGCTCACGTGGTGGCGGAGCCAAGAATAGAAGCCAGTTCTGTCTGATTGCAAAGCCTTCGTCTCTTGTCACAAGGCGTCATGCTGCTTCTGTGGCATTTGGGGAACAATAATGGGCAGAGGCCAAGTTGTATTTGGCAACAGTGCTTTATTACAGATAAAAACGATTACACTGCCCTCCACACAGCTGTCAGCTCCACAGCAAAGAAATGGGAGTATTGTAAAGAGACAAGTATGGTTAAGAATCAGAGCCCCGCCCCCCGCCTTGAAGTTCAACTACACTTTCCATGATATAAATGTACCATAAGGCTGGTCAACTGAAGGTAATCCTTCTCAGGAGAGGACAGAAGGCAGGAGACTTCATTGTCTAAGTATGACATTATCTTCTCATTTTTAGTTTACTTATTTATTGCCTATCAGCCCCATTGGGCGATAAGCTACATGAGGGCAAAGCTGTTGTCTGTCCTGCTCTCCATTACATTCCCTGTGCTCAGCACAGTCCTGGCATGTAGAAAGCTCTCATGAAACCTTTGTGGAATGAATGAATGAATGAATGAATGAATGAATTAGGTATGGGGAGAAGAAAGAAATGCTACCCTTTCAGGAACATTGGGAGACTGCTTTGCCCTGAGATTGACCTGCTCTTAGTCGTTCATATATTAAGTGGCAAGCATGGAGGTACACAACCCCTAAGACAGGAGCCTTGGGGAACTGCCTTTGTCCCTACATCTCAGGGAAACAATTTGTGTTCAAGAGTTGGAAATGTTGGTGGTAAATCTCCAAAACCTCTGCATTTTCCTTGAGAATGGAAACAGGAGTGGGTTGATGTCTCAGGTGTCTGAGCCCCTAACCCCATGATCCCTGGATGACCTTCAAGGAAGTGATATCAGTAGACAAGAAAGTCAGAAAGCAGATGCAAGACACATCCTGGTGGGAAAGCAAGAACATAAGCTTTCTGCATGATTTCTAACCAAGGATAGAGGCTGCTCAAGATGCAAGATACCCACTTTCTGGTGCTTTCCAAGGCTGCATGCCTATACACCATCTCCAAGAAGACTCAGAAACTGTCCCATTCCGGCAGGATAACCTGGGATTAGAAAAATGTCCTATGGACCTCCTATGGTGAGAAATCAGTATGACATTGCTCTGTCAAAGAGACTTTTTTTTTAAGATTTTATTTATTTATTTGGCAGAAAGATCACAAGTAGGCAGAGAGGCAGGCAGAGAGAGAGAGAGAGAGAGAGAGAGAGAGAGGAGGAGGCTCCCTGCTGAGCAGAGAGCCCAATGCGGGACTCCATCCCAGGATCCTGAGATCATGACCTGAGCCGAAGGCACTGAGCCACCCAGGCGCCCCAAAGAGTCTTAATCATCATATTCAAGAAGGTTGAAATCATACCGTGTAACTTTTCCAGCCACAATGGTATGAAACTAGAAATGAATCAGAAGAAAAAATTTGGAAAGAACATAATGTCTTAATGAATTTGGGCTTCTGTGACAGAATACCATAGACCGAGCGGCTTATAAAAAATGGAGATTTCTTTCTCACAGTTCTGGAGATCCAAGATCAAGGCACCAGTAGTTTCAGTGTCTAGTGAGGATCTGATTCTGGGTTCTTGTGTCCTCACGTGGCAGAAGCGTTGAGGGAGCTCTCTGGAGTCTTCTGTAAGCACACCAATCCCATTCAGGAGGGCTCTGCTCTCACGACCTAATCTGTTCCAAAGACCTCACCTCCAAATACCATCACGTTGGAGATGAAGTCTCTCCATACGAGTCTCAGGGGACCCCGCTCAGTTTATAGAAGAAAGTCACCTATGTTTCTGCATCTAGAATAATGCACGTGGAACCCCCCCCATCGCCTGTTTTCAGAGTCACAGGAACCCTGGAACTTCTTTTTCCAACGCTGTCTTTAAAAAAAAAAAAAAATCTTCCAGAAGTACTCACCACCGTCCCTTAGACCCCACAATTTCATAATCGCCAAGGAGATGGGGTGGGTCCGTGAAGGCCTCACAGGACCTGTCCACCGGGGCTGGGCCACTGATTCTAGGAAAGCCATTGGCACAAACAGCCTTTGAGACTCAGTGGTCCTTGTACCTTATTTGTTTCTCGCTTCCATTTTTCTTTTCCCATTGCTTAATTCCATCCGGTGCCTTTCCTACTCCTTCCATCTCCCTTCTCATGACTGCACTGACATTCTTCCCATGACAGGCCTGCCTTGCTCTCTCATGGGCCCTTCAAGCGGGCTACAGACCTGAGCCTTCTGCTTCAGACCCCACAAAAGACTGAGTGTCCGTTTCCCTGCTCTTTTCAAAGATGGGAACGGGGATTTTGCCTTGAGAGGGCTGCATTCGAGCTCTGACACTTTCTCAAAGCCGGGCCACTGGGTGGCAGAACAGAGTTCTCACTGGGACCAGGTTCCACCCGTTGTTATTGTCCAGCAGTATCTGTGTTGACTTAAAGGAACACCAAAGTCTCTGTAATGTGTTCGCAAAGACAACACCTGGAATCCCGGTTTAAGAGGATCAATGAGTCTAGAGTGATTCAAAAATCCGGTTCATGGACAGGCCAGTCAAAATTAACTCCTAAGCTGCTTGGTTTCCCTGTGACAGTAATAGCAGCCCACTTCAGGAGGGGTCACCCGGGTGCTGGTAGGTGACAGCCACAGGCTCTGGGGTCCTCTGCCCACCCTCTGCCTAGCTTATCTTTCCCACCACACCTGCAGCTGGTCCTGTGCAGGACGGATAAACATGGTGTGAACGCTGTTAAGGGTGCCAGCCCGTGGCAACCCTGCAGAGGACTTCTGTTTCTAGGGAAGGCATTCCTCTGGCACCGAGGCGCTCCCAGCCCGCTGAGAAGTCGGCCGAGATACCAGAAAGCAGGGCTTCAAACCTCCTCCGCCAAAGGAAGGCGTTGTTCTGCCACAAACAATGGCCGGGTGGCCCTGGCGTCGTGTCAGTGGACTTGACAGCAGCTGCTGATGCATTCGCTCTCCGCGTTTGCATCTGAGCCCCTGCCAGGTCCAGAGTCGTCTTGGATTTGGGTTTTGGAGAATGAATTGCACCCAAAGCCAAGGATGGTCTAGCTCCAGTTGGCTTAAGTGAGGAAATGGCAGTAAGCCAGCGGTTGTTATTTCTGGCCGCCTGTGTCTTTAGGGGCAATGTAATTGCTAAATGTGGCAGAGTGGGCGGCTAGGGCCATATTGGGCTGGCAGGCACAGTGGTCAGCCGGACAGCCCCACAGCCTCCTGGGGGGACCTCCTGGGAGCTGCCGCGTACAGCGGGCCAGTTTCGGGCAGAAGCAGGAAGGGCCACCAGTCTGCAAGTGAGTGACACTCCTGTCCTCATGCAGCTTTCAGGCTTTCACTCATCCGTTAACTTTGACCATAGCCGAGAAGAAGACTAACCGACCTGGTGGTTGAGAATGTGCCCTTTTGAGAGACAGAGCCAAGCTCAAGTCCAGCCCAGCCACTTACTAGTTGTGAAACTTAAAGCCAACCTACTTACTTTCTCCCGTCCTCAGGTCTTCCATTAGTAATTTGGGATAAATAATCCATAGAAAAACAAGCCGAGGATGGTAGAGAGGCCATGCCCTGAAGAACGAATACAAATGGCCAATAAACACATGAAAATGTATTCAGGCTCTGGTTATCAGGAAACTGTAAGTTAAGACAAGAGCTCCTTCTTGGAAAGTCTTCGAAAGGTTGATAATGTCCAGCACTGGACACAGAATCCCTGTCACTCACCAGTGGCGGGAATGTCAACCACATTAAAGGATCGTTTGTCAGTCTCCACCAAATGTTCTCTGTGCAAACCCTTTGACTTTGCAGTCCCACTTCAAGAAATCTGTCCTGAGGAAATACTTGTGCATGTGGATATAGATGTTCACGATGGTATTGCTTGCAATGTTCTCTTTTTAAAAAGGGAAGGAAATGGTCTAGCTGGGCAGCCGCAGAAAGGTAGTAAGCCACGGGCAGGTGACCTCAGGTTGCCCTGTAGGTTCTGATCCAGAAACAGTTTGAATGTATGTGGTGAGAGAGGAGCGAGGACAGCAGGACGGAGGGAGGAAGATGTCCAATTTTCACTTTTTTTAGTTAAATCTAGATTTTTGCCTCTTTTATAATATGCAATGTGAGGTCATCGCTGTTCACTAGAGAGTGGTGAGAGCAGGACTGAAATGGGCATGCAGCAGTGTAGCAGAGCTCTGAGGAAGAGCTGGAAATCAGGAGTTCAGATCTGGGCACGTGAAATCTCAGATGCCCTCAGTTATCCCAGGGGAGACGCTGAGCGGGCAGTCAGCTAGAGGAGTCTGATGTGGGGCTTGGGAATCACATTCGAGGAGGAGTCCCCTGGCATTTATGGGCTGTGTGGAGAGGAGTTCCATCAATAAGGGGGTGGCACTCAGACCCAACGGTAATGGGCACCCAAGCCCTGGAGTCCAGTGTCCTTGGCACAAGTTGACTTCAGCTATGCATTTAAACACTTGCCATGTCTTAACTACTTCTTCCCACTCACTGGCATCATGGGCATCTTATGAAAGGCTCCCTCTGTCTTATAGTTAGCACTGCTTCCTGCTTTTCCTTCAAACCTCCGGCTCTGTCTGGCTGAACTCTTTTGCTGGTCTCTGGAGTCTCCAACTTTGCCTTCGCTTGACATCCTGCTTTAGTTCCCCAAGCTCCAAGCTTCATAGCTGCAGGGAAGCCCTTCCCACCCACTCTTCCCACTGAGAAACTCCCCCCGCAGCTCTTACCTCTGTCCTCCAGATCCAGCTGACGCAGAGCCCAGACGCTTTTCCCTCTCAGATGTCAACATTGATTTGCACATTTTTTTTTTTGCAGTTTCTCCTTTAATTCCCCAAAGGCAGCCATATCATCATCATCATCATTTTATTATTATTATCCCAGCCATCTTGACAGATGAGAAAAAAAAATTGAAGTTTAAAGAGGGGAAATAACCTGTCCAAATCCACCCAGAGAAGTGTCTTAACATTCTATTGCTGTGTGACAAATTGCCACAGACTTAGCAACTTAAACAGCGTATGTGGACTATTTCACAGTTCCCGTGCTTCCAGAACCCGGGTGCGTCCTCATGGGGTCCTCTGCTTCAGGGGGTCTCCTGTGCTACAATCAGTATCAGCCAGGGCTGGGGTTCCACTGAAAGCTCGAGGGGGCAAGCATCTGCTTCCAAGATCCTCAGTGGTTGTTGACAGAATTCAGTTCCCTTAAAGCTGTTGGTCTGAGGGCCTCCTTGCTGGCTGCGGGCTGGAGGCTAGTCTGCTCCTTATGGTGGGAGCGTGTACGATGTGGCTGCTTCCTTCATCAGGCACGATGAAGCTGCTAGCAGGACAGAGCCTGTCATCTCTTCTAACCTCTCCTCAGAAGTGGCATCCCATCTCCTTTGCTCTCTTCTCTTGCCAAGAAGAAAGTTGCTAGGCCAGCCCACACCCAAGGGGAGGGAGCATGGCAGGAGGGGGATCGCTGGGGAACATGTGAGTCAGGCCACCACAGGAAGTAGCACCTGAGGTTGCAGCTCAGATCTGTGAACCCCCGATGTTTGAGTTCTTCTTCCTCTCACGCCTGGATCCTCACGGTTGTTCCCTGCTATGGTCTGAACAAAAAGGTCATGCTAACATCCCTTTGCGCATGTGACTCCATCGACTAGAAACTCTCAGCCAGTGATACCGCGTAACCTGATTTTAACAAGTGAGAAATGGGAGTTTCAAATCAATATACTTATCGGAAACCAAGTGTAATTTAAAGCTGAGTAGCTTAAGGCGTGCAGAGAGGAGCACGTGGTGCCCTCTTATAAAGACAGCTGATCCAAATGTTGGTCCCTTCCAAACCAGTTCTGAACCCGAAGACCACTGGTAAACAAACTCTGTATGCCTTGTATCCTCAGCCTTCTCTGTGAGCCGTCTTCTTCCAAGCCACTTGGTGCACATAGGTTTCGGTCTGGGTGATGAGCCAGCCCCCGAAGGACAAGCATGGTCTCAGTGGTGACAGCTGGGAGAGATGGTTAGTGTCTGCCCTCTCTGCCCAGCTCCCCCACCAATACCGTGTCTCCCTGAAAACTTCCAGCAGGGACAGTGTGCAGCACAGTGGCTCCTTGGCAGCCGGTATGACAGTCACACACCCCTCTGCTCCCACACCTACTTCTAAAGCTGCTGCTGGGTGGGGCTCTCTCACCATTGCCGCCGCCCCCTAGAATGGGTCACTTGGTTTACACCACCCCTATTCATCTCCTCATCTGGGACCATCTGTCTCTAGTTTGACCTAGATGGGTATATTTAATTAATAACACTTTATTAAGAACTCACTATAAGGCTCTAAGTTCTTTTATAAGAACTCACTCTTGGCTGGCCTGGTGGGGAGAGCATGTAGCTCTTGATCTTGGAGTCATGAGTCTGAGCCACATGTTGGGCATAGAGATCACTTTAAAAAAAAAAAAAAAAGGAAAGAAAGAAAGAAAAAGAACTCACTATACATGGATATTCTTCCAGGCACTCGAACAAAAGATATTCTTTGTATGTGGACATACATACACGCATACCTATGATATAGAGGCTAAGGGTGTGGCTTATAAATCAGATCCTGCCACTCAGTGGCCATGGCCTCCACTTTGGCAAGCTCCTTAAATTTCTGAGCCCCAGTTTCCTCTTTGGTAATGTGGAGATCATTCTTCTTACCTCGTAGGACTGTTGGGAGAATTCAGTGAGATAATTGGTGTGTAGCACTTAGTACTGTGCCGAGCACCTCATAAATACTTAACAACAGTACTTCTGTGGGATCAGTGCAGTACCATGAGCAGCAACTTCCCGTCCCCACCCAACTGTAGGCTCCGTGATGGTGGGAACCAGGTCTGTTGTCTTTACAGCTGTGGCCTCAATACCTAGCAGGATACCTGGCACCTAGTAAGGGCTTCTTAAACATTTGTAGGATGGGGTAATAAATGAGTAAGTAATACTGCAGTTAGGGACAAAATATTTATCTAGTTTACCCTTCCAGGGAGCACGAAGATCTCTCAATATCGTCCAGTTCAGTTTCAAAGTCCGCCTTGGAGAATAAGTAGCAAGTTTGGCCACTTAGGCAGCTGACCAAGGTCTAAAGGAGTAGACTGGGACTCAGCTTCAGACTCTCAGCTCACCACTCCTGCATGCCGGGTATGCTGACTTCATCTTCCCTGCCTGTCTGACTTAGCAAAAAGGGAAAAGCCCCTCTGAATGGGGACTTTCTGATCTGTTGTGACTGTGACTCATTTAGAAAGAAACAGATCAGTTGGCCTAGGCTTGGTGCTGAGCATGTGGTGGAGTACAGGCGAGCTGCCTTCTGCTGGGGAGCCCGAGACTCATCTGAATGTCCCTGCAGAGGTCACCCGGCACCCCTGTGGGTGATTGCCCTGCATGGCGAGGTCATCTGCTCAAGCGTGACCAGCAGACATTCTTGGAGATTGAGAATAAATCTCAGTATCAGGTGATCTGGCTTCTAATCCCAGCCGTACTAGCTGGGTGACCTTGGACGTGTTTGCTTAATGTCTCAGCCCCATGGGCTGACAGGCCTGGGGAAAATCTCCTAGTCCCCTCAATCTCCCCCATAGCTGGCCAGATTTCCATTGGTACTTGGGGCGAGGTGGTGATTTTCCAGATTTATTTCAGAACAGAACTTTTTTGTCCAGCAAACTTAATGTGGGATGGAACCGAAGTATATGAAGCTGATTAAGTGTAGTTCCTTGCCAGAGCAGGGCTGGGGACAGCCTAGATCTTTGCCCATGACCTGTCCCTGGAGACTCGGAGGCGGCCTCCCACGTATCTCCCTAAGCTTCCCGAGACTTGGTTTGAAAATGACTGCTCTGCAGTATTTTACATGGCCCCTGTCAAAGTACTAGTCATGTCAATGCATTATAATATAAATGCTAAATGTTATATAATACATTATTATTATAATTTATTGCTGACATTTACCACAGTGGTTCTCAAATGTCAGCTTGTGTCAGAATCACCTGGAAATCTTGTTAAAACAGAGGTTATTGGGCCCCACACCCAGAGTTTCTGACTCCATTGTTTTGGGGTGGGACCGAGAATTTGCAGTTGTGACCAGCTCCTAGGGATGCTGATGCTGGAGTCTGGGGACAACGCTTGGAGAACCCACTGATTTCATGTGCACTTTCCATGGGACAGGCACTGTGCTAGGCACTTTACTTGCATAGTTTTACTTCTGGCTCCTAAGTAGGCTGTGAGGTAGGGATTGTGCTATTTATAACCCCTATTTATAGATGAGGAAATGAAGGCTTAGAGAATCTAAATAACTTGCTCAAGGTCTTAAAGCTATTGAGTGGACGATTCCAGTCCAGGTGTGATTCCAAAGTCCTCACTCTTCACCATAACATTAAAATTAAAATGTGCTATAAGGAGGGGATGGGCACACTTATTGCCATATATTTATTTTCACTCATTGACCCAGTACAAAGGAGTTAATGAAATGAACTGGCTCTGAGAGGGAGGGTTCCAGCATACTTTGAGGTTTGAGGGCGAGCAGAAAGATGAGACAAAAAACAGGAATGCTTGAAGAATAGACCACAGTTTACTGAGGTCTGCCTATCTGGGGCACCTGGGATGCTACCAACTTCTCAGGATACCCTGGAGATATTTGACCAAGAGAGGTGTACGGTGACAAAAGATAGAAGACAAATTTAACTTCATTGATTGATTGCTTCATTCATTTACAAAAACTTACTGAATATGCTGGGTCCTATTTGGTGCTGGGGATACAGCAGGAAGTAGAAAGAGGCATGGTCCATGATTCTCAGACCTACAGCTCACTCAGCATTATTAAGTCTAGTAACAGGTTTCTATCCAAGTCTTGAAATCTTGAAATTTAGCTTTGGCCACATGACTCTTCTATGTCTCAGCCCGTTGGTTCTGACTCTTCCAAGTCTTATTATCTTATATTATTCACTCTGTCTGTTGACCTAGTGACTAATTTCCATTCTGACTCACTCATGCAGTTCAACCCAGCTCTGACATCATGATCTCAAAAGTCTGCCTTCTCAATAGATCTTTTTTGAATTCTTGAGTATGGACAAAATTTGGCTGGCATTTGGTAATTGGTAACTTGCAAATGTGACTAATAGGCAGAGGGTTTTTAAACTGGTCTGCTCTTGTGTTCTTACTCATTACTGCTAATTACCCAATGTGTCTGATTTGCCAGGTGGATGCTTAATGAATGGTCTCATTACTGGAGCTGGAACACCATATTTAGGTCCAAGAGACCATGGTTCTGGGAGGCAGGTTTCTGCAGTTCTTCATTCTGTCATCTAGGACCCTTCCTTCTAGAGTAGGCTTGAGGAGGCCACATCCGATCCTGGAGATCATGTAACACTGATTGCAAGAAAAAGTACTTTGCATCCTGGGCCTTATTTGGGAGGACACTCTTTGTAACTTACCCCAATTTGGATTTGCTCAATCCAGCAAAGTTATGACCTATAAAAAAAAAAAGTAATAGCATAAGTAATCCTGATAGCTAGCCTGCCAAATTTCAAAGAATCATGTGAAAGAAAGAA
The DNA here is from genome assembly GCF_010015895.1 of Lontra canadensis. Taxonomy (NCBI): domain Eukaryota; kingdom Metazoa; phylum Chordata; class Mammalia; order Carnivora; family Mustelidae; genus Lontra; species Lontra canadensis. The sequence goes on along the minus strand of NW_022630996.1, from coordinate 38,820,704 downwards.
AAAGTATAAGGGAAGAAAGGAATGCTGGGAAAGAAAGGCTAATAAGAAATTCATGACTGTTGTGAAACACGGTTTTCACAGTGAGCTCAAGAAAACCTCCAGGCTGCCTCCCAGAGACACAATTTCTGGCTCTCTAATCTGCATATTGGTTTGCATTAAAACCAAAATGAAATGTAAGCTTCAAAGTAGGAAGTCAGCATTCAGGGCAGACATATGGACTGTTTGGAACTGGTGGCCGTGGCCAGTCGTCTCCTAGCGCTGGCCCAGAGAAAGTGTGTGAAACACAGACTGTGGTGATAGCTGGCACCCGGGGCCCGTGCAAGGAAATAAGTGTTTTCAGAAAGAAAAAAATGAAAAAGAGTAATGAGAAGAAGCACCCCACTCATTCGATTCTTTTGGTTAAAGTCAGATTTTACTCACTGATCCTAGAAGATCCACTAGGGATTTTTCTTATTTGGGTGTCTCCAGTGGAAAGGTATCCAGGTTGTAAAAAGCCTCGGTACTTTGTGTCATAAAGACACTACCTCCGTTTTGGCATAAAATTAGCCTGGGCTCATCTCCCCAGCCCAGATACCCGCATGCTGCCTGCTGATGTCCTGCTCTGCCCTCGATTTTGGCGGTGCACCCCTCCAGCATGACGTTGGGCCTTGGCCCCATCCCTGGGTTGCCTAGCCAGGTCCACATCAGGGTAGAGGACAGAGGAAGATGAGGGTGAGGAGTTGATATCACGGAGCGTTTGAGAACTCAAGCTCTAAAGCCAGAAAGACATCGGTCAGCTCTCCAATCTGCCTCTTACTATGCGGCCCTGGGCCTTAGGTTCCTAATAAATCTTGATAACACCATGAATGTATTATAAAGATTCAATGAGAGAGTATACAGTGAGGGCTTTGTTCAACGCACGGTACATGATATGTCATCAGCAGTCAGTCCCTGAGATTCCCGGAGTCTTGGTCTTAGTGTTAGTCTGGGCAGTTTAAAAGAAGAAAGTAGGTGGGTCAAGAGAAGTTTTCAAATGAATCTGTACCAGTTAAGAAGTTTGTCCAAATTAGTTTCTAAATCCATCATATAGCACTAGAACATTCAGTAGAACATTCTGCAGTAGAACATTCTACAATAATTAAAAAGGCCTATATCTGTGCTGCCCAGGATAGTATAGCCATTGGCACAATGAAATTTGGCTAGAGAAAGTAAATTTTCAAATCGAACTAATTTAAACTTTCATGACCATATGTGATCTGTGGCTACTGTGGAGCGGAGCTCCATAAGACGAAAATTGTCAAGTCTGTACGAGAAAGGGCAGTCATTGTGAGGGAACAGTTACATGTGAGTACGACGAAGCACAGAGCTCGTGGGATTGAAAATGTCAGAAAGAATCAAATGTTTAATAAGGAATGGGCATAAATCTTATTATGGCCCCTTAGCACAAAAACAGGTAAACTATGAAACATCTGCAGACATCGGAAGTCAAACAGCCCAGTTTCAAGAGCTATGTGACAAACAGTAATTCCAATGAAAGAGTTTGGACTTTAACTTGGAATGCAGAATCCCAAAACGTGTACCACTCAGGAAGCAGCCCCGGTGAGTAAATGAGGCAGCATCAGGCCTAATGGAGAACCCCATTTGGGGGAGGAGCTTCGTGAATGTCCTTGCAGGCATACGACACCTGTGCAGGTGAGAGTCATTTGGGGGGAAGCTAATAGAGGAAGCAAGGCTTATATAATCACCGCTGAATTGGCAATGAGCTCGCTCATTGGCAGCCCAGTGAAAAAGCCCATATGGGGAGAAAATAAAATTGGCATGTTTTCTGTTCCTATTGGCACAAACCAAGATATAGGTATAAATGGTGTTTGTTCAGTAATAACTCAACTGTGTCATGGACATTGTGACAGAGCATCTAGTGTCTATAATAAGTTTTAAATATTAGGAGAATTATAAACCAGAGGGTCAATGGTCTAAGATGAAAAAAAAATATTTCCAACAGCACTGGTTTCACATAGCACTGAATATTTACATGGAGATCCCACAGAGTTGGGGCAAAAGTGGCCCTACCTTGGGAATGAAGATGTTTGGTTTTGAGACCTGGTTTCTGCTGGTTCTATTCGAGGGTCCGTTAGCAAGTTACTTACATACTCTTTGCCGCATAGTTTCCACACGTGTAAAAATGGGGTTGGGACTGACTACCTCCTAAGAGTCTTATAAGGGTCAAAAAAAGTAGGAAAACTGCAACACACTTTGCCAAGTGTTACTCATCCCTGTTGTTTTGACCTTCTTCTCAATGGCGCTCTGAGAGGGTGAATGGTGCAAGTTGATCACTTTATGGTTGAAGGAACGAAGCTGAGAGGGAGGGGTTTAATGACCTGCCCAAGGTCACATGGCTACATGGCCAGCACTTTCATGGGGCTATAAAAAACCAGGTGGGTTTTAGCTGATGATCACAAAGGTTTCATATTTCTTAAGAATCCCCTGCTTGGGGCGCCTGGGTGGCTCAGTGGGTTAAACCTCTGCCTTCGCCTCAGGTTATGATCCCAGGGTCCTGGGATCAAGCCCCGCATCAGGCTCTCTGCTCGGCAGGGAACTTGCTTCCCTCTTCTCTCTCTCTCTGCCTGCCCACTTGTGATCTCTGTCTGTCAAATAAATAAATAATTAAAAAAAAAAAAAAAAAAAGAATCCCCTGCTTTAGGACTGCTTAAATTCTTGAGACTGTGGGACTGGACCAGTCAGGCTGCCTTTAGATCCAGACAAGAGAGGCCCTGCTCAGAGTCCCGTGTGTTAGTTAGAAAGGCCTGCAAACTGGACCAAATCCAGCCTGTTTGGGTCAAAAACGTTTTATTAGAGCATAGTCGCGCTCATTCATTTAGGAACTCTCTTTGGCTGTTTTTGTATTGCGATGGCAGACTTGAGTAATCTCAGTAAAGACCAAAGCCAAAAATATTTACTCTCTGGCCCTAGACGGAGAAGGTTTGCCCACCCCTGTTTTCAAGGGCCCCAGTATCACAAACCACACAAAAACAAATGTACTGAAGAGCACAAGGGCCTTCTCTCCCTGTGGATCCGATCAGCATCTGGCAGAGTGCAACCCATACCTCCGAACAGCCCCCCATCCTGTCTCAGGCCCCAGACTTCCACATCTGCACTGTGTCCACAAAAAAGACCACATCTGGATGCCAAGAAGGTTTAGGGCTTCTACTCCTCCTGACTCAGGTGGGCACAGAGGGCTTTGGAGAGCAGGGAGGATTTGAGGCGCGTAAGTACTGAGCTAACCGAAATGGCAAATGGATCAACACGTCAAGCCCTTCCTCTCAGCGAGCATAGTTGTAGTGGGCTGTTGCATAATCCAGGGCCGGTTCCTGGTGGAGCCAGGCATCCTTGCTTCTCTTTGAGTTTCAATTCCTGATTCTGGGTCTGAGGGTGTTCACAGATTGGCACGGTATTTACAACAGATGCGCATGGCAACTGGGGAACATTTTGCCACATTAACCCTTATTACATTTAAATGATTTTCGTTTATATAGATATATATTTTTAAAGATTTTATTTATTTATTTGACAGACAGAGATCACAAGTAGGCAGAGAGGCAGGCAGAGAGAGAGGAGGAAGCAGGCTCCCTGCTGAGCAGAGAGCCCGATGAGGGGCTCGATCCCAAGATCCTGAGATCATGACCTGAGCCAAAGGCAGAGGCTTAACCCTCTGAGCCACCCAGGCGCCCCCGTTTATATAGATCTTGATAGAACATGAGTAAAATGTGATGCATTTCTTATATTGGCAGCTTGATGGATGTGGAACGCTAGAATCATGAACAGTTTTATTTTTCTAAAGTGATTTTATTGAAATAATTTTGATTGAAACTTTTGGTATTCACATAGTATATGTTATATTTTGCCTTTTCATTTTAAAGATAAATTTCTAATTTTTAGAAGACACATCTCTGAAAACATGAATGTTTCCAAGTGTTTCATGTTTTTCACCTTCATTTGCATTTGCATTATTTGATGGAAATATATTCAAATTATATATACTTTGAATACTGTTTTGACTTATGATCCTTTGAACATTAATGTCAATGAAGTAAGATCCAGGTTTCTTATTTATGATGGTCGTCATGCCTTTTGGGTAGCAGAAATAACATGCCTATATTTTATTTTATTTTATTTTATTTTTAATTTAGACAAAAGATGGGAAATTGTCTGAACAGAATCATTCATAGGGTTATTTGTCCCCCATCCCCCAACCTCCTGAAAGGAATTCTCTAGTTGGAATTATATTGATTACCTTCTACTTTAATAATTCTGGGAATCTGTTTTTCAGGGGATAAATATTCTCTTCAGTACTGGGATTATGCAATGCCATGTGACAGCTTTCCTGGTGGGTTCAGGTCTCTTTCTCCAGTGGCTAATTTACTAGGAGTCTGCTTCTGAGAGGTTCCTGCAGCTGTGAGCACCAAGCTCTTTGAAGCCCCATCAGAGGCTACCTTGCCCAGGAGGAGGAGGAGGGAAGACCTGGCCTGGAAACTGGAAACAAGGTGGCCTTTGTTCCTTTTGTCCTGTAGAGAGCTGCTTCCCGTGGGGTACATTAAGACTAGCCATTCAGGGAGCCAACCAAAAGCCCACTTCTCTTGTGGAGAGGAGAGACACACTTCCAAATCCACCCAGGGCTCTCCCGGAAGACTGGCACAAGCCATTTTTAATTATCCAAGGGGCTCCAATTAATTATCCAAGTGGCCCGACTCTAGAGCCCCAGCTCCTAGGGAAGCTTCTCCTACACGTCAGAGGAAATATGTATTCGGTGGTTAGCTCACTCCTGCGCTAAGCAGATGCTGACCGCTTGCGCACTGGGCCAGCCACTGGGCTAGGCATAGGACACAGCCGTGAATGTGGTCTTCTTGTGGTGTAGTAAGACATGTGTTTGGCCTTTGTCTCTGGTTCCTGGTGTTGAGTTTCCAAAACCCTTGGAACTTCATCACAGGGCTGCCTTTTGTGTTTCGTAACGAGCTCCTTTCCTTCACCTGTGACTTTATGCCAGTGAGGTGACTTCAGGTGTAGCCCCCAGGGAGGCTCAGATGGCGCCGATCACCAGAAGGACCCAGAGTTTAGAGGGTTGGTGGTTTCAGCCCCATCCGCTGTCAGGGAGCAGGGGGATGGGTTACTGGAGATTGAATTTCACAGAAACTCAACACGGGCAAGAGAGAGTCAGAGCAAGAGTGTGATTATAGGACTTGAGCACCTGGGCCCAGCAGTACCTCATCGGAGATGGACGGATGTCTTACTTTGCAGTTACACAAACCGACACATTCCCTTTTTTGTTTCAGTTAATTGAAGGTGAGGTTTTCTTCATTGACAATCAGGAGTTTTGACTAATAGAGCAGACAGGCAGAAAATCTTCCCCAGAATGTGCCAGATGCCATTGTGAGAGACAGAAGATGGGAGGCATGGGTGAGCGCATGCCCTTGGGCCCTGCTTATCCCCTTGGCTAACCCTGGGCATCTCCCTCAGCCTCTCAGTCCATTTTCATACACTTAGCCAGCTTCCTCCTCAGTGCCCTTGTGTCTGTCTGCCATCAATGACCTCCCACTCCTTCCAGTCTGCTCTCCAAGCACAGGCCAGGCTAAATCACAGTCTCTTAAATGAGAGAGTTGATTTCTTTGTCACATGACAGGTTATGCTGGAATAGCAGCCTGGCCCAGTGACACTGTCAGAGGTTCGAACTCCTTCCATAGTCTCTTCTCCTCATCCCTAGGGTGCTGATATGGTCCTAAGGGGTCCCAGCTATGCCTGTGTCCACATGTCTGATGTTCTGGTTGTTGATTCATCACTGACTTACCCCATGTCCCTGCCCGTCCCCACTCTCTGTGTGAGTTTAGTGCCACTCTTGGGTACCTGGTGGCCTGCTGGCCCTCACAGAGAACTTGGTAAATCCTGTAGTCATCTTCTCTGCCATCTTGCCACTTCCATAAATCTCCACGCTCCAATCTCCCCCACCTTCCAGATCCTTCCATCTTCCCTTGCCTTCTCTAAATCTCAGTGTGGAGTAGAAAGCAGGGCACAGCACGCCTCCAAGACCCATCAGTTGCCTCCCACTCCTTCCAATCTGTTCTCCTTCTCCCACTGGGAAAACTCCAGTTTGGATGAAGGAGTGGGGATCAGGAGAGTAAACCATGTCCCCTATCAGGTTTTCTTCCAAATCTACTTTTCACACCCTGCGTTTTTCTTGTTACTCCTGAGACTTAGGCTTTTGATGATCAAAGGCCCAGAACTGACTTCTTCAGGTATCTCAGCTTTTTGCAGTGTCTCCATCTCTGAAGCAAGGTGGGTGTTAGGCTGACCAATGGGCAAGGGACACAGCATAGAGGGACAGAGGGGAGGGAAGAAACACAACAGAGAACCCTTTGGTCTGGCCCCAGAGCTCCAGAAAAACCACAATGCCGTGACTGAATAGGGCGCTGTAGCTTCCTGCAGTCAAGATTAGGAAACCTGTCTCACGTACCAATATGTGGTACATATTTTTGCCCTGGGAGCCTGAATAACCCCTGAGACTATTTTAATTTTGCAGAGAAAATTATGCACATTTCCACACTTAGGCTGCTAGGCTGTGGACCTATTTCAAAGTAATAGCACATTCCATGAACATGCCCTCAAATCTAATATTCATAGGAAATATGCCAGTCTCTGATCTCCTGCTACCTAAGTGTCAAATGTGTTTCTTGGGCAGCCCCCCATCCCTGTGACCAGCCACGACTCTATCCCTGACCAACAAAACATTACTGCATCTCTAGAAATGAGACCCAAGCTGGGGGCTGGTAGCTCTACCCCACGGTGCCAGTCTCTGCAAGGCTATGCAATCAAGTTGCCCACTTTCAGGTCTTTCTGGTCTACCTGCCAAGCCTTGCTTGCAGGGCATATAGCTACATGTAACTGCTATGGCAGATGGTCAGGGTCACCTTTCAGTAAAATAAGGGAAATGTGTTGGGAGCCAATGACCTTGCATGCCATTTCTGGCACAAACATACTGCAGATTGCAGATCCATGCTCCACCTGGATGAAAACACTATCAGTGAAACTTCAGGAGGCAATGTCTTTCTTAAAGTGGGTTCTGTGCAAAAGTGACATATGTTATATGAAAATAAGTTTCTGTGATCAAATCTATTTAGCAGACCCACTTCCCAGAGTCTTTAACCTACAAGTATACATTGTAATGCCTGAGATGGGGGGATAGGGTGTGATATTGGCCAACTCACTTGGCCCCCCCAAGCACTTTCTGGCACAGATAGCTCCTGAGACCGTGGCTGGGTGGGACATGCTTTGAGAAATGCTGTGTCTGTGAGCACTTCTCTTGTTATGGTATTTTGTTCTGTGGCTCTGACCGTTGTGGTTTGGGATTAGAAGACAAGATTACCTTGTAGAAGCTAAGTGACTAAGTCACTTTGGAGTCACTATCAATTTGGAGTCACTGTCAAGGCAGCATTTCATCATTCCTATAAATGTCCAGATATGGAGAAATCAATGGCTGGATCATTGCCACTGCTCATGTGTCTAGCTTTGTGACTGTGTATCCAAGGTCCAAGTTGTTTCTCTTATTTATACTTTTTTTTTTCTTGAGGGAGGGGCAGAGGAAGAAAGAGAGAAAATCTTAAGCAGGCTCCACGTCCAGCACGGAGCCCAATGTGGGGCTCAATCACATGACCCTGAGATCATGACCGGAGCCCAAATCAAGAGTCAGACGCTTAACTGACTGAACCACATAGGCACCCTATACTTCTTTTTTGAGACACAAGCATAGTCTTCAAAAACCTGGAAACATGGTAGGGAGCATACAAAGCATCTCGGAGTCTTTCGGGGTGATAAAAACCAGTGGCATATTTATTATTAAATTCACTCACCCCCCCTACTGTTTAGCACCTACAGGTAGTGGGCCCTATATAGAACACGTGAGGTTGACTAAGGCAAAGTCTCTATTCTTAAATATCTCCTGTGCCAGCTTTATCTGATGTCTTCAGCCATTTGTGTTCTAGGAAATGTTACAGTAATGCATTTATAGATAAAGGAACCCATCTGGAGATGAAGTAAATAGCTGGTTCCAGTTTTGGTGCTGTGAGAGGAGAGGCTGTTCCAAGGCAGCAGAAGAAGGAAGGAAGATCATTACTTCACTTCCACTTAATTTTAGTGAGCTTCTTGGAAGAGGGAGTATTTTGACAGATCTGAAATAAGAGCATTGGACTGATCTCAAGATGAGTCGTTCAATAAATATATGAGGATCCAGGCTTGGAAATGTTAGCACTGTGAACAAAAGGAGGCCACCTCTACCAACAGCTCAGAAGATAGGTGTTCCAAATGTTTCTATTCACTGTCGAAGAAGGTTCTTCTGAATTTCCTAATTCCCACCATTGTGAGCTGCTGGGCCAGTGTTTCCTTGTAATCTTGGCTCTTAAACAGTACAGTTCATCCAAAGACGACAGGGTTTTATGAACAGAAATTCGGCCTTGGTCCAAGTTTGTAATAAATCATATGCTTCATTATACAGGTGAGGAAAAGGGACCAGCTGCTGGATGACAGATTTGCCATGGAGCAAGAAGGCAGACTCTAGGCAGTGTTTCAGAAATGGTCCATTGTGAATTTTGACTGACCCATGAGGTGGCTTTCTTTTGGAAGAAGTGGTGTGGAAGGAGGACCATAAGAGGCCAAGGAGAGAAAGAGGGAAAAATTGGGGGTAGATGTTCCCTCCATCCTCTACTCTGTCAAAATCATTTGAAGCTCCCAGAGAAATGTTAGCATGATATGATGGTTAATAAATATTAAAGGAGAAAATAAAATGACTTTTCTACTCAGGTCCAATCAAGATCTAAACAAAGAACTGGAGAATTTTTCCTCTCACTCAAAATTAACAAAAGGGCTATTAATAATGTTAGGATGTGACCTCACTGTGGTTAAAAATATCTGTGTCGCTGGTATGTGAAGTGGCAGGTAAACCATTCAGGAATAGGGTGGGCAATAAGAAATATAAACATAAGAGAGAAAAAGAAATCAAAATGCAGTGGCAATAAAAGACTTGGATTGACACCAGTATTTTCAAAGGAGCCCACACAACTTCAGATTCAATAGCATTGCCCTTGCCAAGGACTCTGACACATGGCGTCTATCAGCAGGCTGGCTGCTGATTCCTAAAGAATGTCCCTAAGTTTACACTTTCCCGTTGGTCCTCTGAGCCAAGCCTGCCTTGTTCTCAGCTCCTAATGCTGCAGCCATCATGGTGCTGCCCTGAAGCTTAGGCTACTCTGGATGCTGTCTCAGAGTTATAATCCACCTTCTCTGATTTTGCCACACGCACAGACGTTCATTTTTTTTCTCCATCTGTACTGGAGGAAATAACAGATAATTAATTCGGTGACTAATTAAGCCTCAACAAGGCACTGCAGACCTGTCCTGGTTTGTATGGCGGCGTGCTGAGGCAGATGGACCCAAATCTTTGGTTGATTTAAGTGGCCTGGAATCTCTGCATTTGACTGCAAGAGAGAAGTGGTGCCTGGTGCTGGAGAGTTCCTGCTGAGGGGACAGGATACAAGTGGCTGTGCCTTTCTTTGGTTCCTCAGACAGTCTGGGAGCCCTTCTAAGAGAGAAGAATTAGCAACAAAAGCTAGAGAAGTTGTTCTTCTAAAGAGATCTGCAATATGGGGGTGAGATTGTAAGGTGGAGGGTGAAGGCAGGATGTCCCAGCAAAGCTGCTAAGTCCTCTCCCCACTGCCCCAGTGGTCAGTATGTCACAGAACAGGGGAAGGGCTGCTTTCCCCCCTGCTGCAGAAAATGGCCCCTGTGAGGCCTGGCAGCTTTGAGAACAGGAGCCTGTGATAAACAACCACAGAGTGTCCAGGAGCCTGATGTAGATTTGTGAATGGGCCATTATATGCTCTAACTATGAGCCAGTTCATTCGAGATAGAAGCTGCTGGTCCTGCCAATTATCTGTGGGCACTGCCAGATGACATCTCCCAGCCCCCTTGCATGCAGGGACCATATGACTAGTCCTGGCCAATGAAATGTGGGTGGAGCGATGGGTACCACTTCCAGGCCTGGTTCCCAAAAGCTTCTGTGAGATCCTCCACACTCTCTCTCTTCGTTGATCTGCTGGCTGGATATAGAGAACCCAGCGGAGGACTCAAAAACCCTAGGAGACAACAGAGCCACAAGATGGAAGGAGCCTGGGTAACTGAATGACAGCATGGAGCAGAGTCTGTCAAACCACACCACACTTCACTGGAATGTGATGTGAGCAAGAATGTAAACCTTTTTGTGTTAAATCATGGAGATTTGGAGCATGCTCATGACAGGGGCCACCATACTGGCTAACACTGAAATGAATGAAGCTGAGAAGTCATGACATTGAGAGAGGGGTCAAGGCTATCTAGTACCTTCTCAAATGTTTTTCAGTGAAGTTTCCAGAAGTGCAAACAAGAGTGCATGCATATCCTCAAGTCCTGGGGCTCATGACCCAGCTGGTTCACTTCAAGTTTCAGTTGCCTCTTCGTCTTCTGAATGGAAATTTTGTCCTCCTTTCTATATTCGTGTTTATCTTCATATGAAAGTAATCTTTTACTTTCCAGTTGAACTGACTTTTAACCTGACCTCCCAAGTGGCAACTATGTTACAGTCTGGCTCCAAGATCCCCTCCCCCTCCCTTTGCCCTCGTTGTTTGGTGCCAAGCAAAGCTCCATCCGGAAACCCCTGTGCAGGGTTGCAGTGAGTTAAATCCTTCAGATTTCAGACACCCGATTTGGTTCTTTAAAAACAAAAATGAAAGCAAACTTGGTCTCATTTTTTGTTAATGCTGAGGCTACTCAAAATGTTGTAATGATTTGGTTTGACGAAAAAGAGCTTATGTTGTTTTTGGTTTTGTTTTCAGACTGAGCTAATTAAAAAAAAGGGGGGGTGGGTAAAAAAGTCTGGAGACATTTACTGAAGTCATGTCCCTCTTCGAGGTGGAGTAGCCAAGGCGTAAAGATAGCTAGTGTCTTTTTCCCTGCCTCAGTGGGTTTTCCTCCTGTTCTCATGGAGGTCAAACTGCTCAGATGGTGACAAGCCAGAGAGGCAGCCTGGGCTCTAGAGACTCACCTAGTCAAGACTTGACTTTCAGAAAGGAATCCATCAAGATTATTTAAGTTTGGGAAAAGGCACCTGAGTCCCCTTCTGGACAGATTGAAAGCCCCCAATGCTTGTTATCTTTCCTTGGTGTTCTTATTTGCTTACCTTCAGTGATTTACCTGGAAGAAGCACTGAGAAATTCACGGCAGAGGCAAAGCAAGCTCACTGGGCTGCTGCTGTCAGCAGAGGTGTGAGCATCAAAAGAAATCCCACTTGGGCCGGCTTCTCCGTGTCTTGCTGTCTTAATTTTACCCTATGATCTTCAACATAGACTTAACAACCGTTGTGTCCATATAGGACCTTCGAAAAAGCTGTTGAAGCAGAAAGAACATAAAATAGAGACTGGAAGTGATATTTGTGTATCAATATTCATAGCAGCATTTTTCACAATAGCCAAAAGGTGGAAGCATCCCATGTCCGTTGATGGATAAACATGGACAAACAAAATATGATACACACGTACAGTGGAATACTATTCAGCCTTTAAAAAGGAAGGACATTCTGACCCATGCTGCAACACTGATGAACTTTGAGAACATCCTGTAAATGAAATAAGCCAGTCACAAAAGGACAAATACTGTACAGTTCCCCTTTTATGAAGTACTTAGGGTAGTTGAAGTCATAGAGACAAACAGTGGCAGGGTGGTGGCCAGAGGCTGTGGGGAGGCAGAAATGGGAAGTTAGTGTTTAACGGGTCAAGAGATTCAGTTGGGAAGATGTAAAAGGTTTGGTGAGGAACAGTCGGGAATGGTTGCCGGGCCATGTGAATGTGCTTCATGCTGCTGAACTGTCATTTTAACACAAAGACAGTAAATGTGATGTTATGTGCCTTCCACCGCAGTTAAAACAGTGCAAGGGACGCAGCATTGGAGAGTACATTGGGAGGAGGGGACGGTCCCTTCGCAGCTCCCCACCCTCCAATACACCTGGTAGGTGGAGTAATTTCTTGAGCTGCATATTTTGTTTGCATGTAACACACATTTAGGGATTTATTTTGCTGCTTTGGACTCCTGAGGAAAAGAATAAAACACTTTCCTTCCTTTCCTTCACAGCAAAGAGCCAGGCTTCTGTTCTTCAGTTCTGTGTCCACTTGTCCCACGGAGAATGATTGACTTTTCTGTGTTTTAAAAGTTGCGGAAAAGACAACCCCACCCAGGTCTCTATTTCGTCATTCTGGACCCTTCTAGGGAAGATTGGGAGTTACCCAAAGTTAATAAGGGTGAGAGGGAGCAGGTGGAGGCTGGGAGTGTGAGATGGGGGCTTTGAAGGCCTGGGAGGGGTTGCAGCCTGAGTACTAACAGGTGGTTGAGAGCTCGGGGATCTGGGGGGTGTGGGCCCCTAATGGAAAGTTATGTTAACACCTCAGAGGAGGAACCACTGACTGCAGCAGAGGGTTTCAAGGCAGGGCCTGTGTCAGTGAAGAGGGGCCCCGATGCTCACGCTATGGCAGCCTATGGCTGAGAGAAGAGCCCCACAAAGGTATAGAGCCCGTGCCAGTGGCAGCAGCGGGTAGCAAAAGGAGACTCGTGCCCGGGACAACCACAGTGGATTAAGGAGCCGGCACCACCTGTATTCTGGAGGACCACGTTAAGCTTCCCTTTCAAGTGCCAGTCACCAGAGGGAGGGGAGGGAGCCTAGGCTTGGTGGGGGAAGAGGGAAGCATAAATGCTCAGCTGGAGAGGAGTCAACGGAGAAGAAACAAAGAAGTATGTCGCTGCCTACATCTTTAACAAGTGCCTTGGAACACTTCCAGCCATCACAATTGTCCAAATTTTACTCCAAATCCAATCTGTGACTCCTATTGTCTTCTTACACTGGGGGACACTTAGGAAAACCTAACAGATGGCTGTGTGCAGCCAGAGCGCTCCTTCCCTGCTGCTGGGAGTGAGTTCTGTCATCAGGCCTTTCTCTTTCATCCCCAAATAATTTTTCTTCATCTCGAAAGCAGTACAATGGATTGATATTATAGAAAAGTATAAAGAAGCAGGCGTAAATCTCCCATAATGCTACCAGCCTCGAGACAGCCGCTACTCACATTTCATGGCATTTCCTTCCTGGTTCTTCTCATACAGTGGTTCATGTCTTAGCCAGGCATGTCTTTCCGGTCCCACTGCCCACGTGTGCTGATGAGCCTCCACTAATCCTTTCTGAATCCAGGCCCTTTGCGAAGTGGCAGACAGAGCCGGGAGGACAGTGTGGGACGCCAGACAGAGAAAACATTAACCCACTCATAAGGAACACAAACATCACCTTCTCAGCAAACAGACTTGATATGAACATAAGCAGTTTAGATTATATTCAGTTGGTTCCAAATGTTTGTCGGCACTTCCATGATATTTACCCATAAAAACAGGACTGTAAATGGTGATTAGATTCGAAGGCCATAAAACCCAAGAAGACTGAGAGGTCGTTGATAACTGCTCTGATCCCAGATTCCTCCCAAGCCTTCTGAATTCTAGGTCCCTCCCAGACCCAAATCCCAGATGCCCAAGTCTTGACCCCTCTCCTGGTCATGGACCCCTAAACTCTGAGGGTGTGTAGATTTGGTTGGGCAGAATGCAATGGAAGGTCAAAATCAAGGTAAGAGGACTCAAGTGGGAGAGACACACACTGTTCACAAATACAGCACTGTTAATTAGGGAGTCAGCTTTGAAATCATGGGCTTTGGAGACAGCCCTGCCTAGGTTCAAATTCCAGTTCTAGTTGTGTGAGTTTGGGCAGCTCACTGAGACTCTTCGAGTCTCAGTTTTCTCATCTATAAAATAGAAATAATAATACATAGTCCTAAGGATGTATTTGAAGATTAGATAAGATTGGACATGATTTCTCAGACTTGAGAATGATGATATCTTATAGATTCCCACCATTGATCTGAATTACTTTAATTAGGACACTTTCTAAATACTGACAAATATATTCTTTACAACTATAAAACCAAAGGCAAGATTACAAATGAAAAAGACCCAACGAAATTAAAATGGATCAGTGTGATTAATGATGTTATTTTGCCAAAATTAATTCCGCTTCTTGAAATACTAGTTTCTAGGATGTGGTTCTTTTGAGCTTGGAATCCCTGACCCACCATATGTTGTGTGATGGTTCAACTTGCGTCCAACCTTTCTCTAGTCTAGACATTGTGAACTGGAAGGCTGCAGGCTGTGTGTAGCCCTTGACAGGTCTCATCTGACCCTCAGGACTCATTTTTTTCAGTTAGTTGGTATTAAAAGAGAATTGAGACATTATCCATAAAAATCTGCCCTTCCAGCTTCTCTTGAAAATCTGGAAGCTCTGGCCCCAGGGGGCTGCAGGGTCTGGAGCTGAATGGTAGTCCCCTCTCGCCAGAGCTGGACTTCCAGGAGGACCTCAACTCCGCTCCCTTGGCTGTCCTCATTGGTGTTAGCTGCCAGCCGCTATGGTATTTGTGTCTGTGACCTCTTCCTGTGGAACTTAAGGAAAAGCACCTGTTCTTGTTCCCCCTCATCTGTGACAATTAAACAGCACTTCAAGGGACGCCTGGGTGGCTCAGTTGGTTAAGCAGCTGCCTTTGGCTCAGGTCATGATCCCAGCGTCCTGGCATCGAGTCCCACATCGGGCTCCTTGCTTGGCGGGGAGCCTGCTTCTCCCTCTGCCTCTGCCTGCCATTCTGTCTGCCTGTGCTCGCTCTCTCTCCCTCTCTCTCTCTGACAAATAGATAAATAAAATCTTTAAAAAAATAATAAATAAATAAATAAATAAATAAATAAAAATAAACAGCACTTCAAGACACCAGCAAAAGGTGAGAAACAAAGAACAAAAAGTTCTGCTGAAACGATCATCAGTGTCCCGTTCTAAGGCATCATCCAGATGACCCGGCCAAGTGTGTTTATGTAAATGTGTTTGAAGATTATAACCGAAGTGAAAATACAAAACGTTTGAATCCTCTGAGGATATCTTTAGATCCTCCAGGATCCCTGGACCCCAGTTTGAGCATCGATTTGCTCTCAGAGCCCTCGGCAGGAGCCAACACGGCCAACACCTGGAGTTCAGACTTCTAGCCTCCAGCACCATGAGAGAATAAATTTCTGTTGTTTTAAGCCACAAAGTTTGGAGAAATTTGTTAGGACAGCCTTAGGGAACTAGTACTGTCACTTTGCCTAGAATCAGACCCCAGAAAAGAATGAACTGGATGGGACTGTGACTGAAAGGAAAGAAACTAAGGAGAGGGAATAGTACCCATCCCAAATACAGTGGGTGGTCCCCCATCCCTTGCCCCTGGTGGATGTGCTGGGGGACTATGGCCTACTCTCCCCCAGGCCGCCACCAACATCAGACCCCTGCCATCTTCCGTCTGCTGCTTCTTCAAGGTATACTTTCCACTCCCTTGCACCTCCTTGCTTTCCAGTCTCCTGTCTCTACATTTGTAGTGAGCCCTGGGTGGGTTGAGCCATCGGAGCAAGTGCATGGCTGGGAGAGAAGGATGAGTGTACAGCTCAGGAGTGGGAGATTGCTGCTGGGAAAGAGGAAGGCCCACAGGGCCAAGAGGCAGAGAGGATCTGATACATGTTCTGTCCAAAATTTGAACAAGGCAGACCGTGATAGTGTCTAAAGACACTGCCGTTATTATCTACAGCGAAGTCTTTGTTCTGACTTAGCCAATATGAAATGAAACTTTTTACTTTTAAGGAAAAAAAAGAAATCTAGGGACGCCTGGGTGGCTCAGTGCGTTAAGCCTCTGCCTTTGGTTCAGGTCATGGTCTCCAGGTCCTGGAATCGAGCCCCGCATCGGGCTCTCTGCTTAGGAGGGAGCCGGCTTCCCCCTCTCTCTCTGCCTACTTGTGATCTCTCTCTTTCTGTGTCAAATAAATAAATAAAGTCTTAAAAAAAAAAAAAAGGAAATCTAGATAGCACTCCAATCTTCAACAAAGCTGTATGCATAAACATAGCCTTTAAGGAGGTGTTCCAATTTTCCGCACACTCTTCCAGGGCAGGTGTGAAACCTTTCTGTGCCATGCCCCGGAGCTTTCCTGGCCAGCATCTTCCCACCTCCCATATCACGGCCAGCCACAGCTATGGCCACGGCCACAGCCATGGACAGCATCTCAGATGGACTCTGACCTGTCTGCTCCTTACACATACTTAGCCTGCTGCTGTCTGTCTGTTTTAACGTTTCTGTCTGTCCTCAGGTCTTTGGAATGAGCTGAGTGTATTTTATCAGACCTTCTGTCTCTTCAACTGAGACCTTTGTGCCCTCCACGCTAACATGCTGTGCTCAACTTCTCAACCAAGTGTTTACTGCTGGTGGCATTTTCTCCTGGATTCACATCCCACTGTCCTGGTATTTGCCCTGCATTAATATGCAAATGAAATGAAATAAAACACTTCCTCTTCAGCTGAGAATTCACGGATTTAGGGCTGGAGATGGGCAGGTCTCAGGTACGCTTTCATAGGTACGCTTCAGTGATATTAAATGCATTCACTAGCAAGTTGATTTTACAGATATCGACAAACTGATTCTAATGTTTATATGGAGGGGCGCCTGGCTGGCTCAGTCAGTTGAGCATGGAGCTCTCAATCTTAAGGTTGTGAGTTCAAGCCCCAAGTCGAGCAAGCAGACTGCTTAGGAAAAAAATATATATATTTTTTTTTATTGAAGCTTAAATGGAAAGACAAAGAAAACCCCAGAATATCCAATAGTATATTAAAGAAAAAAGAAGAACAAAGTTGGAGGACTGACACTCCCTACCTTTAAGAATTACTATAAAGCCACAGTAACTGTGGTATCGGTGAAAGAATAGACAAATAGATCCGTAGAACTAAGCAGAGAGCCCAGAAGCAGACTCACATAAATACAATCAACAAAGGAAGGCAGCAATATGTGTAAAAGGTAGTCTTTTCAACAAATGGTCCTGGAACAGCTGGACATCCTCATGCAAAAAAATGAATCTAGACACAGACATTATATCCTTCACCAAATTAATTCAAAATGGATCAGAATGCAGAATGGAAATCTATGAAACTCCTAGAAGATAACATAGGAGGAAGTCTAGATGACCTTGGGCTTGACTTTGATAATGACTTTTTAAAATACGACACCAAAGGCACAATCCATGAAAGAAGTCATTGGTAAGCTGGACCTTATGGAAATTAGAAAGTTGTGCTCTGCAAGAGACACTGTTCAGAGACTAAAAAGACAAGCTCCAGAACTGGGATTTCTCCCAGATCTATTTGCAAAAGACATGTCCAATGATAAAGGGACTCTTATACAAAGAACTCTTAAAATTCAAAAAATAAGAAAACAAACAACCTGATTAAAAACTGAGCAGAAAAACCTGAAAAGAGGGACGCCTAGGTGGCTCAGTTGGTTAAGCGGCTGCCTTCGGCTCAGGTCATGATCCCAGCGTCCTGGGATGGAGTCGCACATCGGGCTCCTTGCTCGGCAGGGAGCCTGCTTCTCCCTCTGCCTCTGCCTGCCTCTCTGTCTGCCTGTGCTTGCTCGCTCTCTCTCCCTCTATCTCTGACAAATAAATAAATAAAATCTTAAAAAAAAAAAAAAACCTGAAAAGACACTGCCCCAAAGAACACATACAGATGGCCAGTAAACATAGGAAGAGATACTCCACATCTTTTGTCATTAAGGAATTGCAAATCAAAGCAAGGTACCACTAACACCTGTGAGAATGGCCAAACTCCTGGACCCTGACAACACCAGCTGCTGGTGAGGACATGGAGCAACAGGATTCTTGTTTGCTGCTGTGGAGGATGCAGAATGGTACATCCACCTTAGAAGGTCACTTGGCAGGGCGCCTGGGGGGTTCAGTTGGTTAAGCATCTGCCTTTGGATTAGGTCATGATTCAGGGTCCTGGGATGGAGCCCTGTGTCGGGCTCCCTGCTCCAGAGAGAGCCTGCTTGTCTCTCTCTCTGTCTCTGCCTCTCCCTCTGCTTGTGCTTTCTCTCTCCCTCTCAAATGAATAAATAAAATCCTTAAAAAAAAAAAAGGTCACTTGGCAGTTTCCTACAAAACGAAACATACTCTTACTCTATGATCCGGCAGTTGTACTCCTTGGTTGTAAATCAAATGACAGACACTGCACACAGATCTTTGTGGCCTCTTTATCAGTAGTAGCCAAAACTTGGAAGCAACCAAAAGTCTTTCAGCAGGCGAGTGGATATATGAACAGTGGTACATCCAGACCACGGAATAGTATTCAGTGCTGAAAAGGAAGGAGCTATCAAGCTATGAAAAGACATGGAGGAAGCTTACTGGCATATTACTAAGTGAAGGAAACCAATCTGAATAAGGTATATACTGCCAGACTCCAACTATATGAGATTTTGGAAAAGGCAAAACTGTAGAGACAGTAAAAAGATCAGTGATTGTCAGAGGCGAGTAGGGAGGGAGGGGCAAAGAGGCAAAGCACAGAGAACTTTTAGGGCACTGAAATTATTCTTATGATATGACAGTAGTGGCTACATAGGATTATACATTTGTTAAAATTCATAGACTGTACACCACTATGAGTGACCTATAGTGTAAACGATAGACTGGTTGATAATGGTCTGTCAGTGGAGGCTCATCAATTACAACAAATATACCACTCCAGGGAGGGATGTTGATCATGGGGTAGGCTGTGGGTGTGTGGCTGTAGAGTTATATGAGAACGCTCTGTTCTTTCTGTTCAGTTTTGCTAAACTGCTCTAAAAAAGTCTATTTAATAAATTAATATTTTAAAAATTCGAAAAATTCAATAGGCACTTGCTGTGTGACCTTGTCATTCCATTTCTAGGTAGTCACACAAGAGAAGTAAAAACATATGCCCACATAAAGACTAGGACACAAATGTTCAGAGCAGCTTTATTCATATGAACTAAAACCTGGCAAAGACGTAATGTCCATCAGTGGGTGAATGGATAAACAAAATAGGGCATATCTATGAAATGGAACACTGCTCGCAGTAAAAAGGAACAAACTACTGATACCTATCACTATGCTGAGTCAAAGAAGCCAGAAGCAAAAGGGTACAGATTATATAATGCCATTTATATAAAATTCTGGAAAACGTAAGTAATGCGTGTGGTGACAAAAGACAGATCAGCATGCTGTACCCGGGTGGAGGAGGAAAGTACCACAGGGGGCATGGGGAGACTTTTGGTGGTGATGGAAATGTTCTATGTCTTGATTGTGGTAATGACTTCACAGGTGTGTATTCCTATTAAAAGGCCAGAGAGTGTACACTTTAAGAAGATGCAGTTCATTATATGTTATTATACCTCAATAAGGTAGAAAAATCTAATCAATTGAATTAACAAAAGGCTTTCACTTGAATCTGGTTTGTTGAAAAATTGAGCATTAGACTAAAGAAAAGCCATGTCTGGAGAAGAATATATATTAAAAATAATTTTTGGTACAGCATTTCCAAATCAGGGAATTGATTTTAAGGAAGTCACAAGAATTTTCATCCTAATATTACTCATAAAGGACAACTTGAGATGACCTAAATGGTTAATAAAGGGTGTTATGGCATATACATATGAGATTCCACCATCCAACATGAAAAGTCATGTTGTTTGAGTGTATTTATTGACACAGACTCTTATGATACACTAATGGGAGGAATCTGATTACCAAAACATATATATGATATGATCCCATCTTTAAAAAAAAAATCATATGTCCCTAAATACACAGAAGAAATCTGGGTTTAGTAGTCACATAGAGGGGTATGACAGAAAGTTAGTTGACCCAACATCTCTCTTCCATGGTGGTAGAATTTTTGACAGGATTCATGGCCACCCAGCTAAAAGACTACATTTCCCAGGGATGACTGGGTGGCACAGTTGGTTGGGCATCCCGCTCTTGGTTTCTGCTCAGGTCATGATCTCAGGGTTGTGAGATTGAGCCCCATGTCAGGCTCCACGCTCAGTGTGGAGTCTGCTTGAGTTTCTCTCTCCCTCTCCCCCTGTCCCTTCTACTTGTGCTCTCTCTCTCTAAAATGAATAAATAAATCTTAAGAAAAAAAAATAAAGGCACCTGAGTGGCTCAGTCAGTTAAGCAACTGCCTTCCGCTCAGCTCATGACTCTGGGGTCCTGGGATCGAGTCCCATATCTGGCTCCCTGTTTGGCAGGGAGTCTGCTTCTCCCTCTGCCCTTCACCCCACTCGTGCTCTCTCTCACTCTGTCTCCCTTTCTCTCATATAAATAAATAAAATCCTTAAAAAAAAAAAAAAAAGTCTACATCTCCCAGCCTCCATTGTAGCTAGGTATGGCCATGTGACTATGTTCAGGCTAATGGGATCCCAACAGAAGTGCTGTTTGTGGGTGCCTGGGTGGCTCAGTTGGTTGGGCTCGGGTCGTGATCCCAGGGTCCTGAGCTCCCCGCTGAGCAGGGAGCCTGCTTCTCCCTCTCCCTCTGCCTGCTGCTCTCTCTCTCTCTGTTAAATAAATAAGTGAAAATCTTAAAAAAAAAAAAAAAAAGTGCTGTTTGCAACTATAGGTGATTCACCCAAAGAGAAGGGGCATGTTATCCCCCCTGCATTTTCCCCTTTTCCAGTGGTGGAATGAAGCAGTGGTGAAGAGCCATCTTGGACCACGCACACAGGTGAAACAGCCAGGAATTTTGGAGCAAGAAGATGGAAAGAACCCGGGCCTCTGACAATGTCTCAGAGCAGAGCCAAAATACTGAGTCCAGTGTTTGCATGAAAGTGAAATAAAATCCTACAGTTTTTAAGCAACTATTCCTTTAGGTCTCTTAAATGTGGCTGAATCGATATTTATCCTATCCAGTGCACATAGGGAAAAGACAAATCTCAGATTAGCAGAGAAATGCAGCTACTAAGTCAGATAAGATGAGGGCTAAAATGCAGTAGCTTGGTGAAGCAACTATGAGGTCCTTGCTGACCCCAGGGAGAGCATTTTCAAGGGGTGATAAGATGGAAAACTCAGTTCTAGGTGTGAACTCCAAGTGAGGAAGGATGGACAGTAAATGTAAGCCCATTGCCAAGTTTAGCTGTAAAGGAGGCAATAACTAGGTAATCACTGGAGAGTGACATGGAGTTGGAGAACAATCCTGCCTTGCCTCTCTTGTACTCATGGCATTCTCAGAGAATGGGAGCCTATTCCAACAAGAATCGCTAATGTTCTCAGCCTGTTTTAATTTCTGGCAATTGTGTTAATGAGTCACTCCAAACTTGGCACCAAAACTACAATAATGTATCATTTATTACAACAGCTGGGCTACCATGCTTCCTGTAGTGTGGACTGGAGCACCGGTATGCCCAGAGGGCCCAAAGGCCTGGTTATTGGTGGACCAGATATCTGCTCTACATGGTTGCTTGAGCTTCCCCATGGTGTGGTGGCTAGGTTCCGAGAAGAAACATCTCAAGTGCGCAAGAACATGAGTTGCTGGTATATTCTAAGGCTTAGACATGAGCATAGCATGGTGTCAGTTTCACCACATTCTATTGTTCAAAACAGATCACAGGATCATCCAGATTCAAGGAGAGGGGACTACCTCAGGATGTGAAAACAGGAGGCACCGAGGACTACCGGAATAACAGTCTATCACACAGAAATGACTCAGAGGGGAGGCAGACATTGCCAAGGGGCAGGAGGAAACTTCGGGGGGAGAGACGTGTATTTCTGTAGTGACTGTGGTGATGGTTTCACAGGTGATACATCCATCCAACTTATCAAACTGTACCCTTTAATCTTATACAATTTATCATATACCCATTATACCTCAATAAAGCTATTTTTAAAAAGAGAGCCATCTACTTACAGAATGGAGGAATATTTTGGTAAATTAGGGCATATCCATTAGGTGGAATCTTCTATAGCAATTACCATTGATAAGAAGAGTAGGAAGGAATGCTGGGAAGTGTTTATGGACAAGGACGAATGGGAAAAGCAGTATGAAATTCAGAGCACGCTGAAAATTTCGTAAAAATGTGTATGTGTAGGCAAGGCTAGAAAAGCTTTTGCAAGATGAACATGCCTTCATTAGTGAGGTAGAATACCATGGCTTTTCTCCTTTCTCTTTCTCTCTTTTTTTTTTTTCCTTTAATTGTCGGCATTTCCTGCTATGTTGCTGTATTTTCTTTATAATGAACGTCCTGACCCTTTCATTTTGCGTTCATTCAGCTCTGGACGTGTCAGGCCTCTTCAGCTCACGCTCTGACAGTGCAGATCCTGCGTCTGTCCTCATCCCTCTGTGGTTGCGTGGGCCACTCCTGATACAGGAACACTTGCCCTGAGCTTTAGAGGGGGGTCAGCGGAGCTGCCTGGAGTGATGTGGCACCTTTGTGTTTGTCAGCCCTAATAACAGGCTCGCCCCCTCTCTACCTGGAGCTGTCACGCGGGCTTCCAAACCCAGACAGATCCTATTTCATGACTTCCTTCTTAGTCCCTCTCTTCCCACTTCCCTTTTCTGCCACCTTCTTCATTTTTTTTTTAAATGATTCCTAAGTTCACTATGCCCAGATAGCTGGGTTTATTTATTTTTTTTTAAGATTCTATTTATTTATTTGACAGAGATCACAAGTAGGCAGAGAGGCAGGCAGAGAGGGGTGGGGGGGGGGGGAAGCAGGCTCCCCGCTGAGCAGAGAGCCGATGCAGGGCTCGATCCCAGGACCCTGAGATCATGACCTGAGCCGAAGTCAGAGGCTTAACCCACTGAGCCACCCAGGCGCCCCCTGCCACCTTCTTCCAAAATGCCCCGGCTCAGCAAGCTCTGTGTGCCTACACCCCGGCCAGGCGGCAGCTCCCAGACTTCCCGGTGCAGCTGCCCACCTCCATTTAGCAGGTCGGCTC
Source organism: Lontra canadensis (assembly GCF_010015895.1). Taxonomy (NCBI): domain Eukaryota; kingdom Metazoa; phylum Chordata; class Mammalia; order Carnivora; family Mustelidae; genus Lontra; species Lontra canadensis. The sequence continues at coordinate 38,797,793 of NW_022630996.1, read as the reverse complement.
TGCCCCTCCTGATGATAAGCACAGAAAGACGGCCGATGACAGGCCAGCATTTCCCATCGCAGGGGCCAAGCTGCTGTCTGCATTCCCAGAGTGAAGTGCGGGCAGCAGATCCGTGATAAAGGATTGCAAGCCAGAGCCCCAGAGGCACCTGCTGGGTCCCTGTCACCTGGCTGCGTGCTGGAGCCAGAAGGCTTGGCAAAGAGGGTGCAGGAGGGCCCTGATGGCATCCAGCTGCAGCCATGGGTTCTGTGGGGGAGGCTCTTCGGTTGTCAGCTGTCCACCTGGCGTCTGTTAAAAGGTTCCTGAAGGTGGCCGCGCAAAGACTCCGTGCAACACAACAGAATGGCCGGTGTGCTGTCAAACCGGTTTGTCCTTTAAATGAGACTTCTTGCTTTGGGCAGGAAGCCTATCAGTTTCCGGCGGGGCAGCCGAGGGGCTCCCAGAGAAAATACAGGTCCTTGGCAGCTTATGAGGCACCTGGCTTCCAACGGCTGTGGTTCGGGTCTCACCGGTCCTTGCATGTACCCTCAAGCAGCCTTTCAGAGCCATCTTCTCTCCTATCTTCCTCCTTACCCTTAGCCTCTCTCACTGTCTTTTTGACTCTGCTTTACGAAATACATTTTGCAAGCTGCAGTCACTCTGTGACAGTAAGAATGCCGGAGTGCCGTCTGGGTGGGAGACGTCAAGGAACAGGTGACGGCGTGCTGTGTTGCAGCTGGGATCCTTTGCCCTTCCGTTCTCCTCTTCTGCCTTTCCCTGAGCCCCCACCAGGCAAGAAAATGGAAGCGTGGAAACAGGTGCACGTCCGCTCCCCCCTCCCCCACATTCTGGAAGGAAATAGAGTACCAGGAAGCCTTCCTTTTCCATGTTCGTGATTTACATGCTGAAAAATGTTTCCTGTCTGTGGCCATTTCATTATTATGGTAAATATACAGGATTCTAAAAGAGTGGGGAAACGTTATCAAGTTGAGCCCCAGTGATTTAAAATTACATTTATTTATGCCTCATCCAGAAAGCTTTTTTTTGGCGAGAAGAAACTGGGTGGCTTGAGGAAGCTAGCGTACTTCTCAAGGTTAAAAAAAAATGCTAATCCTAAGTACTGGGAATAAAGATTTTAGATTTTATTTCCAGTTTTACAGATGGAGAAAGTTGAAGGACAGGTGGGACTTGATTGTCCCCAACGGCAGACCCTTGCCAGTCCCCACAAGGTGGCGAGGTCCTCGAAGGTAGTCTCTGCCATGTGGAAACATTTTTGAAGCCCCATTAGATCGGGCACAGTAGGGATTCAGTAACTCTCTGTTTATTTATCAATAAACAACTGTTTCCTGGAAGGGACCAAACAATATCCATATGTTGAACACGGACACTTTTATTAGGACAGTTAGTTATTTAATAAATGTACGAATTGTGTATGCCCCCCCATGTTTCAGTCACGCCGGGGGAATTAGCTGAGCTAGCAGGTGTAGCGAGGAATGGACAGCAGCAGGCGAATTAATGCCTTCGTTTCTCAGAGGGATACTATTCTCACATATGGCATGGATCCCTGGGAGTCTGTGGGACAATGAGGACTACCTGTGTGATTTTACAGAGCCGTGGCTGCTTATACGAGCTGCATTACTCAACCCGCCTTGCCGCGAAGCCCTCAAGGATAGAATCTCAGGCGTATTTACCCCGTCACGTGGCAGGATTGAATGAGGCCAGTGTTGGGTGTTGGGCTAGCCTGTGACTGACTCTCTGCCTGGGGTGTGTATTAGTATCACCTGTGGAACTTCTTTAACTCAGCCTGCTGCCCGGGCTCCTCCGTGGACCAATTAAATCAAGATCTCTGGAGCCGAGTCCAGGTATCGTATTTTTAAAGTTCTCTGGAGGGGTCTCACAGAGGGAGCCAGGACTGGAAAGCCACAGGGAAAAAGAGGCACGAAGAAGGAAAGGTAAGAGGGGAGAATCCCTTTCTGTTCTCCACGAGCTCCCAGTTTGTTTTCACCAGCAACACCATGCGAACTTGACTGTGCACGCAGACCACGTGGGGGTCTGGGTGAAACGCAGATCTGGATTCGGTGGGCCCGGCTGGGGCATGAGATTCTGCATTTCTATTTCTTTTTTTTTTTTTTTAAGATTTTATTTATTTATTTGACAGAGAGATCACAAGTAGGCAGAGAGAGAGAGGGAGAAGCAGGCTCCCTGCTGAGCAGAGAGACCGATGCGGGGCTCAATCCCAAGACCCTGAGATCATGATCTAGGCCAAAGGCAGAGGCTTAATCTACTGAGCCACCCAGGGCCCCAAGATTCTGCATTTCTAGTGAGCCCCCTGAATGGAGCTGGTTAGCAGGCCATGCTTGGAGTAGCAAAGATCTAGAGCGGTGAGGTCTAGTAAGGTGACCGGGAGCCACGTGTGGCTACTGGGCACGTGAAACGTGGCCAGTCCGAGTTGTCATCTGCTGTGAGTATAAGATACACACAATTTAGAGGCTTTATTATGAAAAAAAATAAAATAAAATATCTCAGTAGTAACTTTCATTGTGGTTCCATGTTGAAATGATAATATCTTAGAGCAGGTTAAATTTAATATATTGTGAGATTAATTTTGCCCATTTCTTCTTGTTTTTTTAAGGCAACTGCTGGGAAATTCAAAATTCCTTATTGACTTGCATCATATTTCTATTGAACGGAGTTGGTCTAGAGCACTGTTTGTGGCAACTAGGCCGCGGTGAGAGTATTTAAATGGGACTGGATGTGAATGTCGTTGCGGAGTGTGTGGTTTCCTGCTTGGAACGCAGTCTGTCACATACTGAGTGCTCCCTAAGAGCGCTCACTGTTTTAAGTGTTTTGCATGAATTTGCTAATGTTCCAGTGCTCACAACAGCCTGTGAGATAAGTGTTACTATTATTTCCATTTAACAGATAGGGGCTTTGAGTCAGAGATGGTGTAAGCAACTTGCCTATGGTTCACAAGCACAGTGAGTTTTAGAAGGCCCTATCACGACCCTCTCTGCCTCGGTACCTCCTCCGTGGAGCAAAGAGACCAGGGGGGCCAAGAGGATGTGCCACCTGGAGCTCATACTCCCAACCCTATTCTAGAACATGCTCTGGTTATCCAGACTCTCAGAATTGCCTGCAGGGTTAGAACGTAATTTGCAAGGCCTCTGTGGATCTCTTCCCTAGATCCATCCTCCTAACGATGGGGGGCTCTTTGATTGACCTGGGTTGTGGCTGAAGGCAGCCTTTTGTGGGGGCATGGTTGGAGCATCAGTGCAAGATGGAACCAGGGTTGGGAAAAGGGGTAGGGCAGGCTGAGTGTTGGGGGCTTCCAGTCGTGCTGTTGCTCTGGGCCCCACTAATGTCAAGAGCAGGCCTAGTGCCCAGATCCAATGCCCAGGACCTCGTGCTGAAGGGCTGGCATAGCTGAAGGTGGGCTGCATTCCAAGACTTTGCCAGGGACTCTGGGCTTGGAAACTCGCCCTCATATACAAGAGCCACAATGAAAGCATTTCTGTGGCAGTGATTAGAGGCTAGTGGGCTTCTGAGCTGCGGAAGTCCTTGGTGTATGCCAACTTAGACTTTGAGGCAATTTCCCATGCCTGTCTCCCAACCCACCATTTTCTCCTCCAACTCAAAATGGCCCACCTTATGGAAAGCAGTCCTTTTGTTCTGGAAAGCAAAAAATAGAAGTCTCACTGTAGAAATCACAGTCCTGGAACTTAATAATACAGCCCCACTGGAAGAAAACAACCCTGAGCTTTGATAAAGAGTTCATTCATGTAGATGCAAAAAGGTAGAAGAAGAGTGTGTTTGCATTTTTCTTTCTGTAAATACAGAGGGTGGTACTATATACCCCTGAGTCTTGTTTGCTGAGGACCATTAGAGCATTCTCAAAGGAAGATTCTGGAACACAGAGCATTGCTCGGTCCCTACCCCTGCTGGGCTAGTGGCAAGAGACTTTTCAGAGCTCTGGTCTGATGCCTCTGTGCTTGTCGCTGTGAAACGCTGTTTTCCCTGTCTGCCTTCCCCGGGTTCTTTCCTGGACACTAGATGGCAATTTAGTGATCAACGTCAAGAGGAGCCCTTGTGGTCTGTCGCTTTGTCAGCAACAGGCAAATACTCCCCCTCATCTAGGAGCCCATCCTCAGCCTCATTCTGAGTCTTCTGTTCTTGCAGGATCATCTTTAAACTGCACAGAAGATAAAGTCTTGACATTCCTCTTAACAGCATCTACAGTAAATCCTTGCTTTTCCTTGGCTGGGGAGAGAAAGAAGAAAACACAGCAGTAGGGGAAGAATCTAAACAGCCTTCAAGGTCAGGCCAGGGTGAAGGAGATAATCCTTATCTCCTCTGAGATCAAAATAAGAGGCAATTAATTCACTTGGTGGTGCAGGGGGCTCTGGGTAGACTTTGAAAACAACTCTCAGATAATGAGGATTTCTGACCTGGGGAGTGAATTACCTGGGTGGGATAGAATCTTCTTCCCTTGAGGTACTTAGTTGCTGGAGCGAGAGCCAGGCGGGACTTAAATGCTGATTGGTTTGCGTGGACAGAGAAGAATTAGCATGGTGTCTGCTCAGGAGGATGATGGGAGCAGTGAGCTGAAGGAAATCAGTCTTTCCCCTCCCTTTTATTTTATTTTTTTTTAAATTTTTTATTTTATTATTTTTTTCCCCTCCCTTTTAGATCTTCTCAGACAATTCAAATAAACCAGGCCCGCCCTGATAAATTCCTGGGACTTCAGTTCTTACAGTGGGAACTCCATGAGTTAGTTGCAGAAAGCTTGTAGTGTGGCCATCGGGAGGGAGGGGACAACAGAGCACAGTGAGCTGTCCCAACCCAGCGTCCAGCGCTGGGACGAGCACAGGTTTCCCAATGCGTTGCTCTTTTCCATTGAAGTTTGCAAACTCTGAATCTGGTGAAATGTTAGGGATGGTGGGGATTTCCGTTACAGCTTACATTGCATTCTGAAAGTTTTTCAATGTGTAAAAATGAAAATAATATGGACTTCCCACCTTATCTCCTCTCCTTGTTAATGTTTGGCTGTGAGGTGGGATGGCTTGAGCCTTATTGTAATTGACACAAACCACAGATACAACTACACTGAAAAAAAAGAGAGAGAGAGAGGGCTGTCCTCTGCCTAACTGCAGGGTCGGCTTCACTGTGACACACTGTCCCAGGGGCTTAACTCCAAACCGGAAACTCTGGGGACCGTACTGTTGGAAGAGCCCAGTCTCTCTGAAGGCAGAGAACCCAGGTGATCTGATTACGGTTTCATCCCAACTGGAGTCCTGTCTGGCTCCTTTCCTTGAGAAATTTAGAGTAAAACTGAATTAAAAAAAAAAAAATGGAACCTCTTTATATCTCTCCGATGTAGACGAAGTCTAAGATGGGAGGCGCTGAGTTTCTGTGGCCTGAGGGTTTTTTCAGGGAAGCAGAGGGTGGGGCTGTAGACGGACAGGGAAATCCACAACAAGTATCCAACTTCCAATCATCCCAAAGGCCGTGGGTGCTCCCCACCACTTCTAACCGTTGCGCTCACCCAGTCTGGTTTTGAGGGGCAGGCTTCTAAAAAAATGTCACAAGTCCTGGGCGCCAGGGTGATGCGGTGGAGTTGAGAGACCAACTCTTGATCTCAGGGTCAGAAGGTCCAGCCCTGCCTTGGGCTCTGGGCTCCCTGGGGAGGCTGCCCTCTGCTCCCCACCCTGCCTCCGGTACGCTCTCTCTCTTCCTCTCTCTAAAATAAATGTTTGTAAACAGTATCACAAGGAGATCAGCAATGCCTGTAAAAATCAGAAGAAAAGTATTTAGTTTTCCATAGTATTTGCAAACATGAGAGAACAAAGGCATATTTAATACTTACATAGGAATGTCAGTGTGGGGCTTGAGAAGAAGGGGTTATGGGGTGCCTGGGTGGCTCGGTTGCTTAAGCGTCCAACTCTGAATTTTGGCTTAGGTCATGATCTCAGGGTCATGAGATGAGCACCACATCAGGGAGCCTGCTTGAGATTCTCTCCCTCCCACAGACACCACACCCCACACACTCACTCTCTCTCTTTCTCTAGGGAAAAAAAAAGAGGTTATATTTTTCTGCTTTACATTTTTGGTCACATATGTTACACATATATATTCACATGCATGTGTAAATCCCTTAGACACACACCCTCTTCTATATAAGGAATACAAATCTGTATTCACCTGTGTGCAAACATACCATATAGGTCCAATGCACACCACAGGGCTTTCAATGGAGGGGGATTCAGCAGAGCTGAGTTCCAGCAATTTTTGTTTTGTTTTCAACTGATGATGGCACCTTTAATTTTACCCCTTTGTCCAGACTATGACACAGAACAGGTTTTTTTAATCTGAAAGGAAGGAAGGAAGGAAGGAAGGGTTGTAGCAGAGTTATTTGGGTGGTAGAGGTCTCCAGAAAGTGCCTTGCCTCTCACAGGCAGCAGAGATGGAAGAACAAGAAACCAGAGGGGAAACTGCTCTGCAACCATTTCCCCGCACAAAGAACCCCCCCATCTGGAAGTAAGTGGGCACAATGCATCTACAAGGTAGACTCATCTTATCCATCCACTTTGATCCCATTCTTCTTTTAGGAATTTATCCATAGGAGGCAACTGGACAAGTGTGCAAAGATGAATGTGTTGGGATGCCCATTAGTGACAAGCCAGACAATGGTCAACAGTAGATAATGCCTGTCAAGACAAGATCATATTTAATGTGTGTCCAATACATCTCCCTACATCCCCACAATATCATAATGAACTGCCATTCAAATGGTGATCCGTATTTCTCCCCCAAAAGGTAATGAGAATTGCTATTTAATGAGTTGAACGCATGGCAGGTGTTTTATATACGTGGTGTGGTTCCATGCTCATAACCACTCCTTAAGTTTGGTTTGATAATCCTCATTTTACCAATGGGGAATATCATCTGAGGTTAAGGAGGCCCAAGTCATAGATTCAGTAAGCAGTCACTTAAGAGTTAAACTTTACAGCCCACTGCCTCAACATCTTTGCCCATAGCACCTTTTGGAATGAAAGAAAAAACAAAGTAAGGGGACTCCATTTACACAAATAAGTATTACAGCAAGAGGAAAACAGGAGAGTTGGAGAAATTGTACAATGGTTGAGACTTGCAGGCATTGGGGTAAGTATGAGTCAGGTCAAATCCCAGTTCCCCACATACCAGTTCTATAACCTTGAGCAAGTAACTTGACGTGTCTAACACTTCAGATCCCATAATTATAAAAGAAAGGTAATGCTGCCCATCTCATGAATTTGTGGTAAGATTAAACACTAATCGGGAGGCATCATATAATGCAGAGAGACGTCTGGAAGGATGTTCAGCTATGTATTAACAGTGGTTGTATCACTGGGGAGCAAAATTTGGAGGTGATTTTTATTTTTTTCTTTCTCCTTTTCTAGAGGTCTTTAAAATCACTTCAAAGGGTTTATATCATTTTATAAATAGAAAATCCTGTAAAGCTATTTTTGTTTTGGAAAATAATAATCAGATGGCGAAGAATGAGGGTGAGCAGGACAGGGGAGAGAAGATGAACTCAGAGAAGGGGAGGAAAGTGGTGCCGTCCTCATCAGAGGGAACGGCTCCAGCAGGACCAGGAAGTTGAATTGGCGCCTTCTGCTTGGGAGTGAGCATCTCTATCAGGTCAAAGCACATTCTGCAGGCGTCAGGCAGGCCCCATCTTGGAGCAGGACTTCTGCTAAGGCTGCTGTTTCCAGGCCTGGCCCATGTCTCTGTGCCCTTTGCCAGATTCCTGCCTTCTTCGGGAGCTCTGCTCTTTCCTCTGGGGAGGAACACAGTCTGAAAAATGATTCATGTGAAGATGTAAGTGATTCATCAAGTTACGGGAGTCCTCTCAAAGTCCTTATATTTAAAAAAAAAAAAATCAGGGGAACTCTTGGCCTGGTAGGAGGAGACTGGATTTGCCTAACCACTTAAAGTTCATTTAGATTTGTACCCAAACTCTTAGGATTATATATACATTTTAGTCTAGCAATTCTACTTTTAAGAAGTTATTTCAAGGAAATAATCATAAGTATATAAAAGGTTTAGTTATAGGAATACCCATTATAGTAGCTCTTTATAATAGTGAAAACTAAGGCCTGCCTATATGTCTAGCATTAGGGGACTACAGAAATTACATAGCTCTGTCCAGTGGGATACATGGTCGCCTCTCAAAATATTGCTGTAGGAGTGTAGTTACTGTCATGCTGAAATGGCCACAATATGATATTAAGTGAAACAAATCAGGAAAAAAAAGTAATCCAATGTAAAATATATATATATATATATTTATATTAAGATACATAAGTATATAAGTATATTTATATTTTTAAAAATGGCAAAATGTTGGTAATATTTGTTCCTATACTATATGTGATTATTTTCTTTGGTTCATTTATTGAATAGATCTCATTTTTGAAATAAGAAATGTTATTACAATTTTAGTTTTTTAGAGGCAAAGGAATCCAAAGTATACCCACCTGTCTCTGTGTCACCCTCCACTCCTAACTTCACAGGGACACCTACCACCTCTGCTTCAGCACGTCAGTGTGATTCCAGCACTTGTCCTGATGCTGGAGGTGTGGAGGTTCTTCCTAGATTGAATGTTGAATGAATGAAAGACAGAATTGAAGGGCAAATGCATGAAAAAACAAAGCGGTGGTAACAGGGCCCAGGATAGAGGAGAAACTCACAACAAATTCAGTATACAACTGCTTGACCTCCTCCATGTACTTTGGTAGTTGAGCTCCATGGATTGAGACCCATTCATCTGAAGCCCTCATGGTGCCATGCCTCTAGTAGACGGAGCTCAATAAATGTCGCATGACACTATGAATGATCGTTTATTTTGTTCCTACTAGGATTTCTGCAGACTTTCTGCAGCCGGGAAATGCATGTCTGGTGGCAGATCATGTCAAGGACTGTACTAATGGCCATTGCTATAGGAAGCTGTGCTGGTTGAGGTTATAAAGTAACAACAACAAAAAAAGGATATATATATATTTTTTAAATGAAAAGTTTCTTTCTAATGTTCTGGGTGGGCAGCCCAGTTTGGAAGAGAGCTCTATGGTATGAAGGACCCAAGTTTCTTCTATGTTTTTGCTCTGCCACAAGTGGCTTCTGCTCCCAAGGTCACCTCATGGTCCAAAATAGGTCCTGGGGCTCCAGTCGTTTCATCAAAATTCCAGCAAGAAGGAAAGATTAAGAGAAGACATACATGCTCCCTCTTCAGAAGTTGCATATATGACCTCCATTTACATCCCATTGGACAGAACTTTGTCAAGGGAGCCTAATCCACATAATTTTTATTCTGGAATATCTTGCTCCCAGCTCATGATTGGGGGTTCTCTAACTGTGGAAGCAAAGAACTGACATTGGGAAATAGCTGGTAGCTTCTGTCACCGAGGTGTCCTCATCCATTCTATCACCAGCCAACCAGAGCCTCACCGAATGTGTAACGCCAGCTGTAAGGATGTAGGGAAAATCCCCATGATGTGTGGCTTAGGGTTATCAGGTAGTTGGGGCTGCTGCTGATAAACACTCCTCTAGTTGCCCCTTAACGGCACACTTCCATTTCTAGCACAGCCCCTGCTCTTGTCTCAGGGGGACATGGGTCACTGCTTTCTGCCTAGCGGAGCTGGAGCAGAAAGTGCAAGTCAGCATCTTTCCTGATACAGCAGTTGCTTACGTCCCACCAATCACGACTGGCTGCAGCTTTCAAATCATCAGAGAAATCAAGACATGCTGTAAGGGACTCTGATTATATAAATGGGGAAGGAAATAGAAGAGCCAATGTTTCTGAGTTTATCTTTAAGGGTCCCTCTTGGGGGGCCACTGGGGTGCTGCCCTTTCTGACTTCACCATGGATGGCACTGGAGAGCCACTAGATGTGAGAGTAGAAATGCAATGCTCAGCTCTTCTGAGCCAAAGAAAAGGAAGCATTCTTTCTTGAGCAATGGATATCAAGCAGAGGATCATAATCCTCTTAGGAGCTGCAATTTAGCTAGGAGCTGTGTAAGCTCTTGTGGTCACCAGCTTTTAAGGCAGCCCTCTGTGATCCTTGCTTCCTGGGAGGCATGTGCTTGTAGAGTCCCCTCCCATACTGAATCAGGGCTGACCCGTGTGACCCATAGCCTACAGGGGAGGTGGCAAAATGTGACTCCCAGGGCTAAGTCATAAAGGGCATTGCAACCTCTGCTTTGGTCTCTTGGCTGGGTTGCTCTGGGAGAAGCCAGCACCATGCACCAAGGACACCGAAGCTGTCCTATAGAGAGGCCCACAGGGAGAGGAGCCAAGACCTCCTGCCAAGTGCCAGCTTATCCACCTAATGCAATCAGCAACCTTAGAAGCAGTTCCTCTAGCTCCCCTCTAGCCATCATATGACTACAGTTCTAGTTGCCATCTAGCTGAACTGTCTGAGAAATTCCATCCAGAACCACCCAGCGCCAGAACCACTCCTAAATTCCTGACCCACAGAAACTAGGAGACAAGGAATGCTTCTTGTTGCTCTAAGCCACTACCTTTTGGGGTAATTTGTTATGCAGCAGTGGATAACTAACACATCCTTTATATATAATGTATTTATCACAGCAACACTCTGAACTAGGCATTAGAACACCCATTTTACTGATAAGGAGACCAAGACTCAAAAAGGTGAGTTTGTTTTCCCAGGTCCGAGCTGCTGGTAGAAGCAAAGCCGGCACTCCAGGTTAGCTCTGTGTGCACGGAACAGTGCATGGAACAGCTGCTCGCTGAGCTGGATGCCATGGGGACCATCTAGGACTTCCAGAATGCCTGGCAGCAGAGGAAAGCTAACTGTTCGTAAATGAACTCAGTGGTCTTGTTACAGTAAGGTTTACCTGCTAACATTGGAGATTATACAGGCCCAGTAGACAGCTGTGGATCTGTGCCCTAAAATGAACAGCCAGTTTGAAACTCAAGGGCACGACCACCCACCACGGGAGCCCCCATTTAGGACCCTGGGATCCAGAAAGTTTCCTAAACTCCCAGCTGAAATTTAAACAGCCTCAGAACAATGAAGGGGTCTCACTACATTAAGTTTTAAAGTGTTCTGAATACAGGGGCGCCTGGGTGGCTCAGTGGGTTAAAGCCTCTGCCTTCGGCTCAGGTCATGATCCCAGAGTCCTGGGATCTAGCCCCGCATGGTGCTCTCTGCTCAGCAGGGAGCCTGCTTCCTCCTCTCTCTCTCTGCCTGCCTCTCTGCCTACTTGTGATCTCTGTCAAATAAATAAAAATAAAATCTTTAAAGTGTTCTGAATACAGAGGGGAGGGATGGGGTGTATGGCAAGGAATGTGGAGTGGAATGATCACTTGCCCTTCTCTTTTCTTCCTGTGATGGGTCAGTTTCCATTTAACAGCATGGCTGCCTGCCAGTGTGCTGATGAGGCCAAATTCAGCTCCTGCCTGCTTGTCAGCAAAAGAATGTGGGTGTTCCTCTGAAGTCACATCAAGTAATGAGCTTCTGAGCTCCTCTCTTGGACTAACTGGTTGATGTCTGTCTCATTCTGGCCAGAGCTGTCACGGAGAGACCAGCAGCCACTGGATGTCTCGTGGAAACTTCTGGTCCTGCTGTCCTATTGGCTGAGAAACCTGGAGACAAGGGTAAGAGAGAGGCCTGTCCTTGTTCCCCAGGTTTCTCCATCACCCTCCAGACGCAAAGCTGTTCCGGCAACCACTCAGTCATCCAAGTAAATAAACGAGGAAGGAAGGTCTCTTTCTGAAGGATGAAATGTCACTTCTAAAACAGAATTGGTTCTCTCTCTTCAGCTCTCTCAAACTTTCCATTCTGTGGTTGGTGCCAATATGCCCCTGAGCTCAAAACCTTGGCATCAACATTGACGGCTTCCTCCACTTGCTCCTTCAAATTGAGCCAACGATCCAGGCTTCTCAGAATCTCCTTCTGAATCTCCTGGGATGATTTCCTTGCTTTGCCTTTGGGTCACCACATAGGTGGGTACCTGGGCCTGATTCCCTCTCCCCTTCAGTGGCTCGGAACGACCCACTACAGTGATCCTCAATGGATTTCTCTACCTTTCAAGACCCTGCATGATTGTTTCCTGCCTCACTTGATTTTCCACAGCTCCCCAGCACTAGTCCCCATACACAGACACCGACACATGCACGCGTAAGCGTGCACAGCCGCACACGGACACACAAACACACTCCTGTGTGCAGATGCCAGGCCATGCACCATCCCCTACCTTCCTCTTGGGCTGCCTCCTCTGCAGTCTGGGGTGTTCTCTGTGATGCTTGCATTGTCTGCGGTAACCCTCGCCGGGAGGAAAACACATTGACCACCTCAGATACCAGTCTCCCGTACTCTCTCCTTCCAACACTTCCCCAGGCTGTTATTTCCAGAGACGAGTCCTGCCTCTGCACTACGCCCATTTTCTGGATCCCTGAGGCTTCTGGAATCCCTCTAGACTCAAGAAGCCATTGAGACAACAGTCGCGACACCAATGCACAGTAAAGCACAGCCCCCTAGGGCCAGCTCACCAGCACCGCTAAGCGGAGTCACCATCCGTGGACCACTCGGGGCCAGGATTCGTGGCCCACTGGGCTGAAGGAAAAGCACCCGCTAATTGGTTCAGACCACGAAGGTCAACGCCATGGACACTCTGTAAGACAGCCATGATGAAAGCCCCAGAAGGCCAGGAGAGACGAGAGCCACCATGGTAAGTGGTGCTGGATGTGACTAGAAGTGGCGACAGGAGTTATGAACTGTGGTAGAGAAGCGAGTGGCTGATGAAGTGACAGAGGACGCCAGCTCTGTGGTCTGTGGGGGTGGCAACAGGCCCACACCCCGTCACGTGGTCTCTCACTCTCTCCTTAGAAGCCCGGAAGATTCTGGGAAAGCAGCAGCTTCCTGTCCTGCCTGGAGAGCACAGGTCTGCAGCTGCCGGGGGTGCGGGGTGTGGAACCTCTGGGCAGTGTGAGTGACCCCTCTGCCTTGTCAGCCAGAGGTTGCCACTCACATGCCTCCAGGGGAGTCAAGCAGGTGATGTAAGTGTGTGAAGTAGGGCAGCTCTCAGGATCAGAGGAGGGTAGGGGCTGACTGATTCTAGAGCACACACACCGTCTGAAGACCTGAGCACACACATCTTAAGGTATCTGGAGACTAGGGAACACAGACACTCGGCCCAAATGTGGCCCACAGGCGTCCTGCCTATAATCTCTAGGCACTACGGGTGTATGTGCAACATGCCCCAAGGTCTGGTGATGAAAATGGTGTCCCTGAGTTGCCAACACATCGGTTAAGCTCTTTCAGACCGCCTGGAGGGTTATTTTAGCTCTGTCAAAATAGGGGAGGTCAACTACAGGACACAGCCTCACCAGCCACGGAGTATGGTCAGTGATCTGTCAGCAATCCTAACAGCTCCCATGATGCACGGAGCTTTAGAAGGTCAGCAGGGGAAAGACCCTGCATCTTCTCACTCCCTTACTAGCAGCCATTGGTGGCTTCCCACCTTGAAGGCTGTGCCATAGTTAGGGTTCTCCTCTTGTTACCCTATAACTTTTCGACTTTCCTTCTCACTACCTCTTGGTTCCTATGTGTTTCTGACTCACATTGCTTCGTAGCAGCTGATTGTTTGTGATCATCTTGCTTAATGGTTTCTGCCTCTGCTTCGCATGACGCAACTTCCGTTTCATAGGTGCGCCCATCAGCAGCTACACAGTACCTTCGCTGGAGGGCTCGTATGCCACGACCCCCGTGGGCCACTCGCTGACTTGCAGGTGGGTGCTTGCGGGGAAGTTCCAAGAGTCAGGGTCAACTCATCTTTGGCCGGAGAATCAGGGTCACTTCGTCCAAAGCATGGGACTCATTCATGAAGAACCACCGATTTTTCTCTCAGAAGGGGCAGCAGGCATAGGAGATACTTGGAGTGTCATACCCACAGCACCAAGATTATCTTTCTTATTTTATTTATTTATTTTTTTAAGATTTTATTTGTTCATTTGTCACAGAGAGAGAGTGAGAGAGAGAGAAAGCCCAAGCAGGGGAGGGAGCAGGCAGAGGGAGAAGCAGGATCCCCACTGAGCAGTGAGCCCGATGCGGGGCTCAATCCCAGGACCCTGGGATCGTGACCTGAGCCAAAGACAGACATTTAACCAACTGAGCCACCCAGGCATCCCTAAGATGTCTTTTTTTCAAAAGACATTTTTTATGTCTATGATTTTTTTTTATGTCTATGATTTATTTATTTGAGAGAGAGAGAGAGCATGAGTGGGAAGGAGGGGTGAAGCAGAGGGAGAGGGAGAAGAAGGCTCCCCGCTGAGCAGGGAGCCCCATGAAGGGCTTGATCCCAGGACCCTGGGATCATGACATGAGACGCCCAGGTGCCCCTAAGATATCTTTTTTTTAAAGTAACTACTACTACCCGCAATGTGGGGATTGAACCCATCACCTCAAGACAGACAGTCGCATGCTCTACCAACTGAGCCAGTTAGGCACTCTTAAGGTATCTCAAATTACATTCAGGATACAGTCTTTCTTAAGGCAAGGGTGAAAAATCAGTTCAAATAGGCACAGAAATCAAAGGCTTACCTCTCAGGTATAAGGAAAGGGAGGCCACTCACTTCTTTCCAAAACAGTTAGGGTTGTATCTGGCTGCAAGTGACAGAATACTGGGTTAAAAGAAGCTGAAATAACTATGGGCTTTTCTCCCACAAGAAGTAGAGACAGGTGGTCATTGGTATTGGTTCAGGAGCTCTGTGCTATGAGGGCAGCCGGTCTTTGAGCTTCCTTTGGCTTGTACCTCATGGTTCCAAAATGGCTGCTGCAGATCTGTGTTCAGGAAAGAAAGAATGAGAGGACGTCCCCAATTGCTGAGTTTGTCCCTTTTATGAGGAGAGCAAAAACCTTCCCAGAGCCCACCCACCCTCACCAGCAGACTTCCCCTTAACCTCTCACTGGCCTGGACTGTGCCGCCCTAGCTGCAAGGCAGGCTGGGAAGTCAAGTGCCTCGAGCTCCAACTAGATTGCCAGCACCTTGTCCTTATGCATGGGGGTATTCTCATATTGTGTGTGTGCCTGTATATTTCTGGTTCAATGTACCAGAGAGCATTGGGTGCCTTAGGAAGCAAGTGTGAGGTAAACAAAGAAAGCACAGAAGGGCTTGAATACCAGCTCCATCATTTACTCTGTAATCAAAAGCAATTAACGTGCTGAATGTCATTGTCATGCTGGGTACAAAGGGGCACAGGATACTTCCTTGCGGGGGCTGTTGTGATGATTAAATAAGATAGTGTGTTTCTAGTTGTTGGCCCCAAAGAGATACCCCCAAATGATTACTGTTCCACTGTGGTGTGTTGTCTTTTGCTTGATGGGCGCATGGTAGGAGGCAGTAGAGTTTAAAGGTCAAGAGCACTGGCCCTAGGTCAGGCTGTTGGGCCCAGACTCATTCTCTACCACTTACTCGCTGTGTGACCTTGGGGAACTTATGCGGTCTCTCTAAGCTTCAGTTCCCCTCTTTGAAAGTAGAAATAATAGAACATATCTCATAAACTGTACTTGGAAGGAAACCAGAGATAGGGCCTGGCACAAAGCAGACAGGCAGTAAGTGTTGACTATTATTAATTAATCGCACTTTTTTCTCTCTTGGCCCAGAACTAAAACCTATTGAATCGGAAGTGTCAGGGCCTTGTGGTCAAAGCTCTTTCCAACCAAGTAGTCTTCAATCCCCTAAAATAAGCCAAAAGCAGCAGCATATCAAGAGTAAGTCGTCGGGGAGCGCCTGGGTGGCTCAGTGGGTTAAAGCCTCTGCCTTCGCCTCGGGTCATGATCCCCATGTACTGGGATCGAGCCCCGCATCGGGCTCTCTGCTCCGCAGGGATCCTGCTTCCCCCCCATCTCTCTGCCTGCCTCTCTGCCTACTTGTGATCTCTGTCTGTCAAATAAATAAATAAAATCTTCAAAAAAAAAAAAAAGAGTAAGGCGTCACACTGGTACAGGGTGGTCTGCCCTGGATTCAAGCAATAAGAGGGTACATTGTCTATAGAGAATATTTTAAAAAATAATTATTTTAAAAACCCAAGTAAAATAAAAAATTTATTTTCTCTTTATTATCACCATGGGCCAACATTTCTAGACAATGTCAGTGATCCAGCAGGCTCCCCAGACCCCAACATGTTGCCCAAGTTCTAGAGGACGGCCACAGTTACTGTGGAGTTTTACTATTAGATAGGCAAGTTCCACATGGGTGCGTTTTTATTACTGATCCTTGAATAAATATGGTGTTTCGCTGGTGAATTCCCAGCTCTGATGCCCACCTGCAACCCCAGCCCTAGCTGTTTCGGATCCCGAGAGCCCCCTTCAAATTGTCTGCAAACCACCAGCTCACCCCCAGTCCTTCCCTCCTCTTCGTGTAAACCATGGGCTGAGTCAACAGTGAGATCTCAGGGCCTCTGGAGACAAAGAAAGGGAACTGGAGTTACTTCAATTCTGTGTGATTTCTGGGAATTCTATTTGGATTGAAAATTAAAACCGCTAACAGACTGTGAACTGAGAGGTGTGATATTTTTGTTTGGCAGATGCAAATTTTCATTCATACATATGTCTCACCACAGCGGAGGGAACTTTTAAAGTCAAATTGTTCTTTTAAATTTGTATTTGTTTTTTAAAATTAAAGAGCAAATCAAGGAGAGAGTGCTAATTTCTGATTACTATAGGATTATTGCTAAAAATCATTTTATTATATAGAGGAGGATATTAAAAATGATTTGCTCTCTCTAGGGGTACCTGGGTGGCTTACGCCTTAAGAGTCTGCCTTTGGCTTAAGTTGTGATCCCAGGGTCCTGGGATCGAGCTCCACATCGGGCTCCTTGCTCAGCAGGAAGCCTGCTTCTCCCTCTGCCTCTCCCCCTGCTTGTGCTCTCTCTCTCTCTTTCTCTGTGTCAAATAAATAAAATCTTAAAAAAAAATGATTTGCTCTCATGGATGACTGGGTGGCTCAGTTGGTTAAGCGTCAGACTCTTGATTTCAGCTCAAGTCATGATCTCAGGGTCCTGGGATTGAGCCCCGTCTGGCTCTGTGCTGGGCATGGAGGCTGCTTTAGATTCTCTCTCTCCATCTCCCCACTTCCCTGCCCTCACAAGAGCTCAGGCACTCTCTCTAAAAAAAAAAAAAAAAAAAAAAAAAAAAAAATGCTCTGATTAGATCAAGTTTTGCCGCCCTGGTGCTGCTATCAGCAAAGATGAGAGAAGGCAAAGGAAGGTGAGCAAACTACATTGGTACATTTTTATTCATATCTCAATCTAGCTGAAATCAGAATGTGTGTCCCCATTGCCACTGGCTGAGTCGTAGTCGTGATGTATTGTCACTGCAGAGCCTGTGTGGCTATACCAGCAGCAGCATGGAAGAAAATCCTGGGGACGATGGTGACACAGTCTTTAAGCCATGCTGCAGAGATGACAGCCTTGACGGAAGGAAGAACAGTAATACCGGGCAGGTGGAAGGGAGGGATACTGAACTAGGGGTGGCTCAGCATAGAAAATTTTAGAAATACTTGAACCAATTTTTTTTCCTTCCTTCCTTCCTTCCTTCCCTTCCTCTCTCTTTCTTTCCCTCCTTCTTTCCTTCTTCCTACTTTTGCTGTGTAAATGCCAGTGCATAATAGAATATAAATGTAAAAGGATGCTCTCTCAATAAGTACAAAATTTTAAAATTCTAAAAAAAGGAAAGATCTGCTCTGGTAGCAAACATGCTTAATAGGACACTGCACAGGAGGGGCCTCTGAGAGGCTCTAATCCAAGCCCCTCACTTCACAGCTGCCCGAGGGGAAGCTGTCCAGGGGTCACCCTGATGATCAGCAAAGAGAACTGGACAGAAGTTTCCTGGCCATTGTCACACTACTTTCTCCCGCATCCACTCCCAAGTTAACCAAAGTAGCACTATGATGTTGGGACTCGGCAAACGGTGATAAAGAAGCAATTTTTTAAAAAAAATTTACAGTCAAATATGAGTACACAGTTCAGGCCACTTGTGACTCATTGTGGGAGTTCGTATCCAAAAGGCCTCACCCTGCTCCGTGAAAGAAGCCTGCTCTGTGAGGCCCGTGAAGATCCCGTGAACTAGCAGCCCCTGTCAAGCTGCCAAACCCATCAAGGTTTCAAAGTTTACTCTCCATTCTGCTTTTGACTGTCATAGCTGGTACTGCTTTCCAGACCAGTTTTGAGGAGCTCTGTACCATCATTGTGCGGAGACGGGTGATGGGGAACATCCCTGATATTTCTGTAAGCAAATTTTTAGTCTTGGGGTTGCTTTGTTTTCATTATGTTCTTGAACATATTCCGTGAGGGATGGGAGCACATCACTGAATGAGAGTTACTACTAGCTGTGTGGCCCTGGGCTGGTGTCTCAACCTCTCTGAGCTTGAGTTTTCTCACCCATAGGATAAGAGTACATTAGTACCCAGCTCAAGGTATGTGTGTGCAAATGCCAGGGGGCCTGTGGCACAGCGGGGCCCTCATAAGCATTGGCTGTTATTAGTGCTATTACTCCCTCCCCCACTGACGGGAAATGTCATCACAAAGACCTGATTGCCCATCGGCCCCTAAGCTGGACCTAGAGGCTCCTTGCCTCCTCCCCAGTCCTGGGAACTTGCCTTTCCCGGTCCCAGAGGCTCCTCCGGGAGCACAGAGACCACGATGTGGTATTGAGAACACCTGCCCGGTCCACGTGACTACACCTAATTAAAGCCTCCATATAAATGTTCAAGATCTGGCGGGGGAGGGGCGGAGAGCCATTCACCTTGCCGCCACCCAGGACAAGCCTCCTATGTGAGTTCCCTTTGCTTGTTAAAACTGCCACCTACAACCCAGAGTGGCCTGCCTCTTTCTTTGGTCCCTCCCTGCCCTCCACGTGTGGGGGCCGATTTCAGATTACACAGGGGAGGCTCCTGAGAGAGCTGTGAATCGACACCTACCGTCTGGGCTGGGGAAGAGAGGTTATGTCTCACCGTGTAGCTACCATTGAGAAAGCATAGGGCGAAAAGGGAACCAGGCCACGAGTCAGGGGTGTGGCTCTGGCCCTCTTCTCGGGTGGCCTGGGATGAGTCACCGTGTTTATGAGCATTCAGTAAGCTTTAATGGGGCCTTGTCTGATGCCAGGCCTTGCACTGGGTACAGCCCGAGAAAAGGTCTCTCAGTGGAATCTCTCAGGATATGGAGGAGACAGACACACCGGGAGCACACAGCAGGGGCCATCCCAGAGGTCACGACCCCACGCAAGGGAGCCACAGCCAGCTCTGCTGGGAGAACATGAGCCTCTCCACCTTCTGGTTCTGAGTTCGAGCCCACAGAGAGAGCACAAGTTAGATTAAAGTTAAGACAGGGACACCTTCCCCTTCTCTGCCTCCCTTGAGTAGAGATTTTGCCCCGAGTTATGCTCTTTACCAGCCCTCTAGCTTCCCAATCTGCTCTGGAGTGGTAAATCCGGGAGAAGAACTGGGTGTGGGATCCTCCGCTTAGCTCCTGTTGCCCCTTGAGAGCCCCCCCCTTGCAAGAAGCCGAGCTCCAGGGCAGGCTCCTGCCCATCCTGAGGCCCTTGGGGGGAGACCCTCCCAGGCCAGCTCTGCAAGCAAATCGGTGGAGGGAGAGCCGGCCAGTTTGGAGTTTCAGGTGTTGGACCCCCGAGCCCTCCCACTGAGCCACATTCTCCTACTTCACTTTTGTCCGTAAGAAAAGATGATACATGTTGGGTATCACCTGCTGTTACTCTTTGATTTATTTCTCAGGGAGTGTGGAATTTGGCCAGTAGAGGGGGATACTATTTCTCACAGCCCTCAGGGACCCCAGGGGTTAGACATCACATTATTACTAGACGGACCGCAAGCTCCTTGCCACAGAACCCGAGGCTGGGCGGACAGAGCGCGTCTCTGCCTGGGACACGCGGGATGGTTGCTCACTGATACTGGTTACATCAATTCACAGTTGGGGTGGGGGGGCAAGCAGAAGGGTGCAGGAAAAGCCACAGAGAAGGGGAGATATTTTATTCAGCCTTCAAGGGATAAGAAGAAATCTGCCACCAACACAAGGTAGAAAGAGGCCCTGGGTGGGGGGGAGTGCTGGGGGGGGGGGTTGCTGTTCTGTGACCATTTGTGAGTTTCCCTCATTAGGAGACCCAGTTTCCTCATCCATAGGATGAGGATAAGACAATGGCCCTCACTTCCCTCACAGGGTCCTTGGGAGTGTCCCACGATATACGAGGTGGGGGGAGAAATGTTTGAAAACTGTGAAATGCTACA
The DNA here is from genome assembly GCF_010015895.1 of Lontra canadensis. Classification (NCBI taxonomy): domain Eukaryota; kingdom Metazoa; phylum Chordata; class Mammalia; order Carnivora; family Mustelidae; genus Lontra; species Lontra canadensis. The sequence continues at coordinate 38,777,514 of NW_022630996.1, read as the reverse complement.
CAAATCATTGTGTATAATACTCAGCCCCCAGCACAAGCATCAACTGTCAGCAGAGAGGGTTGGAGCAAAATTTTTTTCACGTTCATGAATTCTTTTAATCTTTTCTAAACTGAACCCTCCCAGAAGCAGTTCTCCTTAATGTCCGCTGCCCACCACTGAACCAGCAAGCCTCCCATCTTTTTACTGAAACCTGGGTCCCACACAATCTGGCTTGCCTTTATGGATGTGTTAAAAATGATATTTTGGGGGAGGAAAACAGACAGCGTTGTCAGTTTGACATTCCAGGCTGGGATATTTCCAGGCTGCTGAGGTCTAGATGCAAACAATACATTTAGAAACCAAATGGGTGCCTTACGAATTTCTTTCTCCCTGCCACCACCCCCCCAAGTTTGCATGGAGAGAAGGCCAGTAGAAAATGTAATGGCAATCACATTTCAACGGTAATGAAACAAAGAGACATTTTGGACTGCGGATAGGTATTTAAATAATCATGAAAACAGCAGCTGGCTCCTTTCTCTCTTTTGTCCAATTAGGAGGCGCTTTCTCTGGGAGGAAAACTCCGTGGCAATGTGTCCGGAGTCTGTCTGAAAGACCGACTTCTCCTCAGACAAAGCCAGTTAGAGAAAGAAACAGCGCCTTTATTTTTCTGTCTCGGTGTGATGCCACCTCAGAGAAAGGTTGCTTAGCTCCGAGCAGAAATCGTCTTTCATCCCTGGTGTGTCGGGTGAGGGCTGTTTCTTCTAGGGCTTGGAGAGGACAGTGCCAGGTGAGGTAAGAGCCCAGGAGAGCCAGCGGCTGTCAGCAAACAAAGGGTCTCGATGGGACAGATGAGATAAAGTGTGCCACATATCAGCAGCTCTGGGAAGAGAGAGGCTCTGTAAATAACCGACTTGCAGACAGTTTAATGCTTTGAGAATAGTTAACAGCCCAGGGACAGAAACCACCCGATAGGGCAGACTGCAAATTTCACTCCTTGCAATACGGATGTGCTTTCGTGCTTTCGCTGCAAGGGAAGGTTCTGGCAGCCTGGGGAGGAGGAGGGATGGGAAAGAGGAGGGCTTCGAGATACAGTCCTGGGGGGTCCTCTGCTCTGTGCTGCCCCAAGGAAGGGGCTCTGCCACAGAAAGGATCCTAGCTACTGACGGGAGCCAGGGTAACGTTTTCCCCAAGACTTAAGACCTTTCTCTAATTGCTGACAAACTTCGGAGAGTTGGTGGCGGTTGCTGACCGCTGCTTGCCTATCCAGCTGGGTGCCCATTCTTCTGGGCATCAGAATCCCTAACATCTGAAGATGGCGTCTGGCTTACGAAGTGTTTTCACCTGAGGAGCTGTATGTTTTTGCTTCCCAGGAATCCTAAGGGGTAAAAGAAGGGACTTGGAAGTTGGGGTCCCGGGGAAGAGGAGTAAAAGAAGACGACTTCGTAATACCACTAACTCGGGTGTATTGAGCATTGTGGGAGTTACGTTGTGAATTTTCGCATTTAATTTCCACAAGCACCTTATCAGGGAGGGACTGTTAGTGTCTCTAATTTGCAGATGAGAAGTGACTATGCAGGGCCCACTGTGTGTCAAAAATAGCTCTAGACACTATTCAGCAGAGATTTCCTGAGTTCCCACTGTGTGCCAGGCCCTTCCTTCTTTGTGCTTCGTGGTGAACAAAGCTCTCTCCCTTCCTGGAGCTTACATCCTCGTGGGGCAGGCAGCCAGTAAACAAGATATGCTTTAAGGAGACCATGTGATGTATTAAAAGGGATCAACTCTATGGGAGAAAGAAACTTCAGGGCACAGGCAAGGGGACCAGGAGTGCTGGAGTGGGGTGAAGAGGCGGGATACACTTGTGAATAAGGTGGTGGGGGAGGTGTCCTTGAGAAGGTGACATTCAAGTATAAACATGAAAGGGAGAGAAGTAATCGTGCCCTTGCACAGGGAAGAGCATTTCAGGCAGAGGGAACAGGAAATGTGTGGTGTATTCAACAAACAGCAAGAAGGCAGTGTGGCCACAGCAGTGAGCACGGGGGAAAGCAAAAGGAGATGTGTCCCAGTATAATGCGGAACCAAGTCATGGTGGGCCTCCTAAGCTATTATGGTACAGCCTGACTTTCACTTTGAGTGAGGTGGAAAGCCTGCCAAGCTCTGAGCAGAAGAACAGCCTGTTCTGACTTCTGGACCACCCTGGTTGCTGTTTGAGAAATGGATTCTAAGGGGCCAAGGGTGGAGGCAGAGAGACGGGCTGGGAGGCTACTGCAGTGATCCAGGTAAGAGGGAGTGCAGATTCGGCCGGCAGTGGTGAGCAGAGGTCTGATTCTGCACATGCTTTGGACCAGAGCCCCACTGCAGGGCTACCAAGTCGTTAGACTTGAAACCTGGTGAAAAGAGAGTTGTTTTCATAACAGAGGACTAGAACATAGGGATCCTGAGTGGCAACTTAAAAACGCTGAGCCACAGTGCCAGCTAGGAATGAACTACACTCATAATGACCCAACAGAAAGTACCAAATGGTAAACCTAGAGAACGTAATAAAGTCTTTGTTTTTGTTCCTTATATCATTGAAGTCAATGTATTCATGCAAATTAGCCAGTCTGGCTGGCAAAGCCACGTCATTTATGACTTTCTCCTCGTGATGGTGCCACGAGTGCAGTCCGCAGAGAGAGTGATGGTGTTTTAGGAACCATTTCTCCTTTGTTTCCCAAGCTGAACTCTTTAACTATTTTAATCCACTGGGAAATTCAAATAAAAGGAGAATAGGAAGCAAAAGAATGCACATATTTGTGAACTGTTCCTGATTCCTAGGACTAGAACATCTTGTGATTTTGAGAATTCAGAGGAGATTGGGCCTCGCTTTTCTTATCGGTTTCATCTCTAAGATACTAACTTGGAAAACAAAAGTGGCCCGATGTACTGAACATCCCTATCTCAGGAGAGGAAGGTGAGTTGTACATAGTGAGGAAGGCAGTCATCCTCGACTTGGTATTTTTATCCCCTGGGAATGAGGCAGAGGAAGTATTCTGCTGTTGGATCATTACTCCATCTCGTGTCACAAGTGAGTGTGGGTAGGGGAGGAGCCCCAGCAATATTTTCTGGTTGACCCCTCCATGTTGGCAAGCTGCTGTCTCATTCACCTTTGTGTACCCAGTGATCGGTCTTCTAATTCAGCCCGATGTTGTTCTTTATTGAGGTCCCTACCATCTTTAATAGTCACAGTTGAATGAAGAGCTTGCTTTCTGCTCAAATAAATGCTTTAATGGTCTCCTATTAAGAAAATATTACTCTTAGTGGAGCTCACTCCGGAAGGTGGGCTCTGATGCTGGGTTCAATTCTGAGCCTCAGGAACTAGCCTAGGAGATCCATATTCTCCTGCTTTGCTGGGGGTGGGGGGCAAACTGTACAACCAATATCAGACTGGAGGTTAAGAAAGCATGACTCAAGTTTCCCATCAGAAAACCACTATGGATAAATGTCGAGGCATATTCTCTTCCAAATATGTTTAAATTTTCAGAGCATTCTTATTAATCAGGACCACTATTTTTGGAAGGTCTAGCCACCAACAGACTAGAAAATGAAGTAAGTAAACAACACGATTATTCTTTGTGAGAATTAATCAGGAAAAAAAAAAAAAGGCTCAGTAAGGAGCCACTGCTAGAAATCTGTGAGGGAAAGCTAAGAGCTCACCCCTGGCTGGGCAGAGCCTCAGACATTAGCTTGCTCACTTAAGGCAAACGGACATTTTTTTCTTACGTTGAATTTTGTTTACAGTCAAAGGTGAGATCAGAAGAAAAAGAAAAGTTTGTGAACCCAACCCTATGTCCAAGAATAAAAATGGAGGGCTGAAAACTAAGGTTCCCTTACTTTTTAACCATCTCGAAAGGAAGTCAGGCCTTCCAGACCAAGGACTATGGCTATAAGAACTTTGGATATACAGCCAAATTTCTCACATTTTTAAAAACCCGATGACCGGGAGCCTGGGTGGCTCAGTTGGTTGAATGTCTGCCTTTGGCTCGGGTCATCATCCTGGAGTCCCAGGATTGAGCCTTGAGTAGGGCTCCCTGCTTGGCAGGGAGCCTGCTTCTCTCTCTGCCCCTTACCCCACTCCTGCTCGCGCTCTCTCTCTCTCTTTCTCTCAAATAAATAAAATCTTAAAAAACAGAAGAGTCAGATTTAAAAAAAACAAAACAAAACCCTCGTAATGATTCTTTGTATCCCTCTCCCTATTACTACACACACACACACACACACACACACACACACACACACACACAGAGGAATTAGTGACAAACCTTTAATAAGACAGGAACCTGTGAGTTTGCTCTCAGCAACAATGACTGTAAGACCTTTGTTCTATCCCACAGCCGGGTTTGAGAACTCAAAAGGGCTACAGTAGATGGTACCATGTTGGATGTTGTAGCTAAGCTGGATTTGGGGAAATGGAGTGCCATGTGTTTAAAAATATATCCCAGATTCTGCTTGGAGGTGGCTGACAGGTCTAGCACACGAGAATGGCTGGGGAGGCAGGGATGCCAGCCTGACCTCCTGGGGGTCATCTCAGAGAATCTTAGCATAGTATTTCTTTTGGTTTCAATATATCTCCTCCACAGCTTTCAGTACGTGGATCTTTCTAAGTATGTCTGAATCTAAGAAGATTGCTTCATGGCAAGGCATACTTTTTTTCCCCTGTTGCCATGGAAATGGCCCTGTGCTCATGTATTGGCAGCATGCCCGCGCACACACACACACACACACACACACACACGCACCCACTGTATATTCATATATTCTCAGGGAAATGCTTTTTATGCCTTCTCCTTCTGGTGTGCTTTAGAATTCTAAAAGACACAGAGCCAAAAATTTTAATTTTACTAATTCTTGCCATCCTGCTGTTATTGATCATGTCCTTTGTTTTTACATTAAAAACTCCTTTTTAAAAAGATTTTTTTATGGGGGGGGGGAGAAGCAGAGGAAGAGGGAGGAAGAGAATCTCAAGGAGACTCCCAGAACTGGACACAGGGCTCGATCCCACGACTCTGAGATTATGACCTGAGCCAAAACCGAGAGTTGGACCCTGACATTAAAAAAAATTTTTTTAAAGATTTTATTTATTTATTTATTTATTTATTTATTTGTCAGAGAGAGAGAGGGAGGGAGAGAGAGCACAAGCAGGGAGAGCAGCAGGCAGAGGAAGAGGGAGAAGCAGGCTCCCTGATGAGTGAGGAGCCTGATGTGGGGCTCGACCCCAGGACCCCAGGATCATGACCTGAGCCAAAGGCAGACACTTAACCGACTGAGCCACCCAGGCATCCCAATGTTAAAAATTCTAACATTAGGGGCGCCTGGGTAGCTCAGTCAGTTAAAGCCTCTGCCTTCGGCTCAGGTCATGATCCTGAGGTCTTGGGATCAAGCCCTGCATCAGGCTCTCTGCTCAGCGGGGAGCCTGATTCCTCCTCTCTCTTTCTCTGCCTGCCTCTCCGCCTACTTGTGATCTCTGTCAAATAAATAAATAAAATCTTAAAAAAAATTTTTTTTAACATTAGGTTTTTTTTTCAATGTAATGTCGGGAAGTGGAATAATCTATTATTTGCCCCTTTATCTACCTTCCTCTATTCTTCTACTCCTTAAATGAACATGCTGTAGATCTCAAGGTATTTAATTTATCAATAATAAATTCTATCACTAGAAACCTATTTCAGATCATACTCAGCTTCTCTGATGGGCAAACGATGCATTTTGTGTACTTCATTCCCGTAAATATTCTCTACCCAAAACATTATTTTTCCCTGGCAAAACAGCAGTTCTTCAGAAGACTCTGGATGAGTCGCCAGTTCATGGGAGTGTGGGACTGAAGTTGTCTGCTCTACTTTTCAATCGATGTCACCTAGAAAAGAAACTACAGGAAGCTCGGATGCACAGAAGTCATTTATTCCAACAAGTATGACTTGGGCCCTTACCCTCGGATTGCGTATGACCCGGTTTCACTGAGAGCTGATCCAGACTGTGTGGAGAAGCTCGGGAACAAGGCTCAGGCTGGTGGGGCAGCACAGGGTGTGGGACTCGGGAAGCCACCCTCAGATTGCACTCTCTGCTCTGGGCTTTCACTTCAGCTGAATTGGGCTGTAGAATTGTAAGCTGTAAAACGAATGACCTAAACCACACCATCACCTGGTCCTTTTAGCTCCAAGATGCTGTGGCTCTCATGCAACCTCAGAGCCAGGCCTGGTGCAGGTGTGTGATTGGTTAGACAAGCTTAGCAAGGCCCACAGGCCAGGGAGTGACTCAGCTGTGCCATTGGGTGAGGCCTGACACCCCGTCAGTTTTCCCACCCCCTGTTGTACCCGCCTCTACCCAATGCCTTGACCTACATGGTGGGATGGAGCTCCTTCCTGAGGGTCCCTCCCAGAGTAGACCTTCTCTGGCTCTCATCAGATCTGACTGTCCTTTGTCACTTCCTCACTGAGCTAGCCAACCTGATAACGTTCATTGGTTCCCAACTTACCCAGTGGCTTCATTTGTGACATGTAAGGCAACAGTCTTTAATTATCAAGATCCCAGACCCAACTACAGTCTCCAATTCAGTTCCACAACTTGGCCTCTCACATGATTTGCTTTAGCCTCAAGGACAATTCCTGGAACTCACTAAGCTCTCAACTGCCCTGGGCATTGGCCTATGGCCAGTGCTGCTGCCAAGGCCCAGAAAAGCTCCCCCCGCACTCAGCCCTCAGTTAACTCCTTCCCACCCTTCAGGCTCGCTTCAGAGTCCCTCTCCCCAACCGAGGCCTTGCTCTTCTCTTTTCCTTCTTAGATCACCCCCACTGAGGACAACCAGTTTGTAACCCTTCCCTGTCAGTCTCTCCAGTCTATGACAAGCTCCATGAGGGCTCTGTACCACCATACGTCCCGTGCCCGGCCCACACAGGGCTTCAGTGCATGGACGAGCAAATGAATGAAAGCTCTGTCTTAACCCAAAGACGAGACAACTGGTGGAAATGTCTGGGCACATGCTGATGGGGGAGACACGTTTTTGAACAGCTAAGTCCTGCCTCTTACCTCTATCTGCTGTGCTTACCTGGCTCTTGCTGGAGAGATACCACCAGCAGCAAATATCATTACCCTCAAATGTACCAGCTTGGCGGCAACTATTTGTCAACGGGAAGCCTTTGACTCACTGTGAAACTTTCTTTATATAAACCCAAAGCATTTTACTTTTCCTTTGGGCAAACAGATTGGTGACTCTAGCCCTTAGAATATGAAGCACGATGGTAGGAACATCAGATTGAGACTTGCTCCTGTCTCGTGGTAAACTGTTAGCGGACCTCCATCCCACCCACCCCACCCCCACCTCCCATCACTCGGCCTCTTTGGCCTTGGTTTTCTTCCTCTATCGACAAATTTCCTCCCTCCCTCCATATCACTCTTCAATGAACACAGGAACACCTTGATTTAAATGTGTGGAGGCCGAGAAAATTAAGGCCATCCCACCTCAGGCTTAGCTTTAGCATAGGTATAGCCATCTTAGCTCCAGCAGCCATCTCAGACCCCTGTGCCCAAGGGCTGAACTTTTGCTTTAGTAAGCCCCACCCTGCTGTAGTTCAGAGACCCCCCCACCCTGCTTTGGTTCCAGGAATCGCCACCCTGCTTTAGTAACAGGAACCCATAAATACCCCTGCCTTAACTAAGCTCTGGGTCCAAGTCCGCACTCCCATGTGTCGTTTATACTTGGTACCAAGCTTAAGCTTGTCAAATAAACCCTCATGTGATTGCAATGGTGCTTGGCTGCTTGGTGGTCTCTCAGATGAGAAAACTCGGGCACAACAAAATGCAAGTCTTCTGAAGTCAGTAATGCCCAAATCTCCCCCCTTGTAAAATAATAATGGAGTATAGAAGTATGTTAAGTATTACATAATACACAAAGAATATTTTTTAAAATTTCGTGATGTTTGTGATTTTGACAGCTCCTAAAATTTTGTTATATTCGCTAAATAAATATTCATGTTCTCTCACATGTTAACTTTTATTTCAACAATTGGCTTATGGAGTACACTTATTTTGGGGAATACAAAAAGGCATTACTGCCATTTTTGCTGCCCAGATTGATGCTGACAGATTTACAACTGTCCCACTTGCTCCATTTGTCCCGCCTGCAGAGTGGATAAGACTGAGGGATTGCCCTTGGCTCTCTGGACATTTGTTCCAGCTTTAAAATAGGTTTCACGTCCTGTTCTCATGGCTAAATGTGAATTAGAAAACTCATCGAACCCCTTTATGTCTTAACTTTTTCACATGTGAAATGGAAAGGGTACCTGCCTCTACTTACGTCCCAAGGGATTTGGCAAAGGCTGTTGGAAATAGCGGCTGTGGTCATGCCGATTCCACGGAGAGGTGTGACCTCAGGGCAGTGCAACAATGCAGTCTTGTCAGGGATTTGTGGCACTTTTGTTACTGGATGCCACAGAAGATTTCTAAAGTAAGGTGCTAACTCACGGAGTACTGTGTCATGAGAAGACAGATTTGGTGTTACTTCTAGAATGGTGGCTCCCCCAAGAACCAAGTCCTATTGGGTCCAATCTATAGTCCATGAGAGAAATACGGAAGAACATATTGGGTGTCTGTGTGCAAGTGTGAAAGGGCATATTCTTGCCAGCTGTTCCTCTGAGGACATTTCCTTCTTATTTTTTGCATTAAATTGGTGTTTTTAATATCCATAAAATGTACTCATCCATAGATTTAAAGTCTGCTTAGAAAAATGGAGCTGAAGGACAATCCTGTTATTGTTTCTTGGATCTTCTGTGACCCGGTTTTGTCCATCAATGATTAACTTACTTTGGCCAGCAGAGATAATGCTAAGCTTTGGAAATTTACTTAGCTGCTTCAGTGGAAGGATGATAACATTTCCTGAGCGTAAACTGTGTGTCAGGAACTGCGTTTGGTGCTTCCATTTCCATTATTGCATTACATCTTCTTAGTAATTCTATGAGGAGGTATTGTGCCCATTTAAAATAGGTGACATCTGAAGCTCAGAGAAGATGAGTCACTTGATCAGGGTCCCAAGCTGTTAACCAGCAGCATCTGAATTTGAACTTAGTTTGTCTGAGTCCAAAGTCCATTGTCTTTTTGCCTCACTAGCTTCATTTCCACAATAAAACCACGAGATACATATATTAATCTAGAATATGCTTGTTCTTAATTGCAGTATAATGTACAGTGTTATGTTAGTTTCAGGTATAAAATACAGTGATCCAACAATTCTGTACTCATCAGAGTATAGTGTTCATCAAGATGAGTGTACTCTTGGAGCGCCTGGGTTACTCGTTGGTTAAGTGTCTGCCTTTGGCTCAGGTCCTGATCCCAGGGTCCTGGGGTGGGGTCAAGTCCAGCTACTTGCTCAGCGGGGAGTCTCCTTCTCCCTCCTGGTCTGCCCTTCCCCTCTCCCCACCCCCACTTGTGCTTACTCTCTCAAATAAATAAAATCTTTAAAAAACAACAAAAAAAAAGATAAGTGTGCTCTTAATCCCCTTACCTATTTCACTTATCTCCCCACCCACCTCCCCAGTGCTGTCAGTTTGTTCTTTATAGTTAAGAGTCTGTTTTGGGTGGATATACTTTGGATGTCAATTGAAGACTATTTCCTGTCTGTAGAGTGAGTGACAGAATCTGAAGGTGTCCCAAAGCCAGGCACCAAGTGAGACCAAGTGCCCAAGTCACAGGGTGTCTTTGAGTGTACTCCAGCACCAAGTGGATTCTGGGTTATCTTTTCTTTTGGACCATCTTGATTCTCTCTGATTTGACCATCCTTGATTCTCCCTCTGTCGATAAGAATTACCCATGTTGGCTGGATTTCATGACATTAAAAACAAATGATTCATTTGCCCTCCATGGCAGTAACCAGCAATTGACCTTGTATTCAGTGATACACAGGCCAGTGTTGATCTCCATATCTGATATCTTGTTTTATCCATGGTTAAATTCTACTATGAAGACAGCAAAAGAAAATGTTCCAAATTTTAATAACTTCATTGTGAAGAAATGGGTTCAAGAAAAGGGCAAGTCTTTGGACTGAGCGACCAAAAATCTCTAAGCCTTGGGTTTGCAGACCTTAGTTAAAAATGTAGAGTCCTGGCCCTCCTGCATGAAAGTTCTCCTTCAGCTGGTCTGAAGTGGGGTCCTAGAATCAACATTTTAACAAACAAACCAGGGGACTGAGTACAGGCTGAAGATTCAAGGATCTGAGATTCAACACTGAGAAACACTGAGAAACATTTCTAAGGTACAGTTCATCCAAGGGGGTTATAATTATTCACTTACTAGATGGAGGTTTTCTTCTTTATTATTTTTCTTCTCAACTGACAGAGATAAAGAACAGCACCTCTTTTTCCTAAATGCTGAGAGGGGACTACAAGAACCTCCACAAAACACCTCATTTTCTGGGCATGTTTCAACATAAAAAATGGGTCAAAGAGCAGACTCCTTGGCTGTGGAGAATTACGGAGGGCTGAGGTGGGGGAGGGGTGATAACCAAGGAATGCTAAAGGTCCAAGAAGAGGACGGCCTCACGCATACTTGTCATAAGGACAAGGAATGTGCTGGGCCCAATCAGCAAGGCCATAAATCTGGACTAAGCAGTCGAACTAATTCAGAAGTCCTTTGCAATTTCTAGACAGTTCTGTTTTTATCGAGTACACAAGTCAGCATATCTTTCAAAAGCTGCCTGAAAATGCCAGCGTTCTGGCTGGCTGCCATGCTTCTCCAAGGTGACGTGTACCACGTGTAGGGCTATCCTCATGGTTGTTCATGGGCAGGGGGTCATTTTGGTTGATCAGCACCTGAGCCACATCCGTTGTTAAATATACTAAATGTCTCTGAAACTGTGCTAGTGCCTCTTGGACAAGTTGTGACCATGGAGGGTCACCAAGAGTGAATGGCATAAAGGGTGCCTTGAGAAAGGAGAGCTAGAACCTGAGGCAAGGTGGCGGGAGGAGGACGACGAGGAGCAGGGAACACGAAGTAAAGATACTTCGCTCACTGTCCCCAACTAACTGGGTTGGCACTCTCTTTAGGAGAGTCGGGGCTGAAGCAGAGGAAGTGGATCCTGGAGCCATAAGCTGAACCTGATTCAGAGATCATGGTCTAAGCAGTGATCCTCTCCTGTGACTGATGACCGATGTCTGCCAAGGGCTCAAGAAGGGCTGTGTGTGTGTTGCATGCTCGTTAGCTGGGCTCTAGCTGACATGCAGCTACGTTTTGAACTCTCTGGCTTTTTGCTGATGTCTCCCTTCAGAAACATGTATGAGATTTTTCTTTGTCCTCATGAATATACATAGCTATCAGCATGCTGCTTGAAGAAGAGATTTATAGTAGTTTCCACAGACTCTCTCAGAGGTATCTGGGCTAATGAGCAGTAAATGCCACTCAGCATATGTCTCTAAAAACTCTGAACAGGGAAATCCCCGTAAGATCACTTTCCCTGTGTAGTCACTGATGCTGCTTGCCACAGATGTCCAGAGTACATCAGATTGTCTCATGCCCTGGAACCAACTGACCCCTCAGATCCCCTGGAGTAGATCATGGCTGTGCAGGATTTATGACATCTGCCACAGGGCTTCACACAGAAGACATGGTAGATGAATATGAATTATGAATGAATTATGGCTGTGAGTCCATCAGCACCTTCTGCCACAACTGAGCTCTCTGGAAACATCTGCATCCCTTCCTGGTGTTGATGTCCCTGGTTATGTCCAGCTGAATGGAAAGGAAATGATACTGGTAAGGCACTCCTCTCACTTCCTTATCACAGCCCACAGCCTGGCTTTTGGCCATTTTTTTAAAAAATAAAAATCAAATATCCTTAAATATTAAATAATCTTGTTACAAGGTTTCTAAAAGGTGTGTTTTCATTGGAAAACACCAGTCTTTGGTAGTGTAAATAACCAAAGTTTCTTTTTTTACTTTTAAGATTTATTTATTTATTTGGGGGAAGGAGGGGCCAGCAGGAGAGGAACAAAGAACCTCAAGCAGACTCCCTGCTGAGCACAGAGCCGGACATGAGGGTCTATCTCACCATCGTGAGATCATGACCTAAGCCGAAATCAAGAGTTAGACGCTCAGGTTACTGCGAATGACCAAAGTTTCTAACACCAAAGGTTTGCCTTACAGTTTGATCTCAAAGTTTTGTGCTTTAGCTTTTTGGGGGTTTTGTTTATTGCTTTGTTTGTTTGGTTGGTGTGCTTGTGGTACTGGGCTGGTTGAGTCAGGATTCACCAAAGAAACAGAATCAATAGGATATATATGAGAGAATATTCTAAGAATTAGTGAATCTGAAGGCTGAGAAGTCCCATACTATGTGTCTGCAAGCTGGAGAATGAGGAAAGACAGTGGTATAGCTCAGTCCAGGTGTGAAAGCTGGAGAACCAGGAGCACTATTATGCTAGGGCAGGGGAAGATGGATTTCCCAGCTCAAGCAGAGACAGCAAATCCTTCCTCCCTCGACTTTTTTGTCCAATTCTGTTCCTCAGTGGATTGAAGGATGCCCACCGCCATGGTGAAGGCAATCTTCTTGGTCTACTGATGCAAATACTAATCTCTTCCAGAAATACCCTCACAGACACATGGAGAAATAATGTTTTACCAGCTATCTGGGCATCCCTTAATTCAGTCAAGTTGACACGTAAAATTAACCATGATATGGGTTGAGAGCAAAGATCTTAAAAATTACTGTGATCTTAAAAATCAGTATTTTGCAGTTTGGAAAAAAAAAAAAAAAAGCAGTGAGTGGTTTGACCGCTAATGCTAATTGTAGAAAAATGCCATTGAGGAACTAACTGGGTGCAGAAATACAGGGAGGAAACAGCATTAGGATGGGGGAAGATAGCTGGGGCTGTTTAACCTATGTTCTGTTAAGTGATGTTAAGAGACACTTCTGCTTGTCGAGTTATCGGCGTAACATAGACCTCAAATCCTAACCCATCTGACCTCAAATCCTAACCCACCACATATTGGCAATGTGACCTTGGGCTAGTTTTGGAATCTCTCTAAGCCTCAGTTTTGTCAGCTGTGAAATGGGGGTAATAATCGTTCCTACTTCATGGCATTCAATGAGAAGAGCCAATGGCAATGTATGCTAGGTAACCTAGCACGGTGTCTGGAACATAGTAAGTATTCATTTATGTGCTAGCCATTATCACTGTCATTTACTATAAGCACTAGGAAGCAGGAGCCCTTTCCTCAATTACTTACTTAAATGAATAATCAATTACAGCAACAACAATAGTGGCAAACACACATCACAGGTCCCTAACATGCATTCAACTACAATAACCGCCCTGTGAGGAAGGTACTAGTGCTATTATCATCCCTAACCTACCATTGAGGAAACTGGGTCACAGAGAGATTAAGTATTTACCCTTTTGTGTCTGGCTTATTTCACTTAGCGTATTTCTAGTGTTCATCCATGGCCTAGTGTGTATCAGAATCTCATTCCTTTCTAGGACTTTTCAAAAGTTTGCCCATTTCTTGGGGCGCCTGGCTTGCTCAGTCAGTAGAGCATGCAACTCTTTATCTCTGGATGGTGAGTTCAGGCACCATGTTGGGTGTAGAGATTACATAAAAAATAAAATAAAATAAAATAAAATTCATTCATCTATTGATGGACACTTGGTTTGTTTTCACTTGCTATTGAGGATAGTGCTGCTATAAATGTGGGCATGCAAGTATTCACTTCTTTTGGGGTATACACCTAGAAGTGGGATTGCTGGATCCTACAGTAATTCTGTGTTGAACTTTTTGAGGAACCACAATACTGTTGAGCCCAAAGCAGCGCCACTTTGCATTCCAGACCAGGGATAGGCCACAGCTCTAATCTCTTCAAAGAGAGATTACTATTTTCTTTCTCCTCCTCCTCCTTTTGCTCCTCCTTCCTTTTTTGATAATAGCCATCTTAATGGGTTTTTTTACATACTTTTTTGAAGGCATGATAGCTAACTTTATGTGTAACTTGACTAGGCCTCGCGTGTGCTCAAGTATTTGGTCAAATGTTACTCTCCACATGCCTTTGAGGTTGTTTCTGGATGCATTAAGGTTTAAATCAGTAGACTGAATAAAGCAGATGGCCCTCCCTAATGTGGGTGGGCCTCATCCAATCAATTGAAGGACTGGCTAGAACAAACACTGGTTTTTCCTGCTGGTGAAGCCTACTGGCTTTCAGGCTAGAACTATGCCATTAGCTCTTCTGGTTCTCAGGCCTTCAGGCTTGGACTAGAACTGCCACCAGCAGCCCTGAGTCTCCAGCTTGCCAAATGGAGATCTTGAGACTTCTCAGTTTCCATAATCATGTGAGCCAGTTCCTTACAATAAATCTCTCAGTAGGTAGGTAGGTGGGTAGGTAGATGAGAGAGAGAGAGGGGAGGGAAGGAAGGAAGGAAAGAAAGACAGTCCTTATTGGTTCTGTTTCTGTAGACAACCCTGACTAATAGAAAAGGAAAGAAAAAATAATAAAAGTAAAATCTTGGATTCTTATGTACATGTAACCCGAAATAATCCAAAAGGACACAGTGCTGGATTTGATTATGCAGTCCAAAGGGAGACAGGCACATCTGAACCCTGAGATTTCACTTCGCAGATGGTTAAAGTTTTAAACTGAGATCTCTAAATTCCAACCAGGTTGAACAAAACGTTTCTTCTTAGAATCTCTAAAGATGGGCTACAGAAAATTGTAAAACTAGAAAGATCATAGTTAAAAACACCACAATGAAACATTAAGGAAAAGAAGAATGAGGGGCACCACAGAGAAACAAGAAGAGATAAAATCTTGGGGCAAATATGTTTAAATTATATTAACATTCCTAGGCCCCAGAGAAGGAACCTTCATGTATATATATTGACAACTCACTGAAAAAGAAATGTAAGAGGTACATACACGTTTGAAAAAAATGTTCAACTGCATTAATGAAAGAAGTGCAGATTGGAGTTAAGACTGAATGCCATTTTCAAACCATTGAAATAACAATTTTTTTAACAATGTTAATTCTCACTGCTGGCCAGGATGTGGTATAGTTTAAGTTATACACCATTAGCAGGCAGATAAATGGATATGAACTTTCTACACATCATTTGGCAATACATTTTAAGAGGCTTGAAAAACGCTCATCCTTTTGATGTTACATTTTCATTCATAGAGAAATATTTTTCTTAGGGAGACAAAGCTTTATATGAAAAGATGTTCACTGCATCATTACTTAGAAGAATAAAAAAAAGAAAGAAGGAAAGAAAGAAAATTGCTAAAAACAGCTTAAATGTTCACCAAGGTAAAGATTCAGTAGATTATAATGTATCGATGAGAAGTAATCTATCATTTTTATAAGCTGTGTTAAGTGTCTGTTAACATTGCAAAGACTTATAAAGTTAAAGAAGAAAAAAAAGATCAGTATCTAAACATGTATATTAAATAAGACCTAAACTGCCTAGGATAGGCCTTCAAGTGCCAGCCATTCCTATGGTTCTCTTCTATGGGTCTCTTACCCAGTGACCTTTCTGGCTGACTGCAGCTGGGCCAGGGGCAGAGAGCTGCAGAGGGAAAGCCAGTTTATCTACAGAAGGGTCAGCAGGGAAGATAGTGATTAACTGAATCTTGCAGAACTTTCCTTGGCAGAACCTAAAGCTGAGGCCCAGAGAGAGAAAAGCTGTTGGATGCCAGAGAGAGGTTAAAAAGGCATTGAGTCTCCCTTGTGGTAGTGTTGAAGCCGTGTATCCGTTATCCATGGCTGTCTAACGCACCACCCCCAAACTTGGTGTCTTAAAACAACAGTAAAAATTTACCTTGCTCACAGAGCTATAATTTTGTCAGGGCTGAACGGGGACAATTAGTTTCAGTTTCGTGAGAAGAGTCAGTGAAGGAAGTTCAGCTGGGGCTATAGGGTCCAGTTTCAATATGGCTCACTCCCAGTGGCTGGCACACTTGGGCTGACTACTCGCTGGGAGCGGTGGGCCTCTGTTCTTCTCCATGTGGTCCTCTGCATGGACCTCCAGACAGCATGGTGAGTGGGGTTCAAAAGGATGAGGTTGGAGAGTGTGACTGACTTTCTTTCTTTCTTTCTTTCTTTCTTTCTTTCTTTCTTTCTTTCTTTAAGCACATGACATTTTTATGACCTGGCCCGAGAAGTCAGAGTATTGGGGATGCCAGGGTGGCTCAGCTAGTTAAGCATCTGCCTTTGGGGTCATGATCCCAGGGTCCTGGGATCAAACCCCATATCTGACTCCTTGTTCAGTGGAGAGTCTGCTTCTCCCTCTCCCTTTGTCCCTCTCCTCCACATCTGTACTCTCTCTCAAATAAATAAATTTTTTTTTTTTTAAATCAGGTTTTTCATGGTAGGAAGATTTGTCTTATAAACGGGTCTTCTATCAAGTTATGTCCAATTGCGTGGACCTAGTCCTCATATAACGGCCCTAACTGTACTGGTTCCTTTCTAAACCTCATTTTTAATAATCCCAGCTCAGGGCCTGTTATCTGCCAGAGATGGTTTTTTAGATATTCTCATGTGCAGTAATAAGCCTGAAACTGGGAGTTCAAGGAACTTGTAAGAGGCCTCTCATCCAGTCTGCATCTTTTACTCTTAACCAGCCTTAGGCAAGCAGTCCCTCAGAAAAGGCAGACTATTAAGGCTGCCCGCTAGAGAGCCACCACACCTAGTTGGCCAGTCAGGCCTTTCAGATTCCCCAATGCCCTACTGCTCACCACAGAGAACCATGACATTGCAGCACAGTAAGATTCTCGTAGACTGACGACTCCATTTCAACTCAAATCCATTGGAATGCACCCATTTTGTTATATCTGCTTTCCCATGATGGCCAGCTGGTTCAAAGGTAATGAGGAGACAAGTTCAGGCCCAACAGTCTCTATTTTAGAGATCCCCTGGGGCTGTCTCCACTCACTCACTCCCTTTCACAAGGTCACATACAGGGAGAAGGAGACATAAAGTACTGTTAGCAGCAAGCATGGCCCCTCGACATGGCGGGAAGTCAGCTTGGCTCCCTGAGATGACAGGAGCCTTCTCTCTCATCCCCTATCCTCCTACCCCCACTTCTCTTTTCCCTATCTTGCTCACCCCACTTCACACACTCCTACCCGCCTTTCACCCCACTTACATGTGTAAGCACACACCCTCTCCTGCCATCTCATGCAGATCTGTTCCCCAGGGGATGTTTACTAGCCTTCCACAGAGTCTTTTTTTTTTTTTTTAAGATTTTATTTATTTGGGGCGCCTGGGTGGCTCAGTGGGTTAAAGCCTCTGCCTTCGGCTCGGATCATGATCCCAGAGTCCTGGGATCGAGCCCCGCATCGGGCTCTCTGCTCTGCAGGGAGCCTGCTTCCTCCTCTCTCTCTCTGCCTGCCTCTCTGCCTACTTGTGATCTCTGTCTGTCAAATAAATAAATAAAAAATCTAAAAAAAAAAAGATTTTATTTATTTATTTGACACAGAGAGAGGGATCACAAGTAGGCAGAGACAGGCAAAGAGAGAGAGGGGGAAGCAAGCTCCCTGCTAAGCAGAGAGCCCGATGCGGGGCTTGATCCCAGGACCCTGGGATCATGACCTGAGCCGAAGGCAGAGGCTTAACCCACTGAGCCACCCAGGAGCCCCCTTCCACAGAGTCTATGTCGTGTCTTGGTAGAATGTGGTTTCCTCTCATTCAAAACCGAAACCTGTTTTATCCTTTATCCCCAGTACCCACCTCCTCTCTCACTGCCTGCAGACAGGCTGTGTTTCCAAGCCTCTGTTAGCTTTGTAAGCTTTGCGTTTGCTGAGAAGTCCCAAGCATCCAGGTATTTTCATGGTCAAAATGGCTAGGGGGAAAAGGGGCTGAGGGTCAAGATGACATGGGGGGGCGGGGGAGTGTATCTGTGATGTTGGTTATTCCACATGCAACCTTAGGAGGGGTCCGGCTACTTACTAGTGAGCCAGGGCTTTAAGATTTGCCCTGTTTTATCCAGGAACAGTGAGGACATCTCAGACAAACAAGATTACTATATCTTGGATGCAGCTCAGTGAGCACGTGCTCTTCACTCATTTATTTTGGCAAGAATTCATCTTTGCTGCGACCTACACAAATGGGTCTGAGGGCTGGTGTGGATCAATTTCAGTGAGTTCCTCCTAGGTCAATTGACAAGAGCCGAAATATTAGCAGCAACTCCATAGAATCATCTAGATCCCACAAGCACAATGTGAGAGCAGCAATTAATTTTTCTTTGGTAGCTGCCTTTATGAAGAAGTTTCACCTGTGAAGCCTATGCCTGCTGGCCCAGCATAGAGACAGCCCTTCCAGAAAGAGTCCCTTGGTAAGATGGCGCTTTGCATGCCTGGAATGTTGAGATTCAGTGCTGAGGTATCTTAGCCCTTTTGAAATCCTTGGGGAAAAATTAGTTGGAATCATTTTGTAGCAATAAATCCAAAGACTGTCTGATGAAGTACCCATCTCTTCCTTGCTTTTTGAAACAAAACAAAAACTGTTACCTATGCCATATGCAGCATGAAATAGAGTTTGGACTTGAACTACAATTCAATAAACCTTTACTTAATTGCAACTATTTGTTCTAGGCTCCTAGAGGCAATGATCTTTAAGATACAATTCCTGCTCTCAAAGAGCTCATTTCCTAAACAAAGAAATGAGAGCTGTGTGATAAATACTAAAGAGTGTACTAGGGACAGAGAGGATACAAAGGAAGAAGTAATGAACTCTGGAGGGTTCAGGAAGGCTTTCTGCAGGAAAGCAGTGCCTGTGGTTTTGCAGGATGAATAGGAGTTAGTCTGGCAAACAAGGTGGGGAAAAGGACATTGGTCCAGACAGAGGAAATACTAGAGCTAAAGGTAGAGACAACCAATCTGTATGGGGAAGGCAGTGAACTGATAAGATAAATTGGGAGAAAATGGTGAGGTCAAGAGCCTAATGGTGTTAATGAAGTCTTTTTTTTTTTTTTTTTTTTTTTGACAGACGGAGATCACAAGTAGGCAGAGAGGCAGGCAGAGAGAGAGAGAGGAGGAAGCAGGCTCCCTGCAGAGCAGAGAGCCCGATGTGGGGCTCGATCCCAGGACCCTGGGATCGTGACCCGAGCCGAAGGCAGAGGCTTTAACCCACTGAGCCACCCAGGCACCCCTCTTTTTTTTTTAAATTGAGATAATGGGGCCCCCGGGTGACTTAGATGGTTAAGCGTCTGCTTTTGGCTCAGGTGATGAGCCCAGGGTCCTTGATCAGTGGGAGTGCTGCTCTCTCTGCTTGTGCTCACTCTGACAAATAAAAAAGTAAAATCTTTAAAAAAGAGAGAGAGAGATACAGTGGACTGAATGTATGGGGACAGAGAGAGAGAGAGAGAGAGAGAATGTTTAATGACTTGGCATTTCCAGGCGAGGTGATATGAGGACAAGAGGAGGAGCAGGTTTGGGGAGGCACGTTGAGTTGGATATACTCGCTAGGTCTTGCTGTCAATGTCAGTGCCCTGCGAGCAGTTAGGGCTCGAGGTATGGAGCTTGCAGGTGGAGATTAGAGGCAGAAATTGGGTCATTATAGAAGAATGATACTAGGAAGAAGTTGCTGAAAATCATCAAGGGAGAGCAGGTAGGAAGGGAGAAAATATGAAATATGAGACGTAGGGTACACTTGCAAGGGGCTGGTGGGAGAAGGGAGCCCAGGGAAGGAAGGAGTCAGGACAGTTGAAGGAAAACCATGAGAGAGAGTGCCCCAGGAGGTGAGAGAAGGAGCAGATTTGGGCAATGAGGACCAGTCCGCTCCCTCAAGACCCTCAAACAGGTAGAGCTCGATGAAGACTGACATCATTCTGGACAGGAGAGCATCTATCATTGTGGAACTTTCTGGAGTGGTGAGGTGGAAGCCGGGCTGCCAGGTCTGAGTCCTAGATGGCAGCTCTAGACTGTGCTTTCCCCGGCGGGGGGGCGGGCAACCATGACTGGGAGGAGAAAGGGCTATAGCCGCTCAGTGGGGAGGCAGTCTCCCTGCTTTCACTTTCTTCATGCTGTTTACTTCTAGCCTGCTGTGAACACGTGGTTAGCAAACAAGAGATAAAGAAGCTGAATTTCCCCCAGGTCCCCTGGGTCTCACTTTCACAATCACAGGAGCAGAACTTGAGGTGCTTTTCCTTGTCCAGAGTGATGGCAGCTTTAAGTGATTGTGCTGAGAGTGTGTTTTCCAGCCCCAAATCTTGATGTCTTGGCTTATATTTGGATGTAACTTGGTTGTGGCGCAGTTAGGACATCACAGCGTCTAATACTTCCGCACATCAGCGTTGTAGGCCTCCATAGCTTAGCTATTATAAACAGTGAAAAAGTCCATTAAAAGAAGTGTACTTAACAAATATTCATGATTCTGTGTGTAAGACCAAAGATGGATGAATCTTGGGCCCTGAGGGCAATTGGGTTATTTGCCTTATCATTGAATTGTAAGAGGATTTTTTGTATCCTGGAGAGCAGGCATCCCAGGACACAGGATCTCCAAATATTTTCTCCCATTCCATGGTTGTCTTTCCACTGTAATCATCTCCTTTGAAGCATATTTTTAGTTTTGATAAGATCCAGTTGATCTATATTGTGGTGTACCATTGTTCATAAGCACTCCCTGTGAGACTGATAGTAATGTCCTGATTTTTGTAAACTTCTTCTTTTTCTTGTCAGTCCAACTAAAGGTTTGTAAATGTTATGATATTTTCAGGGCGCCTGGGTGGCTCAGTTGTTAAATGTCTGCTTTCAGCTCCGGTCAGGATCCCAGGATCCTGGGATCAAGCCCCATATCGGGTTCCCTGCTCTGTGGGAAAACATGCTTCCTCCTCTACCACTCTCCCTGCTTGTGTTCCTTCTCTCACTGTGTCTCTCTCTGTCAAATAAATAAATAAAGTCTTAAAAAAGAAAGAAAGAAAGAAAGAAAGTGGCATCCTTGCTTTCTGTAAAAAAAAAAAAAAAAAGAAGAATTTTATGATATTTTCATCAATTGAAAAATGGGCAAAGGATTTAGATATACATTTCTCCAAAGAATATTTACAGATGCCAAGAAGCACAAGAAGAGATGCTCAACACCACTAATCATCAAGGAAATGCAACTCAAAACCACAACGAGGGGTCACTTCACACCCACTAGGAGGGGCAGAATAAAAAAGACAGAAATAACATGTGTTGGTAAGGATGTAGAGAAATTGAAAGCCCTTGTGGCTGCACACAGAAACATAAAATGACATGCCGTTTTCAAAAAACAGTTTAATAGTTCCTCTAAAAGTGAAACATAGGCCTTGCGGACACTGCCACCCAGAGCTGCCTGCACTGTCCAGCCATGGTCAACCCCACCATGTTCTTCTGCATCACTGTGGATAGCGAGCCTCTGGGTTACGACATCTCCTTCCAGCTATTTGCAGACAAAGTTCCAAAGACAGCAGAGGACTTTCGTGCGCTGAGTACTGGGGAGATAGGATTTGGCTCTAAAGGTCTCTGCTTTCACAGGATTATTCTAGGATTTCTGTGCCAGGGTAGTGATGTCACAAGCCATATGGTCCCAGTGGCAAGTCCATCTATGGGAAGAAATCTGATGATGAGAATTTCATCCTGAAGCACACAGGTCCTGGAGTCTTGTCCATGGCAAATGCTGGACCCCAAACAAACACTTCCCAGTTCTTCATCCGCACTGCCAACACCGAGTGGTCGGGTGGCAAGCGTGTGGTCTTTGGCCAGGTGGAAGAGGGCATGAATACTGTGGAAGCCATGGATTGGTTTGGGTTCGGGAATGGCAAGACCAGCAAAAAGATCACCATTGCTAACTGTGGTCAAATCCAATAAACCTGACTTGCGTTTTATCTTAACTACCAGACCATTCCTTCTGCAGCTCAGGAGAGCACCCCCTCACCCCTACCTGCTCCAAATATCCTATAATCTTTGTGCTCTTGCTGCTGTTCTACGGGTTTCATATTTTCCTTCCTCCCATCACGTCTAGCTGGATTGCAGAGTTAAGTTCATGATTATGAAATAAAAACTAAACAAACAAAAAAATTAGAGGGTAATTGTGAGACCCAGAAATTCTATTTCTAGATACATACCTAAGAGAATTGAAAACACGTGTCACACAAAAGGGTGTAGCTCATAGCAGCATTATTTATAATACCCAAAAGTTGAAAACAACCCAGATGTCATCAATTGATTAACAAAATGTGTTTTATATATACCTGTATCTTGTATCTACATATATATGTAGATATAGATATATATATATCCATACAATGGAATCTTATTCAACCATAAAAAGGACTAAAGTTGTATTAAATACTACAAAATGGATGAAACTTGAAGACATTATGCTCAGTGAAAGAAGCCAGATTCAAAAAGCCACATATTCTGTGATGCCTGTTTATATAAAATATCCAGAACAGGCAAATCCACAGAGACAGAAAGCGGCTGAGTGTTTTCCAGAAGCAGGCCAGGAGCAGGGAAAAAGGGGGTGACTGCTGATGAGCACAGCCTTCCTTTTTGGGTACTGAAAATGTTCTGGAATTAGACAGTAGTGATGGTTTTACAACTTTGTGAATGTACTAAAAGACTTTTTTCTTTTTTTAAGTTTTTTAAAATTTATTTCTTTTATAGACAGAGATCACAAGTAGGCAGAGAGGCAGGCAGAGAGAGAGGAGGAAGCAGGCTCCCCGCCGAGCAGAGAGCCTGATGCGGAGCTCGATCCCAGAACCCTGGGATCATGACCTGAACGGAAGGCAGAGGCTTTAACTGACTGAGCCACCCAGGTGCCCCTAAAAGACTTTTCTTAATACTTTAAAAGGGCAAATTTTATGGCTGTGAACTCTATCTCAATTTTTAATCAATTTATTTTTTAAGATTTTATTTATTTATTTATTTATTTGACAGAGAGAGCACATGTAGGGGGAGCCATAGAAGGAGAAGGAGAAGCAGACCACATAGAAGTCGAGATAGTAAAATCAAATAGACCTGAAAGACAGTGAAGGTAGTGGCCAGGCATGGGGTTTCTGGAGCAAATTGCCTGGCACAATTTCTTACCAGCCATGTGACTTTGGGCTATTTGCTTAAAGGTTTTCCCATCTGATAATGGAGTATGTTAACTCAGAAGGCAAGTATGTTATGGAGTATATTAACTCAGAAGGACCTTGGAAGGTCCAAGCAGCATGCTCCATAAAGACCCAGGCACATACATGTGCATTGCTAATATTAAGATTATGTGTACCGGCTGTACTTACTAGCTTTGTACCCTTGGCAAGTAACTTAACCTCGCTGAGCTTCAGATTCCTCAAATGTAAAATGGGAAATCATAATATCCATCTTACAAGAGTGGCTTTACATAAAGAAATGGCATGAAAAATTCGTAGCACAGTAATTGACCTGTGTACATGATCAATAAATGGTTATTCTCCAGATTAGTTTCATTCGAGTCAGGATGAATCATTCTGACCTCCCATAGGCACATTCTCTATTTATCCATCTGCCAGATCTCAGAATTTTCTCCTGCCCCCACCCTCCACAGGTCCTAGGCTGAGGGCCAGATGACAGGAGATGGAAGGCTCATCTCCCTCTTTATTTCAACATGTTACACTTCAACAGCAGGACTTGTTTTTATCACCCTACTGGGTTCACATGGGTAGGTTTGGGCGGGAGCAATTATTCTCTGTATTACTTTATAGATGAAGAAATAGGCTTGGCTCTGACATGTTGGATTTTCTCTAGCAAGTCCCCTATGGAGGATAAAAGCTCTTCATTCTAATCAGAGCCAGAGAAAATGCTCCTGGCGTCATGCTTCTTTAAATCCTCTCTTTCAGAACACTTGGAAGGCCTGCAGTGGGCCAGGTGTTGCACCAAATTCAAAGTAGAACCCATAGTTCATAGTTGGAACAAATCGCTGCAGGATCCCAGGCTGGGGTCTGGGGGATGGGGAGAGGCAGGCTCTGACAGGTGAAACTGAGGGCAGACAGCATATGACGTTTCCTGGAAGAGGTGCCATTTTGGCTGGGCAGTGAAGGTTAAGGAGGAGTTGATAAGTGGCAAATGGAAAAGACGTTCAGGAAGGGCAAATAGCATGGACAGTGAGGACAAGGTGGGAAACTGCTTGGGACAGTCTGTATGTTTGGGGGATGGCAGGTGCACAGAGTGGAAGAAGACAGGGCTAGAAAGTTAGGAGAAAGAAAGAAAGAAAGGAAAGAAGGAAGGAAGGAAGGAAGGAGGGAAGGAAGGAAGGAAGGAAGGAAGGAAGGAAGGAAGGAAGGAAGGAAGGAAGGGTGGGTCTTGAATCCCACTCCAGATGGAGAGAATCAGAATCTGCGTTGTAATGAGATTCCCCAGGTCCAGTGGGTCTCAGCCTTGCCTGCATGCTGGACTCCCTGGGGAGCTTTGACGAGCCGGGATGCTCAGGCTCCACTGACAGTGATTCTGTTTA
Organism: Lontra canadensis; assembly: GCF_010015895.1. Classification (NCBI taxonomy): domain Eukaryota; kingdom Metazoa; phylum Chordata; class Mammalia; order Carnivora; family Mustelidae; genus Lontra; species Lontra canadensis. The sequence continues at coordinate 38,753,104 of NW_022630996.1, read as the reverse complement.
ATTGTCTGCGTGTGGTGTGAGTACTGGGCTTTTAAAAAGCTTCCCCGGGGATTCTGATGGGATCATGGGTCTGAGAATCACTCTTTTAAGCAAATAGAGCTGTGGGTTCCTTCCTTCGCTCATTTCTCTTATGTGCAACAGACCTCACTAAATACAGGCACAGTTTGCTGGGGAGATGTGCAAACAGTTACAATAGATTAGAATAAGCACTATGACAATCATTATCCCAGGGCCAGGAGAGACCCAGAAGAGGGCCCAACATCTAAGTCTGCATGAAGGAATCAAGGCAAATTGCTCACAGGACACCACATTAGTCTCAAGGATAAATAGAACTCTGGGATTTGTTGAGGGGGATGGAGCCAGTGTGAAAGTAAAGAAAGAATTCAGTGTTCACTATGAAAGTGAGATTGATAGAATTTTAAGCTATCATAGATTATAGAGATCATTTAATGAATCCAGTGGTTTTCTAACCTTTTTGACTATGGCTCGATTTGAGAAACATTTTATGTCTCAGCCCAGAATATATATATAAATTTTCATGAAATAGTATTTATCTTCACTCTATGTGATGCACTGTAATATTGTCTAGTCTTTCAATATACTTCTCTTTCATTAGAGAGAGAGAAAAAAATATGGTCATGCTTAACTGAATTTGTCTCCTGCCCCATTAATGGGTTATAACCTGCAGTTTGAAAGACCTAACTAAATCACTCAATTTTTCCTTGAGGAAACAATGAGCCAGAATATCTAGACAACTTAGCCTGGGAGAGTAAGGGAAAATGTATTCAAATTCATGCAAAGGACTAGTGTTAGAAATAAAGAAAGCCTTCTATATATATATAGTATTGGTTGGAGATTTCAGAAGGATTTGCCTTCCCTGGAAGTCCTACCCATTTTCTGGGAGGTTAAAGCAGCTCTGTAGAGAAGGCAAATGAAGAGCCCACGTACTTTCTAGCCCCACTAAATATTCTAGATAGTGTGAATATTACTGAGCAAGAATTCTCAGTTTAGCTAGGTTTGGTGAGGAGTCAATGCAACCTAGAAGGGGGAGAGAGACCTATTAGAACCTCTTGGGGCCTTTGTCTAGTATATGTGACTCCCAGCCATTCTGATATGCCTACTGCCCCTTTGGGGCCCAAATTCCCCCAGACAATAAGCCCTACGGAGGCTCTGGTTGATGGAAGTGCATCATTCACACCAGTGCATTGGGATAGGCAGGAAAAAACAAAGGTAAGAACCATGGATTTCTTGAGCAATGGTTCCCCATCTTTTAGGTTTCACAGGTCAGTAAAAATTCAAACTGAGTTTAGGAATCAATATCGGGATGCAAATGTTTATTGTATCAAGTAAGGAAGTAAACAAAAACAAAACAAAACAAAAAACAAATCCCCCAAACTACTGACATCTACAACCATCATAAGGATAGAAAGGACATAATCTTTAAAGGAAAGTCTTGTAAACTGAATACATTTAGCTCTAAGAAACTTTAAAGAAATTTTTAATTATGGTAAATATACATAACATAGAATGTATTACCTAGCCATTCATTATTTGAGGTAGAGTTCATAGTGTTAACTGCATTCAACTTTTTTATAATGAAGTGTAGAGTTCATAGTGTTAATAGCATTCAACTTTTTTATAATTTTTCCAATCTCCCAAACTATTCCTCTTACAAAACTGAAACTCTTTATCCATTAGCAACTCACCATCTCCCCTCCTCACAGCCCCTGGCAACCATCATTCTGTGGTCTGTCTCTATGAATTTGGCTACTACTTTAGTTAACCTTATGCAAGTGGAATCATACAGTATTTGTCTATTTGCTACTGGCTTATTTCACTTCCTATAATATCCTCAAGTTTTATTCCCATTGTAGCCTGTCTCAGAATTTCTTTCCTTTTGAAGTCTGAATAATATTCCAGTGTATGTATATACAATGTTAATATATCATTCAAGGATGGACACAGGTTGCTTCTACATTTGACTATTGTGAAAAATGGTGCTACGAACATGGGTATACAGTATCTGTTTTGAGTTCCTGATTTTTATTCTTTTGGCTATAAACCCAGAGGTGGGACTTGGTGGGTCATATAGTAATTGTATGTTCAAATTTTTTAGGGATCACCATACTGTTTGAAGACATTTAGCTTCATACAGATTTTCTTTTAAAGCGACTATTGCATTGTCCTATTTTTTTTTTAAGATTTTATTTATTTATTTGACAGAGAGACACAGTGAGAGAGGGTACATAAGCAGGAGGAGTGTGAGAGGGAGAAGCAGGCTCCCCGCCAAGCAGAGAGCCCGATGCGGGGCTTGATTCCGGGACCCTGGGATCATGACCTGAGCTTAACGACTGAGCCACTCAGGTGTCCCGTCCTGATTTATCTTATATCGCTATGAATATCACAGACAGGCATTGGTCTGATCAATGCCTAGAATTACAGCTCCAACAGATAGAAACTTCTTCCTGCTCTAACAGATACAAATCGTTACAAGAACCCAGAAAATCTGGAATCTTTATATTTTGTCTGACTAGAAAGATAATTACTTTAAATAATAAAACATCCATTAAGAGGCGCCTGGGTGGCTCAGTCAGTTGAGTGTCTGACTTTGGCTCAGGTCATGACCTTGGGGTCCTGGGATTGAGCTCTGCTGTGGGCAGGGGGAGTCCGCTTGTCCCTCTCCCTCTCCTTCTGCCCTCCCCCACCCGTTCTCTCTCTTCCCCTCTCTCTCCCTCCCCTCAAATAAATAAAATCTAGGAAAAATATTTTTTTAAAAGATTTTGTTTATTTATTTATTTGACAGACAGAGATCACAAGTAGGCAGAGAGGCAGGCAGAGAGAGAAGAGGAAGCAGGCTCCCTGCTGAGCAGAGAGCCCGATGTGGGGCTCGATCCCAGGACCCTGGGATCATGACCTGAGCCAAAGGCAGAGGCTTTAACCCACTGAGCCACCCAGGCGCCCCATAAATAAATAAATAAAATATATCCATTAAGTAGTTTGGAAAATTATATAAAAGCCATTAACCTGATTACACTAAATGTGAAAAACAGGACAGTTTCAATTATTCAATTTATCAAGCCATCACCATTTCAAATTTGACTGTAAGTCACATTCATTCTAATACTGGTCATTGAAGGTTACTGACACTTGCTCTTCCCCTCCCCAATAATAAGTTAACAAAATCTTAGAGGAAATGGCCTGGCTTTCCAAAACTCTTGTTTCTCTGAAGTCTGTGTGTATCAAACAAAGTAAATTTTCTGTATGGTGGGGCTTTAAGTAAATTTTGGGGGGAGTGGTATATTTTAACTTCTTCATAAGCTACAGAGTAAATTCTTTTCCTACTGAAACCCATCAGTTATTATCAAATAATTTTAATTTAGTAGAAAAAAACCTACAGTTTTAAAATGAAATCCTAATCATAGCTTTCATTCCCCTCATTAATACTGGTTTTGGCAGTATTTTTCACTTCTTAACCCAATCATTGGTGGGGAGTAGGGATGAAGAAATAACAACATTTATTAGTAGTATGCCATCTGTTAAAAAGATGTGCTGGAGAAACCAGATATATGTACATCTGAACATTTAATTGAAATGTTATGTTTTACTGAAGGAATTGAAGATCTTTTCTAACTCCTCCCTAGAATTTCAGTGAATCGCAATTCCAGTATATTGCAAATTCTGAAAAGTAACAAATCATCTTTTCCAAATCTATGAATCTGTTGTTTGCACAAGTCATATCTGAAGTTCCTTCCTGTTTATCTTTTCCTTTTTCCCTCACCTCAAGGAAGCAACTGAATTCTGGTAATGCTTTTACATCTCATATTTTTGACAGTCAAAACTGAATCAGAAGATACCTCTGCACTTTTTTTCTTTTCTGCCTTTTTCTCTGCTAAGTTTGTGTGTTTTTAGAGCAGCACATTTGATTTTCGCATCTGCATGATTTGCTTGAAGCTTGATATTAACATGTCATAAAAGAGAATACTCTACATGCATGAAAAAACACTCATCATTGTAAAATCTGATTATTTCATAATGTTCAGGTCTGTTTGTCTCAACGAGAAGGTTGTAAGAGTATTTCAGACACTAGTGTGCTAGAGGTTAATATTTGTTCATCCGCACTTAATGTGCACGTTTTGTCCATGAGAATGATATGAAAATGTATCTGCATCTAATCATTTGATTAGACTTGTTGAATCTTCTTCCATTCCCACCGTTACTGATATCAACCTCTCGTTATTTTTTTTTATTCTGGTAAAATGTACATACAATTTATCATTTTGAACATTTTTAACTGTAGAGCTCATTAAGTACATTCATATTGTTGGACAACTCGCTCATCATCTTTCACCTGGGTTAGCACACCAGCCTTCAAAATCCAGCCTTGCTTCTAATTTTGCCCCCATTAAGGAAAGAAATAGAAATCTTATCTCTTGTTGACTTATTTTTACCATGCGCATCAAAGAAAAATGGGAAAATGGAAGAGGCATCCTTTGCCATTTCTTCCATGCTTTTGGCTTTAGAGTTGATAAAAAACGAATGCAGATAAAGTTCTCAGGGCAAAGAAGAGCACCCTGCTCTTCTTGTTCCATCCCTGAAGCAGGTTATTTCTTGCTTAGGACATCACAGCCAAAGGAACTGTTCAGTGAACCTAGAAAACTTAAGTGCTCTTAGAAACGCATTTGGGATTCAAGTGTCTAACCACCGGAAGCACAGAAAGGCTTTTCGAGGTAAAATCTTTAGCTTTACAATGTATGGAAATAATCATTTCCCAAAAATTAAGAGCTAAAAGTGTCAAGTGGCTAAACTTTGCACCCCTGCATGTAAGTGTAAAGTTGCCTGACCTGCCTTGCCCCCTCCCCTACCCTGGCCTCAGGGCGACTGGAATCCCCTGGTCTGCAGTGGGACTTGAGCCCTCTGGGGGGTAACACATCTCGGAAATGAGGAGCCCACTGATGCAAACTGCTTCGGGTTTCCAGCCTTTGGCAGTGCAGCTTTGTATCACTAGATGTCAGTGTGGACTTTCCCAGCGGCCACCTTCTCTCCGCGGGAGATGGACCAGACTTCACGCAGGGGCCTTCCTCGCGTTCTCCTTGCGTATTTTAAAACACAAAACCCTGAATCCGGGGCTGCTCTTTTTAATGCCGTGACCATCTAATCTCAGTGCTTGCATTTAGGCGCGGGTCTGCGTGGCTGTGTTGAGATAGGTAACGGGAAGTCGGGGCTGTGTTCCACGTAGGGTCCTTTAAAAGCAGCATGGGGGCAGCGCCTGGGTGGCTCAGTCGGTTAAGTGGCAGACTCTTGATTTCAACTCAGGTCATGATCTCAGGATCGTGATTTCAGGGTCGTGAGATCAAGCACCGCATCAGGCTCCCAGTTCAGCCCAGAGTCTGCTTGTCTTCCTTCTGCTCTGGCCCCCCCACCTGCGCTCCTCTTAAATAAAAATAAAATCTTAAAAAGACAATAAAATAAGTAGAAGAAGCATGCTGCCATGGGTACCTGTATTGCCCGGCCCCAGGACATAACAGCCTATGCTACCATGGCTAACAGTGGGCAGGGAGCCAAGAAAAAAATATGTATGATTAGCCACATAAGCATTTAAGGATTTCAGGGTCACGCTTATTCGATTTTTTCCTGGTTTTGAGGCAGCTTGTAGTCAGGGGGCTTCTGGAGTCTTAAAGAACAGCCATTGTATCCCTTTCCTTGTGCTGCTATCACTAGTTACCTCGAGCTTTGTTGCTTAAAACTGCACAAACCTATTATCTTAGAGTTCTAGATAGAGGTTGGAAATCCAAAAATGGGTCTAACTGGGTTTAAATCATTATGTCAGCAGGTCTGTGCCCTGCCTTCAAAGCTCTTGGAGAGGATCCATTTCCTTGCCTTTTCCTGTTTCTAGAAGCCACTGGCATTCCTTGGCTTGCAGCCCCTTTCTGTCTTCAAAGCGAACACTGGCCAGTCAGGTCCTCCTCCTACTCCCCTCCATCTTCTCTGCCTCTGCCTCTCCTCCTTCCTCTTTCATTGTAAGTAATTACATCAGGCCCACTCAGATAATCCAGGACAATCTCCCTATCTCAAGCTCCTTCATTTTTTTATACCTGCAAAGTCCCTCTTGCCATGTAAGGTAATGTACTCACCCGCTCCAGGGATGAGGGCATGGACATCTTCAGGGGGGCATTTTTCTGCCTAACATAGTCATCATTTTAAAAAGAATATATGATGCAGTGTTTGAGATAATGAACTTTTTAACAGCCTATTTAGTGTAATAGGAAACCGCTGTTTGTACCGTAGACTATGTTGGAAAATAACAAGCCCCAAATTTCCTTTGCTCATGGAATGTTAACAATGTAGAAAAATAAATTTGCCACACCCAGCATTAATATTTGGTCACCCTCCAATCTGACTGCACAGCCCAAGTTCTGCTGCCCCTTGTGACCCCCACCCCCATTTTCAGGATGTCTCTCCTGGAATGGCACCCAGTTAGCACAGGGAGAACACACAGAGAGGGCAGGAGACAGGGCTCCAGCACTGACGAGCGTTGTGTAGGATGAAATCCAGGATTCTGAGGAACCTGACTGAAATAACCCATTTATACCCCCATGCACATTCCACATGGGATTGGGTATCTGAAGGCAACAGAGCTGAACCCCATGCCTTGCCACGACCTCAAGGCTGGTTCGTTCTACCTTGCAAAGCTGACTTGGTCTCCCTCCTTCTCAAACTTGATCTTTCCTCCACATTTCCCACCTAGTGCTAGCAGGAACCAGAAAGCTTCCCTGTCATCCCTGACTGTTCCTTCTCAGTGTTGTACAACCTCCAATTGGTCTGCATGAGCTCTAGAGTCTCCTCTCTTAATAGCTTTTGAATCTGCCCTACATCAGCGGGCTCATCAGTCTTCTACTGTACTCTGTTTTCCTCCCTCCTATCAATAAATCCTCCAAAATACTTCCTGAGTTATCTTTCTAAACTGTAAATACAACCATGCTGCTTCCCTGTTCGTGAGGTGGTTCCCTTTTGCCTTCTGGAACAATTCCAACCTCTTAGCCCAGCACACCAAGCCTATTAGACTCTGCCTCAACCTACTTTTCCGGGTTATTAGCTCACCTCCCAGCCTCCTACTCTTCTGGAAGGAACTCCGTGCGGTGCTTTTGAAGCTCAAAGCTCTCCCTGGCTCCCTCAGCCAGGAACACCTGTGGCTGTGTAAGTCAACTCTTTCTCTCTCTCTCTCAAGACTCTGCTTGGTACCACTTCTGGAAACGCATTCTTGTCCTTCACCCAGCCCCCATCCCTGCACTCTGTTGCAGCATGCATTTACCACACTGTCCTCGAACCGTCTCACCATTTGTATCTGTGTCCCCTGACTATAAGCTGTAAGGTTTCTGGAGGCAGGGACCCTGTTTGGTTGAACTTTGCCTGCCTAGTGTTAACTACAAGATCCAGCCTGTGACTGGATGTCCAGTGACATTCAGTTTAAGGAATGAAGATATCTCCATGGGTCCCAAGGTATCTTGATGTCTCCAGGCACCAGGGATGACCCAGTTCTAGGACTATGTACTAATACCTGCCCTGTTTAGACCTGTATCCCAGAGAGCCCATCTGGCTTCTGGGAAGTGGAGGGTGGGGCAGGCTCAACAGTAGGTCTTGTGGCTCTTGTGTTCCACGTGTGGCCCAGGAAAGTTAGACCTGCAGTTATGAGCTTACCCTTTCCAACCTGGCCTACCCTGGGAGGATAGACCAGTTGGCAGCAACACCAAGGGAAGTGGCCACCTAGGGCATGGACTCCTGTGGCCAAAGCAAATGTGACTCACACACGCTTAATTGTGGCCACGATAGCCTGTTAAGTCAGTAGTAATTCAGAACCTGCCTTATCACTGCTGTCCCTCGTGATCCCCAGCAGCTACTGAATGTCCTCTGTGCACAGATTGTCTGGGAGCTCTACAAACAGCCACTGTAGAGAATTAAAAATAAAATAGAAACAGAATTTCTGTACTCGGGAGCCTTATGCAATTTAGGCCCAAAATAAGGAGCTTGCCTTTACTGGGGCTTTTGGCTACCTTTGGTGGGAGGAGGGGGTAAGGGAAGATGTCTTATAAGACTTTTTAATCATTCATGTATAACCATAGTGATTTAAAGCAGTGGTAGGAAGCAGGGATGAGAGGGCATATGCATTGGAGGCGGAGTCCCATGCATTATGTAGCAGAGAGCTATTTTTTCTCCAAGCTCTTCTTCACTTCAGTAGGCCAGCAAGATTCCCTTGGTGCTGACCCCAGGTCACACCTTTCTGCTCAATGTTATATATATATATATATTTTTTTTTTTTTCAACAGTAGGTCCCTAATAAAGATCAGGGATTCCTTTTAAAACACTATGTATGGAGCCCAAGCAATTTCTTCATAATGGAGGAAAAGCAGCATGAGTTGTGGTTGTTTTGTATGAAGGGTTTTAAAATAAGGGCTTTTAACGATTTTTTAAAAAATATCATTTGCAAGCCAAAGTGGATGGAGAGTAGAGCATCATATAAATATTTAATCTCTGATTACTACTCTATGCCATTTTGATAAGGAAGAATTAAGTTATTTTTAGATAATAAAAATAGGGGCTGACATTGTGTCTCAAGCTGTATTTAGAGAGGAAAATGATTCAGAATCTATGTTTAACATAGCTTAGAGATCTGGTCACCGATTGATTAACATGAAATGCTTTTACAAGACATTTAGTCCTATTCAGAACCCCAAAGTCTCCTCAGTGAACGTGTAATTTAACTGTCCTCTAGAATCAAAAGATATTAAAAAAAAAAAAGATTTAAATGTTAGAGATTTCAAATAGTTAATCCCTGGTCTCTCAATGATAATTTCTTTTTAAATTTCATAGAGATATATATGCATGTGCAACCATTCATCACACGGTGGAAAGATGTAGGTTTGTCAACATGACATGTCTTAGTTAGTGATGTACGTACTTATTAGTAAATTACTACTAAACAGTTATTGCCCAAAAAGCCTTAATTGTCAATAATGCATTAAAATTACGCAAAGTGGTAAAATCAATTCCAGTATTAGTATACTTAAAATATCTCAACCTGCGAGAGATCATATGCAAATTAGTACAACCTGCTAGAGCTAATGACGGTGAGATAAAAATTCACGTATCTATTAACACATTCCAAACATTTTCAAATAGACAGAGTCATCTGAGACTCACAACTCTTCTGTGAGGCTGCTCTTATGATCCTCTGCATTTTACAGAGGAAACAGGTTTAGCCAGGTTAAGCAGTCTGCCCTAAATCCCACAGCTAGTACTAGATAGAGCCAGAGCTTAACCCTGGCTCGAGCTTACCCACTTCATGGTGTGTGCTTATAATCTGGTAGCGATTGGCTCCATCCTTTGGAAAATAGGCATGATTGATTAAAAGATCAATGAGAGTAGAGGGAAGAGAGAATTTGGCTTACTCATGATAGAAAAGTAAGAGTGTGTAAAAGGCATTATACAAATTACGGATATTCCCTGAAAAATTACCCAACAATGTGATCCCCAAATATTTTTCTAAACTAACTTTGGTTTTAGAATGTAAGATACAAGTTTCTAATCACCACTAAAATCCTAAACAGGGTTTTCTGTAGAATATATTAAGATAAATTTTAGGGTCACCTGGGTGGCTCTGTTTGGTAAGCGTTTGACTTTGGCTCAGGTCATGATCTCAGGGTCCTGGGATTGAGCTCTGCCTCGGGCTCCCCATTCAGTGGGGAGTCTGCTTCTCGCTCTCCCTCTGCTCCTTCTGCTTGTGCTCTCTCTCTCAAATAAATAAATAAAATCTTTTTAAAAAAATTTTTTAAAAAGGTAAATTTTAGATTGTCCATTTCTTTAAAGAAATGAAATATAATAATAGGAAAAAGGCCTATTTAAAAAGTAGATAATTATACAAATAGTCCTATAGTTTGGTAAAGAGACTGGGTAATGTACAACTCTAAAAAAGGGGGGGTGCAAAACCATGGCCATCTTTTACACACTATAATGAGAGTAAACATGGGATGGCAGAGACTTTTGCAAAAAGTGTAGGTCTAGTGCCGACCGCACTGTGAGCCCTATTGGGAGGCTGTGGGGCCTACTGAGAGGACAAATGGGGTGGCAGGTCTTCTTCCCTGCCAGCTTTAAAAGAGTGGGCAAGTCAAGGGCACCTGGCTGGCTCAGTTGGTAGAGCATGTGACTGTAGATTTTGGGGTTGTGAGTTCAAGCCCCATGTTGGGCATAGAATTTACTTATTAAAACTTTTTTTAAAAAATAAGAAGAGTGGACAAGACATTTGCAGCAACCTGGATAGAGCTAGAGAGTATAACGCTAAGTGAAATTAGACAGTCAGAGAAAGACAAATTCCATATGATTTCACTCATATGTAGGAATTTAAGAAACAAATGAGCAAAGGAAAAAAAGAGAGAGACAACCAGAGAGAGAAGCCAAGAAACAGACTCAAGTATAGAGAACAAGCTGATGGTCACCAGAGGAGAGGTGGGTGAGGCATGAGCGAAATAGGTGATGGGGACTAAGGAGGGCACTGGTCCTGATGAGCACCGAGTAATGTATGGGATTGTTGAATCACTGTGTTGTACTTGAAACTAATATAACACTGTATGTTAACTATATGGGAATTAAAATGTTAAAAAGGTTTTACTTAATTAAAATAAAATAAAATAAAATAAAAAGAGTAGGGGGTGCATGGGTGGCTCAGTCAGTTAAGCGGCTGCCTTTGGCTCAGGTCATGATCCCAGGGTCCTGGGATCGAGCCCTGCATCAGGCTCTCTGCTCAGCGGGGAGCCTGCTTCTCCCTCCCTCTCTGCCTGCTGCTCTGCCTACTTGTGCTTACTCTCTGTCAAATAAATAAAATTTTAAAAATAAACAAATAATAAAAAGAATAAAAATAATAAAAAGAATGGGCAAGAGAGGGAAGAGGGAAGAGAAGAACACAAAAGAGTAAGTGCCAAAGGGAAGAGACTCAACTGAAATCCAAACTGGGTAACAGCAAACCCATCAGTCAAGTTTGTTTTTTTTTTTGTCTTTTTTTTTTTTTTTAAGATTTTTATTTTTCTAAGTAATCTCTATAGCACAGCACAGTCAGGTATTCTTACTGACAAGCCCACAGCTAGCTTACCTGCTCCAGTGTAGGTTTCCGGCTACCCATGTTGTCACCGTGCAGTGCTCTAACAACTCAAACTAACTTCGAACCCCAGAAGTCACCACTTAATCATGTGAGGAAGAAGAAAAATAGAGCATCTGAAAAAGCTTCATAGATAGGAATTTTAAAGAGCTGGGGCTCTGTTACTTAAGAGTCACGAGGACGTGAAAAAGAACAGTTCTGATTGTGTGTGGGAAAATGTCATTTAGACCAGTGCTTCTCCAAATACCGTCTTCGGTCTTGTGGCACCAGGGTCGCTGGGCGGCTTATAATGCAAATTTTCAAGGCCAGATTCTGATCTACGGAGTGAGAATCATGGAGGGTCGGGCCTGGCTGTTTGCTTTAACAAGATCTCCAACAGATCGTAAGAGACTCTTAATCTCACAAAACTGAGGGTTGCTGGGCGGTGGGAGGGGTAGGGACGGGGTGGTTGGGTGATGGACATTGGGGAGGGTATGTGCTATGGTGAGTGCTGTGAAGTATGTAAACCTGATGATTCACAGCTTGTACCCCTGGGGCTAATAATACATTATATGTTAATAAAAATAATTAATTAAAAAAACAAGATCTGCAGATGATTCTTTGGTGCACTGAAGCGTCAAAGCACTGATTCAGACCATCGTTAGTCAAACTGCAGATTACAACCCATTAGTGGGTTGTAAAATCAATTCAGTAGGCAGTGACCAGCATTTTACAAAAGTGAAATGGAATACAGGGGGAAGTGGAGTACATCCCATGGTTCATGGATTATGAGCTCATAAAACTTGTTTCAGTTCTAGATTTGGATGTACACCCATGTGTACTGATTTAAATGAAACAGCACTTTGAATTTTTGAAGAACTGGTAGGGTATAATAAGAAGAGACAAATTTTATGTGAAGCCAGATCTGTTTGGTTGATGATAAAACACATTGACAGCTTAATGTGGATTCCTGTTTGGGGGAAGGAAGAGGGCCAAGGAAAGAACATTACAAGCCAAGGTTTTCTAACTCCAGAATCCTCATGGGGAAAGAATCAAAAAGGCCTACCCAGAGAGAAAAGGGGGAGAGGGCATATGCCACATAGGAGATGTCAGGGAGGATAAGTATAAGATAAGGTCATGTGTGACCTTCAAGAAACAATCATGTAAGAATATTCATTCATTCATTCATTTATTCATTCACAGATCATTTCTTGTCCATCAGAGGTGTCAGGCACTGTGTTAGGTGCCGGGGTATAGGATGGATATGAAGCCTCTCTTGGACCGCACTGTTTAGTGACAAATAAGCAAGATCAACAGCATGATCAATGCTGAGAAGGAAGCATTAATATAACACTTAGTGGGAATGCTGAAGTCAGTCTGAGATGGTGTGATCGGAGTGGGGTCACAGGGGACATCCATATGGAGAGGGCATTTAATCAAAAATGATGATCACATCTTAATATGGTATTCTTTTTTTAAACTAACCAGTGATTATCTAGATCAGTGTTTTTCAAACATTAGTGGGCATCAGAACCCTGTAGAGGGTTTATTCAAGCACTTTTTGATTCAGTAGGTCTGGGGTGGGGGTCTGATAATCTTTCTTTTTTTTTAAGATTTTATTTGACAGAGAGAGGGATCACAAGTAGGCAGAGAGGCAGGCAGAGAGAGAGGGGGAAGCTGGCTCCCTGCCGAGCAGAGAGCCCAATGCGGGGCTCCATCCCAAGACCCTGAGATCAGGACCTGAGCTAAAGGCAGAGGCTTAACCCACTGGGCCATCCAGGCACCCCATAATCTGTCTTTCTGACAAGATCCCAGGCAATGCAGATACTGTTAATCTGGAGCCTGTTCTTTGAGGATTGCTTATCTACATGGCTAAATTAAGAGTTCTGTTAGATGGTATTTCTAGAAACACAATTTAAAGTAGATAGAATTTAGCTGATCTGCATGCACACAAAAAAATTGTTTTTCTTTACCACATTTTGATGGCTTAATAATAGTAACTGTCACTAGAAATTTTTCATCTAACTTAACTTTTATTGTATAGTGTTTCATTAAGATTTAATATCTAGCTTAGATATCTGACAGGCAACTGTTCTTGTGTGTGGCAAAGATATGCTTGCTATGTGCTTGACAAAATATTTCCTTTTTTCCCCCTGGGTACGCACATAAGACCCCATTTCCTGGCCCCTTTCCAGTTGAGTTAGAACATGTGACCGATTTCTGCCAGCATGGATACTGGGGAGAAGGGATGCAAACCTTTCCACACTTGGCTGAAACTTCTCTTAATGTCTGCCCTTTTGCTTTGGCCAGCCAGGTACACTGGATTTAGAGAAGGGCTCTGTGAGCAGTCTGGGAGCCTGCTTAGCCACTGTATAAGAGCCTGGGTCCCTGAGCCACCACTTGAAGAGAAACCCAAGATTGCCACCCAGATGGGGAACCATCTGAAGGGAGATGAGAGAGCAGACCAGGTGAGCTCACAACGGGTTTTCCCAGCATCACGGCCCTCAAGTTTAGCAGTTGGATTCCACTGTGTAGCTTAGCTTGTCTTGACTAATGCTTCGCCTGGCACCAAGTAACACAAAACACATATTTTATGAGCTTCATAATCAGCTTCAATTTCTATTCTCCTATGTCCAACATTCAGCCTGTAAATGACTTTCTGGCCACTCATTTATTCAACAAATACTTAACCTAGAGGCTACTGTGTGCCAAGCACTGCCAATGGTGAGCAAAAAACTAAAACTAAAACTAAAACTAAAACAAGACACACGCCTTCCATGCTCTCAGGGAATTTAGTCTGGTGAGGAAGGGACATAAATCAAACAATTGTTCAGACATACGTAAAATTTCAGCTGTTGTGGATGATGTGAATGTTAGAAGCCTGGTGCTATCAGGGGATTTCTTTTTCCTAATTAGGAATAAATGTTGAGTGCTTTAAGGTGTAACTACCATCTGAGTAAAAATGATTTAAAAATAAAACTAAGTTTGGATGTGATGAAGCAAAATATAATTAATTCTGAAGACGACTAAGAGCCATACAGTTTTTATCATTAATCTTTTCATTTAATAGCTTTAACTACTGCATGGCATTTGCTCCATATTATAGTAACCTAGACTTTTAAAATTCATATCTAATGAGGACTGTGAAATCCTTTAACTTACCAATTGTTAGCTCCTCAGAGACTTGCAAAAGTCCTTTATTCATTTTTTTTTAAATAATAGTGTGTTACTTTTCTATATTCCTTCCGAACCAGAGTTTTACACCGAAGGCCTCATTCAATAAAAGTTAAATCAGATCAAATCACTAAATACCTTCTTGAATTCTGAGAACTTGTCATTCTGGTTACCACTTTAACCTTTCAAATTTTTCTCTGCTTACCAAGTGTCCAATGGTTTCAGTAAGCCCATACACAGGATGAAAGAATTTTTAGATTTGCATTGAGTAGATTTGTTTTTCCATTTCTCTCTCTCTATATATGTATATATATGCACACACTAATCCACTGATAAACATATGCATACATATACATTCTGAGATGTTTTATATATACACACAATACATCTATATCTATACATATATTCTTTACTTTTGTTTGAAAATTTAATTCTCATACTTGAATGATGAAAATCATTACATAAATGACATTACAAATGTGGAAAAAAGATGGTATTTATTTTTGGAGTTCGTACAAAAATACCAGTTGCTATTATTTTCATATAGTGGACACTTCAGGAACTTTCACAATGTATATCCAGACCATGCTCTGACACCAAGATACTGTATCACACTTAGAAACGAACCGAGGAGAATTTTGCTACATTCCATTTTAGAGAAATTACAGGATTTTATTATTTTTATTATTTATTTAAGTAATCTCTACACCCAAAGTGGGGCTTGAACTCACCAACCCAGAGATCAGTCTCAGGCTCAACTGAGAGCCAGCCAGGTGCCCCTAGAGAAATTACAGGGTTTGAAAGCTGTCGGTGCCCTAGGTCAGGAAATTAAAGTCCAGAAAGGTAAAGTTTGCACATTGCACCGTGATTTAGTTCTGATCCATCCTAAACCGAGACCCCAGATCTCCTAAATCAGGTGCAGATTTCTCTGCCCCCACGCTTTTTGCCTTAAAACTGAAGGTCAGGCTGCATTATCTTTAGTTCTTCCAACTGCGCTTCCTCCACGGTCAGTTTTATGGGGTAAGTCTAATTAAGATCGAGTTGACGTCTGCATCCTTTGTTATTTATGTTTCCGCGTTTCTTAAGTCTTTTATCAACATTGCTGAGCTTCTGTTTTATTTAAAAAACACACTCCGAGTAACACCAACCAGCAGGTTAACACCCACCCAAACTGGAGGGTCAGGACCCAGGACACAGCCATTCTCAGCCCCAGCTGAAAAAACGAGAAGTTTACTGACGCGGTCTAATCCAGGGTCCCGAGGCCACGTGCGAGAGGAGGGGCCGCCTTTTGGTTGGCGCCCCGAGGGGCTCCGTCCCTCCAATCGGCTTAGGCCCCGCAGTGAAGGAGGGGGCGCGCCCTGGGGGAGGGGGCGGGGCCGAGGACCTGTCCATCACCGGGTCCACGGGAGGCGGCACCTACCACACCGCTGTACCTTGGCGAGGCGGGGCCGGGGAGGGAAGGCCGCGGCCGGGAGAGGCGGGGCCCAGCCGGCGGAAGCCAATCCGCGGGGCGGTGCGAGGGGGCGGGGGTGGGGCCACCGCCTGCGACCCAAACACCCGAGTCCGGGTGCACTTTGGAGTCGCGCTGCTCCTCGGCCTTCCGGTGCGAGGGCCGGGGAACCTCCTCCCCCACTGGGCACCCCCACCTTCGTGGCCCAGAACCTCCCCGCTTCCGCCCCTCCTTCGCAGGGGGCAGTGCGGCGACGGTTGCCGGGAAGCGCGCGCCGCCCCTCCCTCTCCTCGTCCATCCTCCCCTCACGCGCCACCCGTTTTTCCTCTTTCTCCGTTAATAACAGCTGGGTGGCTGGGGGAGGAGGGAAGGTGGCCCCGGCGGAGTCTGGGCGGGCGCCTCCCACTCACCCGCGAGCTGCCGTGTGAGCCGGAGGATGGCGGCGGTAGCTGCGGCCGCCCGGGAGGAGGCGGTACCGAGGCCCGGGGCGCAGAGAGCGGCGACGGCAGCAGAAAGCGGCAGCGACCCGTCGCGGCGCACCAGAACCGAAACCAGCGGCAGCCGCACAGCCACCTGAGCCGCCCCTCCCTCCAGAGCTAACGAGCTGCGTCCGCCGCAGCCCGACCTCCTTCCTCTCCGCCTCTCCTCGTTTCCCGCGACCTCCCGCAGGCCGCCGGTCTCGCCCCCCGCCCCCGAACACAAGAGCGCCCCGGGCGCCGACCGCCCTTCGGGGCGCGGGGCGGCGGCCCTGGACGTGCGGGCTTCTCCTTGCGCCGGCCGCGGCGCCTTGGCCCTGCCCGCTCGCTCCTGCGCTCGCTCCCGCCCTCCCGGCGCTCGGGGCGCCGCGCGCGGGCCCGGCCCGGGGCAGGGCGGCCATGGGCGCCAAGCAGAGCGGCCCGGCCGCTGCTAACGGCCGCACCCGCGCCTATTCGGGCTCGGATCTACCTTCCAGCAGCAGCGGAGGCACCAATGGGACCGTGGGCGGCGGCGGCGGCAGCAGCGGGGCGCGGGCCGTGGCCGCCGGGAGGTTTCCGGCTCAGGTGCCCGGCGCGCACCAGCCCAGCGCTTCGGGCGGTGCCGCGGCGGCCTCAGCGGCCCCGCGCAGTCGCTCCCTCGGCGGGGCCGTGGGGAGCGTGGCGTCGGCGGCCCGAGCGGCGCAGTCCTCCTTCAGCATCCCCAACAGCAGCAGCGGCCCGTACGGCTCGCAGGACTCGGTACACAGCAGCCCCGAGGACGGCGGCGGCGGCAGAGACCGGCCGGCGAGCGGGGGCCCCGGCGGGCCGCGTCTGGTGATCGGCTCCTTACCAGCTCATCTCTCGCCGCACATGTTTGGAGGTACGGCTCCCTCCCCTCCCCGGCCTCTCGCGGGCGGCACGTGGGCCGCGGCCGCGCTGGAGTTTACCTTTCTCCTTTTCTCCTTCAGCCTGAGCGCCGCGGCTTTGCCGCGCTGCGCGACCGGCTCACCCCTGTGGGAGGAAAATCGCCGCTTAACCCCGGCGGAGGGGCTCCCGCTGCTCCCCGGGCTTTGCTTTCTTTAGACAACGGGTGTAACCCCCCGCCCCGCCTTGCCCCTCCTCACAGTGGCTGCCCAGTGCAAGAAGCCCTTGCTTTTCCCCCTTGGGGTGGACGGAGCAAAGATTGTTTTTCAAACAAACCGATGCAACAGCCCTCGTGGTGGTAGCTTTCAGTATCAGGAAGTCAGGAGAAGACTGGTGGCCAAACGTAGTTCTACCTGGGGACCCAAGCGGTGAGCATTTTTAAAGGCCAGGAGGTCAGAGGGTCTCAAAGAACATAAGAGTGTTTGAAAAAGGAGGGAGTTACCTCCTTTGGACTGTTACAGTGAAGCTGTAATCCTTACGTCTCTGTAAATAGCCCCACCTACTGCATGGCGTTTAATTGGTTGAATGTGTGATGGAAAATGTAATTTTGACCCGAGTGAACTGCTACTTTAGATAAGGGTTAGTATGAGCCCCGCTTAATTTGGACAGGGCATTTTAAAAATTTAAAGCAGTGTCTTAAAGAGACGCTACATAGGGAAACTGCCAAAAGCATAGGTTCTTTTGAAAAGCAGTGTTGACTACGAGTTCAGGAAAAGTCACTTGTGATAAATGGAAATTTTTAATAGCAAAATGATGTGCTTTGATGTAGAAACAGGAAGGGTGCACTTGATCTGAGGAAACGGAATTTGGCCTCTTCAGTTAACGTCCAGGACTGATTTACTTTACCTCAAACGGTTAATACCCTAAACGAATCAAAACAGTTCTCCCTTCCCAGTTCAGGAGAAGAAATTGGAAGTTTTATCTGGTTAGGTAGGCTGACTATAGAAGAAAAACATCCCCGTATCACTGCTTTATTGTATTATATAAATTCACAAGTGAGCACAGCTGGAACAGTGAGGAAATGGTTCCCTCCATTTTTGTGGCCCTTTTTTTCATATGTTTATATATGTGAGAAATGGAGTTGGTGAAGAATGTTCAGTAATGTTAATTTATCTGTTCTGATGTTCTCTGTAGTATCAGTATTTATGTTAGCATATTGAAAATGGGAATGTCGTGCTTAGTTTATGTTTTTAATGTTGCTTTGCACATTCAGTGTAGAACAACTATAAACTACTTTATTCCAATTGTTATAATTTTGCTGCGTAAAGAAAAATACTGATATTTTCTAAAGTTGGGCCATAAAAAAAAATTGTTTTTGAGAAAAAGAACTAGTGCTGTCCTTACTGTGATTGAATCGTAATTAACACAGTTGAAGATTATTTTGATCTTAATTAACACAGGCGTAGTCACTAAACTGAGGAATAACAAAAGACAGTTTCTTGAGAATGGGAGCTTAGTTCATTTATAAAGGATAAGCTGGTTTTTTAAAATACTTTTTAAAGTGAAAATTTGCATTTAGCCGTTATGATCAAAAGATGTTTATAAAAGCTTGCTAAAGGAATGAGAAAAAGCTTGTGAAATTAGTATCTTACTACAATATACTGCTTGCTTAAAGGGCTGATAATTTAACAAAGAGTTTATCTGTATGGGTTTATTTTCTGAAAATAAATACCTTCCATTCAGAGCAGGCGGCAAATATTTGACACTTAGGATTTTAATTCATAGTAAATTAGCAAATGACAAAGACCTGGTTTGTAAAAGTAGAAGTAGAGCAAATTTATCTTTTTCCTTATTTAAGTTCCTAGTTTTGTGCGCTTAGTTCTTTTTGTACTTTCAGGGTTAGGATGATTGGGACCTAATAGCACAGTGATAACTGTGGAACTTGGTGGCAGCCTTTCTTAACCAGGTCTCTGCAGAGAATAGAGCCCTAATGTCCTAAGTCATCTCCTGTATGACAGCTAATTAGCTTTTTTCTCCCGTGCTCTTAGAATGATTCTAGTTTTTGTAACATCCTTCTGAAATACGAGAAAACAGTCAAATAATCTGTGTTTAGTGTTTCAGCTGAGGAACTCCAGTTGCGAGAGTGTGGAAGGGGATCTAAGAAATTACTTGTTCCCATTACATGATAGGAACTCAAATCAATACGTCAATACCTTAAGTCCTAGTTGATACAGGGATATGGAATACACTGTGTAAAAACATCTTTATATTGGCATTTGCTTTACTTCTATTTTTTTTCACTTCTATTTCAATGGGTAGGTTTACCAGGGAAACTTAATAGGAGCATATTTCTCCTCATCCTGAGATTTAGGAAGCCAGATGATGAGTCTTATTTTATATTTATTTTCAGATAATGAATCTTACTGTAAAAAATTACATGTGATTATACTTCACATTGACTTAATTTTAGTATGTCTTATAGTATTAATGTGTTTATTCAGTTACAAATTGTATAAATGTTTGGGCATATGTAAAGTAATTCCCTCTGAAAATTGAGAAAAATTATTTCAAATTGGGAAGTTTTGCTGTAATTTCGTAAAACTTATCTTAATTGATACCTGTGTTATTTTGTAATAAGAAAATATGGTACTAATAAGATGCAAAATTGTTTTTCTCTTTTGGGCTGTCATGTAACTTACAGAAAACCTAAACAGTATACTACTCTTTCTTTTTTAAAATAGTAGTCCAGCAAATTGAATTGTTAGTAGTTTCATCATAATGAATTACAAATTGAGTGAGATTTTCTGTGTCAGTTTTATGTTTTGAGTATTTTAGCTGCATACAATCTTACTCAGTTCTTTGATATTTTAGTGTACAGAAATTTTAGTGTACAGAAATTCATTGGAAGAAATATCCTAGCATTTCCTAGAACTGAACAGTTTTTCTTATTTTTGCTATTTCTTTTGGAGTGCTAAGTCTAGAAGTACTAAAGTGGACAAAAGCCTTCTCTTGTCTATCACCTTTGTTTTAAAACAGGCCTTTAGTGACATATAGGCTAATATTTAAAAGCCTTGGTGGTATTTCAGGATTTTTTTGGCTTTATTTTAGGTCTACATTTTTTCCACTCTCAAGTTGTTAATGTTCATAAAATCAGTTGTTATGGGTGGTAGGATGGTCTTTAATGATCCAGCAAGGGTAGGAAAGGTAAATTGGACTATAAAGACATACAAGTGAATGGAGATTATTTCTAGAGGTAGCATGTGGGCTTCATAACCATACATGAGTCTAGAAGTGAAAGTGTAAAATGAATTAATCTAGATAGTTAACTGGTGGTACTCCATTGTTTCTGCCTTCTCCTAATTGGCTTGCCTCTGTTAGGGTCTGTTGTCACCTTGAGTGTTTCAGTAGTCTGACTCTAATTCATACGCCTTCTGTTATTTAGGAAACATCTTATGTTGAAGGAGTGGGGGTTATCTCTTAAAACGGAATATGTTAAATGAAGTCTATATTTCTAGACAGATTTCTCTTAATCTTCCAGAAAGATGCAGGTTTTTAAGGTAGTGAATTATCTCCATTAATTGTTAATGAATCATTCTCCGTCATTCACTTCTTACCAGTATCTGGTGCCAAAATATTTGAATTTGGGATACTGTGATTAATCTACTTCCTATTTCTGAATTTTCTTTTATTCATTTGAAAACCTTTATGTAGTGTGGCAGAAGAGAAATACCTCCTTCTTCCTAAGAAAAATTACACTTCTAATTACCAACCTGGTCACTGCCCAAAAGAACAACTCTGGTGGTTCATGTTTCTCAATTGTAATCCCACATATCTTTAAACACTGTAGGAGATACCTGGGGTTGTATGCTTTGTTATGTTGAAGTGTGGGCTCTGCCTGGAAGTTTGCTTTGGGACTGTTTTGAAAATTCTCTTTTTTTCTGCATTTTCATCTCCAGCTTTCTTTTATTATTTTTTTCTCCTGAAAGTTCTCTTGTCCGCAGGGTAGAAGGTGGGCTGGAGGAAGGAGTGGTTTGTGTTGCAGTGGGCATCGTCTGATATGAAAGGTGCCTTACCTGAGTACTTTCGATGTTTTGCTAGTTGCAAAGCCAGTCCTTGTAGTAAGGATAGTGCCTCCAGCCTATCCCCAGCCCCCTCCAGTTTGATTGCTTTGCCTGGTAACCAGTAACCACTTACTGGTTACT
Organism: Lontra canadensis; assembly: GCF_010015895.1. NCBI lineage: Eukaryota > Metazoa > Chordata > Mammalia > Carnivora > Mustelidae > Lontra > Lontra canadensis. Next base: position 38,731,837 of record NW_022630996.1, on the reverse strand, counting down.
TACTGGTTCATTCTTGTTTTTTGGTTACCAATAAAGTTAATTGGGTACAAGCTTTTAAAATACTGATTATTCTGTGTTTATAGGGAGAATTGCCTTAACGTTATACTTAACTGCGTATACCGGATATGTGCATGATTGGGTATACTAGCAAATGGGTTTTAAAAAAGTATAGGGACAGTTTTATATAGCAAAGTACTTAAAAAAATTTGTTTTAAGATTTTATTTATTTGACACAGAGAGAGAACACAAGCAGGGGGAATGGGAGAGGGATAAGCAGGCTTCCCGCTGAGCAGGGAGCCCAGTGAGGGGCTCGATCCCAGGACCCTGGGATGTCTTAATTGTGCATTTACTTGACAGGTATTAACTAATGAATTAGGTTTGTTCTACTGTTGTTTAAGTGTTTAGAAATTGGGGAAAACATGTTTTTTGTATAAACAGCGAAGGGTTCAGAAAACCGTAAGGTTTGATTACAAGTTTTCTATTTTCCTTATTAACAAATTCTTATACATTTTATTGTCCAAAACAACACATATCTGTTATCTCAGTTTCTATAGGTGAGTCTGGGTTCCGTTTAGCGTGGGTCTGCAAGACTGCAACAAAGGTATGCCAGGACTGGGTTGTTACTTAGAGAGTTAGCTGGGGAAGGGTCTATTTTCAAGCTGCCTCAAGTTGGCAGAATTTATTTGCTTGTATTTGCTAAGCCCATGACATCTTGCCGCTTCAAAGGCAGCGAAGGAGACAACCCAGCGAGGTAAGCTGGTGCTACATTATGGAAATGTGATCACATAAAGACCACTGCTTTCCTTTGAACCCTGGTTGGAAGCAACTCACAGGTCCTGCTAGACTCAAGGAGAGGGAATGACAGGTGTAAATGTCAGAAGGCAGGGATCATGTGTGGCCATCCGAAAGTCCATCCACTATTGATTACAGACTTAGGTTGAGGAGTCAAACATACAACTGTTCTAACTATTTTTAAATTCATTTTTTATCTACTTCAGAAAAGTTGTAATAATGTATGTGGTAAATGTTGCTTCAGTGAACATGAATTTATTTTTTTAAGGGGCCGGCATTGTAGTTTTCAGGAGTACAAACAAGGTTTCTCCTGTACTTGCTCAGATCTCAGTTGAATTTGAGATTATTATACATTGTAACAAGTGCTGTAATAGGACTGTTGTTACAAAATGCTTTGTAAGGTATCCTTTTCTTAGATAAGGAATACTTCATAGAGGCAGGTAACATTTGAACTGCAAGGATTTAGCAGTCCTATGTGTATTTGGGGTGGGGGGCAGGGAACATTCCAGACTAAGGAAGAAGCCACAGAAGCCTTGGCTTTTGATAGGGTATATTGAAAAGTTAAGAGGACGATGAGAACATGAAACTAGAAAAGTGTGTTTGGACCATTTGTTGAAAGATTTTATAGTGCTGTACCTTTGTTTCACTTAACCAAGTTTTAAAGTAGGCACCACTATGGTCATAGTTAATACGGATGGCAACCTTCCTGAGCAGTGAGTGCATTGCTTGGCCCGGACACTGTTAGTGTACTGCTACTCATGATTAAACTGCTTCTTAGGGGGCGCCTGGGTGGCTCAGTGGGTTAAAGCCTCTGCCTTTGGCTCAGGTCATGATTCCAGGGTTCTGGGATTGAGCCCCGCATCAGGCTCTCTGCTCCGTGGGGATCCTGCCTCCTCCTCTCTCTCTGCCTGCCTCTCTGCCTACTTGTGATCTCTGTCAAATAAATAAATAAAATCTTAAAAAACAACAACAACAACAACAAAAACCCTGCTTCTTAGGAGTGGGGAGAGAGCAGGAAGATAAGAACTCTCTTAGACTATAATTGGTGGAAGATGCCTAAATTGAAATTACAGCTTTGGTGGAGGAGAGGAAAAGTTAGGTTTCAGTGAAATTTCTTAGGTAAAACTGATGGGATTGAGAACTTGGGTGCATAGTGATGTCATTAACCAATCTAAAAAATAAAAAAGGAAAGAAAAAAATTTTAGAAGATGAGTTCTTGCAGGCCTCTTAAATTTTGAGTGGCTTCAGGGTTTCCATGTAGAAGCATCCTTTAAGCAGTTGGAAATAATACATCAGTAATTTAGGGCATTACAAAACTTGAGAAATAGCAAATTCTAAGTGAAGACCAAAAATGGATAAGATTACTAAGGGATGAATATAAATTGACCCCGGGGAGCAAGCATGGAATCTGGGGAGCAAGAATTTTAAGAGACAAGCAGAGTAGGAGACAGTGATTAGAATCAAACCCAAGGAAAAGTGATGGAAGTGTTTTTTAATCATAAAAATAATACATGTTCATGAGAGAGAACTAAAATGCAGAAAATACTGAAAAACACAAGAAATTACAAATCACTTGTAAACTTACTGCCAGAAATAACCAGAATCAAATGTTGATGTCTACTTTTTCATATATATGTCTTAGATAAAAGTTTGGAACATTTATCCTATATATCTTCTTTTCATTTTAAACTTTTGTGATTGATGTTCTAATATAAAATTTTAAAGCTAGAGATTTCCCTCTGAGAACTGCTTTAGCTGAATCCCACAAATTATGAAGTGATTTTGTTAACATGCAGTTAAAAATACTGTCTAAATTCTCTTGAGTTCTTCTTTGATCATGGGTTAGATATTTTTTGATGACTTGCTCTTTTCACTTCATTAGTTTCTTCTGTGACATGGAATTTTTTTATAACATGGTTTTGATGGCTGCTCAGTGTTCCAAAATTCACTCAATAAATATTTAATGAGGACCCACTTTGCCATGCACTGTCCTAAGGATACAGAAATGAAGAAGTAAAACACCTATCCCTGCTTTCATGGACCTTCTGTTCTACTTGAGGGAGACAGTAAACAAGTAAAAACAGTGTGTCAAAGGGTGTTGAATGTGATTGGAAAAATGGAGTGGAAAGGTGGGTAGACATTGTGGGGTGGAGACTTTGTCCCTCTGTTAATTTTTCGGAGATAACCTCATTGACAAGGTTGACATTCAAGCAGAGGGAAGGGAACAAGACATGAGGGATCTCTAAAGGAAAAGCATACCCAGGCAGAAGAAACAGTAACTAGAAAGGCCCAGAGGAATGAATGCACCTGCCACGTTGGGGTGCGAAGTTGTGAAACCCAAACAGCTGTGAAACCAGCGTTGTTGGAGGCGGAGGGTGGTAGATGAGAGCAGAGAAGAGTGGGATGGGGCAGAATCAGAAAACTTATTGTAGCCACTGACTGGTTTTCTGACTTTTTTGTTTTAGAGAGAGATGGAGAGGCATTTGAGAGTGTTTGCTTGTTTTTTCCTTAAGATTTTATTTCTTTGGGGCACCTGGGTGGCTCAGTGGGTTAAAGCCTCTACCTTCAGCTCAGGTCATGATCCCGGGATCCTAGGATGGAGCCCCGTATTGGGCTCTCTGCTCAGCAGGAAGCCTGTTTCCTCCTCTCTCTCTGCCTGCCTCTCTGCCTACTTGTGATCTCTGTCAAATAAATAAAAATCTTAAAAAAAAAAAAAAAAAAAGATTTTATTTCTTTGTCAGAGTGTGAGTGAGAGCACAAGCTGGAGGAGCCTCAGGCAGAGGCAGAAACAGGCTGCCCGCTGAGCAAGGAGCCAGTATGGCACTGGATCCCAGGACACTGGGATCAAGACCTGAGCCGAAGGCAGACGCTTTACAGACTGAGCCAGCTAGGCATCCCAATGCTTGAGAGCTTTTGAGCAGAAGATGAACGTAACTGCACTGGGCTTTTAAAGGATACTCTGGCCACAGTTCGAGAGTGGGCACTAGAGGTCAAGAGCCAAGAAAAGAGTTAAAAATCAGGGCAAAAGGTAACAGTGGCTTACCAGGGTGGTGGCACTGGAGGTGGTGAGCAGTGGCCAGACTCTGGATGTCCTGTTCTTAGAAGATGGAGCCAACTGGATGAGCTGTTGAAGGAGTGAGTGAGAGTGAAAGGGGAGGCGGAATTTACACGGTTTATTTGCAGTTGGGTGCTGTTACATACTAAGTGCCGTCAAAATCCTGGCATGCGTGTGTTTACATTTCTCCTGTTCTTAAAAATCTATCAGAGGTGTGGGATTGTTAGAACCAAGAGCTGCGTTTTTGTTCAAGGCTTTGGATCTTTATTGATGAATTGCCCTTTGGAAATGGCAACTTCTAGCAGAGTATAATTTCAGAAGTATCTCATTTTTTTTCTCCCCATGAAAACTCTAGTGAGGTTTTTAATATTTAAAGGGCAGGTTGGTAGATTCATTTTGAGTTATATCCATCAGTCATTATTCAGTGCTCTTTTTTTTTTTTTTACAGTAAATTTAGTGTATCAAAAAAAAATATATTCCATCATTTGAATTTAATAAATTCTGGCCATCTGTATGCCTAATTTTTGTTGAAATTGTGATTAGCCTCTGATTATTTATAAATTTCTACTATTTGTATACATATGAGCTGAGAAAAATAGAACAAAAATCATATAATATACATGATGAGTTATTACATGTAATTCAGAGAGCCAGCTTTTGGTTTGAATGATAAATTTTACCACTTTTATTACTGATTTTTTTTTATTAGTACTGCCCTTACCTCTTTTTTTCTTTCTCATTTTGTAAAGTTAATTGTGCCCTTCTAGTTTTCTTTTCTTTCTTTTTTTTTTTAAGTAAGCGCTACACCTAATGGGGGCCTTGAACTCACGGCCTTGAAGTCGAGCTGCATGCTGTATTGACTGAGCCAGCAAGAGGGGCCTCTTAGCTTCTTAATTTTATTTTTCATTGGTTCTTTTTTAATGATAAAAGCATTAAGGCGATGATTATTCCTTGGTACATGTAGTCATTTCCCATAGCTTTTGATACTTAGTATTTTCATTATTATTAAGTGAACTCTCTTGAGGAATGTTTTTGTTATTAGATTTTTTTTTTCTTCTGTAACCTAGGAGTTATACGAAAGTGGCTTTAACATCTTTGGTAAATTTATTGTTTGTTGTTCTTGCTACCCTCTTGTAATTTTTACTGTAACCTGGAAGTATTGCATTGTGGTCAAAGAGTCTTAAGATTTTCTTTTCAGTTGCAAATGATAGAAATACAATGCAGATAGTACTAAGCGGAAGAACAGTATTATAGATCTTGGGATGGGTCTGTGTTCATCCATTCTGCATTGCGTATTTGATAGGCCCTTTCTGCTAACTCTTAACCTATCATTTTGGATAGTTTTTTGGGAATTATTTCTGTGATTATTTCTTCTGCCTTTTTCTTTCTTTCTTTCTTTCTTTCTTTTCTTTTTTTTTTAAGATTTTGTTTATTCATTTGACAGATCACAAGTAGGCAGAGAGAGAGGCAGAGAGAGAGGAAGGGAAGCAGGCTCCCCTGCCCAGCAGAGAGCCCGATGCGGGGCTCGATCCCAGGACCCTGGGATCATGACCTGAGCCGAAGGCAGAGGCTTCAACCCACTGAGCCACCCAGGCGCCCCATCTTCTGCCTTTTTCTTTTCTCTTTATTTCAGTGTTGGCTACTTAGAGTGATCCTTTGCTTTATCTTTTTTTCTCTTTTTTGTTATATTTGTTTTTTGTTCCTTTTATGGGGGGTTTCCCCCCAACTTTTACCTTCTAACTCTTTACTTGACTTTTATTTCTGTAATCTTTTTAGTTTCTGAGAGCTTTTTTGTGTGAGTTTTTTCATACGTTTTGTTCTATATTGAGGGTACAGTATCTTTTTCTAAGAATATTAATGATAACTTGTTGTGTATGCATATGCTTCATTTCCTCCTTCCAGTTACTCAGTTCCCTCCCAGTTGCTTTTTCTCTTTGTTTGGCTTCAGTCTTTAATTAGGTTCTCTCTTCAGATGTTTGGTGATTGTTGGCTGATAACCCAACTCATTTTCATTGGAAGCTGTCTGTGTATGCAGAGTTATCTGTCTGGGCCCCTTTTCTTAGGAATTAAGAAATTCCTAGGAATTAAATTATTGTCTTAAATAATGAATGGTCATATTTTCTAGAGTGGCTTCTGCCTCTTTTTTTTTTTTGCCTGGAGGATGTACTTTTTTAAAAAGATTATTTATTTATTTATTTATTTGACAGAGAAATCACAAATAGGCAGAAGTAGGCAGAGAGACAGGCAGAGAGAGAGGGAGAAGCAGGTTCCCTGCTGAGAGGAGACCCTAATGTGGGGATCATGACCTGAGCTGAAGGCAGAGGCTTAACCCACTGAGCCACCCAGGCGCCCCAGGATGTACTATTTTATAACTTAGTTGTAGGAGCAGAGTGAGAAGAAAGTCAGGAATGGTAACATTCAGTGCATTACTTTAATTTCCATATTCATTATCAGTAGGTACCTCTGTCTTTATCCCTGTTATCCCCAAGTCCAGACATTTTCTTTCTCCAAATAACAAACCTCCGATGTAATTCTAGCCAGGGTGAGGAACAGCTGCCTAGTTGCTGGAAATCAAGGATGATAACTGTAAAGAGACTTAGCAGTAAATCTTTTCTTTTTACTCTTCTCGTGCCTGCCACTTCTTTTGCCTGCGTAAATGAGCTTGCTTTTCTGCTTTCCTGATTCTGCAATGAAAGTTCCCACTCATTTTCTTTCTGTAGTCTAACGATATTCCTTTTCCCCCCTCTGTCCTTTTAAAGGCTGAATTCCTTTTAAATAAATACATTTTTAATGATTTTAGTAAGCTGTTTGAATTGAGGGGAGGCTGATAAATGTATTCAGGCAATTGTCTTCAGCTGGAAGTCCTCTTGTTTTTCCTAATTGCCTAAGAAATATGAATCCATTTCTGTGAAATTTCAATAATTCAGATAAAATGAAAGTCACTTTCACTCCTTCTGTGGTGATCTCATTCACTCCCAGATGTCACTACTACCATTTTTTTGGTATGTGTACTTCGTAACTTTTTGATAAATTGATTTACATACTTATAGAGAAAAACAGTTTCATTTGTATGAGATTTTGTGATAAAGACTTGTTGTTGAAAAGAACATGGTCCTACTATATTCTTCTAAAAGCTGCTTTTTTTCTTGTTAGTGGGTTTAGGAGGTTTTTTTTAATGTGGGAGGACATAAAACATAAATCTTCAACTGCTGCATACTTACTATTCCATAATATGCATGTACTGTAATATATTTAACCATTCGTATGTTGGTAAGCATTTGGGATGTTTACACTTCTCCAGTATTGTAAAAAACAACTTTATCAATATGTGCATATTTACAGATTGTTCTCAGGGAGGTACTATTACAACAGCAAACATCTGGAATTAGTGTCAGACTCCACAGGTTTAATGGCAGTATCCTGAGAAGACTGCCCTCATTTCAGCTTCAGCTACATTTTGGGGTTCCCAGGCCTCCTGTACTGCTGATCAAAGGACTACAAATTTGGAGGAATGGGGGTGGGAGGGGAGGTCCCATGACTTCTCAGGTTTGATAATTCACTAGAATAAATAGGACTCAAGAAAATGGTACACTTGGGATTATAGTTTTATAATAAAGGATATAAAGTAGGATCAGCCAAATGAAGAGACATGGTGTGCGATCTGAGAGGATCCTGAACACCATGCTTTCCTGCCTTCTCCTTATGGAATCAGGCTGTGTCACCCTCCTGACGCAACAGTGTGTTCACGAATTAGATTCCCAAAGCCTAGGTGTCCAGACTTTTTATTTGGGTTTTATTACATAGATACGGTTGGTTAAAAACTGGCCGTATGGTTGGACTCAGTCACTCACTCCCCTCTCCTCTCTAGAGGTTGGCCTGGCTCATCACCCCTCAAGCCTTTACTCTGAGGGTTGGTCTTTCTGTGACTAGCCTCTATTCTGAATTGTCTTAGCGGCATAAAGTCACATGGGATCCCAGGGGGCTCATGAATAGTGAAGACATTCTTATCACTCAGGAAATTCCAAGGGTTTTAGAAGCTCTGTGCCAGGAACCCAGGAACAAAGACCAGACAGATTCTTTATTATACAACATATCTAGAAGTAGAATTTTCTAGTTGAATGGTATACATACTTTAATTTTTAATGGAAATTGAATAGATTACTGATTTTAATAGATATGCCCCCTCAGAGGCACTAATTATTTTGCGCCATTATATGACAATACTAAATTTTCCATAACTTAGCTGCTATTAGATGTTACCTTTTCCTGCATTTCACTTGATGAAAAATTTTGATTTGCAGGGTGTCTGGGTGGCTCAGTTGGTTAAGCAGCTGCCTTCAGCTTGGGTCATGATCCTGGAGTCCTGGGATCAAGCCCTGCATTGGGCTCCCTGCTCGGTGAGGAGCCTGCTTCTCCCTCCCTCTCTGCCTGCTGTTCTGCTTGCTTCTGCTTGCTCTATTTCTCTCTCTCTGTCAAATAAAATCTTAAAAAAAAGTTTTTTATATGCATTTCCTGATTGCTAGTGAAAATAAGCATCTTTTCATGTGTTTATTATTAGCTGTGTGTATTTCTTTTTTGAATCCCCTACTCATTGACTTTGTCCATTTTTTTTTTGTTACGTTACCTATTTTATATTGATTTGTAGATCACTATATATTCTGCAGATTAGTCTTTGGTTTATAGGTTTTAAATACTTTCCCCCAGGTTATTGACTTAAAAGATTAAGTTTTTATGAATTAGATTTATTGTGTCAGTTCCAGTGGTATAGAGTTACGAATTTAAATTATTAAAATGCTATGTAAAAGTCTTTTGTTTCCTATAAATGAAGAAGAAAGGGCCTTTGGGGCACCTGGGTAGCTCAGTCAAGTGTCTGCCTATGGCTCACATGATCCCAGGGTTATGGGATCAAGCCCCACATCTGGCTCTCTCTGCTTAGAGGGGAGCCTGCTTCTCCCTCTGCCTCTGCCTGCCACTCTCCTTGCTTGTGG